>NC_082663.1:184446119-185046119 GCF_025265405.1 Mesoplodon densirostris | reverse complement strand
AAACTGGCAGAGTGATAAAGGACAACTATCGTCCAAAAATCTGTTGAGGGAAGTCAACGAGGCGGACTTGAAAGTGAGGCAAAATAGCAGGAAACAGATTTCAAGAGGTACCTTGGAATCGCCTGTAAAGCACAGGAAGAGGGGCACAACTTGGACAATGGTGCACTTGGCCAAAAAGGGCGTATGCGTTTTCTCCTGAATATATTCAGGAGAAAACGCATACGCCCTTTTTGGCCAAGCAAGCAAGCGGGCAATGCAAATCTGCACTACAAAGAAGTATCACTTCACACCGGTCAAAAGGGACATCCACAAAATGTGTAAAAACCAGAAAGGCAAGACAGGCCCTGGAGAACTGGGAGCCTTGTTATGCTGATGGGCGGGATGTAAATTGCCAACTGCCTCACTGGAGGAGTGCATTGTGTTCCCTAAAACAAGTAAACAACAGAGCTACAGAGCCAAGGCCACTTCCAGTCTAGGGAATATACCTTGGGAAAACTGAAAATGAATAAGAAAGAGCCACCTCCAAATTTAGGGCTGCACTGACTACAAGAACCTCAACTTGGGTACACCTTAAATATCCCAGGAAATATAAAAATGGTTCAAAACATTGTGTTACTTACGTATGATGGAATATCCCTCAGCGATGAAATCAATGTCATAAGACCAGTAGCAGCAAAGTGAGTGGATTCAGGTACGATGATTCTAAGTGAAATAAGTCACACAGAAAAAGAAACTTATCATAAGATATCACTTATGAAGATCCTGTAAACATGGCTACACGTGAATTGAGTTAGGAAAGGGAACAGAGTCTCACATTTAGAAAACACTCTTATGCCTGCATAAAGGGGAAGGAGAGGTGGGGTGATGCATAAAACCAGAGTTTGATATAAGCACAGGGACCGTTTCAAAAACCAACTTTGGAATTGACAAGACCGACACCTTCCTTAGTGAAAGAGACTCAAAACCCCATATTTGCCACAGAGGAATATATCTGACTAGTAAGAATCTTAAAACCTATGTATTGATATGTCTCCATACGGGAATCAAGTGTGTCTAGAGTGGCATAAACATGGCAGCGAGAATCAGCTCAAACCCACTATAAAAAGGAATTTCAAAAGCAAAACCAAAAAACAGGGAAATTCTTTACAATTCCTTCAGGGTGTCTGAGGAAACCTGGAAAGACCCTATCTACAATGACAGCTGGATGTGGCATAAGGCTGGACACTTGGGACTGAGAGGATTGGTGAGATTGGGTGAGCAAATGCAGACCATTTCAAGCAATAATGCATGGCCCCCATTCCATGGGTCCCAACTCTCCAGGTTCAAGGGAATATTACTACAGCTATAACATGTACAGGAAACCTAGAGAATGGACACACTGTGAATACGAAAGGTTTCTAAAACTCAACGAATAGTCCCTCTCCTGGTGCTCCAGTTTCACTTTCCAACTGCCTTACTATCAATCTCCCAACTTGGAGAGACAGGCCCTTTAACATCCTGGTTTGCACAGGTTCCCAATTTGGCAGAGGATGGAAGGGACGAGGGAGAACCCATGAGAGAGTAGCTGTTAGGCATTTGGACGGGCACATGTCACTCTAATTTCCCGGCAGGAAGAAGAATTAACCAAAGTCTCAGCCACCCACCGGGAACCAGTATAGGACATGATCCAAAATTTTGGACTTGCGTTCAGCTCACAAAAAACGAGTTGAGAAATGGAGCTCAGGGGCACAGCAATTCACAAACTGGCAGAGTGATAAAGGACAACTATCGTCCAAAAATCTGTTGAGGGAAGTCAATGAGGCGGACTTGAAAGCGAGGCAAAATAGCAGGAAACAGATTTCAAGAGGTACCTTGGAATCGCCTGTAAAGCACAGGAAGAGGGGCACAACTTGGACAATGGTGCACTTGGCCAAAAAGGGCGTATGCGTTTTCTCCTGAATATATTCAGGAGAAAACGCATACGCCCTTTTTGGCCAAGCAAGCAAGCGGGCAATGCAAATCTGCACTACAAAGAAGTATCTCTTCCCACAGGTCAAAAGGGACATCCACAAAATGTGTAAAAACCAGAAAGGCAAGACAGGCCCTGGAGAACTGGGAGCCTTGTTATGCTGATGGGCGGGATGTAAATTGTCAACTGCCTCACTGGAGGAGTGCATTGTGTTCCCTAAAACAAGTAAACAACAGAGCTACAGAGCCAAGGCCACTTCCAGTCTAGGGAATATACCTTGGGAAAACTGAAAATCAATAAGAAAGAGCCACCTCCAAATTTAGGGCTGCACTGACTACAAGAACCTCAACTTGGGTACACCTTAAATATCCCAGGAAATATAAAAATGGTTCAAAACATTGTGGTACTTACGTACGATGGAATATCCCTCAGCCATGAAATCAATGTCATAAGACCAGTAGCAGCAAAGTGACTGGATTCAGGTACGATGATTCTAAGTGAAATAAGTCACACAGAAAAAGAAACTTATCATAAGATATCACTTATGAAGATCCTGTAAACATGGCTACACGTGAACTGAGTTAGGAAAGAGAACAGAGTCTCACATTTAGAAAACACTCTTATGCCTGCATAAAGGGGATGGAGAGGTCGGGTGATGCATAAAACCAGAGTTTGATATAAGCACAGGGACCGTTCCAAAAACCAACTTTGGAATAGACAAGACCTACACCTTCCTCAGTGAAAGAGACTCAAAACCCCATATTTCCCGCAGAGGAATATATCTGACTAGTAAGAATCTTAAAACCTATGTATTGATATGACTCCATAAGGGAATCAAGTGTGTCTAGAGTGGCATAAACATGGCAGCGAGAATCAGCTCAAACCCACTATAAAAAGGAATTTCAAAAGCAAAACCAAAAAACAGGGAAATTCTTTACAATTCCTTCAGGGTGTCTGAGGAAACCTGGAAAGACCCTATCTACAATGACAGCTGGATGTGGCATAAGGCTGGACACTTGGGACTGAGAGGATTGGTGAGATTGGGTGAGCAAATGCAGACCCTTTCAAGCAATAATGCATGGCCCCCATTCCATGGGTCCCAACTCTCCAGGTTCAAGGGAATATTACTACAGCTATAACATGTACAGGAACCCTAGAGAATGGACACACTGTGAATATGAAAGGTTTCTAAAACTCAACGAATAGTCCCTCTCCTGGTGCTCCAGTTTGACTTTCCAACTGCCTTACTATCAATCTCCCAACTTGGAGAGACAGGCCCTTTAACCTCCTGGTTTGCACAGGTTCCCAATTTGCCAGAGGATGGAAGGGACGAGGGAGAACCCATGAGAGAGTAGCTGTTAGGCATTTGGACGGGCACATGTCACTCTAATTTCCCGGCAGGAAGAAGAATTAATCAAAGTCTCAGCCACCCACCGGGAACCAGTATAGGACATGATCTAAAATTTTGGACTTGTGTTCAGCTCACAAAAAACGAGTTGAGAAATGGAGCTCAGGGGCACAGCAATTCACAAACTGGCAGAGTGATAAAGGACAACTATCGTCCAAAAATCTGTTGAGGGAAGTCAACGAGGCGGACTTGAAAGTGAGGCAAAATAGCAGGAAACAGATTTCAAGAGGTACCTTGGAATCGCCTGTAAAGCACAGGAAGAGGGGCACAACTTGGACAATGGTGCACTTGGCCAAAAAGGGCGTATGCGTTTTCTCCTGAATATATTCAGGAGAAAACGCATACGCCCTTTTTGGCCAAGCAAGCAAGCGGGCAATGCAAATCTGCACTACAAAGAAGTATCACTTCCCACCGGTCAAAAGGGACATCCACAAAATGTGTAAAAACCAGAAAGGCAAGACAGGCCCTGGAGAACTGGGAGCCTTGTTATGCTGATGGGCGGGATGTAAATTGCCAACTGCCTAACTGGAGGAGTGCATTGTGTTCCCTAAAACAAGTAAACAACAGAGCTACAGAGCCAAGGCCACTTCCAGTCTAGGGAATATACCTTGGGAAAACTGAAAATCAATAAGAAAGAGCCACCTCCAAATTTAGGGCTGCACTGACTACAAGAACCCCAACTTGGGTACACCTTAAATATCCCAGGAAATATAAAAATGGTTCAAAACATTGTGGTACTTACGTACGATGGAATATCCCTCAGCCATGAAATCAATGTCATAAGACCAGTAGCAGCAAAGTGAGTGGATTCAGGTACGATGATTCTAAGTGAAATAAGTCACACAGAAAAAGAAACTTATCATAAGATATCACTTATGAAGATCCTGTAAACATGGCTACACGTGAACTGAGTTAGGAAAGAGAACAGAGTCTCACATTTAGAAAACACTCTTATGCCTGCATAAAGGGGAAGGAGAGGTGGGGTGATGCATAAAACCAGAGTTTGATATAAGCACAGGGACAGTTCCAAAAACCAACTTTGGAATAGACAAGACCTACACCTTCCTCAGTGAAAGAGACTCAAAACCCCATATTTCCCGCAGAGGAATATATCTGACTAGTAAGAATCTTAAAACCTATGTATTGATATGACTCCATAAGGGAATCAAGTGTGTCTAGAGTGGCATAAACATGGCAGCGAGAATCAGCTCAAACCCACTATAAAAAGGAATTTCAAAAGCAAAACCAAAAAACAGGGAAATTCTTTACAATTCCTTCAGGGTGTCTGAGGAAACCTGGAAAGACCCTATCTACAATGACAGCTGGATGTGGCATAAGGCTGGACACTTGGGACTGAGAGGATTGGTGAGATTGGGTGAGCAAATGCAGACCATTTCAAGCAATAATGCATGGCCCCCATTCCATGGGTCCCAACTCTCCAGGTTCAAGGGAATATTACTACAGCTATAACATGTACAGGAAACCTAGAGAATGGACACACTGTGAATACGAAAGGTTTCTAAAACTCAACGAATAGTCCCTCTCCTGGTGCTCCAGTTTGACTTTCCAACTGCCTTACTATCAATCTCCCAACTTGGAGAGACAGGCCCTTTAACCTCCTGGTTTGCACAGGTTCCCAATTTGGCAGAGGATGGAAGGGACGAGGGAGAACCCATGAGAGAGTAGCTGTTAGGCATTTGGACGGGCACATGTCACTCTAATTTCCCGGCAGGAAGAAGAATTAACCAAAGTCTCAGCCACCCACCGGGAACCAGTATAGGACATGATCCAAAATTTTGGACTTGCGTTCAGCTCACAAAAAACGAGTTGAGAAATGGAGCTCAGGGGCACAGCAATTCACAAACTGGCAGAGTGATAAAGGACAACTATCGTCCAAAAATCTGTTGAGGGAAGTCAATGAGGCGGACTTGAAAGCGAGGCAAAATAGCAGGAAACAGATTTCAAGAGGTACCTTGGAATCGCCTGTAAAGCACAGGAAGAGGGGCACAACTTGGACAATGGTGCACTTGGCCAAAAAGGGCGTATGCGTTTTCTCCTGAATATATTCAGGAGAAAACGCATACGCCCTTTTTGGCCAAGCAAGCAAGCGGGCAATGCAAATCTGCACTACAAAGAAGTATCTCTTCCCACAGGTCAAAAGGGACATCCACAAAATGTGTAAAAACCAGAAAGGCAAGACAGGCCCTGGAGAACTGGGAGCCTTGTTATGCTGATGGGCGGGATGTAAATTGTCAACTGCCTCACTGGAGGAGTGCATTGTGTTCCCTAAAACAAGTAAACAACAGAGCTACAGAGCCAAGGCCACTTCCAGTCTAGGGAATATACCTTGGGAAAACTGAAAATCAATAAGAAAGAGCCACCTCCAAATTTAGGGCTGCACTGACTACAGGAACCTCAACTTGGGTACACCTTAAATATCCCAGGAAATATAAAAATGGTTCAAAACATTGTGGTACTTACGTACGATGGAATATCCCTCAGCCATGAAATCAATGTCATAAGACCAGTAGCAGCAAAGTGACTGGATTCAGGTACGATGATTCTAAGTGAAATAAGTCACACAGAAAAAGAAACTTATCATAAGATATCACTTATGAAGATCCTGTAAACATGGCTACACGTGAACTGAGTTAGGAAAGAGAACAGAGTCTCACATTTAGAAAACACTCTTATGCCTGCATAAAGGGGATGGAGAGGTCGGGTGATGCATAAAACCAGAGTTTGATATAAGCACAGGGACCGTTCCAAAAACCAACTTTGGAATAGACAAGACCTACACCTTCCTCAGTGAAAGAGACTCAAAACCCCATATTTCCCGCAGAGGAATATATCTGACTAGTAAGAATCTTAAAACCTATGTATTGATATGACTCCATAAGGGAATCAAGTGTGTCTAGAGTGGCATAAACATGGCAGCGAGAATCAGCTCAAACCCACTATAAAAAGGAATTTCAAAAGCAAAACCAAAAAACAGGGAAATTCTTTACAATTCCTTCAGGGTGTCTGAGGAAACCTGGAAAGACCCTATCTACAATGACAGCTGGATGTGGCATAAGGCTGGACACTTGGGACTGAGAGGATTGGTGAGATTGGGTGAGCAAATGCAGACCCTTTCAAGCAATAATGCATGGCCCCCATTCCATGGGTCCCAACTCTCCAGGTTCAAGGGAATATTACTACAGCTATAACATGTACAGGAAACCTAGAGAATGGACACACTGTGAATATGAAAGGTTTCTAAAACTCAACGAATAGTCCCTCTCCTGGTGCTCCAGTTTGACTTTCCAACTGCCTTACTATCAATCTCCCAACTTGGAGAGACAGGCCCTTTAACCTCCTGGTTTGCACAGGTTCCCAATTTGCCAGAGGATGGAAGGGACGAGGGAGAACCCATGAGAGAGTAGCTGTTAGGCATTTGGACGGGCACATGTCACTCTAATTTCCCGGCAGGAAGAAGAATTAATCAAAGTCTCAGCCACCCACCGGGAACCAGTATAGGACATGATCTAAAATTTTGGACTTGTGTTCAGCTCACAAAAAACGAGTTGAGAAATGGAGCTCAGGGGCACAGCAATTCACAAACTGGCAGAGTGATAAAGGACAACTATCGTCCAAAAATCTGTTGAGGGAAGTCAACGAGGCGGACTTGAAAGTGAGGCAAAATAGCAGGAAACAGATTTCAAGAGGTACCTTGGAATCGCCTGTAAAGCACAGGAAGAGGGGCACAACTTGGACAATGGTGCACTTGGCCAAAAAGGGCGTATGCGTTTTCTCCTGAATATATTCAGGAGAAAACGCATACGCCCTTTTTGGCCAAGCAAGCAAGCGGGCAATGCAAATCTGCACTACAAAGAAGTATCACTTCCCACCGGTCAAAAGGGACATCCACAAAATGTGTAAAAACCAGAAAGGCAAGACAGGCCCTGGAGAACTGGGAGCCTTGTTATGCTGATGGGCGGGATGTAAATTGCCAACTGCCTCACTGGAGGAGTGCATTGTGTTCCCTAAATCAAGTAAACAACAGAGCTACAGAGCCAAGGCCACTTCCAGTCTAGGGAATATACCTTGGGAAAACTGAAAATGAATAAGAAAGAGCCACCTCCAAATTTAGGGCTGCACTGACTACAAGAACCTCAACTTGGGTACACCTTAAATATCCCAGGAAATATAAAAATGGTTCAAAACATTGTGTTACTTACGTATGATGGAATATCCCTCAGCGATGAAATCAATGTCATAAGACCAGTAGCAGCAAAGTGAGTGGATTCAGGTACGATGATTCTAAGTGAAATAAGTCACACAGAAAAAGAAACTTATCATAAGATATCACTTATGAAGATCCTGTAAACATGGCTACACGTGAATTGAGTTAGGAAAGGGAACAGAGTCTCACATTTAGAAAACACTCTTATGCCTGCATAAAGGGGAAGGAGAGGTGGGGTGATGCATAAAACCAGAGTTTGATATAAGCACAGGGACCGTTTCAAAAACCAACTTTGGAATTGACAAGACCGACACCTTCCTTAGTGAAAGAGACTCAAAACCCCATATTTGCCACAGAGGAATATATCTGACTAGTAAGAATCTTAAAACCTATGTATTGATATGTCTCCATACGGGAATCAAGTGTGTCTAGAGTGGCATAAACATGGCAGCGAGAATCAGCTCAAACCCACTATAAAAAGGAATTTCAAAAGCAAAACCAAAAAACAGGGAAATTCTTTACAATTCCTTCAGGGTGTCTGAGGAAACCTGGAAAGACCCTATCTACAATGACAGCTGGATGTGGCATAAGGCTGGACACTTGGGACTGAGAGGATTGGTGAGATTGGGTGAGCAAATGCAGACCATTTCAAGCAATAATGCATGGCCCCCATTCCATGGGTCCCAACTCTCCAGGTTCAAGGGAATATTACTACAGCTATAACATGTACAGGAAACCTAGAGAATGGACACACTGTGAATACGAAAGGTTTCTAAAACTCAACGAATAGTCCCTCTCCTGGTGCTCCAGTTTCACTTTCCAACTGCCTTACTATCAATCTCCCAACTTGGAGAGACAGGCCCTTTAACATCCTGGTTTGCACAGGTTCCCAATTTGGCAGAGGATGGAAGGGACGAGGGAGAACCCATGAGAGAGTAGCTGTTAGGCATTTGGACGGGCACATGTCACTCTAATTTCCCGGCAGGAAGAAGAATTAACCAAAGTCTCAGCCACCCACCGGGAACCAGTATAGGACATGATCCAAAATTTTGGACTTGCGTTCAGCTCACAAAAAACGAGTTGAGAAATGGAGCTCAGGGGCACAGCAATTCACAAACTGGCAGAGTGATAAAGGACAACTATCGTCCAAAAATCTGTTGAGGGAAGTCAATGAGGCGGACTTGAAAGCGAGGCAAAATAGCAGGAAACAGATTTCAAGAGGTACCTTGGAATCGCCTGTAAAGCACAGGAAGAGGGGCACAACTTGGACAATGGTGCACTTGGCCAAAAAGGGCGTATGCGTTTTCTCCTGAATATATTCAGGAGAAAACGCATACGCCCTTTTTGGCCAAGCAAGCAAGCGGGCAATGCAAATCTGCACTACAAAGAAGTATCTCTTCCCACAGGTCAAAAGGGACATCCACAAAATGTGTAAAAACCAGAAAGGCAAGACAGGCCCTGGAGAACTGGGAGCCTTGTTATGCTGATGGGCGGGATGTAAATTGTCAACTGCCTCACTGGAGGAGTGCATTGTGTTCCCTAAAACAAGTAAACAACAGAGCTACAGAGCCAAGGCCACTTCCAGTCTAGGGAATATACCTTGGGAAAACTGAAAATCAATAAGAAAGAGCCACCTCCAAATTTAGGGCTGCACTGACTACAAGAACCTCAACTTGGGTACACCTTAAATATCCCAGGAAATATAAAAATGGTTCAAAACATTGTGGTACTTACGTACGATGGAATATCCCTCAGCCATGAAATCAATGTCATAAGACCAGTAGCAGCAAAGTGACTGGATTCAGGTACGATGATTCTAAGTGAAATAAGTCACACAGAAAAAGAAACTTATCATAAGATATCACTTATGAAGATCCTGTAAACATGGCTACACGTGAACTGAGTTAGGAAAGAGAACAGAGTCTCACATTTAGAAAACACTCTTATGCCTGCATAAAGGGGATGGAGAGGTCGGGTGATGCATAAAACCAGAGTTTGATATAAGCACAGGGACCGTTCCAAAAACCAACTTTGGAATAGACAAGACCTACACCTTCCTCAGTGAAAGAGACTCAAAACCCCATATTTCCCGCAGAGGAATATATCTGACTAGTAAGAATCTTAAAACCTATGTATTGATATGACTCCATAAGGGAATCAAGTGTGTCTAGAGTGGCATAAACATGGCAGCGAGAATCAGCTCAAACCCACTATAAAAAGGAATTTCAAAAGCAAAACCAAAAAACAGGGAAATTCTTTACAATTCCTTCAGGGTGTCTGAGGAAACCTGGAAAGACCCTATCTACAATGACAGCTGGATGTGGCATAAGGCTGGACACTTGGGACTGAGAGGATTGGTGAGATTGGGTGAGCAAATGCAGACCCTTTCAAGCAATAATGCATGGCCCCCATTCCATGGGTCCCAACTCTCCAGGTTCAAGGGAATATTACTACAGCTATAACATGTACAGGAAACCTAGAGAATGGACACACTGTGAATATGAAAGGTTTCTAAAACTCAACGAATAGTCCCTCTCCTGGTGCTCCAGTTTGACTTTCCAACTGCCTTACTATCAATCTCCCAACTTGGAGAGACAGGCCCTTTAACCTCCTGGTTTGCACAGGTTCCCAATTTGCCAGAGGATGGAAGGGACGAGGGAGAACCCATGAGAGAGTAGCTGTTAGGCATTTGGACGGGCACATGTCACTCTAATTTCCCGGCAGGAAGAAGAATTAATCAAAGTCTCAGCCACCCACCGGGAACCAGTATAGGACATGATCTAAAATTTTGGACTTGTGTTCAGCTCACAAAAAACGAGTTGAGAAATGGAGCTCAGGGGCACAGCAATTCACAAACTGGCAGAGTGATAAAGGACAACTATCGTCCAAAAATCTGTTGAGGGAAGTCAACGAGGCGGACTTGAAAGTGAGGCAAAATAGCAGGAAACAGATTTCAAGAGGTACCTTGGAATCGCCTGTAAAGCACAGGAAGAGGGGCACAACTTGGACAATGGTGCACTTGGCCAAAAAGGGCGTATGCGTTTTCTCCTGAATATATTCAGGAGAAAACGCATACGCCCTTTTTGGCCAAGCAAGCAAGCGGGCAATGCAAATCTGCACTACAAAGAAGTATCACTTCCCACCGGTCAAAAGGGACATCCACAAAATGTGTAAAAACCAGAAAGGCAAGACAGGCCCTGGAGAACTGGGAGCCTTGTTATGCTGATGGGCGGGATGTAAATTGCCAACTGCCTAACTGGAGGAGTGCATTGTGTTCCCTAAAACAAGTAAACAACAGAGCTACAGAGCCAAGGCCACTTCCAGTCTAGGGAATATACCTTGGGAAAACTGAAAATCAATAAGAAAGAGCCACCTCCAAATTTAGGGCTGCACTGACTACAAGAACCTCAACTTGGGTACACCTTAAATATCCCAGGAAATATAAAAATGGTTCAAAACATTGTGTTACTTACGTATGATGGAATATCCCTCAGCGATGAAATCAATGTCATAAGACCAGTAGCAGCAAAGTGAGTGGATTCAGGTACGATGATTCTAAGTGAAATAAGTCACACAGAAAAAGAAACTTATCATAAGATATCACTTATGAAGATCCTGTAAACATGGCTACACGTGAATTGAGTTAGGAAAGGGAAAAGAGTCTCACATTTAGAAAACACTCTTATGCCTGCATAAAGGGGAAGGAGAGGTGGGGTGATGCATAAAACCAGAGTTTGATATAAGCACAGGGACCGTTTCAAAAACCAACTTTGGAATTGACAAGACCGACACCTTCCTTAGTGAAAGAGACTCAAAACCCCATATTTGCCACAGAGGAATATATCTGACTAGTAAGAATCTTAAAACCTATGTATTGATATGTCTCCATACGGGAATCAAGTGTGTCTAGAGTGGCATAAACATGGCAGCGAGAATCAGCTCAAACCCACTATAAAAAGGAATTTCAAAAGCAAAACCAAAAAACAGGGAAATTCTTTACAATTCCTTCAGGGTGTCTGAGGAAACCTGGAAAGACCCTATCTACAATGACAGCTGGATGTGGCATAAGGCTGGACACTTGGGACTGAGAGGATTGGTGAGATTGGGTGAGCAAATGCAGACCATTTCAAGCAATAATGCATGGCCCCCATTCCATGGGTCCCAACTCTCCAGGTTCAAGGGAATATTACTACAGCTATAACATGTACAGGAAACCTAGAGAATGGACACACTGTGAATACGAAAGGTTTCTAAAACTCAACGAATAGTCCCTCTCCTGGTGCTCCAGTTTCACTTTCCAACTGCCTTACTATCAATCTCCCAACTTGGAGAGACAGGCCCTTTAACATCCTGGTTTGCACAGGTTCCCAATTTGGCAGAGGATGGAAGGGACGAGGGAGAACCCATGAGAGAGTAGCTGTTAGGCATTTGGACGGGCACATGTCACTCTAATTTCCCGGCAGGAAGAAGAATTAACCAAAGTCTCAGCCACCCACCGGGAACCAGTATAGGACATGATCCAAAATTTTGGACTTGCGTTCAGCTCACAAAAAACGAGTTGAGAAATGGAGCTCAGGGGCACAGCAATTCACAAACTGGCAGAGTGATAAAGGACAACTATCGTCCAAAAATCTGTTGAGGGAAGTCAATGAGGCGGACTTGAAAGCGAGGCAAAATAGCAGGAAACAGATTTCAAGAGGTACCTTGGAATCGCCTGTAAAGCACAGGAAGAGGGGCACAACTTGGACAATGGTGCACTTGGCCAAAAAGGGCGTATGCGTTTTCTCCTGAATATATTCAGGAGAAAACGCATACGCCCTTTTTGGCCAAGCAAGCAAGCGGGCAATGCAAATCTGCACTACAAAGAAGTATCTCTTCCCACAGGTCAAAAGGGACATCCACAAAATGTGTAAAAACCAGAAAGGCAAGACAGGCCCTAGAGAACTGGGAGCCTTGTTATGCTGATGGGCGGGATGTAAATTGTCAACTGCCTCACTGGAGGAGTGCATTGTGTTCCCTAAAACAAGTAAACAACAGAGCTACAGAGCCAAGGCCACTTCCAGTCTAGGGAATATACCTTGGGAAAACTGAAAATCAATAAGAAAGAGCCACCTCCAAATTTAGGGCTGCACTGACTACAAGAACCTCAACTTGGGTACACCTTAAATATCCCAGGAAATATAAAAATGGTTCAAAACATTGTGGTACTTACGTACGATGGAATATCCCTCAGCCATGAAATCAATGTCATAAGACCAGTAGCAGCAAAGTGAGTGGATTCAGGTACGATGATTCTAAGTGAAATAAGTCACACAGAAAAAGAAACTTATCATAAGATATCACTTATGAAGATCCTGTAAACATGGCTACACGTGAACTGAGTTAGGAAAGAGAACAGAGTCTCACATTTAGAAAACACTCTTATGCCTGCATAAAGGGGATGGAGAGGTCGGGTGATGCATAAAACCAGAGTTTGATATAAGCACAGGGACCGTTCCAAAAACCAACTTTGGAATAGACAAGACCTACACCTTCCTCAGTGAAAGAGACTCAAAACCCCATATTTCCCGCAGAGGAATATATCTGACTAGTAAGAATCTTAAAACCTATGTATTGATATGACTCCATAAGGGAATCAAGTGTGTCTAGAGTGGCATAAACATGGCAGCGAGAATCAGCTCAAACCCACTATAAAAAGGAATTTCAAAAGCAAAACCAAAAAACAGGGAAATTCTTTACAATTCCTTCAGGGTGTCTGAGGAAACCTGGAAAGACCCTATCTACAATGACAGCTGGATGTGGCATAAGGCTGGACACTTGGGACTGAGAGGATTGGTGAGATTGGGTGAGCAAATGCAGACCCTTTCAAGCAATAATGCATGGCCCCCATTCCATGGGTCCCAACTCTCCAGGTTCAAGGGAATATTACTACAGCTATAACATGTACAGGAAACCTAGAGAATGGACACACTGTGAATACGAAAGGTTTCTAAAACTCAACGAATAGTCCCTCTCCTGGTGCTCCAGTTTGACTTTCCAACTGCCTTACTATCAATCTCCCAACTTGGAGAGACAGGCCCTTTAACCTCCTTGTTTGCACAGGTTCCCAATTTGGCAGAGGATGGAAGGGACGAGGGAGAACCCATGAGAGAGTAGCTGTTAGGCATTTGGACGGGCACATGTCACTCTAATTTCCCGGCAGGAAGAAGAATTAACCAAAGTCTCAGCCACCCACCGGGAACCAGTACAGGACATGATCCAAAATTTTGGACTTGCGTTCAGCTCACAAAAAACGAGTTGAGAAATGGAGCTCAGGGGCACAGCAATTCACAAACTGGCAGAGTGATAAAGGACAACTATCATCCAAAAATCTGTTGAGGGAAGTCAACGAGGCGGACTTGAAAGCGAGGCAAAATAGCAGGAAACAGATTTCAAGAGGTACCTTGGAATCGCCTGTAAAGCACAGGAAGAGGGGCACAACTTGGACAATGGTGCATTTGGCCAAAAAGGGCGTATGCGTTTTCTCCTGAATATATTCAGGAGAAAACGCATACGCCCTTTTTGGCCAAGCAAGCAAGCGGGCAATGCAAATCTGCACTACAAAGAAGTATCACTTCCCACCGGTCAAAAGGGACATCCACAAAATGTGTAAAAACCAGAAAGGCAAGACAGGCCCTGGAGAACAGGGAGCCTTGTTATGCTGATGGGCGGGATGTAAATTGCCAACTGCCTCACTGGAGGAGTGCATTGTGTTCCCTAAAACAAGTAAACAACAGAGCTACAGAGCCAAGGCCACTTCCAGTCTAGGGAATATACCTTGGGAAAACTGAAAATCAATAAGAAAGAGCCACCTCCAAATTTAGGGCTGCACTGACTACAAGAACCTCAACTTGGGTACACCTTAAATATCCCAGGAAATATAAAAATGGTTCAAAACATTGTGGTACTTACGTATGATGGAATATCCCTCAGCCATGAAATCAATGTCATAAGATCAGTAGCAGCAAAGTGAGTGGATTCAGGTACGATGATTCTAAGTGAAATAAGTCACGCAGAAAAAGAAACTTATCATAAGATATCACTTATGAAGATCCTGTAAACATGGCTACACGTGAACTGAGTTAGGAAAGAGAACAGAGTCTCACATTTAGAAAACACTCTTATGCCTGCATAAAGGGGAAGGAGAGGTGGGGTGATGCATAAAACCAGAGTTTGATATAAGCACAGGGACAGTTCCAAAAACCAACTTTGGAATAGACAAGACCTACACCTTCCTCAGTGAAAGAGACTCAAAACCCCATATTTCCCGCAGAGGAATATATCTGACTAGTAAGAATCTTAAAACCTATGTATTGATATGACTCCATAAGGGAATCAAGTGTGTCTAGAGTGGCATAAACATGGCAGCGAGAATCAGCTCAAACCCACTATAAAAAGGAATTTCAAAAGCAAAACCAAAAAACAGGGAAATTCTTTACAATTCCTTCAGGGTGTCTGAGGAAACCTGGAAAGACACTATCTACAATGACAGCTGGATGTGGCATAAGGCTGGACACTTGGGACTGAGAGGATTGGTGAGATTGGGTGAGCAAATGCAGACCCTTTCAAGCAATAATGCATGGCCCCCATTCCATGGGTCCCAACTCTCCAGGTTCAAGGGAATATTACTACAGCTATAACATGTACAGGAAACCTAGAGAATGGACACACTGTGAATACGAAAGGTTTCTAAAACTCAACGATTAGTCCCTCTCCTGGTGCTCCAGTTTGACTTTCCAACTGCCTTACTATCAATCTCCCAACTTGGAGAGACAGGCCCTTTAACCTCCTGGTTTGCACAGGTTCCCAATTTGGCAGAGGATGGAAGGGACGAGGGAGAACCCATGAGAGAGTAGCTGTTAGGCATTTGGACGGGCACATGTCACTCTAATTTCCCGGCAGGAAGAAGAATTAACCAAAGTCTCAGCCACCCACCGGGAACCAGTATAGGACATGATCCAAAATTTTGGACTTGCGTTCAGCTCACAAAAAACGAGTTGAGAAATGGAGCTCAGGGGCACAGCAATTCACAAACTGGCAGAGTGATAAAGGACAACTATCGTCCAAAAATCTGTTGAGGGAAGTCAACGAGGCGGACTTGAAAGCGAGGCAAAATAGCAGGAAACAGATTTCAAGAGGTACCTTGGAATTGCCTGTAAAGCACAGGAAGAGGGGCACAACTTGGACAATGGTGCACTTGGCCAAAAAGGGCGTATGCGTTTTCTCCTGAATATATTCAGGAGAAAACGCATACGCCCTTTTTGGCCAAGCAAGCAAGCGGGCAATGCAAATCTGCACTACAAAGAAGTATCACTTCCCACCGGTCAAAAGGGACATCCACAAAATGTGTAAAAACCAGAAAGGCAAGACAGGCCCTGGAGAACTGGGAGCCTTGTTATGCTGATGGGTGGGATGTAAATTGCCAACTGCCTCACTGGAGGAGTGCATTGTGTTCCCTAAAACAAGTAAACAACAGAGCTACAGAGCCAAGGCCACTTCCAGTCTAGGGAATATACCTTGGGAAAACTGAAAATCAATAAGAAAGAGCCACCTCCGAATTTAGGGCTGCACTGACTACAAGAACCTCAACTTGGGTACACCTTAAATATCCCAGGAAATATAAAAATGGTTCAAAACATTGTGGTACTTACGTACGATGGAATATCCCTCAGCAATGAAATCAATGTCATAAGACCAGTAGCAGCAAAGTGAGTGGATTCAGGTACGATGATTCTAAGTGAAATAAGTCACACAGAAAAAGAAACTTATCATAAGATATCACTTATGAAGATCCTGTAAACATGGCTACACGTGAACTGAGTTAGGAAAGAGAACAGAGTCTCACATTTAGAAAACACTCTTATGCCTGCATAAAGGGGAAGGAGAGGTGGGGTGATGCATAAAACCAGAGTTTGATATAAGCACAGGGACCGTTTCAAAAACCAACTTTGGAATTGACAAGACCGACACCTTCCTTAGTGAAAGAGACTCAAAACCCCATATTTGCCACAGAGGAATATATCTGACTAGTAAGAATCTTAAAACCTATGTATTGATATGTCTCCATAAGGGAATCAAGTGTGTCTAGAGTGGCATAAACATGGCAGCGAGAATCAGCTCAAACCCAGTATAAAAAGGAATTTCAAAAGCAAAACCAAAAAACAGGGAAATTCTTTACAATTCCTTCAGGGTGTCTGAGGAAACCTGGAAAGACCCTATCTACAATGACAGCTGGATGTGGCATAAGGCTGGACACTTGGGACTGAGAGGATTGGTGAGATTGGGTGCGCAAATGCAGACCCTTTCAAGCAATAATGCATGGCCCCCATTCCATGGGTCCCAACTCTCCAGGTTCAAGGGAATATTACTACAGCTATAACATGTACAGGAAACCTAGAGAATGGACACACTGTGAATACGAAAGGTTTCTAAAACTCAACGAATAGTCCCTCTCCTGGTGCTCCAGTTTGACTTTCCAACTGCCTTACTATCAATCTCCCAACTTGGAGAGACAGGCCCTTTAACCTCCTGGTTTGCACAGGTTCCCAATTTGCCAGAGGATGGAAGGGACGAGGGAGAACCCAAGAGAGAGTAGCTGTTAGGCATTTGGACGGGCACATGTCACTCTAATTTCCCGGCAGGAAGAAGAATTAACCAAAGTCTCAGCCACCCACCGGGAACCAGTATAGGACATGATCCAAAATTTTGGACTTGCGTTCAGCTCACAAAAAACGAGTTGAGAAATGGAGCTCAGGGGCACAGCAATTCACAAACTGGCAGAGTGATAAAGGACAACTATCGTCCAAAAATCTGTTGAGGGAAGTCAACGAGGCGGACTTGAAAGCGAGGCAAAATAGCAGGAAACAGATTTCAAGAGGTACCTTGGAATCGCCTGTAAAGCACAGGAAGAGGGGCACAACTTGGACAATGGTGCACTTGGCCAAAAAGGGCGTATGCGTTTTCTCCTGAATATATTCAGGAGAAAACGCATACGCCCTTTTTGGCCAAGCAAGCAAGCGGGCAATGCAAATCTGCACTACAAAGAAGTATCACTTCCCACCGGTCAAAAGGGACATCCACAAAATGTGTAAAAACCAGAAAGGCAAGACAGGCCCTGGAGAACAGGGAGCCTTGTTATGCTGATGGGCGGGATGTAAATTGCCAACTGCCTCACTGAAGGAGTGCATTGTGTTCCCTAAAACAAGTAAACAACAGAGCTACAGAGCCAAGGCCACTTCCAGTCTAGGGAATATACCTTGGGAAAACTGAAAATCAATAAGAAAGAGCCACCTCCAAATTTAGGGCTGCACTGACTACAAGAACCTCAACTTGGGTACACCTTAAATATCCCAGGAAATATAAAAATGGTTCAAAACATTGTGGTACTTACGTACGATGGAATATCCCTCAGCCATGAAATCAATGTCATAAGACCAGTAGCAGCAAAGTGAGTGGATTCAGGTACGATGATTCTAAGTGAAATAAGTCACACAGAAAAAAGAAACTTATCATAAGATATCACTTAGGAAGATCCTGTAAACATGGCTACACGTGAACTGAGTTAGGAAAGAGAACAGAGTCTCACATTTAGAAAACACTCTTATGCCTGCATAAAGGGAAATGAGAGGTGGGGTGATGCATAAAACCAGAGTTTGATATAAGCACAGGGACCGTTTCAAAAACCAACTTTGGAATAGACAAGACCTACACCTTCCTCAGTGAAAGAGACTCAAAACCCCATATTTCCCGCAGAGGAATATATCTGACTAGTAAGAATCTTAAAACCTATGTATTGATATGTCTCCATAAGGGAATCAAGTGTATCTAGAGTGGCATAAACATGGCAGGGAGAATCAGCTCAAACCCAGTATAAAAAGGAATTTCAAAAGCAAAACCAAAAAACAGGGAAATTCTTTACAATTCCTTCAGGGTGTCTGAGGAAACCTGGAAAGACCCTATCTACAATGACAGCTGGATGTGGCATAAGGCTGGACACTTGGGACTGAGAGGATTGGTGAGATTGGGTGAGCAAATGCAGACCCTTTCAAGCAATAATGCATGGCCCCCATTCCATGGGTCCCAACTCTCCAGGTTCAAGGGAATATTACTACAGCTATAACATGTACAGGAAACCTAGAGAATGGACACACTGTGAATACGAAAGGTTTCTAAAACTCAACGAATAGTCCCTCTCCTGGTGCTCCAGTTTGACTTTCTAACTGCCTTACTATCAATCTCCCAACTTGGAGAGACAGGCCCTTTAACCTCCTGGTTTGCACAGGTTCCCAATTTGGCAGAGGATGGAAGGGACGAGGGAGAACCCATGAGAGAGTAGCTGTTAGGCATTTGGACGGGCACATGTCACTCTAATTTCCCGGCAGGAAGAAGAATTAACCAAAGTCTCAGCCACCCACCGGGAACCAGTATAGGACATGATCCAAAATTTTGGACTTGCGTTCAGCTCACAAAAAACGAGTTGAGAAATGGAGCTCAGGGGCACAGCAATTCACAAACTGGCAGAGTGATAAAGGACAACTATCATCCAAAAATCTCTTGAGGGAAGTCAACGAGGTGGACTTGAAAGCGAGGCAAAATAGCAGGAAACAGATTTCAAGAGGTACCTTGGAATCGCCTGTAAAGCACAGGAAGAGGGGCACAACTTGGACAATGGTGCACTTGGCCAAAAAGGGCGTATGCGTTTTCTCCTGAATATATTCAGGAGAAAACGCATACGCCCTTTTTGGCCAAGCAAGCAAGCGGGCAATGCAAATCTGCACTACAAAGAAGTATCACTTCCCACCGGTCAAAAGGGACATCCACAAAATGTGTAAAAACCAGAAAGGCAAGAGAGGCCCTGGAGAACTGGGAGCCTTGTTATGCTGATGGGCGGGATGTAAATTGCCAACTGCCTCACTGGAGGAGTGCATTGTGTTCCCTAAAACAAGTAAACAACAGAGCTACAGAGCCAAGGCCACTTCCAGTCTAGGGAATATACCTTGGGAAAACTGAAAATCAATAAGAAAGAGCCACTTCCAAATTTAGGGCTGCACTGACTACAAGAACCTCAACTTGGGTACACCTTAAATATCCCAGGAAATATAAAAATGGTTCAAAACATTGTGGTACTTACGTACGATGGAATATCCCTCAGCCATGAAATCAATGTCATAAGACCAGTAGCAGCAAAGTGAGTGGATTCAGGTACGATGATTCTAAGTGAAATAAGTCACACAGAAAAAGAAACTTATCATAAGATATCACTTATGAAGATCCTGTAAACATGGCTACACGTGAACTGAGTTAGGAAAGAGAACAGAGTTTCACATTTAGAAAACACTCTTATGCCTGCATAAAGGGGAAGGAGAGGTGGGGTGATGCATAAAACCAGAGTTTGATATAAGCACAGGGACCGTTTCAAAAACCAACTTTGGAATAGACAAGACCTACACCTTCCTTAGAGAAAGAGACTCAAAACCCCATATTTCCGGCAGAGGAATATATCTGACTAGTAAGAATCTTAAAACCTATGTATTGATATGTCTCCATAAGGGAATCAAGTGTGTCTAGAGTGGCATAAACATGGCAGCGAGAATCAGCTCAAACCCACTATAAAAAGGAATTTCAAAAGCAAAACCAAAAAACAGGGAAATTCTTTACAATTCCTTCAGGGTGTCTGAGGAAACCTGGAAAGACCCTATCTACAATGACAGCTGGATATGGCATAAGGCTGGACACTTGGGACTGAGAGGATTGGTGAGATTGGGTGAGCAAATGCAGACCCTTTCAAGCAATAATGCATGGCCCCCATTCCATGGGTCCCAACTCTCCAGGTTCAAGGGAATATTACTACAGCTATAACATGTACAGGAAACCTAGAGAATGGACACACTGTGAATACGAAAGGTTTCTAAAACTCAACGAATAGTCCCTCTCCTGGTGCTCCAGTTTGACTTTCCAACTGCCTTACTATCAATCTCCCAACTTGGAGAGACAGCCCCTTTAACCTCCTGGTTTGCACAGGTTCCCAATTTGGCAGAGGATGGAAGGGACGAGGGAGAACCCATGAGAGAGTAGCTGTTAGGCATTTGGACGGGCACATGTCACTCTAATTTCCCGGCAGGAAGAAGAATTAACCAAAGTCTCAGCCACCCACCGGGAACCAGTATAGGACATGATCCAAAATTTTGGACTTGCGTTCAGCTCACAAAAAAACGAGTTGAGAAATGGAGCTCAGGGGCACAGCAATTCACAAACTGGCAGAGTGATAAAGGACAACTATCATCCAAAAATCTGTTGAGGGAAGTCAATGAGGCGGACTTGAAAGCGAGGCAAAATAGCAGGAAACAGATTTCAAGAGGTACGTTGGAATCGCCTGTAAAGCACAGGAAGAGGGGCACAACTTGGACAATGGTGCACTTGGCCAAAAAGGGCGTATGCGTTTTCTCCTGAATATATTCAGGAGAAAACGCATACGCCCTTTTTGGCCAAGCAAGCAAGCGGGCAATGCAAATCTGCACTACAAATAAGTATCACTTCCCACCGGTCAAAAGGGACATCCACAAAATGTGTAAAAACCAGAAAGGCAAGACAGGCCCTGGAGAACTGGGAGCCTTGTTATGCTGATGGGCGGGATGTAAATTGCCAACTGCCTCACTGGAGGAGTGCATTTTGTTCCCTAAAACAAGTAAACAATAGAGCTACAGAGCCAAGGCCACTTCCAGTCTAGGGAATATACCTTGGGAAAACTGAAAATCAATAAGAAAGAGCCACCTCCAAATTTAGGGCTGCACTGACTACAAGAACCTCAACTTGGGTACACCTTAAATATCCCAGGAAATATAAAAATGGTTCAAATCATTGTGGTACTTACGTACGATGGAATATCCCTCAGCCATGAAATCAATGTCATAAGACCAGTAGCAGCAAAGTGAGTGGATTCAGGTACGATGATTCTAAGTGAAATAAGTCACACAGAAAAAGAAACTTATCATAAGATATCACTTATGAAGATCCTGTAAACATGGCTACACGTGAATTGAGTTAGGAAAGAGAACAGAGTCTCACATTTAGAAAACACTCTTATGCCTGCATAAAGGGGAAGGAGAGGTGGGGTGATGCATAAAACCAGAGTTTGATATAAGCACAGGGACCTTTTCAAAAACCAACTTTGGAATTGACAAGACCGACACCTTCCTTAGTGAAAGAGACTCAAAACCCCATATTTGCCACAGAGGAATATATCTGACTAGTAAGAATCTTAAAACCTATGTATTGATATGTCTCCATAAGGGAATCAAGTGTGTCTAGAGTGGCATAAACATGGCAGCGAGAATCAGCTCAAACCCACTATAAAAAGGAATTTCAAAAGCAAAACCAAAAAACAGGGAAATTCTTTACAATTCCTTCAGGGTGTCTGAGGAAACCTGGAAAGACCCTATCTACAATGACAGCTGGATGTGGCATAAGGCTGGACACTTGGGACTGAGAGGATTGGTGAGATTGGGTGAGCAAATGCAGACCCTTTCAAGCAATAATGCATGGCCCCCATTCCATGGGTCCCAACTCTCCAGGTTCAAGGGAATATTACTACAGCTATAACATGTACAGGAAACCTAGAGAATGGACACACTGTGAATACGAAAGGTTTCTAAAACTCAACGAATAGTCCCTCTCCTGGTGCTCCAGTTTGACTTTCCAACTGCCTTACTATCAATCTCCCAACTTGGAGAGACAGGCCCTTTATCCTCCTGGTTTGCACAGGTTCCCAATTTGCCAGAGGATGGAAGGGACGAGGGAGAACCCATGAGAGAGTAGCTGTTAGGCATTTGGACGGGCACATGTCACTCTAATTTCCCGGCAGGAAGAAGAATTCACCAAAGTCTCAGCCACCCACCGGGAACCAGTATAGGACATGATCCAAAATTTTGGACTTGCGTTCAGCTCACAAAAAACGACTTGAGAAATGGAGCTCAGGGGCACAGCAATTCACAAACTGGCAGAGTGATAAAGGACAACTATCGTCCAAAAATCTGTTGAGGGAAGTCAACGAGGCGGACTTGAAAGCGAGGCAAAATAGCAGGAAACAGATTTCAAGAGGTACCTTGGAATCGCCTGTAAAGCACAGGAAGAGGGGCACAACTTGGACAATGGTGCACTTGGCCAAAAAGGGCGTATGCGTTTTCTCCTGAATATATTCAGGAGAAAACGCATACGCCCTTTTTGGCCAAGCAAGCAAGCGGGCAATGCAAATCTGCACTACAAAGAAGTATCACTTCCCACCGGTCAAAAGGGACATCCACAAAATGTGTAAAAACCAGAAAGGCAAGACAGGCCCTGGAGAACAGGGAGCCTTGTTATGCTGATGGGCGGGATGTAAATTGCCAACTGCCTCACTGAAGGAGTGCATTGTGTTCCCTAAAACAAGTAAACAACAGAGCTACAGAGCCAAGGCCACTTCCAGTCTAGGGAATATACCTTGGGAAAACTGAAAATCAATAAGAAAGAGCCACCTCCAAATTTAGGGATGTACTGACTACAAGAACCTAAACTTGGGTACACCTTAAATATCCCAGGAAATATAAAAATGGTTCAAAACATTGTGGTACTTACGTACGATGGAATATCCCTCAGCCATGAAATCAATGTCATAAGACCAGTAGCAGCAAAGTGAGTGGATTCAGGTACGATGATTCTAAGTGAAATATGTCACACAGAAAAAAGAAACTTATCATAAGATATCACTTAGGAAGATCCTGTAAACATGGCTACACGTGAACTGAGTTAGGAAAGAGAACAGAGTCTCACATTTAGAAAACACTCTTATGCCTGCATAAAGGGGAATGAGAGGTGGGGTGATGCATAAAACCAGAGTTTGATATAAGCACAGGGACCGTTTCAAAAACCAACTTTGGAATAGACAAGACCTACACCTTCCTCAGTGAAAGAGACTCAAAACCCCATATTTCCCGCAGAGGAATATATCTGACTAGTAAGAATCTTAAAACCTATGTATTGATATGTCTCCATAAGGGAATCAAGTGTATCTAGAGTGGCATAAACATGGCAGCGAGAATCAGCTCAAACCCACTATAAAAAGGAATTTCAAAAGCAAAACCAAAAAACAGGGAAATTCTTTACAATTCCTTCAGGGTGTCTGAGGAAACCTGGAAAGACCCTATCTACAATGACAGCTGGATGTGGCATAAGGCTGGACACTTGGGACTGAGAGGATTGGTGAGATTGGGTGAGCAAATGCAGACCCTTTCAAGCAATAATGCATGGCCCCCATTCCATGGGTCCCAACTCTCCAGGTTCAAGGGAATATTACTACAGCTATAACATGTACAGGAAACCTAGAGAATGGACACACTGTGAATACGAAAGGTTTCTAAAACTCAACGAATAGTCCCTCTCCTGGTGCTCCAGTTTGACTTTCTAACTGCCTTACTATCAATCTCCCAACTTGGAGAGACAGGCCCTTTAACCTCCTGGTTTGCACAGGTTCCCAATTTGGCAGAGGATGGAAGGGACGAGGGAGAACCCATGAGAGAGTAGCTGTTAGGCATTTGGACGGGCACATGTCACTCTAATTTCCCGGCAGGAAGAAGAATTAACCAAAGTCTCAGCCACCCACCGGGAACCAGTATAGGACATGATCCAAAATTTTGGACTTGCGTTCAGCTCACAAAAAACGAGTTGAGAAATGGAGCTCAGGGGCACAGCAATTCACAAACTGGCAGAGTGATAAAGGACAACTATCATCCAAAAATCTCTTGAGGGAAGTCAACGAGGTGGACTTGAAAGCGAGGCAAAATAGCAGGAAACAGATTTCAAGAGGTACCTTGGAATCGCCTGTAAAGCACAGGAAGAGGGGCACAACTTGGACAATGGTGCACTTGGCCAAAAAGGGCGTATGCGTTTTCTCCTGAATATATTCAGGAGAAAACGCATACGCCCTTTTTGGCCAAGCAAGCAAGCGGGCAATGCAAATCTGCACTACAAAGAAGTATCACTTCCCACCGGTCAAAAGGGACATCCACAAAATGTGTAAAAACCAGAAAGGCAAGACAGGCCCTGGAGAACTGGGAGCCTTGTTATGCTGATGGGCGGGATGTAAATTGCCAACTGCCTCACTGGAGGAGTGCATTGTGTTCCCTAAAACAAGTAAACAACAGAGCTACAGAGCCAAGGCCACTTCCAGTCTAGGGAATATACCTTGGGAAAACTGAAAATCAATAAGAAAGAGCCACTTCCAAATTTAGGGCTGCACTGACTACAAGAACCTCAACTTGGGTACACCTTAAATATCCCAGGAAATATAAAAATGGTTCAAAACATTGTGGTACTTACGTACAATGGAATATCCCTCAGCCATGAAATCAATGTCATAAGACCAGTAGCAGCAAAGTGAGTGGATTCAGGTACGATGATTCTAAGTGAAATAAGTCACACAGAAAAAGAAACTTATCATAAGATATCACTTATGAAGATCCTGTAAACATGGCTACACGTGAACTGAGTTAGGAAAGAGAACAGAGTCTCACATTTAGAAAACACTCTTATGCCTGCATAAAGGGGAAGGAGAGGTGGGGTGATGCATAAAACCAGAGTTTGATATAAGCACAGGGACCGTTCCAAAAACCAACTTTGGAATAGACAAGACCTACACCTTCCTCAGTGAAAGAGACTCAAAACCCCATATTTCCCGCAGAGGAATATATCTGACTAGTAAGAATCTTAAAACCTATGTATTGATATGACTCCATAAGGGAATCAAGTGTGTCTAGAGTGGCATAAACATGGCAGCGAGAATCAGCTCAAACCCACTATAAAAAGGAATTTCAAAAGCAAAACCAAAAAACAGGGAAATTCTTTACAATTCCTTCAAGGTGTCTGAGGAAACCTGGAAAGACCCTATCTACAATGACAGCTGTATGTGGCATAAGGCTGGACACTTGGGACTGAGAGGATTGGTGAGATTGGGTGAGCAAACGCAGACCCTTTCAAGCAATAATGCATGGCCCCCATTCCATGGGTCCCAACTCTCCAGGTTCAAGGGAATATTACTACAGCTATAACATGTACAGGAAACCTAGAGAATGGACACACTGTGAATACGAAAGGTTTCTAATACTCAACGAATAGTCCCTCTCCTGGTGCTCCAGTTTGACTTTCCAACTGCCTTACTATCAATCTCCCAACTTGGACAGACAGGCCCTTTAACCTCCTGGTTTGCACAGGTTCCCAATTTGGCAGAGGATGGAAGGGACGAGGGAGAACCCATGAGAGAGTAGCTGTTAGGCATTTGGACGGGCACATGTCACTCTAATTTCCCGGCAGGAAGAAGAATTAACCAAAGTCTCAGCCACCCACCGGGAACCAGTATAGGACAGGATCCAAAATTTTGGACTTGCGTTCAGCTCACAAAAAACGAGTTGAGAAATGGAGCTCAGGGGCACAGCAATTCACAAACTGGCAGAGTGATAAAGGACAACTATCGTCCAAAAATCTGTTGAGGAAAGTCAACGAGGCGGACTTGAAAGCGAGGCAAAATAGCAGGAAACAGATTTCAAGAGGTACCTTGGAATCGCCTGTAAAGCACAGGAAGAGGGGCACAACTTGGACAATGGTGCACTTGGCCAAAAAGGGCGTATGCGTTTTCTCCTGAATATATTCAGGAGAAAACGCATACGCCCTTTTTGGCCAAGCAAGCAAGCGGGCAATGCAAATCTGCACTACAAAGAAGTATCACTTCCCACCGGTCAAAAGGGACATCCACAAAATGTGTAAAAACCAGAAAGGCAAGACAGGCCCTGGAGAACAGGGAGCCTTGTTATGCTGATGGGCGGGATGTAAATTGCCAACTGCCTCACTGAAGGAGTGCATTGTGTTCCCTAAAACAAGTAAACAACAGAGCTACAGAGCCAAGGCCACTTCCAGTCCAGGGAATATACCTTGGGAAAACTGAAAATCAATAAGAAAGAGCCACCTCCAAATTTAGGGCTGTACTGACTACAAGAACCTAAACTTGGGTACACCTTAAATATCCCAGGAAATATAAAAATGGTTCAAAACATTGTGGTACTTACGTAAGATGGAATATCCCTCAGCCATGAAATCAATGTCATAAGACCAGTAGCAGCAAAGTGAGTGGATTCAGGTACGATGATTCTAAGTGAAATAAGTCAAACAGAAAAAAGAAACTTATCATAAGATATCACTTATGAAGATCCTGTAAACATGGCTACACGTGAACTGAGTTAGGAAAGAGAACAGAGTCTCACATTTAGAAAACACTCTTATGCCTGCATAAAGGGGATGGAGAGGTCGGGTGATGCATAAAACCAGAGTTTGATATAAGCACAGGGACCGTTCCAAAAACCAACTTTGGAATAGACAAGACCTACACCTTCCTCAGTGAAAGAGACTCAAAACCCCATATTTCCCGCAGAGGAATATATCTGACTAGTAAGAATCTTAAAACCTATGTATTGATATGACTCCATAAGGGAATCAAGTGTGTCTAGAGTGGCATAAACATGGCAGCGAGAATCAGCTCAAACCCACTATAAAAAGGAATTTCAAAAGCAAAACCAAAAAACAGGGAAATTCTTTACAATTCCTTCAGGGTGTCTGAGGAAACCTGGAAAGACCCTATCTACAATGACAGCTGGATGTGGCATAAGGCTGGACACTTGGGACTGAGAGGATTGGTGAGATTGGGTGAGCAAATGCAGACCCTTTCAAGCAATAATGCATGGCCCCCATTCCATGGGTCCCAACTCTCCAGGTTCAAGGGAATATTACTACAGCTATAACATGTACAGGAAACCTAGAGAATGGACACACTGTGAATACGAAAGGTTTCTAAAACTCAACGAATAGTCCCTCTCCTGGTGCTCCAGTTTGACTTTCCAACTGCCTTACTATCAATCTCCCAACTTGGACAGACAGGCCCTTTAACCTCCTGGTTTGCACAGGTTCCCAATTTGGCAGAGGATGGAAGGGACGAGGGAGAACCCATGAGAGAGTAGCTGTTAGGCATTTGGACGGGCACATGTCACTCTAATTTCCCGGCAGGAAGAAGAATTAACCAAAGTCTCAGCCACCCACCGGGAACCAGTATAGGACAGGATCCAAAATTTTGGACTTGCGTTCAGCTCACAAAAAACGAGTTGAGAAATTGAGCTCAGGGGCACAGCAATTCACAAACTGGCAGAGTGATAAAGGACAACTATTGTCCAAAAATCTGTTGAGGGAAGTCAACGAGGCGGACTTGAAAGCGAGGCAAAATAGCAGGAAACAGATTTCAAGAGGTAC
This sequence comes from Mesoplodon densirostris, assembly GCF_025265405.1. Lineage (NCBI taxonomy): Eukaryota > Metazoa > Chordata > Mammalia > Artiodactyla > Ziphiidae > Mesoplodon > Mesoplodon densirostris. The sequence continues at coordinate 185,018,180 of NC_082663.1, read as the reverse complement.
CTTGGAATCGCCTGTAAAGCACAGGAAGAGGGGCACAACTTGGACAATGGTGCACTTGGCCAAAAAGGGCGTATGCGTTTTCTCCTGAATATATTCAGGAGAAAACGCATACGCCCTTTTTGGCCAAGCAAGCAAGCGGGCAATGCAAATCTGCACTACAAAGAAGTATCACTTCCCACCGGTCAAAAGGGACATCCACAAAATGTGTAAAAACCAGAAAGGCAAGACAGGCCCTGGAGAACAGGGAGCCTTGTTATGCTGATGGGCGGGATGTAAATTGCCAACTGCCTCACTGGAGGAGTGCATTGTGTTCCCTAAAACAAGTAAACAACAGAGCTACAGAGCCAAGGCCACTTCCAGTCTAGGGAATATACCTTGGGAAAACTGAAAATCAATAAGAAAGAGCCACTTCCAAATTTAGGGCTGCACTGACTACAAGAACCTCAACTTGGGTACACCTTAAATATCCCAGGAAATATAAAAATGGTTCAAAACATTGTGGTACTTACGTACGATGGAATATCCCTCAGCCATGAAATCAATGTCATAAGACCAGTAGCAGCAAAGTGAGTGGATTCAGGTACGATGATTCTAAGTGAAATAAGTCACACAGAAAAAGAAACTTATCATAAGATATCACTTATGAAGATCCTGTAAACATGGCTACACGTGAACTGAGTTAGGAAAGAGAACAGAGTCTCACATTTAGAAAACACTCTTATGCCTGCATAAAGGGGAAGGAGAGGTGGGGTGATGCATAAAACCAGAGTTTGATATAAGCACAGGGACCGTTTCAAAAACCAACTTTGGAATTGACAAGACCGACACCTTCCTTAGTGAAAGAGACTCAAAACCCCATATTTCCCGCAGAGGAATATATCTGACTAGTAACAATCTTAAAACCTATGTATTGATATGTCTCCATAAGGGAATCAAGTGTGTCTAGAGTGGCATAAACATGGCAGCGAGAATCAGCTCAAACCCACTATAAAAAGGAATTTCAAAAGCAAAACCAAAAAACAGGGAAATTCTTTACAATTCCTTCAGGGTGTCTGAGGAAACCTGGAAAGACCCTATCTACAATGACAGCTGGATGTGGCATAAGGCTGGACACTTGGGACTGAGAGGATTGGTGAGATTGGGTGAGCAAATGCAGACCCTTTCAAGCAATAATGCATGGCCCCCATTCCATGGGTCCCAACTCTCCAGGTTCAAGGGAATATTACTACAGCTATAACATGTACAGGAAACCTAGAGAATGGACACACTGTGAATACGAAAGGTTTCTAAAACTCAACGAATAGTCCCTCTCCTGGTGCTCCAGTTTGACTTTCCAACTGCCTTACTATCAATCTCCCAACTTGGAGAGACAGGCACTTTAACCTCCTGGTTTGCACAGGTTCCCAATTTGCCAGAGGATGGAAGGGACGAGGGAGAACCCATGAGATAGTAGCTGTTAGGCATTTGGACGGGCACATGTCACTCTAATTTCCCGGCAGGAAGAAGAATTAACCAAAGTCTCAGCCACCCACCGGGAACCAGTATAGGACATGATCCAAAATTTTGGACTTGCGTTCAGCTCACAAAAAACGAGTTGAGAAATGGAGCTCAGGGGCACAGCAATTCACAAACTGGCAGAGTGATAAAGGACAACTATCATCCAAAAATCTGTTGAGGGAAGTCAATGAGGCGGACTTGAAAGCGAGGCAAAATAGCAGGAAACAGATTTCAAGAGGTACCTTGGAATCGCCTGTAAAGCACAGGAAGAGGGGCACAACTTGGACAATGGTGCACTTGGCCAAAAAGGGCGTATGCGTTTTCTCCTGAATATATTCAGGAGAAAACGCATACGCCCTTTTTGGCCAAGCAAGCAAGCGGGCAATGCAAATCTGCACTACAAAGAAGTATCACTTCCCACCGGTCAAAAGGGACATCCACAAAATGTGTAAAAACCAGAAAGGCAAGACAGGCCCTGGAGAACTGGGAGCCTTGTTATGCTGATGGGCGGGATGTAAATTGCCAACTGCCTCACTGGAGGAGTGCATTGTGTTCCCTAAAACAAGTAAACAACAGAGCTACAGAGCCAAGGCCACTTCCAGTCTAGGGAATATACCTTGGGAAAACTGAAAATCAATAAGAAAGAGCCACCTCCAAATTTAGGGCTGCACTGACTACAAGAACCTCAACTTGGGTACACCTTAAATATCCCAGGAAATATAAAAATGGTTCAAAACATTGTGGTACTTACGTACGATGGAATATCCCTCAGCCATGAAATCAATGTCATAAGACCAGTAGCAGCAAAGTGAGTGGATTCAGGTACGATGATTCTAAGTGAAATAAGTCACACAGAAAAAGAAACTTATCATAAGATATCACTTATGAAGATCCTGTAAACATGGCTACACGTGAATTGAGTTAGGAAAGAGAACAGAGTCTCACATTTAGAAAACACTCTTATGCCTGCATAAAGGGGAAGGAGAGGTGGGGTGATGCATAAAACCAGAGTTTGATAGAAGCACAGGGACCGTTTCAAAAACCAACTTTGGAATTGACAAGACCGACACCTTCCTTAGTGAAAGAGACTCAAAACCCCATATTTCCCACAGAGGAATATATCTGACTAGTAAGAATCTTAAAACCTATGTATTGATATGTCTCCATAAGGGAATCAAGTGTGTCTAGAGTGGCATAAACATGGCAGCGAGAATCAGCTCAAACCCACGATAAAAAGGAATTTCAAAAGCAAAACCAAAAAACAGGGAAATTCTTTACAATTCCTTCAGGGTGTCTGAGGAAACCTGGAAAGACCCTATCTACAATGACAGCTGGATGTGGCATAAGGCTGGACACTTGGGACTGAGAGGATTGGTGAGATTGGGTGAGCAAATGCAGACCCTTTCAAGCAATAATGCATGGCCCCCATTCCATGGGTCCCAACTCTCCAGGTTCAAGGGAATATTACTACAGCTATAACATGTACAGGAAACCTGGAGAATTGACACACTGTGAATACGAAAGGTTTCTAAAACTCAATGAATAGTCCCTCTCCTGGTGCTCCAGATTGACTTTCCAACTGCCTTACTATCAATCTCCCAACTTGGAGAGACAGGCCCTTTAACCTCCTGGTTTGCACAGGTTCCCAATTTGCCAGAGGATGGAAGGGACGAGGGAGAACCCATGAGAGAGTAGCTGTTAGGCATTTGGACGGGCACATGTCACTCTAATTTCCCGGCAGGAAGAAGAATTAACCAAAGTCTCAGCCACCCACCGGGAACCAGTATAGGACATGATCCAAAATTTTGGACTTGTGTTCAGCTCACAAAAAACGAGTTGAGAAATGGAGCTCAGGGGCACAGCAATTCACAAACTGGCAGAGTGATAAAGGACAACTATCGTCCAAAAATCTGTTGAGGGAAGTCAACGAGGCGGACTTGAAAGCGAGGCAAAATAGCAGGAAACAGATTTCAAGAGGTACCTTGGAATCGCCTGTAAAGCACAGGAAGAGGGGCACAACTTGGACAATGGTGCACTTGGCCAAAAAGGGCGTATGCGTTTTCTCCTGAATATATTCAGGAGAAAACGCATACGCCCTTTTTGGCCAAGCAAGCAAGCGGGCAATGCAAATCTGCACTACAAAGAAGTATCACTTCCCACCGGTCAAAAGGGACATCCACAAAATGTGTAAAAACCAGAAAGGCAAGACAGGCCCTGGAGAACTGGGAGCCTTGTTATGCTGATGGGCGGGATGTAAATTGCCAACTGCCTCACTGGAGGAGTGCATTGTGTTCCCTAAAACAAGTAAACAACAGAGCTACAGAGCCAAGGCCACTTCCAGTCTAGGGAATATACCTTGGGAAAACTGAAAATCAATAAGAAAGAGCCACCTCCAAATTTAGGGCTGCACTGACTACAAGAACCTCAACTTGGGTACACCTTAAATATCCCAGGAAATATAAAAATGGTTCAAAACATTGTGGTACTTACGTACGATGGAATATCCCTCAGCCATGAAATCAATGTCATAAGACCAGTAGCAGCAAAGTGAGTGGATTCAGGTACGATGATTCTAAGTGAAATAAGTCACACAGAAAAAGAAACTTATCATAAGATATCACTTATGAAGATCCTGTAAACATGGCTACACGTGAATTGAGTTAGGAAAGAGAACAGAGTCTCACATTTAGAAAACACTCTTATGCCTGCATAAAGGGGAAGGAGAGGTGGGGTGATGCATAAAACCAGAGTTTGATATAAGCACAGGGACCGTTTCAAAAACCAACTTTGGAATTGACAAGACCGACACCTTCCTTAGTGAAAGAGACTCAAAACCCCATATTTCCCACAGAGGAATATATCTGACTAGTAAGAATCTTAAAACCTATGTATTGATATGTCTCCATAAGGGAATCAAGTGTGTCTAGAGTGGCATAAACATGGCAGCGAGAATCAGCTCAAACCCACGATAAAAAGGAATTTCAAAAGCAAAACCAAAAAACAGGGAAATTCTTTACAATTCCTTCAGGGTGTCTGAGGAAACCTGGAAAGACCCTATCTACAATGACAGCTGGATGTGGCATAAGGCTGGACACTTGGGACTGAGAGGATTGGTGAGATTGGGTGAGCAAATGCAGACCCTTTCAAGCAATAATGCATGGCCCCCATTCCATGGGTCCCAACTCTCCAGGTTCAAGGGAATATTACTACAGCTATAACATGTACAGGAAACCTAGAGAATGGACACACTGTGAATACGAAAGGTTTCTAAAACTCAACGAATAGTCCCTCTCCTGGTGCTCCAGTTTGACTTTCCAACTGCCTTACTATCAATCTCCCAACTTGGAGAGACAGGCCCTTTAACCTCCTGGTTTGCACAGGTTCCCAATTTGGCAGAGGATGGAAGGGACGAGGGAGAACCCATGAGAGAGTAGCTGTTAGGCATTTGGATGGGCACATGTCACTCTAATTTCCCGGCAGGAAGAAGAATTAACCAAAGTCTCAGCCACCCACCGGGAACCAGTATAGGACATGATCCAAAATTTTGGACTTGCGTTCAGCTCACAAAAAACGAGTTGAGAAATGGAGCTCAGGGGCACAGCAATTCACAAACTGGCAGAGTGATAAAGGACAACTATCGTCCAAAAATCTGTTGAGGGAAGTCAATGAGGCGGACTTGAAAGCGAGGCAAAATAGCAGGAAACAGATTTCAAGAGGTACCTTGGAATCGCCTGTAAAGCACAGGAAGAGGGGCACAACTTGGACAATGGTGCACTTGGCCAAAAAGGGCGTATGCGTTTTCTCCTGAATATATTCAGGAGAAAACGCATACGCCCTTTTTGGCCAAGCAAGCAAGCGGGCAATGCAAATCTGCACTACAAAGAAGTATCACTTCCCACCGGTCAAAAGGGACATCCACAAAATGTGTAAAAACCAGAAAGGCAAGACAGGCCCTGGAGAACTGGGAGCCTTGTTATGCTGATGGGCGGGATGTAAATTGCCAACTGCCTCACTGGAGGAGTGCATTGTGTTCCCTAAAACAAGTAAACAACAGAGCTACAGAGCCAAGGCCACTTCCAGTCTAGGGAATATACCTGGGGAAAACTGAAAATCAATAAGAAAGAGCCACCTCCAAATTTAGGGCTGCGCTGACTACAAGAACCTCAACTTGGGTACACCTTAAATATCCCAGGAAATATAAAAATGGTTCAAAACATTGTGGTACTTACGTACGATGGAATATCCCTCAGCCATGAAATCAATGTCATAAGACCAGTAGCAGCAAAGTGAGTGGATTCAGGTACGATGATTCTAAGTGAAATAAGTCACACAGAAAAAGAAACTTATCATAAGATATCACTTATGAAGATCCTGTAAACATGGCTACACGTGAACTGAGTTAGGAAAGAGAACAGAGTCTCACATTTAGAAAACACTCTTATGCCTGCATAAACGGGATGGAGAGGTCGGGTGATGCATAAAACCAGAGTTTGATATAAGCACAGGGACCTTTCCAAAAACCAACTTTGGAAAAGACAAGTCCTACACCTTCCTCAGTGAAAGAGACTAAAAACCCCATATTTCCCGCAGAGGAATATATCTGACTAGTAAGAATCTTAAAACCTATGTATTGATATGACTCCATAAGGGAATCAAGTGTGTCTAGAGTGGCATAAACATGGCAGCGAGAATCAGCTCAAACCCACTATAAAACGGAATTTCAAAAGCAAAACCAAAAAACAGGGAAATTCTTTACAATTCCTTCAGGGTGTCTGAGGAAACCTGGAAAGACCCTATCTACAATGACAGCTGGATGTGGCATAAGGCTGGACACTTGGGACTGAGAGGATTGGTGAGATTGGGTGAGCAAATGCAGACCCTTTCAAGCAATAATGCATGGCCCCCATTCCATGGGTCCCAACTCTCCAGGTTCAAGGGAATATTACTACAGCTATAACATGTACAGGAAACCTAGAGAATGGACACACTGTGAATACGAAAGGTTTCTAAAACTCAATGAATAGTCCCTCTCCTGGTGCTCCAGTTTGACTTTCCATCTGCCTTACTATCAATCTCCCAACTTGGAGAGACAGGCCCTTTAACCTCCTGGTTTGCACAGGTTCCCAATTTGGCAGAGGATGGAAGGGACGAGGGAGAACCCATGAGAGAGTAGCTGTTAGGCATTTGGACGGGCACTTGTCACTCTAATTTCCCGGCAGGAAGAAGAATTAACCAAAGTCTCAGCCACCCACCGGGAACCAGTATAGGACATGATCCAAAATTTTGGACTTGTGTTCAGCTCACAAAAAACGAGTTGAGAAATGGAGCTCAGGGGCACAGCAATTCACAAACTGGCAGAGTGATAAAGGACAACTATCGTCCAAAAATTTGTTGAGGGAAGTCAACGAGGCGGACTTGAAAGTGAGGCAAAATAGCAGGAAACAGATTTCAAGAGGTACCTTGGAATCGCCTGTAAAGCACAGGAAGAGGGGCACAACTTGGACAATGGTGCACTTGGCCAAAAAGGGCGTATGCGTTTTCTCCTGAATATATTCAGGAGAAAACGCATACGCCCTTTTTGGCCAAGCAAGCAAGCGGGCAATGCAAATCTGCACTACAAAGAAGTATCACTTCCCACCGGTCAAAAGGGACATCCACAAAATGTGTAAAAACCAGAAAGGCAAGACAGGCCCTGGAGAACTGGGAGCCTTGTTATGCTGATGGGTGGGATGTAAATTGCCAACTGCCTCACTGGAGGAGTGCATTGTGTTCCCTAAAACAAGTAAACAACAGAGCTACAGAGCCAAGGCCACTTCCAGTCTAGGGAATATACCTTGGGAAAACTGAAAATCAATAAGAAAGAGCCACCTCCAAATTTAGGGCTGCACTGACTACAAGAACCTCAACTTGGGTACACCTTAAATATCCCAGGAAATATAAAAATGGTTCAAAACATTGTGGTACTTACGTACGATGGAATATCCCTCAGCCATGAAATCAATGTCATAAGACCAGTAGCAGCAAAGTGAGTGGATTCAGGTACGATGATTCTAAGTGAAATAAGTCACACAGAAAAAGAAACTTATCATAAGATATCACTTATGAAGATCCTGTAAACATGGCTACACGTGAATTGAGTTAGGAAAGAGAACAGAGTCTCACATTTAGAAAACACTCTTATGCCTGCATAAAGGGGAAGGAGAGGTGGGGTGATGCATAAAACCAGAGTTTGATAGAAGCACAGGGACCGTTTCAAAAACCAACTTTGGAATTGACAAGACCGACACCTTCCTTAGTGAAAGAGACTCAAAACCCCATATTTCCCACAGAGGAATATATCTGACTAGTAAGAATCTTAAAACCTATGTATTGATATGTCTCCATAAGGGAATCAAGTGTGTCTAGAGTGGCATAAACATGGCAGCGAGAATCAGCTCAAACCCACTATAAAAAGGAATTTCAAAAGCAAAACCAAAAAACAGGGAAATTCTTTACAATTCCTTCAGGGTGTCTGAGGAAACCAGGAAAGACCCTATCTACAATGACAGCTGGATGTGGCATAAGGCTGGACACTTGGGACTGAGAGGATTGGTGAGATTGGGTGAGCAAATGCAGACCCTTTCAAGCAATAATGCATGGCCCCCATTCCATGGGTCCCAACTCTCCAGGTTCAAGGGAATATTACTACAGCTATAACATGTACAGGAAACCTAGAGAATGGACACACTGTGAATACGAAAGGTTTCTAAAAACTCAACGAATAGTCCCTCTCCTGGTGCTCCAGTTTGACTTTCCAACTGCCTTACTATCAATCTCCCAACTTGGAGAGACAGGCCCTTTAACCTCCTGGTTTGCACAGGTTCCCAATTTGGCAGAGGATGGAAGGGACGAGGGAGAACCCATGAGAGAGTAGCTGTTAGGCATTTGGACGGGCACATGCCACTCTAATTTCCCGGCAGGAAGAAGAATTAACCAAAGTCTCAGCCACCCACCGGGAACCAGTATAGGCCATGATCCAAAATTTTGGACTTGTGTTCAGCTCACAAAAAACGAGTTGAGAAATGGAGCTCAGGGGCACAGCAATTCACAAACTGGCAGAGTGATAAAGGACAACTATCATCCAAAAATCTGTTGAGGGAAGTCAATGAGGCGGACTTGAAAGCGAGGCAAAATAGCAGGAAACAGATTTCAAGAGGTACCTTGGAATCGCCTGTAAAGCACAGGAAGAGGGGCACAACTTGGACAATGGTGCACTTGGCCAAAAAGGGCGTATGTGTTTTCTCCTGAATATATTCAGGAGAAAACGCATACGCCCTTTTTGGCCAAGCAAGCAAGCGGGCAATGCAAATCTGCACTACAAAGAAGTATCACTTCCCACCGGTCAAAAGGGACATCCACAAAATGTGTAAAAACCAGAAAGGCAAGACAGGCCCTGGAGAACAGGGAGCCTTGTTATGCTGATGGGTGGGATGTAAATTGCCAACTGCCTCACTGGAGGAGTGCATTGTGTTCCCTAAAACAAGTAAACAACAGAGCTACAGAGCCAAGGCCACTTCCAGTCTAGGGAATATACCTGGGGAAAACTGAAAATCAATAAGAAAGAGCCACCTCCAAATTTAGGGCTGCGCTGACTACAAGAACCTCAACTTGGGTACACCTTAAATATCCCAGGAAATATAAAAATGGTTCAAAACATTGTGGTACTTACGTACGATGGAATATCCCTCAGCCATGAAATCAATGTCATAAGACCAGTAGCAGCAAAGTGAGTGGATTCAGGTACGATGATTCTAAGTGAAATAAGTCACACAGAAAAAGAAACTTATCATAAGATATCACTTAGGAAGATCCTGTAAACATGGCTACACGTGAACTGAGTTAGGAAAGAGAACAGAGTCTCACATTTAGAAAACACTCTTATGCCTGCATAAAGGGGAAGGAGAGGTGGGGTGATGCATAAAACCAGAGTTTGATAGAAGCACAGGGACCGTTTCAAAAACCAACTTTGGAATTGACAAGACCGACACCTTCCTTAGTGAAAGAGACTCAAAACCCCATATTTCCCACAGAGGAATATATCTGACTAGTAAGAATCTTAAAACCTATGTATTGATATGTCTCCATAAGGGAATCAAGTGTGTCTAGAGTGGCATAAACATGGCAGCGAGAATCAGCTCAAACCCACTATAAAAAGGAATTTCAAAAGCAAAACCAAAAAACAGGGAAATTCTTTACAATTCCTTCAGGGTGTCTGAGGAAACCAGGAAAGACCCTATCTACAATGACAGCTGGATGTGGCATAAGGCTGGACACTTGGGACTGAGAGGATTGGTGAGATTGGGTGAGCAAATGCAGACCCTTTCAAGCAATAATGCATGGCCCCCATTCCATGGGTCCCAACTCTCCAGGTTCAAGGGAATATTACTACAGCTATAACATGTACAGGAAACCTAGAGAATGGACACACTGTGAATACGAAAGGTTTCTAAAAACTCAACGAATAGTCCCTCTCCTGGTGCTCCAGTTTGACTTTCCAACTGCCTTACTATCAATCTCCCAACTTGGAGAGACAGGCCCTTTAACCTCCTGGTTTGCACAGGTTCCCAATTTGGCAGAGGATGGAAGGGACGAGGGAGAACCCATGAGAGAGTAGCTGTTAGGCATTTGGACGGGCACATGTCACTCTAATTTCCCGGCAGGAAGAAGAATTAACCAAAGTCTCAGCCACCCACCGGGAACCAGTATAGGCCATGATCCAAAATTTTGGACTTGTGTTCAGCTCACAAAAAACGAGTTGAGAAATGGAGCTCAGGGGCACAGCAATTCACAAACTGGCAGAGTGATAAAGGACAACTATCGTCCAAAAATCTGTTGAGGGAAGTCAACGAGGCGGACTTGAAAGCGAGGCAAAATAGCAGGAAACAGATTTCAAGAGGTACCTTGGAATCGCCTGTAAAGCACAGGAAGAGGGGCACAACTTGGACAATGGTGCACTTGGCCAAAAAGGGCGTATGCGTTTTCTCCTGAATATATTCAGGAGAAAACGCATACGCCCTTTTTGGCCAAGCAAGCAAGCGGGCAATGCAAATCTGCACTACAAAGAAGTATCACTTCCCACCGGTCAAAAGGGACATCCACAAAATGTGTAAAAACCAGAAAGGCAAGACAGGCCCTGGAGAACTGGGAGCCTTGTTATGCTGATGGGCGGGATGTAAATTGCCAACTGCCTCACTGGAGGAGTGCATTGTGTTCCCTAAAACAAGTAAACAACAGAGCTACAGAGCCAAGGCCACTTCCAGTCTAGGGAATATACCTGGGGAAAACTGAAAATCAATAAGAAAGAGCCACCTCCAAATTTAGGGCTGCGCTGACTACAAGAACCTCAACTTGGGTACACCTTAAATATCCCAGGAAATATAAAAATGGTTCAAAACATTGTGGTACTTACGTACGATGGAATATCCCTCAGCCATGAAATCAATGTCATAAGACCAGTAGCAGCAAAGTGAGTGGATTCAGGTACGATGATTCTAAGTGAAATAAGTCACACAGAAAAAGAAACTTATCATAAGATATCACTTATGAAGATCCTGTAAACATGGCTACACGTGAACTGAGTTAGGAAAGAGAACAGAGTCTCACATTTAGAAAACACTCTTATGCCTGCATAAAGGGGATGGAGAGGTCGGGTGATGCATAAAACCAGAGTTTGATATAAGCACAGGGACCGTTCCAAAAACCAACTTTGGAATAGACAAGACCTACACCTTCCTCAGTGAAAGAGACTCAAAACCCCATATTTCCCGCAGAGGAATATATCTGACTAGTAAGAATCTTAAAACCTATGTATTGATATGACTCCATAAGGGAATCAAGTGTGTCTAGAGTGGCATAAACATGGCAGCGAGAATCAGCTCAAACCCACTATAAAAAGGAATTTCAAAAGCAAAACCAAAAAACAGGGAAATTCTTTACAATTCCTTCAGGGTGTCTGAGGAAACCTGGAAAGACCCTATCTACAATGACAGCTGGATGTGGCATAAGGCTGGACACTTGGGACTGAGAGGATTGGTGAGATTGGGTGAGCAAATGCAGACCCTTTCAAGCAATAATGCATGGCCCCCATTCCATGGGTCCCAACTCTCCAGGTTCAAGGGAATATTACTACAGCTATAACATGTACAGGAAACCTAGAGAATGTACACACTGTGAATACGAAAGGTTTCTAAAACTCAATGAATAGTCCCTCTCCTGGTGCTCCAGTTTGACTTTCCAACTGCCTTACTATCAATCTCCCAACTTGGAGAGACAGGCCCTTTAACCTCCTGGTTTGCACAGGTTCCCAATTTGCCAGAGGATGGAAGGGACGAGGGAGAACCCATGAGAGAGTAGCTGTTAGGCATTTGGACGGGCACATGTCACTCTAATTTCCCGGCAGGAAGAAGAATTAACCAAAGTCTCAGCCACCCACCGGGAACCAGTATAGGACATGATCCAAAATTTTGGACTTGTGTTCAGCTCACAAAAAACGAGTTGAGAAATGGAGCTCAGGGGCACAGCAATTCACAAACTGGCAGAGTGATAAAGGACAACTATCGTCCAAAAATTTGTTGAGGGAAGTCAACGAGGCGGACTTGAAAGTGAGGCAAAATAGCAGGAAACAGATTTCAAGAGGTACCTTGGAATCGCCTGTAAAGCACAGGAAGAGGGGCACAACTTGGACAATGGTGCACTTGGCCAAAAAGGGCGTATGCGTTTTCTCCTGAATATATTCAGGAGAAAACGCATACGCCCTTTTTGGCCAAGCAAGCAAGCGGGCAATGCAAATCTGCACTACAAAGAAGTATCACTTCCCACCGGTCAAAAGGGACATCCACAAAATGTGTAAAAACCAGAAAGGCAAGACAGGCCCTGGAGAACTGGGAGCCTTGTTATGCTGATGGGCGGGATGTAAATTGCCAACTGCCTCACTGGAGGAGTGCATTGTGTTCCCTAAAACAAGTAAACAACAGAGCTACAGAGCCAAGGCCACTTCCAGTCTAGGGAATATACCTGGGGAAAACTGAAAATCAATAAGAAAGAGCCACCTCCAAATTTAGGGCTGCGCTGACTACAAGAACCTCAACTTGGGTACACCTTAAATATCCCAGGAAATATAAAAATGGTTCAAAACATTGTGGTACTTACGTACGATGGAATATCCCTCAGCCATGAAATCAATGTCATAAGACCAGTAGCAGCAAAGTGAGTGGATTCAGGTACGATGATTCTAAGTGAAATAAGTCACACAGAAAAAGAAACTTATCATAAGATATCACTTAGGAAGATCCTGTAAACATGGCTACACGTGAACTGAGTTAGGAAAGAGAACAGAGTCTCACATTTAGAAAACACTCTTATGCCTGCATAAAGGGGAAGGAGAGGTGGGGTGATGCATAAAACCAGAGTTTGATAGAAGCACAGGGACCGTTTCAAAAACCAACTTTGGAATTGACAAGACCGACACCTTCCTTAGTGAAAGAGACTCAAAACCCCATATTTCCCACAGAGGAATATATCTGACTAGTAAGAATCTTAAAACCTATGTATTGATATGTCTCCATAAGGGAATCAAGTGTGTCTAGAGTGGCATAAACATGGCAGCGAGAATCAGCTCAAACCCACTATAAAAAGGAATTTCAAAAGCAAAACCAAAAAACAGGGAAATTCTTTACAATTCCTTCAGGGTGTCTGAGGAAACCAGGAAAGACCCTATCTACAATGACAGCTGGATGTGGCATAAGGCTGGACACTTGGGACTGAGAGGATTGGTGAGATTGGGTGAGCAAATGCAGACCCTTTCAAGCAATAATGCATGGCCCCCATTCCATGGGTCCCAACTCTCCAGGTTCAAGGGAATATTACTACAGCTATAACATGTACAGGAAACCTAGAGAATGGACACACTGTGAATACGAAAGGTTTCTAAAAACTCAACGAATAGTCCCTCTCCTGGTGCTCCAGTTTGACTTTCCAACTGCCTTACTATCAATCTCCCAACTTGGAGAGACAGGCCCTTTAACCTCCTGGTTTGCACAGGTTCCCAATTTGGCAGAGGATGGAAGGGACGAGGGAGAACCCATGAGAGAGTAGCTGTTAGGCATTTGGACGGGCACATGTCACTCTAATTTCCCGGCAGGAAGAAGAATTAACCAAAGTCTCAGCCACCCACCGGGAACCAGTATAGGACATGATCCAAAATTTTGGACTTGTGTTCAGCTCACAAAAAACGAGTTGAGAAATGGAGCTCAGGGGCACAGCAATTCACAAACTGGCAGAGTGATAAAGGACAACTATCGTCCAAAAATCTGTTGAGGGAAGTCAATGAGGCGGACTTGAAAGCGAGGCAAAATAGCAGGAAACAGATTTCAAGAGGTACCTTGGAATCGCCTGTAAAGCACAGGAAGAGGGGCACAACTTGGACAATGGTGCACTTGGCCAAAAAGGGCGTATGCGTTTACTCCTGAATATATTCAGGAGAAAACGCATACGCCCTTTTTGGCCAAGCAAGCAAGCGGGCAATGCAAATCTGCACTACAAAGAAGTATCACTTCCCACCGTTCAAAAGGGACATCCACAAAATGTGTAAAAACCAGAAAGGCAAGACAGGCCCTGGAGAACTGGGAGCCTTGTTATGCTGATGGGCGGGATGTAAATTGCCAACTGCCTCACTGGAGGAGTGCATTGTGTTCCCTAAAACAAGTAAACAACAGAGCTACAGAGCCAAGGCCACTTCCAGTCTAGGGAATATACCTGGGGAAAACTGAAAATCAATAAGAAAGAGCCACCTCCAAATTTAGGGCTGCGCTGACTACAAGAACCTCAACTTGGGTACACCTTAAATATCCCAGGAAATATAAAAATGGTTCAAAACATTGTGGTACTTACGTACGATGGAATATCCCTCAGCCATGAAATCAATGTCATAAGACCAGTAGCAGCAAAGTGAGTGGATTCAGGTACGATGATTCTAAGTGAAATAAGTCACACAGAAAAAGAAACTTATCATAAGATATCACTTATGAAGATCCTGTAAACATGGCTACACGTGAACTGAGTTAGGAAAGAGAACAGAGTCTCACATTTAGAAAACACTCTTATGCCTGCATAAAGGGGATGGAGAGGTCGGGTGATGCATAAAACCAGAGTTTGATATAAGCACAGGGACCCTTCCAAAAACCAACTTTGGAATAGACAAGACCTACACCTTCCTCAGTGAAAGAGACTCAAAACCCCATATTTCCCGCAGAGGAATATATCTGACTAGTAAGAATCTTAAAACCTATGTATTGATATGACTCCATAAGGGAATCAAGTGTGTCTAGAGTGGCATAAACATGGCAGCGAGAATCAGCTCAAACCCACTATAAAAAGGAATTTCAAAAGCAAAACCAAAAAACAGGGAAATTCTTTACAATTCCTTCAGGGTGTCTGAGGAAACCTGGAAAGACCCTATCTACAATGACAGCTGGATGTGGCATAAGGCTGGACACTTGGGACTGAGAGGATTGGTGAGATTGGGTGAGCAAATGCAGACCCTTTCAAGCAATAATGCATGGCCCCCATTCCATGGGTCCCAACTCTCCAGGTTCAAGGGAATATTACTACAGCTATAACATGTACAGGAAACCTAGAGAATGTACACACTGTGAATACGAAAGGTTTCTAAAACTCAATGAATAGTCCCTCTCCTGGTGCTCCAGTTTGACTTTCCAACTGCCTTACTATCAATCTCCCAACTTGGAGAGACAGGCCCTTTAACCTCCTGGTTTGCACAGGTTCCCAATTTGCCAGAGGATGGAAGGGACGAGGGAGAACCCATGAGAGAGTAGCTGTTAGGCATTTGGACGGGCACATGTCACTCTAATTTCCCGGCAGGAAGAAGAATTAACCAAAGTCTCAGCCACCCACCGGGAACCAGTATAGGACATGATCCAAAATTTTGGACTTGTGTTCAGCTCACAAAAAACGAGTTGAGAAATGGAGCTCAGGGGCACAGCAATTCACAAACTGGCAGAGTGATAAAGGACAACTATCGTCCAAAAATTTGTTGAGGGAAGTCAACGAGGCGGACTTGAAAGTGAGGCAAAATAGCAGGAAACAGATTTCAAGAGGTACCTTGGAATCGCCTGTAAAGCACAGGAAGAGGGGCACAACTTGGACAATGGTGCACTTGGCCAAAAAGGGCGTATGCGTTTTCTCCTGAATATATTCAGGAGAAAACGCATACGCCCTTTTTGGCCAAGCAAGCAAGCGGGCAATGCAAATCTGCACTACAAAGAAGTATCACTTCCCACCGGTCAAAAGGGACATCCACAAAATGTGTAAAAACCAGAAAGGCAAGACAGGCCCTGGAGAACTGGGAGCCTTGTTATGCTGATGGGCGGGATGTAAATTGCCAACTGCCTCACTGGAGGAGTGCATTGTGTTCCCTAAAACAAGTAAACAACAGAGCTACAGAGCCAAGGCCACTTCCAGTCTAGGGAATATACCTTGGGAAAACTGAAAATCAATAAGAAAGAGCCACCTCCAAATTTAGGGCTGCGCTGACTACAAGAACCTCAACTTGGGTACACCTTAAATATCCCAGGAAATATAAAAATGGTTCAAAACATTGTGGTACTTACGTACGATGGAATATCCCTCAGCCATGAAATCAATGTCATAAGACCAGTAGCAGCAAAGTGAGTGGATTCAGGTACGATGATTCTAAGTGAAATAAGTCACACAGAAAAAGAAACTTATCATAAGATATCACTTAGGAAGATCCTGTAAACATGGCTACACGTGAACTGAGTTAGGAAAGAGAACAGAGTCTCACATTTAGAAAACACTCTTATGCCTGCATAAAGGGGAAGGAGAGGTGGGGTGATGCATAAAACCAGAGTTTGATAGAAGCACAGGGACCGTTTCAAAAACCAACTTTGGAATTGACAAGACCGACACCTTCCTTAGTGAAAGAGACTCAAAACCCCATATTTCCCACAGAGGAATATATCTGACTAGTAAGAATCTTAAAACCTATGTATTGATATGTCTCCATAAGGGAATCAAGTGTGTCTAGAGTGGCATAAACATGGCAGCGAGAATCAGCTCAAACCCACTATAAAAAGGAATTTCAAAAGCAAAACCAAAAAACAGGGAAATTCTTTACAATTCCTTCAGGGTGTCTGAGGAAACCAGGAAAGACCCTATCTACAATGACAGCTGGATGTGGCATAAGGCTGGACACTTGGGACTGAGAGGATTGGTGAGATTGGGTGAGCAAATGCAGACCCTTTCAAGCAATAATGCATGGCCCCCATTCCATGGGTCCCAACTCTCCAGGTTCAAGGGAATATTACTACAGCTATAACATGTACAGGAAACCTAGAGAATGGACACACTGTGAATACGAAAGGTTTCTAAAAACTCAACGAATAGTCCCTCTCCTGGTGCTCCAGTTTGACTTTCCAACTGCCTTACTATCAATCTCCCAACTTGGAGAGACAGGCCCTTTAACCTCCTGGTTTGCACAGGTTCCCAATTTGGCAGAGGATGGAAGGGACGAGGGAGAACCCATGAGAGAGTAGCTGTTAGGCATTTGGACGGGCACATGTCACTCTAATTTCCCGGCAGGAAGAAGAATTAACCAAAGTCTCAGCCACCCACCGGGAACCAGTATAGGACATGATCCAAAATTTTGGACTTGTGTTCAGCTCACAAAAAACGAGTTGAGAAATGGAGCTCAGGGGCACAGCAATTCACAAACTGGCAGAGTGATAAAGGACAACTATCGTCCAAAAATCTGTTGAGGGAAGTCAATGAGGCGGACTTGAAAGCGAGGCAAAATAGCAGGAAACAGATTTCAAGAGGTACCTTGGAATCGCCTGTAAAGCACAGGAAGAGGGGCACAACTTGGACAATGGTGCACTTGGCCAAAAAGGGCGTATGCGTTTACTCCTGAATATATTCAGGAGAAAACGCATACGCCCTTTTTGGCCAAGCAAGCAAGCGGGCAATGCAAATCTGCACTACAAAGAAGTATCACTTCCCACCGTTCAAAAGGGACATCCACAAAATGTGTAAAAACCAGAAAGGCAAGACAGGCCCTGGAGAACTGGGAGCCTTGTTATGCTGATGGGCGGGATGTAAATTGCCAACTGCCTCACTGGAGGAGTGCATTGTGTTCCCTAAAACAAGTAAACAACAGAGCTACAGAGCCAAGGCCACTTCCAGTCTAGGGAATATACCTGGGGAAAACTGAAAATCAATAAGAAAGAGCCACCTCCAAATTTAGGGCTGCGCTGACTACAAGAACCTCAACTTGGGTACACCTTAAATATCCCAGGAAATATAAAAATGGTTCAAAACATTGTGGTACTTACGTACGATGGAATATCCCTCAGCCATGAAATCAATGTCATAAGACCAGTAGCAGCAAAGTGAGTGGATTCAGGTACGATGATTCTAAGTGAAATAAGTCACACAGAAAAAGAAACTTATCATAAGATATCACTTATGAAGATCCTGTAAACATGGCTACACGTGAACTGAGTTAGGAAAGAGAACAGAGTCTCACATTTAGAAAACACTCTTATGCCTGCATAAAGGGGATGGAGAGGTCGGGTGATGCATAAAACCAGAGTTTGATATAAGCACAGGGACCGTTCCAAAAACCAACTTTGGAATAGACAAGACCTACACCTTCCTCAGTGAAAGAGACTCAAAACCCCATATTTCCTGCAGAGGAATATATCTGACTAGTAAGAATCTTAAAACCTATGTATTGATATGACTCCATAAGGGAATCAAGTGTGTCTAGAGTGGCATAAACATGGCAGCGAGAATCAGCTCAAACCCACTATAAAAAGGAATTTCAAAAGCAAAACCAAAAAACAGGGAAATTCTTTACAATTCCTTCAGGGTGTCTGAGGAAACCTGGAAAGACCCTATCTACAATGACAGCTGGATGTGGCATAAGGCTGGACACTTGGGACTGAGAGGATTGGTGAGATTGGGTGAGCAAATGCAGACCCTTTCAAGCAATAATGCATGGCCCCCATTCCATGGGTCCCAACTCTCCAGGTTCAAGGGAATATTACTACAGCTATAACATGTACAGGAAACCTAGAGAATGTACACACTGTGAATACGAAAGGTTTCTAAAACTCAATGAATAGTCCCTCTCCTGGTGCTCCAGTTTGACTTTCCAACTGCCTTACTATCAATCTCCCAACTTGGAGAGACAGGCCCTTTAACCTCCTGGTTTGCACAGGTTCCCAATTTGCCAGAGGATGGAAGGGACGAGGGAGAACCCATGAGAGAGTAGCTGTTAGGCATTTGGACGGGCACATGTCACTCTAATTTCCCGGCAGGAAGAAGAATTAACCAAAGTCTCAGCCAC
The DNA here is from genome assembly GCF_025265405.1 of Mesoplodon densirostris. Lineage (NCBI taxonomy): Eukaryota > Metazoa > Chordata > Mammalia > Artiodactyla > Ziphiidae > Mesoplodon > Mesoplodon densirostris. Next base: position 184,999,258 of record NC_082663.1, on the reverse strand, counting down.
CCACCGGGAACCAGTATAGGACATGATCCAAAATTTTGGACTTGTGTTCAGCTCACAAAAAACGAGTTGAGAAATGGAGCTCAGGGGCACAGCAATTCACAAACTGGCAGAGTGATAAAGGACAACTATCGTCCAAAAATTTGTTGAGGGAAGTCAACGAGGCGGACTTGAAAGTGAGGCAAAATAGCAGGAAACAGATTTCAAGAGGTACCTTGGAATCGCCTGTAAAGCACAGGAAGAGGGGCACAACTTGGACAATGGTGCACTTGGCCAAAAAGGGCGTATGCGTTTTCTCCTGAATATATTCAGGAGAAAACGCATACGCCCTTTTTGGCCAAGCAAGCAAGCGGGCAATGCAAATCTGCACTACAAAGAAGTATCACTTCCCACCGGTCAAAAGGGACATCCACAAAATGTGTAAAAACCAGAAAGGCAAGACAGGCCCTGGAGAACTGGGAGCCTTGTTATGCTGATGGGCGGGATGTAAATTGCCAACTGCCTCACTGGAGGAGTGCATTGTGTTCCCTAAAACAAGTAAACAACAGAGCTACAGAGCCAAGGCCACTTCCAGTCTAGGGAATATACCTTGGGAAAACTGAAAATCAATAAGAAAGAGCCACCTCCAAATTTAGGGCTGCACTGACTACAAGAACCTCAACTTGGGTACACCTTAAATATCCCAGGAAATATAAAAATGGTTCAAAACATTGTGGTACTTACGTACGATGGAATATCCCTCAGCCATGAAATCAATGTCATAAGACCAGTAGCAGCAAAGTGAGTGGATTCAGGTACGATGATTCTAAGTGAAATAAGTCACACAGAAAAAGAAACTTATCATAAGATATCACTTAGGAAGATCCTGTAAACATGGCTACACGTGAATTGAGTTAGGAAAGAGAACAGAGTCTCACATTTAGAAAACACTCTTATGCCTGCATAAAGGGGAAGGAGAGGTGGGGTGATGCATAAAACCAGAGTTTGATAGAAGCACAGGGACCGTTTCAAAAACCAACTTTGGAATTGACAAGACCGACACCTTCCTTAGTGAAAGAGACTCAAAACCCCATATTTCCCACAGAGGAATATATCTGACTAGTAAGAATCTTAAAACCTATGTATTGATATGTCTCCATAAGGGAATCAAGTGTGTCTAGAGTGGCATAAACATGGCAGCGAGAATCAGCTCAAACCCACTATAAAAAGGAATTTCAAAAGCAAAACCAAAAAACAGGGAAATTCTTTACAATTCCTTCAGGGTGTCTGAGGAAACCTGGAAAGACCCTATCTACAATGACAGCTGGATGTGGCATAAGGCTGGACACTTGGGACTGAGAGGATTGGTGAGATTGGGTGAGCAAATGCAGACCCTTTCAAGCAATAATGCATGGCCCCCATTCCATGGGTCCCAACTCTCCATGTTCAAGGGAATATTACTACAGCTATAACATGTACAGGAAACCTAGAGAATGGACACACTGTGAATACGAAAGGTTTCTAAAACTCAACGAATAGTCCCTCTCCTGGTGCTCCAGTTTGACTTTCCAACTGCCTTACTATCAATCTCCCAACTTGGAGAGACAGGCCCTTTAACCTCCTGGTTTGCACAGGTTCCCAATTTGGCAGAGGATGGAAGGGACGAGGTAGAACCCATGAGAGAGTAGCTGTTAGGCATTTGGATGGGCACATGTCACTCTAATTTCCCGGCAGGAAGAAGAATTAACCAAAGTCTCAGCCACCCACCGGGAACCAGTATAGGACATGATCCAAAATTTTGGACTTGCGTTCAGCTCACAAAAAACGAGTTGAGAAATGGAGCTCAGGGGCACAGCAATTCACAAACTGGCAGAGTGATAAAGGACAACTATCGTCCAAAAATCTGTTGAGGGAAGTCAATGAGGCGGACTTGAAAGCGAGGCAAAATAGCAGGAAACAGATTTCAAGAGGTACCTTGGAATCGCCTGTAAAGCACAGGAAGAGGGGCACAACTTGGACAATGGTGCACTTGGCCAAAAAGGGCGTATGCGTTTTCTCCTGAATATATTCAGGAGAAAACGCATACGCCCTTTTTGGCCAAGCAAGCAAGCGGGCAATGCAAATCTGCACTACAAAGAAGTATCACTTCCCACCGGTCAAAAGGGACATCCACAAAATGTGTAAAAACCAGAAAGGCAAGACAGGCCCTGGAGAACTGGGAGCCTTGTTATGCTGATGGGCGGGATGTAAATTGCCAACTGCCTCACTGGAGGAGTGCATTGTGTTCCCTAAAACAAGTAAACAACAGAGCTACAGAGCCAAGGCCACTTCCAGTCTAGGGAATATACCTTGGGAAAACTGAAAATCAATAAGAAAGAGCCACCTCCAAATTTAGGGCTGCGCTGACTACAAGAACCTCAACTTGGGTACACCTTAAATATCCCAGGAAATATAAAAATGGTTCAAAACATTGTGGTACTTACGTACGATGGAATATCCCTCAGCCATGAAATCAATGTCATAAGACCAGTAGCAGCAAAGTGAGTGGATTCAGGTACGATGATTCTAAGTGAAATAAGTCACACAGAAAAAGAAACTTATCATAAGATATCACTTATGAAGATCCTGTAAACATGGCTACACGTGAACTGAGTTAGGAAAGAGAACAGAGTCTGACATTTAGAAAACACTCTTATGCCTGCATAAAGGGGATGGAGAGGTCGGGTGATGCATAAAACCAGAGTTTGATATAAGCACAGGGACCGTTCCAAAAACCAACTTTGGAATAGACAAGACCTACACCTTCCTCAGTGAAAGAGACTCAAAACCCCATATTTCCCGCAGAGGAATATATCTGACTAGTAAGAATCTTAAAACCTATGTATTGATATGTCTCCATAAGGGAATCAAGTGTGTCTAGAGTGGCATAAACATGGCAGCGAGAATCAGCTCAAACCCACGATAAAAAGGAATTTCAAAAGCAAAACCAAAAAACAGGGAAATTCTTTACAATTCCTTCAGGGTGTCTGAGGAAACCTGGAAAGACCCTATCTACAATGACAGCTGGATGTGGCATAAGGCTGGACACTTGGGACTGAGAGGATTGGTGAGATTGGGTGAGCAAATGCAGACCCTTTCAAGCAATAATGCATGGCCCCCATTCCATGGGTCCCAACTCTCCAGGTTCAAGGGAATATTACTACAGCTATAACATGTACAGGAAACCTAGAGAATGGACACACTGTGAATACGAAAGGTTTCTAAAACTCAACGAATAGTCCCTCTCCTGGTGCTCCAGTTTGACTTTCCAACTGCCTTACTATCAATCTCCCAACTTGGAGAGACAGGCCCTTTAACCTCCTGGTTTGCACAGGTTCCCAATTTGGCAGAGGATGGAAGGGACGAGGGAGAACCCATGAGAGAGTAGCTGTTAGGCATTTGGATGGGCACATGTCACTCTAATTTCCCGGCAGGAAGAAGAATTAACCAAAGTCTCAGCCACCCACCGGGAACCAGTATAGGACATGATCCAAAATTTTGGACTTGCGTTCAGCTCACAAAAAACGAGTTGAGAAATGGAACTCAGGGGCACAGCAATTCACAAACTGGCAGAGTGATAAAGGACAACTATCGTCCAAAAATCTGTTGAGGGAAGTCAATGAGGCGGACTTGAAAGCGAGGCAAAATAGCAGGAAACAGATTTCAAGAGGTACCTTGGAATCGCCTGTAAAGCACAGGAAGAGGGGCACAACTTGGACAATGGTGCACTTGGCCAAAAAGGGCGTATGCGTTTTCTCCTGAATATATTCAGGAGAAAACGCATACGCCCTTTTTGGCCAAGCAAGCAAGCTGGCAATGCAAATCTGCACTACAAAGAAGTATCACTTCCCACCGGTCAAAAGGGACATCCACAAAATGTGTAAAAACCAGAAAGGCAAGACAGGCCCTGGAGAACTGGGAGCCTTGTTATGCTGATGGGCGGGATGTAAATTGCCAACTGCCTCACTGGAGGAGTGCATTGTGTTCCCTAAAACAAGTAAACAACAGAGCTACAGAGCCAAGGCCACTTCCAGTCTAGGGAATATACCTTGGGAAAACTGAAAATCAATAAGAAAGAGCCACCTCAAAATTTAGGGCTGCGCTGACTACAAGAACCTCAACTTGGGTACACCTTAAATATCCCAGGAAATATAAAAATGGTTCAAAACATTGTGGTACTTACGTACGATGGAATATCCCTCAGCCATGAAATCAATGTCATAAGACCAGTAGCAGCAAAGTGAGTGGATTCAGGTACGATGATTCTAAGTGAAATAAGTCACACAGAAAAAGAAACTTATCATAAGATATCACTTATGAAGATCCTGTAAACATGGCTACACGTGAACTGAGTTAGGAAAGAGAACAGAGTCTCACATTTAGAAAACACTCTTATGCCTGCATAAAGGGGATGGAGAGGTCGGGTGATGCATAAAACCAGAGTTTGATATAAGCACAGGGACCGTTCCAAAAACCAACTTTGGAATAGACAAGACCTACACCTTCCTCAGTGAAAGAGACTCAAAACCCCATATTTCCCGCAGAGGAATATATCTGACTAGTAAGAATCTTAAAACCTATGTATTGATATGTCTCCATAAGGGAATCAAGTGTGTCTAGAGTGGCATAAACATGGCAGCGAGAATCAGCTCAAACCCACGATAAAAAGGAATTTCAAAAGCAAAACCAAAAAACAGGGAAATTCTTTACAATTCCTTCAGGGTGTCTGAGGAAACCTGGAAAGACCCTATCTACAATGACAGCTGGATGTGGCATAAGGCTGGACACTTGGGACTGAGAGGATTGGTGAGATTGGGTGAGCAAATGCAGACCCTTTCAAGCAATAATGCATGGCCCCCATTCCATGGGTCCCAACTCTCCAGGTTCAAGGGAATATTACTACAGCTATAACATGTACAGGAAACCTAGAGAATGGACACACTGTGAATACGAAAGGTTTCTAAAACTCAACGAATAGTCCCTCTCCTGGTGCTCCAGTTTGACTTTCCAACTGCCTTACTATCAATCTCCCAACTTGGAGAGACAGGCCCTTTAACCTCCTGGTTTGCACAGGTTCCCAATTTGGCAGAGGATGGAAGGGACGAGGGAGAACCCATGAGAGAGTAGCTGTTAGGCATTTGGATGGGCACATGTCACTCTAATTTCCCGGCAGGAAGAAGAATTAACCAAAGTCTCAGCCACCCACCGGGAACCAGTATAGGACATGATCCAAAATTTTGGACTTGCGTTCAGCTCACAAAAAACGAGTTGAGAAATGGAGCTCAGGGGCACAGCAATTCACAAACTGGCAGAGTGATAAAGAACAACTATCGTCCAAAAATATGTTGAGGGAAGTCAATGAGGCGGACTTGAAAGCGAGGCAAAATAGCAGGAAACAGATTTCAAGAGGTACCTTGGAATCGCCTGTAAAGCACAGGAAGAGGGGCACAACTTGGACAATGGTGCACTTGGCCAAAAAGGGCGTATGCGTTTTCTCCTGAATATATTCAGGAGAAAACGCATACGCCCTTTTTGGCCAAGCAAGCAAGCGGGCAATGCAAATCTGCACTACAAAGAAGTATCACTTCCCACCGGTCAAAAGGGACATCCACAAAATGTGTAAAAACCAGAAAGGCAAGACAGGCCCTGGAGAACTGGGAGCCTTGTTATGCTGATGGGCGGGATGTAAATTGCCAACTGCCTCACTGGAGGAGTGCATTGTGTTCCCTAAAACAAGTAAACAACAGAGCTACAGAGCCAAGGCCACTTCCAGTCTAGGGAATATACCTTGGGAAAACTGAAAATCAATAAGAAAGAGCCACCTCCAAATTTAGGGCTGCGCTGACTACAAGAACCTCAACTTGGGTACACCTTAAATATCCCAGGAAATATAAAAATGGTTCAAAACATTGTGGTACTTACGTACGATGGAATATCCCTCAGCCATGAAATCAATGTCATAAGACCAGTAGTAGCAAAGTGAGTGGATTCAGGTACGATGATTCTAAGTGAAATAAGTCACACAGAAAAAGAAACTTATCATAAGATATCACTTATGAAGATCCTGTAAACATGGCTACACGTGAACTGAGTTAGGAAAGAGAACAGAGTCTCACATTTAGAAAACACTCTTATGCCTGCATAAAGGGGATGGAGAGGTCGGGTGATGCATAAAACCAGAGTTTGATATAAGCACAGGGACCGTTCCAAAAACCAACTTTGGAATAGACAAGACCTACACCTTCCTCAGTGAAAGAGACTCAAAACCCCATATTTCCCGCAGAGGAATATATCTGACTAGTAAGAATCTTAAAACCTATGTATTGATATGACTCCATAAGGGAATCAAGTGTGTCTAGAGTGGCATAAACATGGCAGCGAGAATCAGCTCAAACCCACTATAAAAAGGAATTTCAAAAGCAAAACCAAAAAACAGGGAAATTCTTTACAATTCCTTCAGGGTGTCTGAGGAAACCTGGAAAGACCCTATCTACAATGACAGCTGGATGTGGCATAAGGCTGGACACTTGGGACTGAGAGGATTGGTGAGATTGGGTGAGCAAATGCAGACCCTTTCAAGCAATAATGCATGGCCCCCATTCCATGGGTCCCAACTCTCCAGGTTCAAGGGAATATTACTACAGCTATAACATGTACAGGAAACCTAGAGAATGGACACACTGTGAATACGAAAGGTTTCTAAAACTCAATGAATAGTCCCTCTCCTGGTGCTCCAGTTTGACTTTCCAACTGCCTTACTATCAATCTCCCAACTTGGAGAGACAGGCCCTTTAACCTCCTGGTTTGCACAGGTTCCCAATTTGCCAGAGGATGGAAGGGACGAGGGAGAACCCATGAGAGAGTAGCTGTTAGGCATTTGGACGGGCACATGTCACTCTAATTTCCCGGCAGGAAGAAGAATTAACCAAAGTCTCAGCCACCCACCGGGAACCAGTATAGGACATGATCCAAAATTTTGGACTTGTGTTCAGCTCACAAAAAACGAGTTGAGAAATGGAGCTCAGGGGCACAGCAATTCACAAACTGGCAGAGTGATAAAGGACAACTATCGTCCAAAAATCTGTTGAGGGAAGTCAACGAGGCGGACTTGAAAGCGAGGCAAAATAGCAGGAAACAGATTTCAAGAGGTACCTTGGAATCGCCTGTAAAGCACAGGAAGAGGGGCACAACTTGGACAATGGTGCACTTGGCCAAAAAGGGCGTATGCGTTTTCTCCTGAATATATTCAGGAGAAAACGCATACGCCCTTTTTGGCCAAGCAAGCAAGCGGGCAATGCAAATCTGCACTACAAAGAAGTATCACTTCCCACCGGTCAAAAGGGACATCCACAAAATGTGTAAAAACCAAAAAGGCAAGACAGGCCCTGGAGAACTGGGAGCCTTGTTATGCTGATGGGCGGGATGTAAATTGCCAACTGCCTCACTGGAGGAGTGCATTGTGTTCCCTAAAACAAGTAAACAACAGAGCTACAGAGCCAAGGCCACTTCCAGTCTAGGGAATATACCTTGGGAAAACTGAAAATCAATAAGAAAGAGCCACCTCCAAATTTAGGGCTGCACTGACTACAAGAACCTCAACTTGGGTACACCTTAAATATCCCAGGAAATATAAAAATGGTTCAAAACATTGTGGTACTTACGTACGATGGAATATCCCTCAGCCATGAAATCAATGTCATAAGACCAGTAGCAGCAAAGTGAGTGGATTCAGGTACGATGATTCTAAGTGAAATAAGTCACACAGAAAAAGAAACTTATCATAAGATATCACTTATGAAGATCCTGTAAACATGGCTACACGTGAATTGAGTTAGGAAAGAGAACAGAGTCTCACATTTAGAAAACACTCTTATGCCTGCATAAAGGGGAAGGAGAGGTGGGGTGATGCATAAAACCAGAGTTTGATAGAAGCACAGGGACCGTTTCAAAAACCAACTTTGGAATTGACAAGACCGACACCTTCCTTAGTGAAAGAGACTCAAAACCCCATATTTCCCACAGAGGAATATATCTGACTAGTAAGAATCTTAAAACCTATGTATTGATATGTCTCCATAAGGGAATCAAGTGTGTCTAGAGTGGCATAAACATGGCAGCGAGAATCAGCTCAAACCCACGATAAAAAGGAATTTCAAAAGCAAAACCAAAAAACAGGGAAATTCTTTACAATTCCTTCAGGGTGTCTGAGGAAACCTGGAAAGACCCTATCTACAATGACAGCTGGATGTGGCATAAGGCTGGACACTTGGGACTGAGAGGATTGGTGAGATTGGGTGAGCAAATGCAGACCCTTTCAAGCAATAATGCATGGCCCCCATTCCATGGGTCCCAACTCTCCAGGTTCAAGGGAATATTACTACAGCTATAACATGTACAGGAAACCTAGAGAATGGACACACTGTGAATACGAAAGGTTTCTAAAAACTCAACGAATAGTCCCTCTCCTGGTGCTCCAGTTTGACTTTCCAACTGCCTTACTATCAATCTCCCAACTTGGAGAGACAGGCCCTTTAACCTCCTGGTTTGCACAGGTTCCCAATTTGCCAGAGGATGGAAGGGACGAGGGAGAACCCATGAGAGAGTAGCTGTTAGGCATTTGGACGGGCACATGTCACTCTAATTTCCCGGCAGGAAGAAGAATTAACCAAAGTCTCAGCCACCCACCGGGAACCAGTATAGGACATGATCCAAAATTTTGGACTTGTGTTCAGCTCACAAAAAACGAGTTGAGAAATGGAGCTCAGGGGCACAGCAATTCACAAACTGGCAGAGTGATAAAGGACAACTATCGTCCAAAAATCTGTTGAGGGAAGTCAACGAGGCGGACTTGAAAGCGAGGCAAAATAGCAGGAAACAGATTTCAAGAGGTACCTTGGAATCGCCTGTAAAGCACAGGAAGAGGGGCACAACTTGGACAATGGTGCACTTGGCCAAAAAGGGCGTATGCGTTTTCACCTGAATATATTCAGGAGAAAACGCATACGCCCTTTTTGGCCAAGCAAGCAAGCGGGCAATGCAAATCTGCACTACAAAGAAGTATCACTTCCCACCGGTCAAAAGGGACATCCACAAAATGTGTAAAAACCAGAAAGGCAAGACAGGCCCTGGAGAACTGGGAGCCTTGTTATGCTGATGGGCGGGATGTAAATTGCCAACTGCCTCACTGGAGGAGTGCATTGTGTTCCCTAAAACAAGTAAACAACAGAGCTACAGAGCCAAGGCCACTTCCAGTCTAGGGAATATACCTTGGGAAAACTGAAAATCAATAAGAAAGAGCCACCTCCAAATTTAGGGCTGCACTGACTACAAGAACCTCAACTTGGGTACACCTTAAATATCCCAGGAAATATAAAAATGGTTCAAAACATTGTGGTACTTACGTACGATGGAATATCCCTCAGCCATGAAATCAATGTCATAAGACCAGTAGCAGCAAAGTGAGTGGATTCAGGTACGATGATTCTAAGTGAAATAAGTCACACAGAAAAAGAAACTTATCATAAGATATCACTTATGAAGATCCTGTAAACATGGCTACACGTGAACTGGGTTAGGAAAGAGAACAGAGTCTCACATTTAGAAAACACTCTTATGCCGGCATAAAGGGGAAGGAGAGGTGGGGTGATGCATAAACCCAGAGTTTGATATAAGCACAGGGACCGTTTCAAAAACCAACTTTGGAATAGACAAGACCTACACCTTCCTCAGTGAAAGAGACTCAAAACCCCATATTTCCCACAGAGGAATATATCTGACTAGTAAGAATCTTAAAACCTATGTATTGATATGTCTCCATAAGGGAATCAAGTGTGTCTAGAGTGGCATAAACATGGCAGCGAGAATCAGCTCAAACCCACTATAAAAAGGAATTTCAAAAGCAAAACCAAAAAACAGGGAAATTCTTTACAATTCCTTCAGGGTGTCTGAGGAAACCTGGAAAGACCCTATCTACAATGACAGCTGGATGTGGCATAAGGCTGGACACTTGGGACTGAGAGGATTGGTGAGATTGGGTGAGCAAATGCAGACCCTTTCAAGCAATAATGCATGGCCCCCATTCCATGGGTCCCAACTCTCCAGGTTCAAGGGAATATTACTACAGCTATAACATGTACAGGAAACCTGGAGAATGGACACACTGTGAATACGAAAGGTTTCTAAAACTCAACGAATAGTCCCTCTCCTGGTGCTCCAGTTTGACTTTCCAACTGCCTTACTATCAATCTCCCAACTTGGAGAGACAGGCCCTTTAACCTCCTGGTTTGCACAGGTTCCCAATTTGCCAGAGGATGGAAGGGACGAGAGAGAACCCATGAGAGAGTAGCTGTTAGGCATTTGGACGGGCACATGTCACTCTAATTTCCCGGCAGGAAGAAGAATTAACCAAAGTCTCAGCCACCCACCGGGAACCAGTATAGGACATGATCCAAAATTTTGGACTTGCGTTCAGCTCACAAAAAACGAGTTGAGAAATGGAGCTCAGGGGCACAGCAATTCACAAACTGGCAGAGTGATAAAGGACAACTATCGTCCAAAAATCTGTTGAGGGAAGTCAACGAGGCGGACTTGAAAGCGAGGCAAAATAGCAGGAAACAGATTTCAAGAGGTACCTTGGAATCGCCTGTAAAGCACAGGAAGAGGGGCACAACTTGGACAATGGTGCACTTGGCCAAAAAGGGCGTATGCGTTTTCTCCTGAATATATTCAGGAGAAAACGCATACGCCCTTTTTGTCCAAGCAAGCAAGCGGGCAATGCAAATCTGCACTACAAAGAAGTATCACTTCCCACCGGTCAAAAGGGACATCCACAAAATGTGTAAAAACCAGAAAGGCAAGACAGGCCCTGGAGAACTGGGAGCCTTGTTATGCTGATGGGCGGGATGTAAATTGCCAACTGCCTCACTGGAGGAGTGCATTGTGTTCCCTAAAACAAGTAAACAACAGAGCTACAGAGCCAAGGCCACTTCCAGTCTAGGGAATATACCTTGGGAAAACTGAAAATCAATAAGAAAGGGCCACCTCCAAATTTAGGGCTGCACTGACTACAAGAACCTCAACTTGGGTACACCTTAAATATCCCAGGAAATATAAAAATGGTTCAAAACATTGTGGTACTTACGTACGATGGAATATCCCTCATCCATGAAATCAATGTCATAAGACCAGTAGCAGCAAAGTGAGTGGATTCAGGTACGATGATTCTAAGTGAAATAAGTCACACAGAAAAAGAAACTTATCATAAGATATCACTTATGAAGATCCTGTAAACATGGCTACACGTGAACTGAGTTAGGAAAGAGAACAGAGTCTCACATTTAGAAAACACTCTTATGCCTGCATAAAGGGGAAGGAGAGGTGGGGTGATGCATAAAACCAGAGTTTGATAGAAGCACAGGGACCGTTCCAAAAACCAACTTTGGAATTGACAAGACCGACACCTTCCTTAGTGAAAGAGACTCAAAACCCCATATTTCCCACAGAGGAATATATCTGACTAGTAAGAATCTTAAAACCTATGTATTGATATGTCTCCATAAGGGAATCAAGTGTGTCTAGAGTGGCATAAACATGGCAGCGAGAATCAGCTCAAACCCACGATAAAAAGGAATTTCAAAAGCAAAACCAAAAAACAGGGAAATTCTTTACAATTCCTTCAGGGTGTCTGAGGAAACCTGGAAAGACCCTATCTACAATGACAGCTGGATGTGGCATAAGGCTGGACACTTGGGACTGAGAGGATTGGTGAGATTGGGTGAGCAAATGCAGACCCTTTCAAGCAATAATGCATGGCCCCCATTCCATGGGTCCCAACTCTCCAGGTTCAAGGGAATATTACTACAGCTATAACATGTACAGGAAACCTAGAGAATGGACACACTGTGAATACGAAAGGTTTCTAAAAACTCAACGAATAGTCCCTCTCCTGGTGCTCCAGTTTGACTTTCCAACTGCCTTACTATCAATCTCCCAACTTGGAGAGACAGGCCCTTTAACCTCCTGGTTTGCACAGGTTCCCAATTTGCCAGAGGATGGAAGGGACGAGGGAGAACCCATGAGAGAGTAGCTGTTAGGCATTTGGACGGGCACATGTCACTCTAATTTCCCGGCAGGAAGAAGAATTAACCAAAGTCTCAGCCACCCACCGGGAACCAGTATAGGACATGATCCAAAATTTTGGACTTGTGTTCAGCTCACAAAAAACGAGTTGAGAAATGGAGCTCAGGGTCACAGCAATTCACAAACTGGCAGAGTGATAAAGGACAACTATCGTCCAAAAATCTGTTGAGGGAAGTCAACGAGGCGGACTTGAAAGCGAGGCAAAATAGCAGGAAACAGATTTCAAGAGGTACCTTGGAATCGCCTGTAAAGCACAGGAAGAGGGGCACAACTTGGACAATGGTGCACTTGGCCAAAAAGGGCATATGCGTTTTCTCCTGAATATATTCAGGAGAAAACGCATACGCCCTTTTTGGCCAAGCAAGCAAGCGGGCAATGCAAATCTGCACTACAAAGAAGTATCACTTCCCACCGGTCAAAAGGGACATCCACAAAATGTGTAAAAACAAGAAAGGCAAGACAGGCCCTGGAGAACTGGGAGCCTTGTTATGCTGATGGGCGGGATGTAAATTGCCAACTGCCTCACTGGAGGAGTGCATTGTGTTCCCTAAAACAAGTAAACAACAGAGCTACAGAGCCAAGGCCACTTCCAGTCTAGGGAATATACCTTGGGAAAACTGAAAATCAATAAGAAAGAGCCACCTCCAAATTTAGGGCTGCACTGACTACAAGAACCTCAACTTGGGTACACCTTAAATATCACAGGAAATATAAAAATGGTTCAAAACATTGTGGTACTTACGTACGATGGAATATCCCTCAGCCATGAAATCAATGTCATAAGACCAGTAGCAGCAAAGTGAGTGGATTCAGGTACGATGATTCTAAGTGAAATAAGTCACACAGAAAAAGAAACTTATCATAAGATATCACTTATGAAGATCCTGTAAACATGGCTACACGTGAACTGGGTTAGGAAAGAGAACAGAGTCTCACATTTAGAAAACACTCTTATGCCTGCATAAAGGGGAAGGAGAGGTGGGGTGATGCATAAACCCAGAGTTTGATATAAGCACAGGGACCGTTTCAAAAACCAACTTTGGAATAGACAAGACCTACACCTTCCTCAGTGAAAGAGACTCAAAACCCCATATTTCCCACAGAGGAATATATCTGACTAGTAAGAATCTTAAAACCTATGTATTGATATGTCTCCATAAGGGAATCAAGTGTGTCTAGAGTGGCATAAACATGGCAGCGAGAATCAGCTCAAACCCACTATAAAAAGGAATTTCAAAAGCAAAACCAAAAAACAGGGAAATTCTTTACAATTCCTTCAGGGTGTCTGAGGAAACCTGGAAAGACCCTATCTAAAATGACAGCTGGATGTGGCATAAGGCTGGACACTTGGGACTGAGAGGATTGGTGAGATTGGGTGAGCAAATGCAGACCCTTTCAAGCAATAATGCATGGCCCCCATTCCATGGGTCCCAACTCTCCAGGTTCAAGGGAATATTACTACAGCTATAACATGTACAGGAAACCTGGAGAATGGACACAATGTGAATACGAAAGGTTTCTAAAACTCAACGAATAGTCCCTCTCCTGGTGCTCCAGTTTGACTTTCCAACTGCCTTACTATCAATCTCCCAACTTGGAGAGACAGGCCCTTTAACCTCCTGGTTTGCACAGGTTCCCAATTTGCCAGAGGATGGAAGGGACGAGAGAGAACCCATGAGAGAGTAGCTGTTAGGCATTTGGACGGGCACATGTCACTCTAATTTCCCGGCAGGAAGAAGAATTAACCAAAGTCTCAGCCACCCACCGGGAACCAGTATAGGACATGATCCAAAATTTTGGACTTGCGTTCAGCTCACAAAAAACGAGTTGAGAAATGGAGCTCAGGGGCACAGCAATTCACAAACTGGCAGAGTGATAAAGGACAACTATCGTCCAAAAATCTGTTGAGGGAAGTCAACGAGGCGGACTTGAAAGCGAGGCAAAATAGCAGGAAACAGATTTCAAGAGGTACCTTGGAATCGCCTGTAAAGCACAGGAAGAGGGGCACAACTTGGACAATGGTGCACTTGGCCAAAAAGGGCGTATGCGTTTTCTCCTGAATATATTCAGGAGAAAACGCATACGCCCTTTTTGTCCAAGCAAGCAAGCGGGCAATGCAAATCTGCACTACAAAGAAGTATCACTTCCCACCGGTCAAAAGGGACATCCACAAAATGTGTAAAAATCAGAAAGGCAAGACAGGCCCTGGAGAACTGGGAGCCTTGTTATGCTGATGGGCGGGATGTAAATTGCCAACTGCCTCACTGGAGGAGTGCATTGTGTTCCCTAAAACAAGTAAACAACAGAGCTACAGAGCCAAGGCCACTTCCAGTCTAGGGAATATACCTTGGGAAAACTGAAAATCAATAAGAAAGGGCCACCTCCAAATTTAGGGCTGCACTGACTACAAGAACCTCAACTTGGGTACACCTTAAATATCCCAGGAAATATAAAAATGGTTCAAAACATTGTGGTACTTACGTACGATGGAATATCCCTCAGCCATGAAATCAATGTCATAAGACCAGTAGCAGCAAAGTGAGTGGATTCAGGTACGATGATTCTAAGTGAAATAAGTCACACAGAAAAAGAAACTTATCATAAGATATCACTTATGAAGATCCTGTAAACATGGCTACACGTGAACTGAGTTAGGAAAGAGAACAGAGTCTCACATTTAGAAAACACTCTTATGCCTGCATAAAGGGGAAGGAGAGGTGGGGTGATGCATAAAACCAGAGTTTGATATAAGCACAGGGACCGTTTCAAAAACCAACTTTGGAATAGACAAGACCTACACCTTCCTCAGTGAAAGAGACTCAAAACCCCATATTTCCCACAGAGGAATATATCTGACTAGTAAGAATCTTAAAACCTATGTATTGATATGTCTCCATAAGGGAATCAAGTGTGTCTAGAGTGGCATAAACATGGCAGCGAGAATCAGCTCAAACCCACTATAAAAAGGAATTTCAAAAGCAAAACCAAAAAACAGGGAAATTCTTTACAATTCCTTCAGGGTGTCTGAGGAAACCTGGAAAGACCCTATCTACAATGACAGCTGGATGTGGCATAAGGCTGGACACTTGGGACTGAGAGGATTGGTGAGATTGGGTGAGCAAATGCAGACCCTTTCAAGCAATAATGCATGGCCCCCATTCCATGGGTCCCAACTCTCCAGGTTCAAGGGAATATTACTACAGCTATAACATGTACAGGAAACCTGGAGAATGGACACACTGTGAATACGAAAGGTTTCTAAAACTCAACGAATAGTCCCTCTCCTGGTGCTCCAGTTTGACTTTCCAACTGCCTTACTATCAATCTCCCAACTTGGAGAGACAGGCCCTTTAACCTCCTGGTTTGCACAGGTTCCCAATTTGGCAGAGGATGGAAGGGACGAGGGAGAACCCATGAGAGAGTAGCTGTTAGGCATTTGGACGGGCACATGTCACTCTAATTTCCCGGCAGGAAGAAGAATTAACCAAAGTCTCAGCCACTCACCGGGAACCAGTATAGGACATGATCCAAAATTTTGGACTTGCGTTCAGCTCACAAAAAACGATTTGAGAAATGGAGCTCAGGGGCACAGCAATTCACAAACTGGCAGAGTGATAAAGGACAACTATCGTCCAAAAATCTGTTGAGGGAAGTCAACGAGGCGGACTTGAAAGTGAGGCAAAATAGCAGGAAACAGATTTCAAGAGGTACCTTGGAATCGCCTGTAAAGCACAGGAAGAGGGGCACAACTTGGACAATGGTGCACTTGGCCAAAAAGGGCGTATGCGTTTTCTCCTGAATATATTCAGGAGAAAACGCATACGCCCTTTTTGGCCAAGCAAGCAAGCGGGCAATGCAAATCTGCACTACAAAGAAGTATCACTTCCCACCGGTCAAAAGGGACATCCACAAAATGTGTAAAAACCAGAAAGGCAAGACAGGCCCTGGAGAACTGGGAGCCTTGTTATGCTGATGGGCGGGATGTAAATTGCCAACTGCCTCACTGGAGGAGATGCATTGTGTTCCCTAAAACAAGTAAACAACAGAGCTACAGAGCCAAGGCCACTTCCAGTCTAGGGAATATACCTTGGGAAAACTGAAAATCAATAAGAAAGAGCCACCTCCAAATTTAGGGCTGCACTGACTACAAGAACCTCAACTTGGGTACACCTTAAATATCCCAGGAAATATAAAAATGGTTCAAAACATTGTGGTACTTACGTACGATGGAATATCCCTCAGCCATGAAATCAATGTCATAAGACCAGTAGCAGCAAAGTGAGTGGATTCAGGTACGATGATTCTAAGTGAAATAAGTCACACAGAAAAAGAAACTTATCATAAGATATCACTTATGAAGATCCTGTAAACATGGCTACACGTGAACTGGGTTAGGAAAGAGAACAGAGTCTCACATTTAGAAAACACTCTTATGCCTGCATAAAGGGGAAGGAGAGGTGGGGTGATGCATAAACCCAGAGTTTGATATAAGCACAGGGACCGTTTCAAAAACCAACTTTGGAATAGACAAGACCTACACCTTCCTCAGTGAAAGAGACTCAAAACCCCATATTTCCCACAGAGGAATATATCTGACTAGTAAGAATCTTAAAACCTATGTATTGATATGTCTCCATAAGGGAATCAAGTGTGTCTAGAGTGGCATAAACATGGCAGCGAGAATCAGCTCAAACCCACTATAAAAAGGAATTTCAAAAGCAAAACCAAAAAACAGGGAAATTCTTTACAATTCCTTCAGGGTGTCTGAGGAAACCTGGAAAGACCCTATCTACAATGACAGCTGGATGTGGCATAAGGCTGGACACTTGGGACTGAGAGGATTGGTGAGATTGGGTGAGCAAATGCAGACCCTTTCAAGCAATAATGCATGGCCCCCATTCCATGGGTCCCAACTCTCCAGGTTCAAGGGAATATTACTACAGCTATAACATGTACAGGAAACCTGGAGAATGGACACACTGTGAATACGAAAGGTTTCTAAAACTCAACGAATAGTCCCTCTCCTGGTGCTCCAGTTTGACTTTCCAACTGCCTTACTATCAATCTCCCAACTTGGAGAGACAGGCCCTTTAACCTCCTGGTTTGCACAGGTTCCCAATTTGCCAGAGGATGGAAGGGACGAGAGAGAACCCATGAGAGAGTAGCTGTTAGGCATTTGGACGGGCACATGTCACTCTAATTTCCCGGCAGGAAGAAGAATTAACCAAAGTCTCAGCCACCCACCGGGAACCAGTATAGGACATGATCCAAAATTTTGGACTTGCGTTCAGCTCACAAAAAACGAGTTGAGAAATGGAGCTCAGGGGCACAGCAATTCACAAACTGGCAGAGTGATAAAGGACAACTATCGTCCAAAAATCTGTTGAGGGAAGTCAACGAGGCGGACTTGAAAGCGAGGCAAAATAGCAGGAAACAGATTTCAAGAGGTACCTTGGAATCGCCTGTAAAGCACAGGAAGAGGGGCACAACTTGGACAATGGTGCACTTGGCCAAAAAGGGCGTATGCGTTTTCTCCTGAATATATTCAGGAGAAAACGCATACGCCCTTTTTGTCCAAGCAAGCAAGCGGGCAATGCAAATCTGCACTACAAAGAAGTATCACTTCCCACCGGTCAAAAGGGACATCCACAAAATGTGTAAAAACCAGAAAGGCAAGACAGGCCCTGGAGAACTGGGAGCCTTGTTATGCTGATGGGCGGGATGTAAATTGCCAACTGCCTCACTGGAGGAGTGCATTGTGTTCCCTAAAACAAGTAAACAACAGAGCTACAGAGCCAAGGCCACTTCCAGTCTAGGGAATATACCTTGGGAAAACTGAAAATCAATAAGAAAGAGCCACCTCCAAATTTAGGGCTGCGCTGACTACAAGAACCTCAACTTGGGTACACCTTAAATATCCCAGGAAATATAAAAATGGTTCAAAACATTGTGGTACTTACGTACGATGGAATATCCCTCAGCCATGAAATCAATGTCATAAGACCAGTAGCAGCAAAGTGAGTGGATTCAGGTACGATGATTCTAAGTGAAATAAGTCACACAGAAAAAGAAACTTATCATAAGATATCACTTATGAAGATCCTGTAAACATGGCTACACGTGAACTGAGTTAGGAAAGAGAACAGAGTCTCACATTTAGAAAACACTCTTATGCCTGCATAAAGGGGATGGAGAGGTCGGGTGATGCATAAAACCAGAGTTTGATATAAGCACAGGGACCGTTCCAAAAACCAACTTTGGAATAGACAAGACCTACACCTTCCTCAGTGAAAGAGACTCAAAACCCCATATTTCCCGCAGAGGAATATATCTGACTAGTAAGAATCTTAAAACCTATGTATTGATATGTCTCCATAAGGGAATCAAGTGTGTCTAGAGTGGCATAAACATGGCAGCGAGAATCAGCTCAAACCCACGATAAAAAGGAATTTCAAAAGCAAAACCAAAAAACAGGGAAATTCTTTACAATTCCTTCAGGGTGTCTGAGGAAACCTGGAAAGACCCTATCTACAATGACAGCTGGATGTGGCATAAGGCTGGACACTTGGGACTGAGAGGATTGGTGAGATTGGGTGAGCAAATGCAGACCCTTTCAAGCAATAATGCATGGCCCCCATTCCATGGGTCCCAACTCTCCATGTTCAAGGGAATATTACTACAGCTATAACATGTACAGGAAACCTAGAGAATGGACACACTGTGAATACGAAAGGTTTCTAAAACTCAACGAATAGTCCCTCTCCTGGTGCTCCAGTTTGACTTTCCAACTGCCTTACTATCAATCTCCCAACTTGGAGAGACAGGCCCTTTAACCTCCTGGTTTGCACAGGTTCCCAATTTGGCAGAGGATGGAAGGGACGAGGGAGAACCCATGAGAGAGTAGCTGTTAGGCATTTGGATGGGCACATGTCACTCTAATTTCCCGGCAGGAAGAAGAATTAACCAAAGTCTCAGCCACCCACCGGGAACCAGTATAGGACATGATCCAAAATTTTGGACTTGCGTTCAGCTCACAAAAAACGAGTTGAGAAATGGAGCTCAGGGGCACAGCAATTCACAAACTGGCAGAGTGATAAAGAACAACTATCGTCCAAAAATATGTTGAGGGAAGTCAATGAGGCGGACTTGAAAGCGAGGCAAAATAGCAGGAAACAGATTTCAAGAGGTACCTTGGAATCGCCTGTAAAGCACAGGAAGAGGGGCACAACTTGGACAATGGTGCACTTGGCCAAAAAGGGCGTATGCGTTTTCTCCTGAATATATTCAGGAGAAAACGCATACGCCCTTTTTGGCCAAGCAAGCAAGCGGGCAATGCAAATCTGCACTACAAAGAAGTATCACTTCCCACCGGTCAAAAGGGACATCCACAAAATGTGTAAAAACCAGAAAGGCAAGACAGGCCCTGGAGAACTGGGAGCCTTGTTATGCTGATGGGCGGGATGTAAATTGCCAACTGCCTCACTGGAGGAGTGCATTGTGTTCCCTAAAACAAGTAAACAACAGAGCTACAGAGCAAGGCCACTTCCAGTCTAGGGAATATACCTTGGGAAAACTGAAAATCAATAAGAAAGAGCCACCTCCAAATTTAGGGCTGCGCTGACTACAAGAACCTCAACTTGGGTACACCTTAAATATCCCAGGAAATATAAAAATGGTTCAAAACATTGTGGTACTTACGTACGATGGAATATCCCTCAGCCATGAAATCAATGTCATAAGACCAGTAGCAGCAAAGTGAGTGGATTCAGGTACGATGATTCTAAGTGAAATAAGTCACACAGAAAAAGAAACTTATCATAAGATATCACTTATGAAGATCCTGTAAACATGGCTACACGTGAACTGAGTTAGGAAAGAGAACAGAGTCTCACATTTAGAAAACACTCTTATGCCTGCATAAAGGGGAAGGAGAGGTGGGGTGATGCATAAAACCAGAGTTTGATAGAAGCACAGGGACCGTTTCAAAAACCAACTTTGGAATTGACAAGACCGACACCTTCCTTAGTGAAAGAGACTCAAAACCCCATATTTCCCACAGAGGAATATATCTGACTAGTAAGAATCTTAAAACCTATGTATTGATATGTCTCCATAAGGGAATCAAGTGTGTCTAGAGTGGCATAAACATGGCAGCGAGAATCAGCTCAAACCCACGATAAAAAGGAATTTCAAAAGCAAAACCAAAAAACAGGGAAATTCTTTACAATTCCTTCAGGGTGTCTGAGGAAACCTGGAAAGACCCTATCTACAATGACAGCTGGATGTGGCATAAGGCTGGACACTTGGGACTGAGAGGATTGGTGAGATTGGGTGAGCAAATGCAGACCCTTTCAAGCAATAATGCATGGCCCCCATTCCATGGGTCCCAACTCTCCAGGTTCAAGGGAATATTACTACAGCTATAACATGTACAGGAAACCTAGAGAATGGACACACTGTGAATACGAAAGGTTTCTAAAAACTCAACGAATAGTCCCTCTCCTGGTGCTCCAGTTTGACTTTCCAACTGCCTTACTATCAATCTCCCAACTTGGAGAGACAGGCCCTTTAACCTCCTGGTTTGCACAGGTTCCCAATTTGCCAGAGGATGGAAGGGACGAGGGAGAACCCATGAGAGAGTAGCTGTTAGGCATTTGGACGGGCACATGTCACTCTAATTTCCCGGCAGGAAGAAGAATTAACCAAAGTCTCAGCCACCCACCGGGAACCAGTATAGGACATGATCCAAAATTTTGGACTTGTGTTCAGCTCACAAAAAACAAGTTGAGAAATGGAGCTCAGGGGCACAGCAATTCACAAACTGGCAGAGTGATAAAGGACAACTATCGTCCAAAAATCTGTTGAGGGAAGTCAACGAGGCGGACTTGAAAGCGAGGCAAAATAGCAGGAAACAGATTTCAAGAGGTACCTTGGAATCGCCTGTAAAGCACAGGAAGAGGGGCACAACTTGGACAATGGTGCACTTGGCCAAAAAGGGCGTATGCGTTTTCACCTGAATATATTCAGGAGAAAACGCATACGCCCTTTTTGGCCAAGCAAGCAAGCGGGCAATGCAAATCTGCACTACAAAGAAGTATCACTTCCCACCGGTCAAAAGGGACATCCACCAAATATGTAAAAACCAGAAAGGCAAGACAGGCCCTGGAGAACTGGGAGCCTTGTTATGCTGATGGGCGGGATGTAAATTGCCAACTGCCTCACTGGAGGAGTGCATTGTGTTCCCTAAAACAAGTAAACAACAGAGCTACAGAGCCAAGGCCACTTCCAGTCTAGGGAATATACCTTGGGAAAACTGAAAATCAATAAGAAAGAGCCACCTCCAAATTTAGGGCTGCACTGACTACAAGAACCTCAACTTGGGTACACCTTAAATATCCCAGGAAATATAAAAATGGTTCAAAACATTGTGGTACTTACGTACGATGGAATATCCCTCAGCCATGAAATCAATGTCATAAGACCAGTAGCAGCAAAGTGAGTGGATTCAGGTACGATGATTCTAAGTGAAATAAGTCACACAGAAAAAGAAACTTATCATAAGATATCACTTATGAAGATCCTGTAAACATGGCTACACGTGAACTGGGTTAGGAAAGAGAACAGGGTCTCACATTTAGAAAACACTCTTATGCCTGCATAAAGGGGAAGGAGAGGTGGGGTGATGCATAAACCCAGAGTTTGATATAAGCACAGGGACCGTTTCAAAAACCAACTTTGGAATAGACAAGACCTACACCTTCCTCAGTGAAAGAGACTCAAAACCCCATATTTCCCACAGAGGAATATATCTGACTAGTAAGAATCTTAAAACCTATGTATTGATATGTCTCCATAAGGGAATCAAGTGTGTCTAGAGTGGCATAAACATGGCAGCGAGAATCAGCTCAAACCCACTATAAAAAGGAATTTCAAAAGCAAAACCAAAAAACAGGGAAATTCTTTACAATTCCTTCAGGGTGTCTGAGGAAACCTGGAAAGACCCTATCTACAATGACAGCTGGATGTGGC
This sequence comes from Mesoplodon densirostris, assembly GCF_025265405.1. Taxonomy (NCBI): domain Eukaryota; kingdom Metazoa; phylum Chordata; class Mammalia; order Artiodactyla; family Ziphiidae; genus Mesoplodon; species Mesoplodon densirostris. The sequence continues at coordinate 184,977,076 of NC_082663.1, read as the reverse complement.
ATAAGGCTGGACACTTGGGACTGAGAGGATTGGTGAGATTGGGTGAGCAAATGCAGACCCTTTCAAGCAATAATGCATGGCCCCCATTCCATGGGTCCCAACTCTCCAGGTTCAAGGGAATATTACTACAGCTATAACATGTACAGGAAACCTGGAGAATGGACACACTGTGAATACGAAAGGTTTCTAAAACTCAACGAATAGTCCCTCTCCTGGTGCTCCAGTTTGACTTTCCAACTGCCTTACTATCAATCTCCCAACTTGGAGAGACAGGCCCTTTAACCTCCTGGTTTGCACAGGTTCCCAATTTGCCAGAGGATGGAAGGGACGAGAGAGAACCCATGAGAGAGTAGCTGTTAGGCATTTGGACGCGCACATGTCACTCTAATTTCCCGGCAGGAAGAAGAATTAACCAAAGTCTCAGCCACCCACCGGGAACCAGTATAGGACATGATCCAAAATTTTGGACTTGCGTTCAGCTCACAAAAAACGAGTTGAGAAATGGAGCTCAGGGGCACAGCAATTCACAAACTGGCAGAGTGATAAAGGACAACTATCGTCCAAAAATCTGTTGAGGGAAGTCAACGAGGCGGACTTGAAAGCGAGGCAAAATAGCAGGAAACAGATTTCAAGAGGTACCTTGGAATCGCCTGTAAAGCACAGGAAGAGGGGCACAACTTGGACAATGGTGCACTTGGCCAAAAAGGGCGTATGCGTTTTCTCCTGAATATATTCAGGAGAAAACGCATACGCCCTTTTTGTCCGAGCAAGCAAGCGGGCAATGCAAATCTGCACTACAAAGAAGTATCACTTCCCACCGGTCAAAAGGGACATCCACAAAATGTGTAAAAACCAGAAAGGCAAGACAGGCCCTGGAGAACTGGGAGCCTTGTTATGCTGATGGGCGGGATGTAAATTGCCAACTGCCTCACTGGAGGAGTGCATTGTGTTCCCTAAAACAAGTAAACAACAGAGCTACAGAGCCAAGGCCACTTCCAGTCTAGGGAATATACCTTGGGAAAACTGAAAATCAATAAGAAAGGGCCACCTCCAAATTCAGGGCTGCACTGACTACAAGAACCTCAACTTGGGTACACCTTAAATATCCCAGGAAATATAAAAATGGTTCAAAACATTGTGGTACTTACGTACGATGGAATATCCCTCATCCATGAAATCAATGTCATAAGACCAGTAGCAGCAAAGTGAGTGGATTCAGGTACGATGATTCTAAGTGAAATAAGTCACACAGAAAAAGAAACTTATCATAAGATATCACTTATGAAGATCCTGTAAACATGGCTACACGTGAACTGAGTTAGGAAAGAGAACAGAGTCTCACATTTAGAAAACACTCTTATGCCTGCATAAAGGGGAAGGAGAGGTGGGGTGATGCATAAAACCAGAGTTTGATAGAAGCACAGGGACCGTTTCAAAAACCAACTTTGGAATTGACAAGACCGACACCTTCCTTAGTGAAAGAGACTCAAAACCCCATATTTCCCACAGAGGAATATATCTGACTAGTAAGAATCTTAAAACCTATGTATTGATATGTCTCCATAAGGGAATCAAGTGTGTCTAGAGTGGCATAAACATGGCAGCGAGAATCAGCTCAAACCCACGATAAAAAGGAATTTCAAAAGCAAAACCAAAAAACAGGGAAATTCTTTACAATTCCTTCAGGGTGTCTGAGGAAACCTGGAAAGACCCTATCTACAATGACAGCTGGATGTGGCATAAGGCTGGACACTTGGGACTGAGAGGATTGGTGAGATTGGGTGAGCAAATGCAGACCCTTTCAAGCAATAATGCATGGCCCCCATTCCATGGGTCCCAACTCTCCAGGTTCAAGGGAATATTACTACAGCTATAACATGTACAGGAAACCTAGAGAATGGACACACTGTGAATACGAAAGGTTTCTAAAAACTCAACGAATAGTCCCTCTCCTGGTGCTCCAGTTTGACTTTCCAACTGCCTTACTATCAATCTCCCAACTTGGAGAGACAGGCCCTTTAACCTCCTGGTTTGCACAGGTTCCCAATTTGCCAGAGGATGGAAGGGACGAGGGAGAACCCATGAGAGAGTAGCTGTTAGGCATTTGGACGGGCACATGTCACTCTAATTTCCCGGCAGGAAGAAGAATTAACCAAAGTCTCAGCCACCCACCGGGAACCAGTATAGGACATGATCCAAAATTTTGGACTTGTGTTCAGCTCACAAAAAACGAGTTGAGAAATGGAGCTCAGGGGCACAGCAATTCACAAACTGGCAGAGTGATAAAGGACAACTATCGTCCAAAAATCTGTTGAGGGAAGTCAACGAGGCGGACTTGAAAGCGAGGCAAAATAGCAGGAAACAGATTTCAAGAGGTACCTTGGAATCGCCTGTAAAGCACAGGAAGAGGGGCACAACTTGGACAATGGTGCACTTGGCCAAAAAGGGCGTATGCGTTTTCTCCTGAATATATTCAGGAGAAAACGCATACGCCCTTTTTGGCCAAGCAAGCAAGCGGGCAATGCAAATCTGCACTACAAAGAAGTATCACTTCCCACCGGTCAAAAGGGACATCCACAAAATGTGTAAAAACAAGAAAGGCAAGACAGGCCCTGGAGAACTGGGAGCCTTGTTATGCTGATGGGCGGGATGTAAATTGCCAACTGCCTCACTGGAGGAGTGCATTGTGTTCCCTAAAACAAGTAAACAACAGGGCTACAGAGCCAAGGCCACTTCCAGTCTAGGGAATATACCTTGGGAAAACTGAAAATCAATAAGAAAGAGCCACCTCCAAATTTAGGGCTGCACTGACTACAAGAACCTCAACTTGGGTACACCTTAAATATCCCAGGAAATATAAAAATGGTTCAAAACATTGTGGTACTTACGTACGATGGAATATCCCTCAGCCATGAAATCAATGTCATAAGACCAGTAGCAGCAAAGTGAGTGGATTCAGGTACGATGATTCTAAGTGAAATAAGTCACACAGAAAAAGAAACTTATCATAAGATATCACTTATGAAGATCCTGTAAACATGGCTACACGTGAACTGGGTTAGGAAAGAGAACAGAGTCTCACATTTAGAAAACACTCTTATGCCTGCATAAAGGGGAAGGAGAGGTGGGGTGATGCATAAACCCAGAGTTTGATATAAGCACAGGGACCGTTTCAAAAACCAACTTTGGAATTGACAAGACCGACACCTTCCTCAGTGAAAGAGACTCAAAACCCCATATTTCCCACAGAGGAATATATCTGACTAGCAAGAATCTTAAAACCTATGTATTGATATGTCTCCATAAGGGAATCAAGTGTGTCTAGAGTGGCATAAACATGGCAGCGAGAATCAGCTCAAACCCACTATAAAAAGGAATTTCAAAAGCAAAACCAAAAAACAGGGAAATTCTTTACAATTCCTTCAGGGTGTCTGAGGAAACCTGGAAAGACCCTATCTACAATGACAGCTGGATGTGGCATAAGGCTGGACACTTGGGACTGAGAGGATTGGTGAGATTGGGTGAGCAAATGCAGACCCTTTCAAGCAATAATGCATGGCCCCCATTCCATGGGTCCCAACTCTCCAGGTTCAAGGGAATATTACTACAGCTATAACATGTACAGGAAACCTGGAGAATGGACACACTGTGAATACGAAAGGTTTCTAAAACTCAACGAATAGTCCCTCTCCTGGTGCTCCAGTTTGACTTTCCAACTTCCTTACTATCAATCTCCCAACTTGGAGAGACAGGCCCTTTAACCTCCTGGTTTGCACAGGTTCCCAATTTGGCAGAGGATGGAAGGGACGAGAGAGAACCCATGAGAGAGTAGCTGTTAGGCATTTGGAAGGGCACATGTCACTCTAATTTCCCGGCAGGAAGAAGAATTAACCAAAGTCTCAGCCACCCACCGGGAACCAGTATAGGACATGATCCAAAATTTTGGACTTGCGTTCAGCTCACAAAAAACGAGTTGAGAAATGGAGCTCAGGGGCACAGCAATTCACAAACTGGCAGAGTGATAAAGGACAACTATCGTCCAAAAATCTGTTGAGGGAAGTCAACGAGGCGGACTTGAAAGCGAGGCAAAATAGCAGGAAACAGATTTCAAGAGGTACCTTGGAATCGCCTGTAAAGCACAGGAAGAGGGGCACAACTTGGACAATGGTGCACTTGGCCAAAAAGGGCGTATGCGTTTTCTCCTGAATATATTCAGGAGAAAACGCATACGCCCTTTTTGTCCAAGCAAGCAAGCGGGCAATGCAAATCTGCACTACAAAGAAGTATCACTTCCCACCGGTCAAAAGGGACATCCACAAAATGTGTAAAAACCAGAAAGGCAAGACAGGCCCTGGAGAACTGGGAGCCTTGTTATGCTGATGGGCGGGATGTAAATTGCCAACTGCCTCACTGGAGGAGTGCATTGTGTTCCCTAAAACAAGTAAACAACAGAGCTACAGAGCCAAGGCCACTTCCAGTCTAGGGAATATACCTTGGGAAAACTGAAAATCAATAAGAAAGGGCCACCTCCAAATTTAGGGCTGCACTGACTACAAGAACCTCAACTTGGGTACACCTTAAATATCGCAGGAAATATAAAAATGGTTCAAAACATTGTGGTACTTACGTACGATGGAATATCCCTCAGCCATGAAATCAATGTCATAAGACCAGTAGCAGCAAAGTGAGTGGATTCAGGTACGATGATTCTAAGTGAAATAAGTCACACAGAAAAAGAAACTTATCATAAGATATCACTTATGAAGATCCTGTAAACATGGCTACACGTGAACTGAGTTAGGAAAGAGAACAGAGTCTCACATTTAGAAAACACTCTTATGCCTGCATAAAGGGGAAGGAGAGGTGGGGTGATGCATAAAACCAGAGTTTGATATAAGCACAGGGACCGTTTCAAAAACCAACTTTGGAATAGACAAGACCTACAGCTTCCTCAGTGAAAGAGACTCAAAACCCCATATTTCCCACAGAGGAATATATCTGACTAGTAAGAATCTTAAAACCTATGTATTGATATGTCTCCATAAGGGAATCAAGTGTGTCTAGAGTGGCATAAACATGGCAGCGAGAATCAGCTCAAACCCACTATAAAAAGGAATTTCAAAAGCAAAACCAAAAAACAGGGAAATTCTTTACAAATCCTTCAGGGTGTCTGAGGAAACCTGGAAAGACCCTATCTACAATGACAGCTGGATGTGGCATAAGGCTGGACACTTGGGACTGAGAGGATTGGTGAGATTGGGTGAGCAAATGCAGACCCTTTCAAGCAATAATGCATGGCCCCCATTCCATGGGTCCCAACTCTCCAGGTTCAAGGGAATATTACTACAGCTATAACATGTACAGGAAACCTGGAGAATGGACACACTGTGAATACGAAAGGTTTCTAAAACTCAACGAATAGTCCCTCTCCTGGTGCTCCAGTTTGACTTTCCAACTGCCTTACTATCAATCTCCCAACTTGGAGAGACAGGCCCTTTAACCTCCTGGTTTGCACAGGTTCCCAATTTGGCAGAGGATGGAAGGGACGAGGGAGAACCCATGAGAGAGTAGCTGTTAGGCATTTGGACGGGCACATGTCACTCTAATTTCCCGGCAGGAAGAAGAATTAACCAAAGTCTCAGCCACCCACCGGGAACCAGTATAGGACATGATCCAAAATTTTGGACTTGCGTTCAGCTCACAAAAAACGATTTGAGAAATGGAGCTCAGGGGCACAGCAATTCACAAACTGGCAGAGTGATAAAGGACAACTATCGTCCAAAAATCTGTTGAGGGAAGTCAACGAGGCGGACTTGAAAGTGAGGCAAAATAGCAGGAAACAGATTTCAAGAGGTACCTTGGAATCGCCTGTAAAGCACAGGAAGAGGGGCACAACTTGGACAATGGTGCACTTGGCCAAAAAGGGCGTATGCGTTTTCTCCTGAATATATTCAGGAGAAAACGCATACGCCCTTTTTGGCCAAGCAAGCAAGCGGGCAATGCAAATCTGCACTACAAAGAAGTATCACTTCCCACCGGTCAAAAGGGACATCCACAAAATGTGTAAAAACCAGAAAGGCAAGACAGGCCCTGGAGAACTGGGAGCCTTGTTATGCTGATGGGCGGGATGTAAATTGCCAACTGCCTCACTGGAGGAGATGCATTGTGTTCCCTAAAACAAGTAAACAACAGAGCTACAGAGCCAAGGGCACTTCCAGTCTAGGGAATATACCTTGGGAAAACTGAAAATCAATAAGAAAGAGCCACCTCCAAATTTAGGGCTGCACTGACTACAAGAACCTCAACTTGGGTACACCTTAAATATCCCAGGAAATATAAAAATGGTTCAAAACATTGTGGTACTTACGTACGATGGAATATCCCTCAGCCATGAAATCAATGTCATAAGACCAGTAGCAGCAAAGTGAGTGGATTCAGGTACGATGATTCTAAGTGAAATAAGTCACACAGAAAAAGAAACTTATCATAAGATATCACTTATGAAGATCCTGTAAACATGGCTACACGTGAACTGGGTTAGGAAAGAGAACAGAGTCTCACATTTAGAAAACACTCTTATGCCTGCATAAAGGGGAAGGAGAGGTGGGGTGATGCATAAACCCAGAGTTTGATATAAGCACAGGGACCGTTTCAAAAACCAACTTTGGAATAGACAAGACCTACACCTTCCTCAGTGAAAGAGACTCAAAACCCCATATTTCCCACAGAGGAATATATCTGACTAGTAAGAATCTTAAAACCTATGTATTGATATGTCTCCATAAGGGAATCAAGTGTGTCTAGAGTGGCATAAACATGGCAGCGAGAATCAGCTCAAACCCACTATAAAAAGGAATTTCAAAAGCAAAACCAAAAAACAGGGAAATTCTTTACAATTCCTTCAGGGTGTCTGAGGAAACCTGGAAAGACCCTATCTACAATGACAGCTGGATGTGGCATAAGGCTGGACACTTGGGACTGAGAGGATTGGTGAGATTGGGTGAGCAAATGCAGACCCTTTCAAGCAATAATGCATGGCCCCCATTCCATGGGTCCCAACTCTCCAGGTTCAAGGGAATATTACTACAGCTATAACATGTACAGGAAACCTGGAGAATGGACACACTGTGAATACGAAAGGTTTCTAAAACTCAACGAATAGTCCCTCTCCTGGTGCTCCAGTTTGACTTTCCAACTGCCTTACTATCAATCTCCCAACTTGGAGAGACAGGCCCTTTAACCTCCTGGTTTGCACAGGTTCCCAATTTGGCAGAGGATGGAAGGGACGAGAGAGAACCCATGAGAGTGTAGCTGTTAGGCATTTGGACGGGCACATGTCACTCTAATTTCCCGGCAGGAAGAAGAATTAACCAAAGTCTCAGCCACCCACCGGGAACCAGTATAGGACATGATCCAAAATTTTGGACTTGCGTTCAGCTCACAAAAAACGAGTTGAGAAATGGAGCTCAGGGGCACAGCAATTCACAAACTGGCAGAGTGATAAAGGACAACTATCGTCCAAAAATCTGTTGAGGGAAGTCAACGAGGCGGACTTGAAAGCGAGGCAAAATAGCAGGAAACAGATTTCAAGAGGTACCTTGGAATCGCCTGTAAAGCACAGGAAGAGGGGCACAACTTGGACAATGGTGCACTTGGCCAAAAAGGGCGTATGCGTTTTCTCCTGAATATATTCAGGAGAAAACGCATACGCCCTTTTTGGCCAAGCAAGCAAGCGGGCAATGCAAATCTGCACTACAAAGAAGTATCACTTCCCACCGGTCAAAAGGGACATCCACAAAATGTGTAAAAACCAGAAAGGCAAGACAGGCCCTGGAGAACTGGGAGCCTTGTTATGCTGATGGGCGGGATGTAAATTGCCAACTGCCTCACTGGAGGAGTGCATTGTGTTCCCTAAAACAAGTAAACAACAGAGCTACAGAGCCAAGGCCACTTCCAGTCTAGGGAATATACCTTGGGAAAACTGAAAATCAATAAGAAAGGGCCACCTCCAAATTTAGGGCTGCACTGACTACAAGAACCTCAACTTGGGTACACCTTAAATATCCCAGGAAATATAAAAATGGTTCAAAACATTGTGGTACTTACGTACGATGGAATATCCCTCAGCCATGAAATCAATGTCATAAGACCAGTAGCAGCAAAGTGAGTGGATTCAGGTACGATGATTCTAAGTGAAATAAGTCACACAGAAAAAGAAACTTATCATAAGATATCACTTATGAAGATCCTGTAAACATGGCTACACGTGAACTGAGTTAGGAAAGAGAACAGAGTCTCACATTTAGAAAACACTCTTATGCCTGCATAAAGGGGAAGGAGAGGTGGGGTGATGCATAAAACCAGAGTTTGATATAAGCACAGGGACCGTTTCAAAAACCAACTTTGGAATAGACAAGACCTACACCTTCCTCAGTGAAAGAGACTCAAAACCCCATATTTCCCACAGAGGAATATATCTGACTAGTAAGAATCTTAAAACCTATGTATTGATATGTCTCCATAAGGGAATCAAGTGTGTCTAGAGTGGCATAAACATGGCAGCGAGAATCAGCTCAAACCCACTATAAAAAGGAATTTCAAAAGCAAAACCAAAAAACAGGGAAATTCTTTACAATTCCTTCAGGGTGTCTGAGGAAACCTGGAAAGACCCTATCTACAATGACAGCTGGATGTGGCATAAGGCTGGACACTTGGGACTGAGAGGATTGGTGAGATTGGGTGAGCAAATGCAGACCCTTTCAAGCAATAATGCATGGCCCCCATTCCATGGGTCCCAACTCTCCAGGTTCAAGGGAATATTACTACAGCTATAACATGTACAGGAAACCTGGAGAATGGACACACTGTGAATACGAAAGGTTTCTAAAACTCAACGAATAGTCCCTCTCCTGGTGCTCCAGTTTGACTTTCCAACTTCCTTACTATCAATCTCCCAACTTGGAGAGACAGGCCCTTTAACCTCCTGGTTTGCACAGGTTCCCAATTTGGCAGAGGATGGAAGGGACGAGGGAGAACCCATGAGAGAGTAGCTGTTAGGCATTTGGACGGGCACATGTCACTCTAATTTCCCGGCAGGAAGAAGAATTAACCAAAGTCTCAGCCACCCACCGGGAACCAGTATAGGACATGATCCAAAATTTTGGACTTGCGTTCAGCTCACAAAAAACGAGTTGAGAAATGGAGCTCAGGGGCACAGCAATTCACAAACTGGCAGAGTGATAAAGGACAACTATCGTCCAAAAATCTGTTGAGGGAAGTCAACGAGGCGGACTTGAAAGTGAGGCAAAATAGCAGGAAACAGATTTCAAGAGGTACCTTGGAATCGCCTGTAAAGCACAGGAAGAGGGGCACAACTTGGACAATGGTGCACTTGGCCAAAAAGGGCGTATGCGTTTTCTCCTGAATATATTCAGGAGAAAACGCATACGCCCTTTTTGTCCAAGCAAGCAAGCGGGCAATGCAAATCTGCACTACAAAGAAGTATCACTTCCCACCGGTCAAAAGGGACATCCACAAAATGTGTAAAAACCAGAAAGGCAAGACAGGCCCTGGAGAACTGGGAGCCTTGTTATGCTGATGGGCGGGATGTAAATTGCCAACTGCCTCACTGGAGGAGATGCATTGTGTTCCCTAAAACAAGTAAACAACAGAGCTACAGAGCCAAGGCCACTTCCAGTCTAGGGAATATACCTTGGGAAAACTGAAAATCAATAAGAAAGAGCCACCTCCAAATTTAGGGCTGCACTGACTACAAGAACCTCAACTTGGGTACACCTTAAATATCCCAGGAAATATAAAAATGGTTCAAAACATTGTGGTACTTACGTACGATGGAATATCCCTCAGCCATGAAATCAATGTCATAAGACCAGTAGCAGCAAAGTGAGTGGATTCAGGTACGATGATTCTAAGTGAAATAAGTCACACAGAAAAAGAAACTTATCATAAGATATCACTTATGAAGATCCTGTAAACATGGCTACACGTGAACTGAGTTAGGAAAGAGAACAGAGTCTCACATTTAGAAAACACTCTTATGCCTGCATAAAGGGGAAGGAGAGGTGGGGTGATGCATAAAACCAGAGTTTGATATAAGCACAGGGACCGTTTCAAAAACCAACTTTGGAATAGACAAGACCTACACGTTCCTCAGTGAAAGAGACTCAAAACCCCATATTTCCCACAGAGGAATATATCTGACTAGTAAGAATCTTAAAACCTATGTATTGATATGTCTCCATAAGGGAATCAAGTGTGCCTAGAGTGGCATAAACATGGCAGCGAGAATCAGCTCAAACCCACTATAAAAAGGAATTTCAAAAGCAAAACCAAAAAACAGGGAAATTCTTTACAATTCCTTCAGGGTGTCTGAGGAAACCTGGAAAGACCCTATCTACAATGACAGCTGGATGTGGCATAAGGCTGGACACTTGGGACTGAGAGGATTGGTGAGATTGGGTGAGCAAATGCAGACCCTTTCAAGCAATAATGCATGGCCCCCATTCCATGGGTCCCAACTCTCCAGGTTCAAGGGAATATTACTACAGCTATAACATGTACAGGAAACCTAGAGAATGGACACACTGTGAATACGAAAGGTTTCTAAAACTCAACGAATAGTCCCTCTCCTGGTGCTCCAGTTTGACTTTCCAACTGCCTTACTATCAATCTCCCAACTTGGAGAGACAGGCCCTTTAACCTCCTGGTTTGCACAGGTTCCCAATTTGGCAGAGGATGGAAGGGACGAGAGAGAACCCATGAGAGTGTAGCTGTTAGGCATTTGGACGGGCACATGTCACTCTAATTTCCCGGCAGGAAGAAGAATTAACCAAAGTCTCAGCCACCCACCGGGAACCAGTATAGGACATGATCCAAAATTTTGGACTTGCGTTCAGCTCACAAAAAACGAGTTGAGAAATGGAGCTCAGGGGCACAGCAATTCACAAACTGGCAGAGTGATAAAGGACAACTATCGTCCAAAAATCTGTTGAGGGAAGTCAACGAGGCGGACTTGAAAGCGAGGCAAAATAGCAGGAAACAGATTTCAAGAGGTACCTTGGAATCGCCTGTAAAGCACAGGAAGAGGGGCACAACTTGGACAATGGTGCACTTGGCCAAAAAGGGCGTATGCGTTTTCTCCTGAATATATTCAGGAGAAAACGCATACGCCCTTTTTGGCCAAGCAAGCAAGCGGGCAATGCAAATCTGCACTACAAAGAAGTATCACTTCCCACCGGTCAAAAGGGACATCCACAAAATGTGTAAAAACCAGAAAGGCAAGACAGGCCCTGGAGAACTGGGAGCCTTGTTATGCTGATGGGCGGGATGTAAATTGCCAACTGCCTCACTGGAGGAGTGCATTGTGTTCCCTAAAACAAGTAAACAACAGAGCTACAGAGCCAAGGCCACTTCCAGTCTAGGGAATATACCTTGGGAAAACTGAAAATCAATAAGAAAGGGCCACCTCCAAATTTAGGGCTGCACTGACTACAAGAACCTCAACTTGGGTACACCTTAAATATCCCAGGAAATATAAAAATGGTTCAAAACATTGTGGTACTTACGTACGATGGAATATCCCTCAGCCATGAAATCAATGTCATAAGACCAGTAGCAGCAAAGTGAGTGGATTCAGGTACGATGATTCTAAGTGAAATAAGTCACACAGAAAAAGAAACTTATCATAAGATATCACTTATGAAGATCCTGTAAACATGGCTACACGTGAACTGAGTTAGGAAAGAGAACAGAGTCTCACATTTAGAAAACACTCTTATGCCTGCATAAAGGGGAAGGAGAGGTGGGGTGATGCATAAAACCAGAGTTTGATATAAGCACAGGGACCGTTTCAAAAACCAACTTTGGAATAGACAAGACCTACACCTTCCTCAGTGAAAGAGACTCAAAACCCCATATTTCCCACAGAGGAATATATCTGACTAGTAAGAATCTTAAAACCTATGTATTGATATGTCTCCATAAGGGAATCAAGTGTGTCTAGAGTGGCATAAACATGGCAGCGAGAATCAGCTCAAACCCACTATAAAAAGGAATTTCAAAAGCAAAACCAAAAAACAGGGAAATTCTTTACAATTCCTTCAGGGTGTCTGAGGAAACCTGGAAAGACCCTATCTACAATGACAGCTGGATGTGGCATAAGGCTGGACACTTGGGACTGAGAGGATTGGTGAGATTGGGTGAGCAAATGCAGACCCTTTCAAGCAATAATGCATGGCCCCCATTCCATGGGTCCCAACTCTCCAGGTTCAAGGGAATATTACTACAGCTATAACATGTACAGGAAACCTGGAGAATGGACACACTGTGAATACGAAAGGTTTCTAAAACTCAACGAATAGTCCCTCTCCTGGTGCTCCAGTTTGACTTTCCAACTTCCTTACTATCAATCTCCCAACTTGGAGAGACAGGCCCTTTAACCTCCTGGTTTGCACAGGTTCCCAATTTGGCAGAGGATGGAAGGGACGAGGGAGAACCCATGAGAGAGTAGCTGTTAGGCATTTGGACGGGCACATGTCACTCTAATTTCCCGGCAGGAAGAAGAATTAACCAAAGTCTCAGCCACCCACCGGGAACCAGTATAGGACATGATCCAAAATTTTGGACTTGCGTTCAGCTCACAAAAAACGAGTTGAGAAATGGAGCTCAGGGGCACAGCAATTCACAAACTGGCAGAGTGATAAAGGACAACTATCGTCCAAAAATCTGTTGAGGGAAGTCAACGAGGCGGACTTGAAAGTGAGGCAAAATAGCAGGAAACAGATTTCAAGAGGTACCTTGGAATCGCCTGTAAAGCACAGGAAGAGGGGCACAACTTGGACAATGGTGCACTTGGCCAAAAAGGGCGTATGCGTTTTCTCCTGAATATATTCAGGAGAAAACGCATACGCCCTTTTTGTCCAAGCAAGCAAGCGGGCAATGCAAATCTGCACTACAAAGAAGTATCACTTCCCACCGGTCAAAAGGGACATCCACAAAATGTGTAAAAACCAGAAAGGCAAGACAGGCCCTGGAGAACTGGGAGCCTTGTTATGCTGATGGGCGGGATGTAAATTGCCAACTGCCTCACTGGAGGAGATGCATTGTGTTCCCTAAAACAAGTAAACAACAGAGCTACAGAGCCAAGGCCACTTCCAGTCTAGGGAATATACCTTGGGAAAACTGAAAATCAATAAGAAAGAGCCACCTCCAAATTTAGGGCTGCACTGACTACAAGAACCTCAACTTGGGTACACCTTAAATATCCCAGGAAATATAAAAATGGTTCAAAACATTGTGGTACTTACGTACGATGGAATATCCCTCAGCCATGAAATCAATGTCATAAGACCAGTAGCAGCAAAGTGAGTGGATTCAGGTACGATGATTCTAAGTGAAATAAGTCACACAGAAAAAGAAACTTATCATAAGATATCACTTATGAAGATCCTGTAAACATGGCTACACGTGAACTGAGTTAGGAAAGAGAACAGAGTCTCACATTTAGAAAACACTCTTATGCCTGCATAAAGGGGAAGGAGAGGTGGGGTGATGCATAAAACCAGAGTTTGATATAAGCACAGGGACCGTTTCAAAAACCAACTTTGGAATAGACAAGACCTACACGTTCCTCAGTGAAAGAGACTCAAAACCCCATATTTCCCACAGAGGAATATATCTGACTAGTAAGAATCTTAAAACCTATGTATTGATATGTCTCCATAAGGGAATCAAGTGTGCCTAGAGTGGCATAAACATGGCAGCGAGAATCAGCTCAAACCCACTATAAAAAGGAATTTCAAAAGCAAAACCAAAAAACAGGGAAATTCTTTACAATTCCTTCAGGGTGTCTGAGGAAACCTGGAAAGACCCTATCTACAATGACAGCTGGATGTGGCATAAGGCTGGACACTTGGGACTGAGAGGATTGGTGAGATTGGGTGAGCAAATGCAGACCCTTTCAAGCAATAATGCATGGCCCCCATTCCATGGGTCCCAACTCTCCAGGTTCAAGGGAATATTACTACAGCTATAACATGTACAGGAAACCTAGAGAATGGACACACTGTGAATACGAAAGGTTTCTAAAACTCAACGAATAGTCCCTCTCCTGGTGCTCCAGTTTGACTTTCCAACTGCCTTACTATCAATCTCCCAACTTGGAGAGACAGGCCCTTTAACCTCCTGGTTTGCACAGGTTCCCAATTTGGCAGAGGATGGAAGGGACGAGGGAGAACCCATGAGAGAGTAGCTGTTAGGCATTTGGACGGGCACATGTCACTCTAATTTCCCGGCAGGAAGAAGAATTAACCAAAGTCTCAGCCACCCACCGGGAACCAGTATAGGACATGATCCAAAATTTTGGACTTGCGTTCAGCTCACAAAAAACGAGTTGAGAAATGGAGCTCAGGGGCACAGCAATTCACAAACTGGCAGAGTGAAAAAGGACAACTATCGTCCAAAAATCTGTTGAGGGAAGTCAACGAGGCGGACTTGAAAGCGAGGCAAAAGAGCAGGAAACAGATTTCAAGAGGTACCTTGGAATCGCCTGTAAAGCACAGGAAGAGGGGCACAACTTGGACAATGGTGCACTTGGCCAAAAAGGGCGTATGCGTTTTCTCCTGAATATATTCAGGAGAAAACGCATACGCCCTTTTTGGCCAAGCAAGCAAGCGGGCAATGCAAATCTGCACTACAAAGAAGTATCACTTCCCACCGGTCAAAAGGGACATCCACAAAATGTGTAAAAACCAGAAAGGCAAGACAGGCCCTGGAGAACTGGGAGCCTTGTTATGCTGATGGGCGGGATGTAAATTGCCAACTGCCTCACTGGAGGAGTGCATTGTGTTCCCTAAAACAAGTAAACAACAGAGCTACAGAGCCAAGGCCACTTCCAGTCTAGGGAATATACCTTGGGAAAACTGAAAATCAATAAGAAAGGGCCACCTCCAAATTTAGGGCTGCACTGACTACAAGAACCTCAACTTGGGTACACCTTAAATATCCCAGGAAATATAAAAATGGTTCAAAACATTGTGGTACTTACGTACGATGGAATATCCCTCAGCCATGAAATCAATGTCATAAGACCAGTAGCAGCAAAGTGAGTGGATTCAGGTACGATGATTCTAAGTGAAATAAGTCACACAGAAAAAGAAACTTATCATAAGATATCACTTATGAAGATCCTGTAAACATGGCTACACGTGAACTGAGTTAGGAAAGAGAACAGAGTCTCACATTTAGAAAACACTCTTATGCCTGCATAAAGGGGAAGGAGAGGTGGGGTGATGCATAAAACCAGAGTTTGATATAAGCACAGGGACCGTTTCAAAAACCAACTTTGGAATAGACAAGACCTACACCTTCCTCAGTGAAAGAGACTCAAAACCCCATATTTCCCACAGAGGAATATATCTGACTAGTAAGAATCTTAAAACCTATGTATTGATATGTCTCCATAAGGGAATCAAGTGTGTCTAGAGTGGCATAAACATGGCAGCGAGAATCAGCTCAAACCCACTATAAAAAGGAATTTCAAAAGCAAAACCAAAAAACAGGGAAATTCTTTACAATTCCTTCAGGGTGTCTGAGGAAACCTGGAAAGACCCTATCTACAATGACAGCTGGATGTGGCATAAGGCTGGACACTTGGGACTGAGAGGATTGGTGAGATTGGGTGAGCAAATGCAGACCCTTTCAAGCAATAATGCATGGCCCCCATTCCATGGGTCCCAACTCTCCAGGTTCAAGGGAATATTACTACAGCTATAACATGTACAGGAAACCTGGAGAATGGACACACTGTGAATACGAAAGGTTTCTAAAACTCAACGAATAGTCCCTCTCCTGGTGCTCCAGTTTGACTTTCCAACTGCCTTACTATCAATCTCCCAACTTCGAGAGACAGGCCCTTTAACCTCCTGGTTTGCACAGGTTCCCAATTTGGCAGAGGATGGAAGGGACGAGGGAGAACCCATGAGAGAGTAGCTGTTAGGCATTTGGACGGGCACATGTCACTCTAATTTCCCGGCAGGAAGAAGAATTAACCAAAGTCTCAGCCACCCACCGGGAACCAGTATAGGACATGATCCAAAATTTTGGACTTGCGTTCAGCTCACAAAAAACGATTTGAGAAATGGAGCTCAGGGGCACAGCAATTCACAAACTGGCAGAGTGATAAAGGACAACTATCGTCCAAAAATCTGTTGAGGGAAGTCAACGAGGCGGACTTGAAAGTGAGGCAAAATAGCAGGAAACAGATTTCAAGAGGTACCTTGGAATCGCCTGTAAAGCACAGGAAGAGGGGCACAACTTGGACAATGGTGCACTTGGCCAAAAAGGGCGTATGCGTTTTCTCCTGAATATATTCAGGAGAAAACGCATACGCCCTTTTTGGCCAAGCAAGCAAGCGGGCAATGCAAATCTGCACTACAAAGAAGTATCACTTCCCACCGGTCAAAAGGGACATCCACAAAATGTGTAAAAACCAGAAAGGCAAGACAGGCCCTGGAGAACTGGGAGCCTTGTTATGCTGATGGGCGGGATGTAAATTGCCAACTGCCTCACTGGAGGAGTGCATTGTGTTCCCTAAAACAAGTAAACAACAGAGCTACAGAGCCAAGGCCACTTCCAGTCTAGGGAATATACCTTGGGAAAACTGAAAATCAATAAGAAAGAGCCACCTCCAAATTTAGGGCTGCACTGACTACAAGAACCTCAACTTGGGTACACCTTAAATATCCCAGGAAATATAAAAATGGTTCAAAACATTGTGGTACTTACGTACGATGGAATATCCCTCAGCCATGAAATCAATGTCATAAGACCAGTAGCAGCAAAGTGAGTGGATTCAGGTACGATGATTCTAAGTGAAATAAGTCACACAGAAAAAGAAACTTATCATAAGATATCACTTATGAAGATCCTGTAAACATGGCTACACGTGAACTGAGTTAGGAAAGAGAACAGAGTCTCACATTTAGAAAACACTCTTATGCCTGCATAAAGGGGAAGGAGAGGTGGGGTGATGCATAAAACCAGAGTTTGATATAAGCACAGGGACCGTTTCAAAAACCAACTTTGGAATAGACAAGACCTACACCTTCCTCAGTGAAAGAGACTCAAAACCCCATATTTCCCACAGAGGAATATATCTGACTAGTAAGAATCTTAAAACCTATGTATTGATATGTCTCCATAAGGGAATCAAGTGTGCCTAGAGTGGCATAAACATGGCAGCGAGAATCAGCTCAAACCCACTATAAAAAGGAATTTCAAAAGCAAAACCAAAAAACAGGGAAATTCTTTACAATTCCTTCAGGGTGTCTGAGGAAACCTGGAAAGACCCTATCTACAATGACAGCTGGATGTGGCATAAGGCTGGACACTTGGGACTGAGAGGATTGGTGAGATTGGGTGAGCAAATGCAGACCCTTTCAAGCAATAATGCATGGCCCCCATTCCATGGGTCCCAACTCTCCAGGTTCAAGGGAATATTACTACAGCTATAACATGTACAGGAAACCTAGAGAATGGACACACTGTGAATACGAAAGGTTTCTAAAACTCAACGAATAGTCCCTCTCCTGGTGCTCCAGTTTGACTTTCCAACTGCCTTACTATCAATCTCCCAACTTGGAGAGACAGGCCCTTTAACCTCCTGGTTTGCACAGGTTCCCAATTTGGCAGAGGATGGAAGGGACGAGGGAGAACCCATGAGAGAGTAGCTGTTAGGCATTTGGACGGGCACATGTCACTCTAATTTCCCGGCAGGAAGAAGAATTAACCAAAGTCTCAGCCACCCACCGGGAACCAGTATAGGACATGATCCAAAATTTTGGACTTGCGTTCAGCTCACAAAAAACGAGTTGAGAAATGGAGCTCAGGGGCACAGCAATTCACAAACTGGCAGAGTGATAAAGGACAACTATCGTCCAAAAATCTGTTGAGGGAAGTCAACGAGGCGGACTTGAAAGCGAGGCAAAATAGCAGGAAACAGATTTCAAGAGGTACCTTGGAATCGCCTGTAAAGCACAGGAAGAGGGGCACAACTTGGACAATGGTGCACTTGGCCAAAAAGGGCGTATGCGTTTTCTCCTGAATATATTCAGGAGAAAACGCATACGCCCTTTTTGGCCAAGCAAGCAAGCGGGCAATGCAAATCTGCACTACAAAGAAGTATCACTTCCCACCGGTCAAAAGGGACATCCACAAAATGTGTAAAAACCAGAAAGGCAAGACAGGCCCTGGAGAACTGGGAGCCTTGTTATGCTGATGGGCGGGATGTAAATTGCCAACTGCCTCACTGGAGGAGTGCATTGTGTTCCCTAAAACAAGTAAACAACAGAGCTACAGAGCCAAGGCCACTTCCAGTCTAGGGAATATACCTTGGGAAAACTGAAAATCAATAAGAAAGGGCCACCTCCAAATTTAGGGCTGCACTGACTACAAGAACCTCAACTTGGGTACACCTTAAATATCCCAGGAAATATAAAAATGGTTCAAAACATTGTGGTACTTACGTACGATGGAATATCCCTCAGCCATGAAATCAATGTCATAAGACCAGTAGCAGCAAAGTGAGTGGATTCAGGTACGATGATTCTAAGTGAAATAAGTCACACAGAAAAAGAAACTTATCATAAGATATCACTTATGAAGATCCTGTAAACATGGCTACACGTGAACTGAGTTAGGAAAGAGAACAGAGTCTCACATTTAGAAAACACTCTTATGCCTGCATAAAGGGGAAGGAGAGGTGGGGTGATGCATAAAACCAGAGTTTGATATAAGCACAGGGACCGTTTCAAAAACCAACTTTGGAATAGACAAGACCTACACCTTCTTCAGTGAAAGAGACTCAAAACCCCATATTTCCCACAGAGGAATATATCTGACTAGTAAGAATCTTAAAACCTATGTATTGATATGTCTCCATAAGGGAATCAAGTGTGTCTAGAGTGGCATAAACATGGCAGCGAGAATCAGCTCAAACCCACTATAAAAAGGAATTTCAAAAGCAAAACCAAAAAACAGGGAAATTCTTTACAATTCCTTCAGGGTGTCTGAGGAAACCTGGAAAGACCCTATCTACAATGACAGCTGGATGTGGCATAAGGCTGGACACTTGGGACTGAGAGGATTGGTGAGATTGGGTGAGCAAATGCAGACCCTTTCAAGCAATAATGCATGGCCCCCATTCCATGGGTCCCAACTCTCCAGGTTCAAGGGAATATTACTACAGCTATAACATGTACAGGAAACCTGGAGAATGGACACACTGTGAATACGAAAGGTTTCTAAAACTCAACGAATAGTCCCTCTCCTGGTGCTCCAGTTTGACTTTCCAACTGCCTTACTATCAATCTCCCAACTTGGAGAGACAGGCCCTTTAACCTCCTGGTTTGCACAGGTTCCCAATTTGGCAGAGGATGGAAGGGACGAGGGAGAACCCATGAGAGAGTAGCTGTTAGGCATTTGGACGGGCACATGTCACTCTAATTTCCCGGCAGGAAGAAGAATTAACCAAAGTCTCAGCCACCCACAGGGAACCAGTATAGGACATGATCCAAAATTTTGGACTTGCGTTCAGCTCACAAAAAACGATTTGAGAAATGGAGCTCAGGGGCACAGCAATTCACAAACTGGCAGAGTGATAAAGGACAACTATCGTCCAAAAATCTGTTGAGGGAAGTCAACGAGGCGGACTTGAAAGTGAGGCAAAATAGCAGGAAACAGATTTCAAGAGGTACCTTGGAATCGCCTGTAAAGCACAGGAAGAGGGGCACAACTTGGACAATGGTGCACTTGGCCAAAAAGGGCGTATGCGTTTTCTCCTGAATATATTCAGGAGAAAACGCATACGCCCTTTTTGGCCAAGCAAGCAAGCGGGCAATGCAAATCTGCACTACAAAGAAGTATCACTTCCCACCGGTCAAAAGGGACATCCACAAAATGTGTAAAAACCAGAAAGGCAAGACAGGCCCTGGAGAACAGGGAGCCTTGTTATGCTGATGGGCGGGATGTAAATTGCCAACTGCCTCACTGGAGGAGTGCATTGTGTTCCCTAAAACAAGTAAACAACAGAGCTACAGAGCCAAGGCCACTTCCAGTCTAGGGAATATACCTTGGGAAAACTGAAAATCAATAAGAAAGAGCCACCTCCAAATTTAGGGCTGCACTGACTACAAGAACCTCAACTTGGGTACACCTTAAATATCCCAGGAAATATAAAAATGGTTCAAAACATTGTGGTACTTACGTACGATGGAATATCCCTCAGCCATGAAATCAATGTCATAAGACCAGTAGCAGCAAAGTGAGTGGATTCAGGTACGATGATTCTAAGTGAAATAAGTCACACAGAAAAAGAAACTTATCATAAGATATCACTTATGAAGATCCTGTAAACATGGCTACACGTGAACTGAGTTAGGAAAGAGAACAGAGTCTCACATTTAGAAAACACTCTTATGCCTGCATAAAGGGGAAGGAGAGGTGGGGTGATGCATAAAACCAGAGTTTGATATAAGCACAGGGACCGTTTCAAAAACCAACTTTGGAATAGACAAGACCTACACCTTCCTCAGTGAAAGAGACTCAAAACCCCATATTTCCCACAGAGGAATATATCTGACTAGTAAGAATCTTAAAACCTATGTATTGATATGTCTCCATAAGGGAATCAAGTGTGTCTAGAGTGGCATAAACATGGCAGCGAGAATCAGCTCAAACCCACTATAAAAAGGAATTTCAAAAGCAAAACCAAAAAACAGGGAAATTCTTTACAATTCCTTCAGGGTGTCTGAGGAAACCTGGAAAGACCCTATCTACAATGACAGCTGGATGTGGCATAAGGCTGGACACTTGGGACTGAGAGGATTGGTGAGATTGGGTGAGCAAATGCAGACCCTTTCAAGCAATAATGCATGGCCCCCATTCCATGGGTCCCAACTCTCCAGGTTCAAGGGAATATTACTACAGCTATAACATGTACAGGAAACCTAGAGAATGGACACACTGTGAATACGAAAGGTTTCTAAAACTCAACGAATAGTCCCTCTCCTGGTGCTCCAGTTTGACTTTCCAACTGCCTTACTATCAATCTCCCAACTTGGAGAGACAGGCCCTTTAACCTCCTGGTTTGCACAGGTTCCCAATTTGGCAGAGGATGGAAGGGACGAGGGAGAACCCATGAGAGAGTAGCTGCTAGGCATTTGGACGGGCACATGTCACTCTAATTTCCCGGCAGGAAGAAGAATTAACCAAAGTCTCAGCCACCCACCGGGAACCAGTATAGGACATGATCCAAAATTTTGGACTTGCGTTCAGCTCACAAAAAACGAGTTGAGAAATGGAGCTCAGGGGCACAGCAATTCACAAACTGGCAGAGTGATAAAGGACAACTATCGTCCAAAAATCTGTTGAGGGAAGTCAACGAGGCGGACTTGAAAGCGAGGCAAAATAGCAGGAAACAGATTTCAAGAGGTACCTTGGAATCGCCTGTAAAGCACAGGAAGAGGGGCACAACTTGGACAATGGTGCACTTGGCCAAAAAGGGCGTATGCGTTTTCTCCTGAATATATTCAGGAGAAAACGCATACGCCCTTTTTGGCCAAGCAAGCAAGCGGGCAATGCAAATCTGCACTACAAAGAAGTATCACTTCCCACCGGTCAAAAGGGACATCCACAAAATGTGTAAAAACCAGAAAGGCAAGACAGGCCCTGGAGAACTGGGAGCCTTGTTATGCTGATGGGCGGGATGTAAATTGCCAACTGCCTCACTGCAGGAGTGCATTGTGTTCCCTAAAACAAGTAAACAACAGAGCTACAGAGCCAAGGCCACTTCCAGTCTAGGGAATATACCTTGGGAAAACTGAAAATCAATAAGAAAGAGCCACCTCCAAATTTAGGGCTGCGCTGACTACAAGAACCTCAACTTGGGTACACCTTAAATATCCCAGGAAATATAAAAATGGTTCAAAACATTGTGGTACTTACTTACGATGGAATATCCCTCAGCCATGAAATCAATGTCATAAGACCAGTAGCAGCAAAGTGAGTGGATTCAGGTACGATGATTCTAAGTGAAATAAGTCACACAGAAAAAGAAACTTATCATAAGATATCACTTATGAAGATCCTGTAAACATGGCTACACGTGAACTGAGTTAGGAAAGAGAACAGAGTCTCACATTTAGAAAACACTCTTATGCCTGCATAAAGGGGAAGGAGAGGTGGGGTGATGCATAAAACCAGAGTTTGATATAAGCACAGGGACCGTTTCAAAAACCAACTTTGGAATAGACAAGACCTACACCTTCCTCAGTGAAAGAGACTCAAAACCCCATATTTCCCACAGAGGAATATATCTGACTAGTAAGAATCTTAAAACCTATGTATTGATATGTCTCCATAAGGGAATCAAGTGTGTCTAGAGTGGCATAAACATGGCAGCGAGAATCAGCTCAAACCCACTATAAAAAGGAATTTCAAAAGCAAAACCAAAAAACAGGGAAATTCTTTACAATTCCTTCAGGGTGTCTGAGGAAACCTGGAAAGACCCTATCTACAATGACAGCTGGATGTGGCATAAGGCTGGACACTTGGGACTGAGAGGACTGGAGAGATTGGGTGAGCAAATGCAGACCCTTTCAAGCAATAATGCATGGCCCCCATTCCATGGGTCCCAACTCTCCAGGTTCAAGGGAATATTACTACAGCTATAACATGTACAGGAAACCTAGAGAATGGACACACAGTGAATACGAAAGGTTTCTAAAACTCAACGAATAGTCCCTCTCCTGGTGCTCCAGTTTGACTTTCCAACTGCCTTACTATCAATCTCCCAACTTGGAGAGACAGGCCCTTTAACCTCCTGGTTTGCACAGGTTCCCAATTTGGCAGAGGATGGAAGGGACGAGGGAGAACCCATGAGAGAGTAGCTGTTAGGCATTTGGACGGGCACATGTCACTCTAATTTCCCGGCAGGAAGAAGAATTAACCAAAGTCTCAGCCACCCACCGGGAACCAGTATAGGACATGATCCAAAATTTTGGACTTGCGTTCAGCTCACAAAAAACGAGTTGAGAAATGGAGCTCAGGGGCACAGCAATTCACAAACTGGCAGAGTGATAAAGGACAACTATCGTCCAAAAATCTGTTGAGGGAAGTCAACGAGGCGGACTTGAAAGCGAGGCAAAATAGCAGGAAACAGATTTCAAGAGGTACCTTGGAATCGCCTGTAAAGCACAGGAAGAGGGGCACAACTTGGACAATGGTGCACTTGGCCAAAAAGGGCGTATGCGTTTTCTCCTGAATATATTCAGGAGAAAACGCGTACGCCCTTTTTGGCCAAGCAAGCAAGCGGGCAATGCAAATCTGCACTACAAAGAAGTATCACTTCCCACCGGTCAAAAGGGACATCCACAAAATGTGTAAAAACCAGAAAGGCAAGACAGGCCCTGGAGAACTGGGAGCCTTGTTATGCTGATGGGCGGGATGTAAATTGCCAACTGCCTCACTGGAGGAGTGCATTGTGTTCCCTAAAACAAGTAAACAACAGAGCTACAGAGCCAAGGCCACTTCCAGTCTAGGGAATATACCTTGGGAAAACTGAAAATCAATAAGAAAGAGCCACCTCCAAATTTAGGGCTGCACTGACTACAAGAACCTCAACTTGGGTACACCTTAAATATCCCAGGAAATATAAAAATGGTTCAAAACATTGTGGTACTTACGTACGATGGAATATCCCTCAGCCATGAAATCAATGTCATAAGACCAGTAGCAGCAAAGTGAGTGGATTCAGGTACGATGATTCTAAGTGAAATAAGTCACACAGAAAAAGAAACTT
Organism: Mesoplodon densirostris; assembly: GCF_025265405.1. Classification (NCBI taxonomy): domain Eukaryota; kingdom Metazoa; phylum Chordata; class Mammalia; order Artiodactyla; family Ziphiidae; genus Mesoplodon; species Mesoplodon densirostris. The sequence continues at coordinate 184,953,201 of NC_082663.1, read as the reverse complement.
ATCATAAGATATCACTTATGAAGATCCTGTAAACATGGCTACACGTGAACTGAGTTAGGAAAGAGAACAGAGTCTCACATTTAGAAAACACTCTTATGCCTGCATAAAGGGGAAGGAGAGGTGGGGTGATGCATAAAACCAGAGTTTGATATAAGCACAGGGACCGTTTCAAAAACCAACTTTGGAATAGACAAGACCTACACCTTCCTCAGTGAAAGAGATTCAAAACCCCATATTTCCCACAGAGGAATATATCTGACTAGTAAGAATCTTAAAACCTATGTATTGATATGTCTCCATAAGGGAATCAAGTGTGTCTAGAGTGGCATAAACATGGCAGCGAGAATCAGCTCAAACCCACTATAAAAAGGAATTTCAAAAGCAAAACCAAAAAACAGGGAAATTCTTTACAATTCCTTCAGGGTGTCTGAGGAAACCTGGAAAGACCCTATCTACAATGACAGCTGGATGTGGCATAAGGCTGGACACTTGGGACTGAGAGGACTGGAGAGATTGGGTGAGCAAATGCAGACCCTTTCAAGCAATAATGCATGGCCCCCATTCCATGGGTCCCAACTCTCCAGGTTCAAGGGAATATTACTACAGCTATAACATGTATAGGAAACCTGGAGAATGGACACACTGTGAATACGAAAGGTTTCTAAAACTCAACGAATAGTCCCTCTCCTGGTGCTCCAGTTTGACTTTCCAACTGCCTTACTATCAATCTCCCAACTTGGAGAGACAGGCCCTTTAACCTCCTGGTTTGCACAGGTTCCCAATTTGGCAGAGGATGGAAGGGACGAGGGAGAACCCATGAGAGAGTAGCTGTTAGGCATTTGGACGGGCACATGTCACTCTAATTTCCCGGCAGGAAGAAGAATTAACCAAAGTCTCAGCCACCCACCGGGAACCAGTATAGGACATGATCCAAAATTTTGGACTTGCGTTCAGCTCACAAAAAACGAGTTGAGAAATGGAGCTCAGGGGCACAGCAATTCACAAACTGGCAGAGTGATAAAGGACAACTATCGTCCAAAAATCTGTTGAGGGAAGTCAACGAGGCGGACTTGAAAGCGAGGCAAAATAGCAGGAAACAGATTTCAAGAGGTACCTTGGAATCGCCTGTAAAGCACAGGAAGAGGGGCACAACTTGGACAATGGTGCACTTGGCCAAAAAGGGCGTATGCGTTTTCTCCTGAATATATTCAGGAGAAAACGCATACGCCCTTTTTGGCCAAGCAAGCAAGCGGGCAATGCAAATCTGCACTACAAAGAAGTATCACTTCCCACCGGTCAAAAGGGACATCCACAAAATGTGTAAAAACCAGAAAGGCAAGACAGGCCCTGGAGAACTGGGAGCCTTGTTATGCTGATGGGCGGGATGTAAATTGCCAACTGCCTCACTGGAGGAGTGCATTGTGTTCCCTAAAACAAGTAAACAACAGAGCTACAGAGCCAAGGCCACTTCCAGTCTAGGGAATATACCTTGGGAAAACTGAAAATCAATAAGAAAGAGCCACCTCCAAATTTAGGGCTGCACTGACTACAAGAACCTCAACTTGGGTACACCTTAAATATCCCAGGAAATATAAAAATGGTTCAAAACATTGTGGTACTTACGTACGATGGAATATCCCTCAGCCATGAAATCAATGTCATAAGACCAGTAGCAGCAAAGTGAGTGGATTCAGGTACGATGATTCTAAGTGAAATAAGTCACACAGAAAAAGAAACTTATCATAAGATATCACTTATGAAGATCCTGTAAACATGGCTACACGTGAACTGAGTTAGGAAAGAGAACAGAGTCTCACATTTAGAAAACACTCTTATGCCTGCATAAAGGGGAAGGAGAGGTGGGGTGATGCATAAAACCAGAGTTTGATATAAGCACAGGGACCGTTTCAAAAACCAACTTTGGAATAGACAAGACCTACACCTTCCTCAGTGAAAGAGACTCAAAACCCCATATTTCCCACAGAGGAATATATCTGACTAGTAAGAATCTTAAAACCTATGTATTGATATGTCTCCATAAGGGAATCAAGTGTGTCTAGAGTGGCATAAACATGGCAGCGAGAATCAGCTCAAACCCACTATAAAAAGGAATTTCAAAAGCAAAACCAAAAAACAGGGAAATTCTTTACAATTCCTTCAGGGTGTCTGAGGAAACCTGGAAAGACCCTATCTACAATGACAGCTGGATGTGGCATAAGGCTGGACACTTGGGACTGAGAGGACTGGAGAGATTGGGTGAGCAAATGCAGACCCTTTCAAGCAATAATGCATGGCCCCCATTCCATGGGTCCCAACTCTCCAGGTTCAAGGGAATATTACTACAGCTATAACATGTATAGGAAACCTGGAGAATGGACACACTGTGAATACGAAAGGTTTCTAAAACTCAACGAATAGTCCCTCTCCTGGTGCTCCAGTTTGACTTTCCAACTGCCTTACTATCAATCTCCCAACTTGGAGAGACAGGCCCTTTAACCTCCTGGTTTGCACAGGTTCCCAATTTGGCAGAGGATGGAAGGGACGAGGGAGAACCCATGAGAGAGTAGCTGTTAGGCATTTGGACGGGCACATGTCACTCTAATTTCCCGGCAGGAAGAAGAATTAACCAAAGTCTCAGCCACCCACCGGGAACCAGTATAGGACATGATCCAAAATTTTGGACTTGCGTTCAGCTCACAAAAAACGAGTTGAGAAATGGAGCTCAGGGGCACAGCAATTCACAAACTGGCAGAGTGATAAAGGACAACTATCGTCCAAAAATCTGTTGAGGGAAGTCAACGAGGCGGACTTGAAAGCGAGGCAAAATAGCAGGAAACAGATTTCAAGAGGTACCTTGGAATCGCCTGTAAAGCACAGGAAGAGGGGCACAACTTGGACAATGGTGCACTTGGCCAAAAAGGGCGTATGCGTTTTCTCCTGAATATATTCAGGAGAAAACGCATACGCCCTTTTTGGCCAAGCAAGCAAGCGGGCAATGCAAATCTGCACTACAAAGAAGTATCACTTCCCACCGGTCAAAAGGGACATCCACAAAATGTGTAAAAACCAGAAAGGCAAGACAGGCCCTGGAGAACTGGGAGCCTTGTTATGCTGATGGGCGGGATGTAAATTGCCAACTGCCTCACTGGAGGAGTGCATTGTGTTCCCTAAAACAAGTAAACAACAGAGCTACAGAGCCAAGGCCACTTCCAGTCTAGGGAATATACCTTGGGAAAACTGAAAATCAATAAGAAAGAGCCACCTCCAAATTTAGGGCTGCACTGACTACAAGAACCTCAACTTGGGTACACCTTAAATATCCCAGGAAATATAAAAATGGTTCAAAACATTGTGGTACTTACGTACGATGGAATATCCCTCAGCCATGAAATCAATGTCATAAGACCAGTAGCAGCAAAGTGAGTGGATTCAGGTACGATGATTCTAAGTGAAATAAGTCACACAGAAAAAGAAACTTATCATAAGATATCACTTATGAAGATCCTGTAAACATGGCTACACGTGAACTGAGTTAGGAAAGAGAACAGAGTCTCACATTTAGAAAACACTCTTATGCCTGCATAAAGGGGAAGGAGAGGTGGGGTGATGCATAAAACCAGAGTTTGATATAAGCACAGGGACCGTTTCAAAAACCAACTTTGGAATAGACAAGACCTACACCTTCCTCAGTGAAAGAGACTCAAAACCCCATATTTCCCACAGAGGAATATATCTGACTAGTAAGAATCTTAAAACCTATGTATTGATATGTCTCCATAAGGGAATCAAGTGTGTCTAGAGTGGCATAAACATGGCAGCGAGAATCAGCTCAAACCCACTATAAAAAGGAATTTCAAAAGCAAAACCAAAAAACAGGGAAATTCTTTACAATTCCTTCAGGGTGTCTGAGGAAACCTGGAAAGACCCTATCTACAATGACAGCTGGATGTGGCATAAGGCTGGACACTTGGGACTGAGAGGACTGGAGAGATTGGGTGAGCAAATGCAGACCCTTTCAAGCAATAATGCATGGCCCCCATTCCATGGGTCCCAACTCTCCAGGTTCAAGGGAATATTACTACAGCTATAACATGTATAGGAAACCTGGAGAATGGACACACTGTGAATACGAAAGGTTTCTAAAACTCAACGAATAGTCCCTCTCCTGGTGCTCCAGTTTGACTTTCCAACTGCCTTACTATCAATCTCCCAACTTGGAGAGACAGGCCCTTTAACCTCCTGGTTTGCACAGGTTCCCAATTTGGCAGAGGATGGAAGGGACGAGGGAGAACCCATGAGAGAGTAGCTGTTAGGCATTTGGACGGGCACATGTCACTCTAATTTCCCGGCAGGAAGAAGAATTAACCAAAGTCTCAGCCACCCACCGGGAACCAGTATAGGACATGATCCAAAATTTTGGACTTGCGTTCAGCTCACAAAAAACGAGTTGAGAAATGGAGCTCAGGGGCACAGCAATTCACAAACTGGCAGAGTGATAAAGGACAACTATCGTCCAAAAATCTGTTGAGGGAAGTCAACGAGGCGGACTTGAAAGCGAGGCAAAATAGCAGGAAACAGATTTCAAGAGGTACCTTGGAATCGCCTGTAAAGCACAGGAAGAGGGGCACAACTTGGACAATGGTGCACTTGGCCAAAAAGGGCGTATGCGTTTTCTCCTGAATATATTCAGGAGAAAACGCATACGCCCTTTTTGGCCAAGCAAGCAAGCGGGCAATGCAAATCTGCACTACAAAGAAGTATCACTTCCCACCGGTCAAAAGGGACATCCACAAAATGTGTAAAAACCAGAAAGGCAAGACAGGCCCTGGAGAACTGGGAGCCTTGTTATGCTGATGGGCGGGATGTAAATTGCCAACTGCCTCACTGGAGGAGTGCATTGTGTTCCCTAAAACAAGTAAACAACAGAGCTACAGAGCCAAGGCCACTTCCAGTCTAGGGAATATACCTTGGGAAAACTGAAAATCAATAAGAAAGAGCCACCTCCAAATTTAGGGCTGCACTGACTACAAGAACCTCAACTTGGGTACACCTTAAATATCCCAGGAAATATAAAAATGGTTCAAAACATTGTGGTACTTACGTACGATGGAATATCCCTCAGCCATGAAATCAATGTCATAAGACCAGTAGCAGCAAAGTGAGTGGATTCAGGTACGATGATTCTAAGTGAAATAAGTCACACAGAAAAAGAAACTTATCATAAGATATCACTTATGAAGATCCTGTAAACATGGCTACACGTGAACTGAGTTAGGAAAGAGAACAGAGTCTCACATTTAGAAAACACTCTTATGCCTGCATAAAGGGGAAGGAGAGGTGGGGTGATGCATAAAACCAGAGTTTGATATAAGCACAGGGACCGTTTCAAAAACCAACTTTGGAATAGACAAGACCTACACCTTCCTCAGTGAAAGAGACTCAAAACCCCATATTTCCCACAGAGGAATATATCTGACTAGTAAGAATCTTAAAACCTATGTATTGATATGTCTCCATAAGGGAATCAAGTGTATCTAGAGTGGCATAAACATGGCAGCGAGAATCAGCTCAAACCCAGTATAAAAAGGAATTTCAAAAGCAAAACCAAAAAACAGGGAAATTCTTTACAATTCCTTCAGGGTGTCTGAGGAAACCTGGAAAGACCCTATCTACAATGACAGCTGTATGTGGCATAAGGCTGGACACTTGGGACTGAGAGGATTGGTGAGATTGGGTGAGCAAATGCAGACCCTTTCAAGCAATAATGCATGGCCCCCATTCCATGGGTCCCAACTCTCCAGGTTTAAGGGAATATTACTACAGCTATAACATGTACAGGAAACCTAGAGAATGGACACACTGTGAATACGAAAGGTTTCTAAAACTCAACGAATAGTCCCTCTCCTGGTGCTCCAGTTTGACTTTCTAGCTGCCTTACTTTCAATCTCCCAACTTGGAGAGACAGGCCCTTTAACCTCCTGGTTTGCACATGTTCCCAATTTGGCAGAGGATGGAAGGGACGAGGGAGAACCCATGAGAGAGTAGCTGTTAGGCATTTGGACGGGCATATGTCACTCTAATTTCCCGGCAGGAAGAAGAATTAACCAAAGTCTCAGCCACCCACCGGGAACCAGTATAGGACATGATCCAAAATTTTGGACTTGCGTTCAGCTCACAAAAAACGAGTTGAGAAATGGAGCTCAGGGGCACAGCAATTCACAAACTGGCAGAGTGATAAAGGACAACTATCATCCAAAAATCTCTTGAGGGAAGTCAACGAAGTGGACTTGAAAGCGAGGCAAAATAGCAGGAAACAGATTTCAAGAGGTACGTTGGAATCGCCTGTAAAGCACAGGAAGAGGGGCACAACTTGGACAATGATGCACTTGGCCAAAAAGGGCGTATGCGTTTTCTCCTGAATATATTCAGGAGAAAACGCATACGCCCTTTTTGGCCAAGCAAGCAAGCGGGCAATGCAAATCTGCACTACAAAGAAGTATCACTTCCCACCGGTCAAAAGGGACATCCACAAAATGTGTAAAAACCAGAAAGGCAAGACAGGCCCTGGAGAACAGGGAGCCTTGTTATGCTGATGGGCGGGATGTAAATTGTCAACTGCCTCACTGGAGGAGTGCATTGTGTTCCCTAAAACAAGTAAACAACAGAGCTACAGAGCCAAGGCCACTTCCAGTCTAGGGAATATACCTTGGGAAAACTGAAAATCAATAAGAAAGAGCCACCTCCAAATTTAGGGCTGCACTGACTACAAGAACCTCAACTTGGGTACACCTTAAATATCCCAGGAAATATAAAAATGGTTCAAAACATTGTGGTACTTACGTACGATGGAATATCCCTCAGCCATGAAATCAATGTCATAAGACCAGTAGCAGCAAAGTGAGTGGATTCAGGTACGATGATTCTAAGTGAAATAAGTCACACAGAAAAAGAAACTTATCATAAGATATCACTTATGAAGATCCTGTAAACATGGCTACACGTGAACTGAGTTAGGAAAGAGAACAGAGTCTCACATTTAGAAAACACTCTTATACCTGCATAAAGGGGAAGGAGAGGTGGGGTGATGCATAAAACCAGAGTTTGATATAAGCACAGGGACCGTTTCAAAAACCAACTTTGGAATAGACAAGACCTACACCTTCATTCAGTGAAAGAGACTCAAAACCCCATATTTCCCACAGAGGAATATATCTGACTAGTAAGAATCTTAAAACCTATGTATTGATATGTCTCCATAAGGGAATCAAGTGTGTCTAGAGTGGCATAAACATGGCAGCGAGAATCAGCTCAAACCCACTATAAAAAGGAATTTCAAAAGCAAAACCAAAAAACAGGGAAATTCTTTACAATTCCTTCAGGGTGTCTGAGGAAACCTGGAAAGACCCTATCTACAATGACAGCTGGATGTGGCATAAGGCTGGACACTTGGGACTGAGAGGATTGGTGAGATTGGGTGAGCAAATGCAGACCCTTTCAAGCAATAATGCATGGCCCCCATTCCATGGGTCCCAACTCTCCAGGTTCAAGGGAATATTACTACAGCTATAACATGTATAGGAAACCTGGAGAATGGACACACTGTGAATACGAAAGGTTTCTAAAACTCAACGAATAGTCCCTCTCCTGGTGCTCCAGTTTGACTTTCCAACTGCCTTACTATCAATCTCCCAACTTGGAGAGACAGGCCCTTTAACCTCCTGGTTTGCACAGGTTCCCAATTTGGCAGAGGATGGAAGGGACGAGGGAGAACCCATGAGAGAGTAGCTGTTAGGCATTTGGACGGGCACATGTCACTCTAATTTCCCGGCAGGAAGAAGAATTAACCAAAGTCTCAGCCACCCACCGGGAACCAGTATAGGACATGATCCAAAATTTTGGACTTGCGTTCAGCTCACAAAAAACGAGTTGAGAAATGGAGCTCAGGGGCACAGCAATTCACAAACTGGCAGAGTGATAAAGGACAACTATCGTCCAAAAATCTGTTGAGGGAAGTCAACGAGGCGGACTTGAAAGCGAGGCAAAATAGCAGGAAACAGATTTCAAGAGGTACCTTGGAATCGCCTGTAAAGCACAGGAAGAGGGGCACAACTTGGACAATGGTGCACTTGGCCAAAAAGGGCGTATGCGTTTTCTCCTGAATATATTCAGGAGAAAACGCATACGCCCTTTTTGGCCAAGCAAGCAAGCGGGCAATGCAAATCTGCACTACAAAGAAGTATCACTTCCCACCGGTCAAAAGGGACATCCACAAAATGTGTAAAAACCAGAAAGGCAAGACAGGCCCTGGAGAACTGGGAGCCTTGTTATGCTGATGGGCGGGATGTAAATTGCCAACTGCCTCACTGGAGGAGTGCATTGTGTTCCCTAAAACAAGTAAACAACAGAGCTACAGAGCCAAGGCCACTTCCAGTCTAGGGAATATACCTTGGGAAAACTGAAAATCAATAAGAAAGAGCCACCTCCAAATTTAGGGCTGCACTGACTACAAGAACCTCAACTTGGGTACACCTTAAATATCCCAGGAAATATAAAAATGGTTCAAAACATTGTGGTACTTACGTACGATGGAATATCCCTCAGCCATGAAATCAATGTCATAAGACCAGTAGCAGCAAAGTGAGTGGATTCAGGTACGATGATTCTAAGTGAAATAAGTCACACAGAAAAAGAAACTTATCATAAGATATCACTTATGAAGATCCTGTAAACATGGCTACACGTGAACTGAGTTAGGAAAGAGAACAGAGTCTCACATTTAGAAAACACTCTTATGCCTGCATAAAGGGGAAGGAGAGGTGGGGTGATGCATAAAACCAGAGTTTGATATAAGCACAGGGACCGTTTCAAAAACCAACTTTGGAATAGACAAGACCTACACCTTCCTCAGTGAAAGAGACTCAAAACCCCATATTTCCCACAGAGGAATATATCTGACTAGTAAGAATCTTAAAACCTATGTATTGATATGTCTCCATAAGGGAATCAAGTGTGTCTAGAGTGGCATAAACATGGCAGCGAGAATCAGCTCAAACCCACTATAAAAAGGAATTTCAAAAGCAAAACCAAAAAACAGGGAAATTCTTTACAATTCCTTCAGGGTGTCTGAGGAAACCTGGAAAGACCCTATCTACAATGACAGCTGGATGTGGCATAAGGCTGGACACTTGGGACTGAGAGGACTGGAGAGATTGGGTGAGCAAATGCAGACCCTTTCAAGCAATAATGCATGGCCCCCATTCCATGGGTCCCAACTCTCCAGGTTCAAGGGAATATTACTACAGCTATAACATGTATAGGAAACCTGGAGAATGGACACACTGTGAATACGAAAGGTTTCTAAAACTCAACGAATAGTCCCTCTCCTGGTGCTCCAGTTTGACTTTCCAACTGCCTTACTATCAATCTCCCAACTTGGAGAGACAGGCCCTTTAACCTCCTGGTTTGCACAGGTTCCCAATTTGGCAGAGGATGGAAGGGACGAGGGAGAACCCATGAGAGAGTAGCTGTTAGGCATTTGGACGGGCACATGTCACTCTAATTTCCCGGCAGGAAGAAGAATTAACCAAAGTCTCAGCCACCCACCGGGAACCAGTATAGGACATGATCCAAAATTTTGGACTTGCGTTCAGCTCACAAAAAACGAGTTGGGAAATGGAGCTCAGGGGCACAGCAATTCACAAACTGGCAGAGTGATAAAGGACAACTATCGTCCAAAAATCTGTTGAGGGAAGTCAACGAGGCGGACTTGAAAGCGAGGCAAAATAGCAGGAAACAGATTTCAAGAGGTACCTTGGAATCGCCTGTAAAGCACAGGAAGAGGGGCACAACTTGGACAATGGTGCACTTGGCCAAAAAGGGCGTATGCGTTTTCTCCTGAATATATTCAGGAGAAAACGCATACGCCCTTTTTGGCCAAGCAAGCAAGCGGGCAATGCAAATCTGCACTACAAAGAAGTATCACTTCCCACCGGTCAAAAGGGACATCCACAAAATGTGTAAAAACCAGAAAGGCAAGACAGGCCCTGGAGAACAGGGAGCCATGTTATGCTGATGGGCGGGATGTAAATTGTCAACTGCCTCACTGGAGGAGTGCATTGTGTTACCTAAAACAAGTAAACAACAGAGCTACAGAGCCAAGGCCACTTCCAGTCTAGGGAATATACCTTGGGAAAACTGAAAATCAATAAGAAAGAGCCACCTCCAAATTTAGGGCTGCACTGACTACAAGAACCTCAACTTGGGTACACCTTAAATATCCCAGGAAATATAAAAATGGTTCAAAACATTGTGGTACTTACGTACGATGGAATATCCCTCAGCCATGAAATCAATGTCATAAGACCAGTAGCAGCAAAGTGAGTGGATTCAGGTACGATGATTCTAAGTGAAATAAGTCACACAGAAAAAGAAACTTATCATAAGATATCACTTATGAAGATCCTGTAAACATGGCTACACGTGAACTGAGTTAGGAAAGAGAACAGAGTCTCACATTTAGAAAACACTCTTATACCTGCATAAAGGGGAAGGAGAGGTGGGGTGATGCATAAAACCAGAGTTTGATATAAGCACAGGGACCGTTTCAAAAACCAACTTTGGAATAGACAAGACCTACACCTTCATTCAGTGAAAGAGACTCAAAACCCCATATTTCCCACAGAGGAATATATCTGACTAGTAAGAATCTTAAAACCTATGTATTGATATGTCTCCATAAGGGAATCAAGTGTGTCTAGAGTGGCATAAACATGGCAGCGAGAATCAGCTCAAACCCACTATAAAAAGGAATTTCAAAAGCAAAACCAAAAAACAGGGAAATTCTTTACAATTCCTTCAGGGTGTCTGAGGAAACCTGGAAAGACCCTATCTACAATGACAGCTGGATGTGGCATAAGGCTGGACACTTGGGACTGAGAGGATTGGTGAGATTGGGTGAGCAAATGCAGACCCTTTCAAGCAATAATGCATGGCCCCCATTCCATGGGTCCCATCTCTCCAGGTTCAAGGGAATATTACTACAGCTATAACATGTACAGGAAACCTGGAGAATGGACACACTGTGAATACGAAAGGTTTCTAAAACTCAACGAATAGTCCCTCTCCTGGTGCTCCAGTTTGACTTTCCAACTGCCTTACTATCAATCTCCCAACTTGGAGAGACAGGCCCTTTAACCTCCTGGTTTGCACAGGTTCCCAATTTGGCAGAGGATGGAAGGGACGAGGGAGAACCCATGAGAGAGTAGCTGTTAGGCATTTGGACGGGCACATGTCACTCTAATTTCCCGGCAGGAAGAAGAATTAACCAAAGTCTCAGCCACCCACCGGGAACCAGTATAGGACATGATCCAAAATTTTGGACTTGCGTTCAGCTCACAAAAAACGAGTTGAGAAATGGAGCTCAGGGGCACAGCAATTCACAAACTGGCAGAGTGATAAAGGACAACTATCGTCCAAAAATCTGTTGAGGGAAGTCAACGAGGCGGACTTGAAAGCGAGGCAAAATAGCAGGAAACAGATTTCAAGAGGTACCTTGGAATCGCCTGTAAAGCACAGGAAGAGGGGCACAACTTGGACAATGGTGCACTTGGCCAAAAAGGGCGTATGCGTTTTCTCCTGAATATATTCAGGAGAAAACGCATACGCCCTTTTTGGCCAAGCAAGCAAGCGGGCAATGCAAATCTGCACTACAAAGAAGTATCACTTCCCACCGGTCAAAAGGGACATCCACAAAATGTGTAAAAACCAGAAAGGCAAGACAGGCCCTGGAGAACTGGGAGCCTTGTTATGCTGATGGGCGGGATGTAAATTGCCAACTGCCTCACTGGAGGAGTGCATTGTGTTCCCTAAAACAAGTAAACAACAGAGCTACAGAGCCAAGGCCACTTCCAGTCTAGGGAATATACCTTGGGAAAACTGAAAATCAATAAGAAAGAGCCACCTCCAAATTTAGGGCTGCACTGACTACAAGAACCTCAACTTGGGTACACCTTAAATATCCCAGGAAATATAAAAATGGTTCAAAACATTGTGGTACTTACGTACGATGGAATATCCCTCAGCCATGAAATCAATGTCATAAGACCAGTAGCAGCAAAGTGAGTGGATTCAGGTACGATGATTCTAAGTGAAATAAGTCACACAGAAAAAGAAACTTATCATAAGATATCACTTATGAAGATCCTGTAAACATGGCTACACGTGAACTGAGTTAGGAAAGAGAACAGAGTCTCACATTTAGAAAACACTCTTATGCCTGCATAAAGGGGAAGGAGAGGTGGGGTGATGCATAAAACCAGAGTTTGATATAAGCACAGGGACCGTTTCAAAAACCAACTTTGGAATAGACAAGACCTACACCTTCCTCAGTGAAAGAGACTCAAAACCCCATATTTCCCACAGAGGAATATATCTGACTAGTAAGAATCTTAAAACCTATGTATTGATATGTCTCCATAAGGGAATCAAGTGTGTCTAGAGTGGCATAAACATGGCAGCGAGAATCAGCTCAAACCCACTATAAAAAGGAATTTCAAAAGCAAAACCAAAAAACAGGGAAATTCTTTACAATTCCTTCAGGGTGTCTGAGGAAACCTGGAAAGACCCTATCTACAATGACAGCTGGATGTGGCATAAGGCTGGACACTTGGGACTGAGAGGACTGGAGAGATTGGGTGAGCAAATGCAGACCCTTTCAAGCAATAATGCATGGCCCCCATTCCATGGGTCCCAACTCTCCAGGTTCAAGGGAATATTACTACAGCTATAACATGTATAGGAAACCTGGAGAATGGACACACTGTGAATACGAAAGGTTTCTAAAACTCAACGAATAGTCACTCTCCTGGTGCTCCAGTTTGACTTTCCAACTGCCTTACTATCAATCTCCCAACTTGGAGAGACAGGCCCTTTAACCTCCTGGTTTGCACAGGTTCCCAATTTGGCAGAGGATGGAAGGGACGAGGGAGAACCCATGAGAGAGTAGCTGTTAGGCATTTGGACGGGCACATGTCACTCTAATTTCCCGGCAGGAAGAAGAATTAACCAAAGTCTCAGCCACCCACCGGGAACCAGTATAGGACATGATCCAAAATTTTGGACTTGCGTTCAGCTCACAAAAAACGAGTTGAGAAATGGAGCTCAGGGGCACAGCAATTCACAAACTGGCAGAGTGATAAAGGACAACTATCGTCCAAAAATCTGTTGAGGGAAGTCAACGAGGCGGACTTGAAAGCGAGGCAAAATAGCAGGAAACAGATTTCAAGAGGTACCTTGGAATCGCCTGTAAAGCACAGGAAGAGGGGCACAACTTGGACAATGGTGCACTTGGCCAAAAAGGGCGTATGCGTTTTCTCCTGAATATATTCAGGAGAAAACGCATACGCCCTTTTTGGCCAAGCAAGCAAGCGGGCAATGCAAATCTGCACTACAAAGAAGTATCACTTCCCACCGGTCAAAAGGGACATCCACAAAATGTGTAAAAACCAGAAAGGCAAGACAGGCCCTGGAGAACTGGGAGCCTTGTTATGCTGATGGGCGGGATGTAAATTGCCAACTGCCTCACTGGAGGAGTGCATTGTGTTCCCTAAAACAAGTAAACAACAGAGCTACAGAGCCAAGGCCACTTCCAGTCTAGGGAATATACCTTGGGAAAACTGAAAATCAATAAGAAAGAGCCACCTCCAAATTTAGGGCTGCACTGACTACAAGAACCTCAACTTGGGTACACCTTAAATATCCCAGGAAATATAAAAATGGTTCAAAACATTGTGGTACTTACGTACGATGGAATATCCCTCAGCCATGAAATCAATGTCATAAGACCAGTAGCAGCAAAGTGAGTGGATTCAGGTACGATGATTCTAAGTGAAATAAGTCACACAGAAAAAGAAACTTATCATAAGATATCACTTATGAAGATCCTGTAAACATGGCTACACGTGAACTGAGTTAGGAAAGAGAACAGAGTCTCACATTTAGAAAACACTCTTATGCCTGCATAAAGGGGAAGGAGAGGTGGGGTGATGCATAAAACCAGAGTTTGATATAAGCACAGGGACCGTTTCAAAAACCAACTTTGGAATAGACAAGACCTACACCTTCCTCAGTGAAAGAGACTCAAAACCCCATATTTCCCACAGAGGAATATATCTGACTAGTAAGAATCTTAAAACCTATGTATTGATATGTCTCCATAAGGGAATCAAGTGTGTCTAGAGTGGCATAAACATGGCAGCGAGAATCAGCTCAAACCCACTATAAAAAGGAATTTCAAAAGCAAAACCAAAAAACAGGGAAATTCTTTACAATTCCTTCAGGGTGTCTGAGGAAACCTGGAAAGACCCTATCTACAATGACAGCTGGATGTGGCATAAGGCTGGACACTTGGGACTGAGAGGACTGGAGAGATTGGGTGAGCAAATGCAGACCCTTTCAAGCAATAATGCATGGCCCCCATTCCATGGGTCCCAACTCTCCAGGTTCAAGGGAATATTACTACAGCTATAACATGTATAGGAAACCTGGAGAATGGACACACTGTGAATACGAAAGGTTTCTAAAACTCAACGAATAGTCCCTCTCCTGGTGCTCCAGTTTGACTTTCCAACTGCCTTACTATCAATCTCCCAACTTGGAGAGACAGGCCCTTTAACCTCCTGGTTTGCACAGGTTCCCAATTTGGCAGAGGATGGAAGGGACGAGGGAGAACCCATGAGAGAGTAGCTGTTAGGCATTTGGACGGGCACATGTCACTCTAATTTCCCGGCAGGAAGAAGAATTAACCAAAGTCTCAGCCACCCACCGGGAACCAGTATAGGACATGATCCAAAATTTTGGACTTGCGTTCAGCTCACAAAAAACGAGTTGAGAAATGGAGCTCAGGGGCACAGCAATTCACAAACTGGCAGAGTGATAAAGGACAACTATCGTCCAAAAATCTGTTGAGGGAAGTCAACGAGGCGGACTTGAAAGCGAGGCAAAATAGCAGGAAACAGATTTCAAGAGGTACCTTGGAATCGCCTGTAAAGCACAGGAAGAGGGGCACAACTTGGACAATGGTGCACTTGGCCAAAAAGGGCGTATGCGTTTTCTCCTGAATATATTCAGGAGAAAACGCATACGCCCTTTTTGGCCAAGCAAGCAAGCGGGCAATGCAAATCTGCACTACAAAGAAGTATCACTTCCCACCGGTCAAAAGGGACATCCACAAAATGTGTAAAAACCAGAAAGGCAAGACAGGCCCTGGAGAACTGGGAGCCTTGTTATGCTGATGGGCGGGATGTAAATTGCCAACTGCCTCACTGGAGGAGTGCATTGTGTTCCCTAAAACAAGTAAACAACAGAGCTACAGAGCCAAGGCCACTTCCAGTCTAGGGAATATACCTTGGGAAAACTGAAAATCAATAAGAAAGAGCCACCTCCAAATTTAGGGCTGCACTGACTACAAGAACCTCAACTTGGGTACACCTTAAATATCCCAGGAAATATAAAAATGGTTCAAAACATTGTGGTACTTACGTACGATGGAATATCCCTCAGCCATGAAATCAATGTCATAAGACCAGTAGCAGCAAAGTGAGTGGATTCAGGTACGATGATTCTAAGTGAAATAAGTCACACAGAAAAAAAACTTATCATAAGATATCACTTATGAAGATCCTGTAAACATGGCTACACGTGAACTGAGTTAGGAAAGAGAACAGAGTCTCACATTTAGAAAACACTCTTATGCCTGCATAAAGGGGAAGGAGAGGTGGGGTGATGCATAAAACCAGAGTTTGATATAAGCACAGGGACCGTTTCAAAAACCAACTTTGGAATAGACAAGACCTACACCTTCCTCAGTGAAAGAGACTCAAAACCCCATATTTCCCACAGAGGAATATATCTGACTAGTAAGAATCTTAAAACCTATGTATTGATATGTCTCCATAAGGGAATCAAGTGTATCTAGAGTGGCATAAACATGGCAGCGAGAATCAGCTCAAACCCAGTATAAAAAGGAATTTCAAAAGTAAAACCAAAAAACAGGGAAATTCTTTACAATTCCTTCAGGGTGTCTGAGGAAACCTGGAAAGACCCTATCTACAATGACAGCTGGATGTGGCATAAGGCTGGACACTTGGGACTGAGAGGATTGGTGAGATTGGGTGAGCAAATGCAGACCCTTTCAAGCAATAATGCATGGCCCCCATTCCATGGGTCCCAACTCTCCAGGTTCAAGGGAATATTACTACAGCTATAACATGTACAGGAAACCTAGAGAATGGACACACTGTGAATACGAAAGGTTTCTAAAACTCAACGAATAGTCCCTCTCCTGGTGCTCCAGTTTGACTTTCTAGCTGCCTTACTATCAATCTCCCAACTTGGAGAGACAGGCCCTTTAACCTCCTGGTTTGCACATGTTCCCAATTTGGCAGAGGATGGAAGGGACGAGGGAGAACCCATGAGAGAGTAGCTGTTAGGCATTTGGACGGGCACATGTCACTCTAATTTCCCGGCAGGAAGAAGAATTAACCAAAGTCTCAGCCACCCACCGGGAACCAGTATAGGACATGATCCAAAATTTTGGACTTGCGTTCAGCTCACAAAAAACGAGTTGAGAAATGGAGCTCAGGGGCACAGCAATTCACAAACTGGCAGAGTGATAAAGGACAACTATCATCCAAAAATCTCTTGAGGGAAGTCAACGAGGTGGACTTGAAAGCGAGGCAAAATAGCAGGAAACAGATTTCAAGAGGTACGTTGGAATCGCCTGTAAAGCACAGGAAGAGGGGCACAACTTGGACAATGATGCACTTGGCCAAAAAGGGCGTATGCGTTTTCTCCTGAATATATTCAGGAGAAAACGCATACGCCCTTTTTGGCCAAGCAAGCAAGCGGGCAATGCAAATCTGCACTACAAAGAAGTATCACTTCCCACCGGTCAAAAGGGACATCCACAAAATGTGTAAAAACCAGAAAGGCAAGACAGGCCCTGGAGAACAGGGAGCCTTGTTATGCTGATGGGCGGGATGTAAATTGTCAACTGCCTCACTGGAGGAGTGCATTGTGTTCCCTAAAACAAGTAAACAACAGAGCTACAGAGCCAAGGCCACTTCCAGTCTAGGGAATATACCTTGGGAAAACTGAAAATCAATAAGAAAGAGCCACCTCCAAATTTAGGGCTGCACTGACTACAAGAACCTCAACTTGGGTACACCTTAAATATCCCAGGAAATATAAAAATGGTTCAAAACATTGTGGTACTTACGTACGATGGAATATCCCTCAGCCATGAAATCAATATCATAAGACCAGTAGCAGCAAAGTGAGTGGATTCAGGTACGATGATTCTAAGTGAAATAATTCACACAGAAAAAGAAACTTATCATAAGATATCACTTATGAAGATCCTGTAAACATGGCTACACGTGAACTGAGTTAGGAAAGAGAACAGAGTCTCACATTTAGAAAACACTCTTATACCTGCATAAAGGGGAAGGAGAGGTGGGGTGATGCATAAAACCAGAGTTTGATATAAGCACAGGGACCGTTTCAAAAACCAACTTTGGAATAGACAAGACCTACACCTTCATTCAGTGAAAGAGACTCAAAACCCCATATTTCCCACAGAGGAATATATCTGACTAGTAAGAATCTTAAAACCTATGTATTGATATGTCTCCATAAGGGAATCAAGTGTGTCTAGAGTGGCATAAACATGGCAGCGAGAATCAGCTCAAACCCACTATAAAAAGGAATTTCAAAAGCAAAACCAAAAAACAGGGAAATTCTTTACAATTCCTTCAGGGTGTCTGAGGAAACCTGGAAAGACCCTATCTACAATGACAGCTGGATGTGGCATAAGGCTGGACACTTGGGACTGAGAGGATTGGTGAGATTGGGTGAGCAAATGCAGACCCTTTCAAGCAATAATGCATGGCCCCCATTCCATGGGTCCCAACTCTCCAGGTTCAAGGGAATATTACTACAGCTATAACATGTACAGGAAACCTAGAGAATGGACACACTGTGAATA
This sequence comes from Mesoplodon densirostris, assembly GCF_025265405.1. Taxonomy (NCBI): domain Eukaryota; kingdom Metazoa; phylum Chordata; class Mammalia; order Artiodactyla; family Ziphiidae; genus Mesoplodon; species Mesoplodon densirostris. The sequence continues at coordinate 184,935,158 of NC_082663.1, read as the reverse complement.
CGAAAGGTTTCTAAAACTCAACGAATAGTCCCTCTCCTGGTGCTCCAGTTTGACTTTCCAACTGCCTTACTATCAATCTCCCAACTTGGACAGACAGGCCCTTTAACCTCCTGGTTTGCACAGGTTCCCAATTTGCCAGAGGATGGAAGGGACGAGGGAGAACCCATGAGAGAGTAGCTGTTAGGCATTTGGACGGGCACATGTCACTCTAATTTCCCGGCAGGAAGAAGAATTAACCAAAGTCTCAGCCACCCACCGGGAACCAGTATAGGACATGATCCAAAATTTTGGACTTGCGTTCAGCTCACAAAAAACGAGTTGAGAAATGGAGCTCAGGGGCACAGCAATTCACAAACTGGCAGAGTGATAAAGGACAACTATCGTCCAAAAATCTGTTGAGGGAAGTCAACGAGGCGGACTTGAAAGCGAGGCAAAATAGCAGGAAACAGATTTCAAGAGGTACCTTGGAATCGCCTGTAAAGCACAGGAAGAGGGGCACAACTTGGACAATGGTGCACTTGGCCAAAAAGGGCGTATGCGTTTTCTCCTGAATATATTCAGGAGAAAACGCATACGCCCTTTTTGGCCAAGCAAGCAAGCGGGCAATGCAAATCTGCACTACAAAGAAGTATCACTTCCCACCGGTCAAAAGGGACATCCACAAAATGTGTAAAAACCAGAAAGGCAAGACAGGCCCTGGAGAACTGGGAGCCTTGTTATGCTGATGGGTGGGATGTAAATTGCCAACTGCCTCACTGGAAGAGTGCATTGTGTTCCCTAAAACAAGTAAACAACAGAGCTACAGAGCCAAGGCCACTTCCAGTCTAGGGAATATACCTTGGGAAAACTGAAAATCAAAAAGAAAGGGCCACCTCCAAATTTAGGGCTGCACTGACTACAAGAATCTCAACTTGGGTACACCTTAAATATCCCAGGAAATATAAAAATGGTTCAAAACATTGTGGTACTTACGTACGATGGAATATCCCTCAGCCATGAAATCAATGTCATAAGACCAGTAGCAGCAAAGTGAGTGGATTCAGGTACGATGATTCTAAGTGAAATAAGTCACACAGAAAAAGAAACTTATCATAAGATATCACTTATGAAGATCCTGTAAACATGGCTACACGTGAACTGAGTTAGGAAAGAGAACAGAGTCTCACATTTAGAAAACACTCTTATGCCTGCATAAAGGGGAAGGAGAGGTGGGGTGATGCATAAAACCAGAGTTTGATATAAGCACAGGGACCGTTTCAAAAACCAACTTTGGAATAGACAAGACCTACACCTTCATTCAGTGAAAGAGACTCAAAACCCCATATTTCCCACAGAGGAATATATCTGACTAGTAAGAATCTTAAAACCTATGTATTGATATGTCTCCATAAGGGAATCAAGTGTGTCTAGAGTGGCATAAACATGGCAGCGAGAATCAGCTCAAACCCACTATAAAAAGGAATTTCAAAAGCAAAACCAAAAAACAGGGAAATTCTTTACAATTCCTTCAGGGTGTCTGAGGAAACCTGGAAAGACCCTATCTACAATGACAGCTGGATGTGGCATAAGGCTGGACACTTGGGACTGAGAGGATTGGTGAGATTGGGTGAGCAAATGCAGACCCTTTCAAGCAATAATGCATGGCCCCCATTCCATGGGTCCCAACTCTCCAGGTTCAAGGGAATATTACTACAGCTATAACATGTACAGGAAACCTAGAGAATGGACACACTGTGAATACGAAAGGTTTCTAAAACTCAACGAATAGTCCCTCTCCTGGTGCTCCAGTTTGACTTTCCAACTGCCTTACTATCAATCTCCCAACTTGGACAGACAGGCCCTTTAACCTCCTGGTTTGCACAGGTTCCCAATTTGCCAGAGGATGGAAGGGACGATGGAGAACCCATGAGAGAGTAGCTGTTAGGCATTTGGACGGGCACATGTCACTCTAATTTCCCGGCAGGAAGAAGAATTAACCAAAGTCTCAGCCACCCACCGGGAACCAGTATAGGACATGATCCAAAATTTTGGACTTGCGTTCAGCTCACAAAAAACGAGTTGAGAAATGGAGCTCAGGGGCACAGCAATTCACAAACTGGCAGAGTGATAAAGGACAACTATCGTCCAAAAATCTGTTGAGGGAAGTCAACGAGGCGGACTTGAAAGCGAGGCAAAATAGCAGGAAACAGATTTCAAGAGGTACCTTGGAATCGCCTGTAAAGCACAGGAAGAGGGGCACAACTTGGACAATGGTGCACTTGGCCAAAAAGGGCGTATGCGTTTTCTCCTGAATATATTCAGGAGAAAACGCATACGCCCTTTTTGGCCAAGCAAGCAAGCGGGCAATGCAAATCTGCACTACAAAGAAGTATCACTTCCCACCGGTCAAAAGGGACATCCACAAAATGTGTAAAAACCAGAAAGGCAAGACAGGCCCTGGAGAACTGGGAGCCTTGTTATGCTGATGGGTGGGATGTAAATTGCCAACTGCCTCACTGGAAGAGTGCATTGTGTTCCCTAAAACAAGTAAACAACAGAGCTACAGAGCCAAGGCCACTTCCAGTCTAGGGAATATACCTTGGGAAAACTGAAAATCAAAAAGAAAGGGCCACCTCCAAATTTAGGGCTGCACTGACTACAAGAATCTCAACTTGGGTACACCTTAAATATCCCAGGAAATATAAAAATGGTTCAAAACATTGTGGTACTTACGTACGATGGAATATCCCTCAGCCATGAAATCAATGTCATAAGACCAGTAGCAGCAAAGTGAGTGGATTCAGGTACGATGATTCTAAGTGAAATAAGTCACACAGAAAAAGAAACTTATCATAAGATATCACTTATGAAGATCCTGTAAACATGGCTACACGTGAACTGAGTTAGGAAAGAGAACAGAGTCTCACATTTAGAAAACACTCTTATGCCTGCATAAAGGGGAAGGAGAGGTGGGGTGATGCATAAAACCAGAGTTTGATATAAGCACAGGGACCGTTTCAAAAACCAACTTTGGAATAGACAAGACCTACACCTTCCTCAGTGAAAGAGACTCAAAACCCCATATTTCCCACAGAGGAATATATCTGACTAGTAAGAATCTTAAAACCTATGTATTGATATGTCTCCATAAGGGAATCAAGTGTGTCTAGAGTGGCATAAACATGGCAGCGAGAATCAGCTCAAACCCACTATAAAAAGGAATTTCAAAAGCAAAACCAAAAAACAGGGAAATTCTTTACAATTCCTTCAGGGTGTCTGAGGAAACCTGGAAAGACCCTATCTACAATGACAGCTGGATGTGGCATAAGGCTGGACACTTGGGACTGAGAGGACTGGAGAGATTGGGTGAGCAAATGCAGACCCTTTCAAGCAATAATGCATGGCCCCCATTCCATGGGTCCCAACTCTCCAGGTTCAAGGGAATATTACTACATCTATAACATGTATAGGAAACCTGGAGAATGGACACACTGTGAATACGAAAGGTTTCTAAAACTCAACGAATAGTCCCTCTCCTGGTGCTCCAGTTTGACTTTCCAACTGCCTTACTATCAATCTCCCAACTTGGAGAGACAGGCCCTTTAACCTCCTGGTTTGCACAGGTTCCCAATTTGGCAGAGGATGGAAGGGACGAGGGAGAACCCATGAGAGAGTAGCTGTTAGGCATTTGGACAGGCACATGTCACTCTAATTTCCCGGCAGGAAGAAGAATTAACCAAATCTCAGCCACCCACCGGGAACCAGTATAGGACATGATCCAAAATTTTGGACTTGCGTTCAGCTCACAAAAAACGAGTTGAGAAATGGAGCTCAGGGGCACAGCAATTCACAAACTGGCAGAGTGATAAAGGACAACTATCGTCCAAAAATCTGTTGAGGGAAGTCAACGAGGCGGACTTGAAAGCGAGGCAAAATAGCAGGAAACAGATTTCAAGAGGTACCTTGGAATCGCCTGTAAAGCACAGGAAGAGGGGCACAACTTGGACAATGGTGCACTTGGCCAAAAAGGGCGTATGCGTTTTCTCCTGAATATATTCAGGAGAAAACGCATACGCCCTTTTTGGCCAAGCAAGCAAGCGGGCAATGCAAATCTGCACTACAAAGAAGTATCACTTCCCACCGGTCAAAAGGGACATCCACAAAATGTGTAAAAACCAGAAAGGCAAGACAGGCCCTGGAGAACTGGGAGCCTTGTTATGCTGATGGGCGGGATGTAAATTGCCAACTGCCTCACTGGAGGAGTGCATTGTGTTCCCTAAAACAAGTAAACAACAGAGCTACAGAGCCAAGGCCACTTCCAGTCTAGGGAATATACCTTGGGAAAACTGAAAATCAATAAGAAAGAGCCACCTCCAAATTTAGGGCTGCACTGACTACAAGAACCTCAACTTGGGTACACCTTAAATATCCCAGGAAATATAAAAATGGTTCAAAACATTGTGGTACTTACGTACGATGGAATATCCCTCAGCCATGAAATCAATGTCATAAGACCAGTAGCAGCAAAGTGAGTGGATTCAGGTACGATGATTCTAAGTGAAATAAGTCACACAGAAAAAGAAACTTATCATAAGATATCACTTATGAAGATCCTGTAAACATGGCTACACGTGAACTGAGTTAGGAAAGAGAACAGAGTCTCACATTTAGAAAACACTCTTATGCCTGCATAAAGGGGAAGGAGAGGTGGGGTGATGCATAAAACCAGAGTTTGATATAAGCACAGGGACCGTTTCAAAAACCAACTTTGGAATAGACAAGACCTACACCTTCCTCAGTGAAAGAGACTCAAAACCCCATATTTCCCACAGAGGAATATATCTGACTAGTAAGAATCTTAAAACCTATGTATTGATATGTCTCCATAAGGGAATCAAGTGTATCTAGAGTGGCATAAACATGGCAGCGAGAATCAGCTCAAACCCAGTATAAAAAGGAATTTCAAAAGCAAAACCAAAAAACAGGGAAATTCTTTACAATTCCTTCAGGGTGTCTGAGGAAACCTGGAAAGACCCTATCTACAATGACAGCTGTATGTGGCATAAGGCTGGACACTTGGGACTGAGAGGATTGGTGAGATTGGGTGAGCAAATGCAGACCCTTTCAAGCAATAATGCATGGCCCCCATTCCATGGGTCCCAACTCTCCAGGTTCAAGGGAATATTACTACAGCTATAACATGTACAGGAAACCTAGAGAATGGACACACTGTGAATACGAAAGGTTTCTAAAACTCAACGAATAGTCCCTCTCCTGGTGCTCCAGTTTGACTTTCTAGCTGCCTTACTATCAATCTCCCAACTTCGAGAGACAGGCCCTTTAACCTCCTGGTTTGCACATGTTCCCAATTTGGCAGAGGATGGAAGGGACGAGGGAGAACCCATGAGAGAGTAGCTGTTAGGCATTTGGACGGGCACATGTCACTCTAATTTCCCGGCAGGAAGAAGAATTAACCAAAGTCTCAGCCACCCACCGGGAACCAGTATAGGACATGATCCAAAATTTTGGACTTGCGTTCAGCTCACAAAAAACGAGTTGAGAAATGGAGCTCAGGGGCACAGCAATTCACAAACTGGCAGAGTGATAAAGGACAACTATCATCCAAAAATCTCTTGAGGGAAGTCAACGAGGTGGACTTGAAAGCGAGGCAAAATAGCAGGAAACAGATTTCAAGAGGTACCTTGGAATCGCCTGTAAAGCACAGGAAGAGGGGCACAACTTGGACAATGATGCACTTGGCCAAAAAGGGCGTATGCGTTTTCTCCTGAATATATTCAGGAGAAAACGCATACGCCCTTTTTGGCCAAGCAAGCAAGCGGGCAATGCAAATCTGCACTACCAAGAAGTATCACTTCCCACCGGTCAAAAGGGACATCCACAAAATGTGTAAAAACCAGAAAGGCAAGACAGGCCCTGGAGAACAGGGAGCCTTGTTATGCTGATGGGCGGGATGTAAATTGCCAACTGCCTCACTGGAGGAGTGCATTGTGTTCCCTAAAACAAGTAAACAACAGAGCTACAGAGCCAAGGCCACTTCCAGTCTAGGGAATATACCTGGGGAAAACTGAAAATCAATAAGAAAGAGCCACCTCCAAATTTAGGGCTGCACTGGCTACAAGAACCTCAACTTGGGTACACCTTAAATATCCCAGGAAATATAAAAATGGTTCAAAACATTGTGGTACTTACGTATGATGGAATATCCCTCAGCGATGAAATCAATGTCATAAGACCAGTAGCAGCAAAGTGAGTGGATTCAGGTACGATGATTCTAAGTGAAATAAGTCACACAGAAAAAGAAACTTATCATAAGATATCACTTATGAAGATCCTGTAAACATGGCTACACGTGAACTGAGTTAGGAAAGAGAACAGAGTCTCACATTTAGAAAACACTCTTATGCCTGCATAAAGGGGAAGGAGAGGTGGGGTGATGCATAAAACCAGAGTTTGATATAAGCACAGGGACCGTTTCAAAAACCAACTTTGGAATTGACAAGACCGACACCTTCCTTAGTGAAAGAGACTCATAACCCCATATTTCCCACAGAGGAATATATCTGACTAGTAAGAATCTTAAAACCTATGTATTGATATGTCTCCATAAGGGAATCAAGTGTGTCTAGAGTGGCATAAACATGGCAGCGAGAATCAGCTCAAACCCACTATAAAAAGGAATTTCAAAAGCAAAACCAAAAAACAGGGAAATTCTTTACAATTCCTTCAGGGTGTCTGAGGAAACCTGGAAAGACCCTATCTACAATGACAGCTGGATGTGGCATAAGGCTGGACACTTGGGACTGAGAGGATTGGTGAGATTGGGTGAGCAAATGCAGACCCTTTCAAGCAATAATGCATGGCCCCCATTCCATGGGTCCCAACTCTCCAGGTTCAAGGGAATATTACTACAGCTATAACATGTACAGGAAACCTAGAGAATGGACACACTGTGAATACGAAAGGTTTCTAAAACTCAACGAATAGTCCCTCTCCTGGTGCTCCAGTTTGACTTTCCAACTGCCTTACTATCAATCTCCCAACTTGGAGAGACAGGCCCTTTAACCTCCTGGTTTGCACAGGTTCCCAATTTGGCAGAGGATGGAAGGGACGAGGGAGAACCCATGAGAGAGTAGCTGTTAGGCATTTGGACGGGCACATGTCACTCTAATTTCCCGGCAGGAAGAAGAATTAACCAAAGTCTCAGCCACCCACGGGGAACCAGTATAGGACATGATCCAAAATTTTGGACTTGCGTTCAGCTCACAAAAAACGAGTTGAGAAATGGAGCTCAGGGGCACAGCAATTCACAAACTGGCAGAGTGATAAAGGACAACTATCGTCCAAAAATCTGTTGAGGGAAGTCAACGAGGCGGACTTGAAAGCGAGGCAAAATAGCAGGAAACAGATTTCAAGAGGTACCTTGGAATCGCCTGTAAAGCACAGGAAGAGGGGCACAACTTGGACCATGGTGCACTTGGCCAAAAAGGGCGTATGCGTTTTCTCCTGAATATATTCAGGAGAAAACGCATACGGCCTTTTTGGCCAAGCAAGCAAGCGGGCAATGCAAATCTGCACTACAAAGAAGTATCACTTCCCACCGGTCAAAAGGGACATCCACAAAATGTGTAAAAACCAGAAAGGCAAGACAGGCCCTGGAGAACAGGGAGCCTTGTTATGCTGATGGGCGGGATGTAAATTGCCAACTGCCTCACTGGAGGAGTGCATTGTGTTCCCTAAAACAAGTAAACAACAGAGCTACAGAGCCAAGGCCACTTCCAGTCTAGGGAATATACCTTGGGAAAACTGAAAATCAATAAGAAAGGGCCACCTCCAAATTTAGGGCTGCACTGACTACAAGAACCTCAACTTGGGTACACCTTAAATATCCCAGGAAATATAAAAATGGTTCAAAACATTGTGGTACTTACGTACGATGGAATATCCCTCAGCCATGAAATCAATGTCATAAGACCAGTAGCAGCAAAGTGAGTGGATTCAGGTACGATGATTCTAAGTGAAATAAGTCACACAGAAAAAGAAACTTATCATAAGATATCACTTATGAAGATCCTGTAAACATGGCTACACGTGAACTGAGTTAGGAAAGAGAACAGAGTCTCACATTTAGAAAACACTCTTATGCCTGCATAAAGGGGAAGGAGAGGTGGGGTGATGCATAAAACCTGAGTTTGATATAAGCACAGGGACCGTTCCAAAAACCAACTTTGGAATAGACAAGACCTACACCTTCCTCAGTGAAAGAGACTCAAAACCCCATATTTCCCACAGAGGAATATATCTGACTAGTAAGAATCTTAAAACCTATGTATTGATATGTCTCCATAAGGGAATCAAGTGTGTCTAGAGTGGCATAAACATGGCAGCGAGAATCAGCTCAAACCCACTATAAAAAGGAATTTCAAAAGCAAAACCAAAAAACAGGGAAATTCTTTACAATTCCTTCAGGGTGTCTGAGGAAACCTGGAAAGACCCTATCTACAATGACAGCTGGATGTGGCATAAGGCTGGACACTTGGGACTGAGAGGATTGGTGAGATTGGGTGAGCAAATGCAGACCCTTTCAAGCAATAATGCATGGCCCCCATTCCATGGGTCCCAACTCTCCAGGTTCAAGGGAATATTACTACAGCTATAACATGTACAGGAAACCTAGAGAATGGACACACTGTGAATACGAAAGGTTTCTAAAACTCAACGAATAGTCCCTCTCCTGGTGCTCCAGTTTGACTTTCCAACTGCCTTACTATCAATCTCCCAACTTGGACAGACAGGCCCTTTAACCTCCTGGTTTGCACAGGTTCCCAATTTGGCAGAGGATGGAAGGGACGAGGGAGAACCCATGAGAGAGTAGCTGTTAGGCATTTGGACGGGCACATGTCACTCTAATTTCCCGGCAGGAAGAAGAATTAACCAAAGTCTCAGCCACCCACGGGGAACCAGTATAGGACATGATCCAAAATTTTGGACTTGCGTTCAGCTCACAAAAAACGAGTTGAGAAATGGAGCTCAGGGGCACAGCAATTCACAAACTGGCAGAGTGATAAAGGACAACTATCGTCCAAAAATCTGTTGAGGGAAGTCAACGAGGCGGACTTGAAAACGAGGCAAAATAGCAGGAAACAGATTTCAAGAGGTACCTTGGAATCGCCTGTAAAGCACAGGAAGAGGGGCACAACTTGGACAATGGTGCACTTGGCCAAAAAGGGCGTATGCGTTTTCTCCTGAATATATTCAGGAGAAAACGCATACGCCCTTTTTGGCCAAGCAAGCAAGCGGGCAATGCAAATCTGCACTACAAAGAAGTATCATTTCCCACCGGTCAAAAGGGACATCCACAAAATGTGTAAAAACCAGAAAGGCAAGACAGGCCCTGGAGAACTGGGAGCCTTGTTATGCTGATGGGCGGGATGTAAATTGCCAACTGCCTCACTGGAGGAGTGCATTGTGTTCCCTAAAACAAGTAAACAACAGAGCTACAGAGCCAAGGCCACTTCCAGTCTAGGGAATATACCTTGGGAAAACTGAAAATCAATAAGAAAGAGCCACCTCCAAATTTAGGGCTGCACTGACTACAAGAACCGCAACTTGGGTACACCTTAAATATCCCAGGAAATATAAAAATGGTTCAAAACATTGTGGTACTTACGTACGATGGAATATCCCTCAGCCATGAAATCAATGTCATAAGACCAGTAGCAGCAAAGTGAGTGGATTCAGGTACGATGATTCTAAGTGAAATAAGTCACACAGAAAAAGAAACTTATCATAAGATATCACTTATGAAGATCCTGTAAACATGGCTACACGTGAACTGAGTTAGGAAAGAGAACAGAGTCTCACATTTAGAAAACACTCTTATGCCTGCATAAAGGGGAAGGAGAGGTGGGGTGATGCATAAAACCAGAGTTTGATATAAGCACAGGGACCGTTTCAAAAACCAACTTTGGAATAGACAAGACCTACACCTTCCTCAGTGAAAGAGACTCAAAACCCCATATTTCCCACAGAGGAATATATCTGACTAGTAAGAATCTTAAAACCTATGTATTGATATGTCTCCATAAGGGAATCAAGTGTATCTAGAGTGGCATAAACATGGCAGCGAGAATCAGCTCAAACCCAGTATAAAAAGGAATTTCAAAAGTAAAACCAAAAAACAGGGAAATTCTTTACAATTCCTTCAGGGTGTCTGAGGAAACCTGGAAAGACCCTATCTACAATGACAGCTGGATGTGGCATAAGGCTGGACACTTGGGACTGAGAGGATTGGTGAGATTGGGTGAGCAAATGCAGACCCTTTCAAGCAATAATGCATGGCCCCCATTCCATGGGTCCCAACTCTCCAGGTTCAAGGGAATATTACTACAGCTATAACATGTACAGGAAACCTAGAGAATGGACACACTGTGAATACGAAAGGTTTCTAAAACTCAACGAATAGTCCCTCTCCTGGTGCTCCAGTTTGACTTTCTAGCTGCCTTACTATCAATCTCCCAACTTGGAGAGACAGGCCCTTTAACCTCCTGGTTTGCACAGGTTCCCAATTTGGCAGAGGATGGAAGGGACGAGGGAGAACCCATGAGAGAGTAGCTGTTAGGCATTTGGACGGGCACATGTCACTCTAATTTCCCGGCAGGAAGAAGAATTAACCAAAGTCTCAGCCACCCACCGGGAACCAGTATAGGACATGATCCAAAATTTTGGACTTGCGTTCAGCTCACAAAAAACGAGTTGAGAAATGGAGCTCAGGGGCACAGCAATTCACAAACTGGCAGAGTGATAAAGGACAACTATCGTCCAAAAATCTGTTGAGGGAAGTCAACGAGGCGGACTTGAAAGCGAGGCAAAATAGCAGGAAACAGATTTCTAGAGGTACCTTGGAATCGCCTGTAAAGCACAGGAAGAGGGGCACAACTTGGACAATGGTGCACTTGGCCAAAAAGGGCGTATGCGTTTTCTCCTGAATATATTCAGGAGAAAACGCATACGCCCTTTTTGGCCAAGCAAGCAAGCGGGCAATGCAAATCTGCACTACAAAGAAGTATCACTTCCCACCGGTCAAAAGGGACATCCACAAAATGTGTAAAAACCAGAAAGGCAAGACAGGCCCTGGAGAACAGGGAGCCTTGTTATGCTGATGGGCGGGATGTAAATTGCCAACTGCCTCACTGGAGGAGTGCATTGTGTTCCCTAAAACAAGTAAACAACAGAGCTACAGAGCCAAGGCCACTTCCAGTCTAGGGAATATACCTTGGGAAAACTGAAAATCAATAAGAAAGAGCCACCTCCAAATTTAGGGCTGTACTGACTACAAGAACCTAAACTTGGGTACACCTTAAATATCGCAGGAAATATAAAAATGGTTCAAAACATTGTGGTACTTACGTACGATGGAATATCCCTCAGCCATGAAATCAATGTCATAAGACCAGTAGCAGCAAAGTGAGTGGATTCAGGTACGATGATTCTAAGTGAAATAAGTCACACAGAAAAAAGAAACTTATCATAAGATATCACTTAGGAAGATCCTGTAAACATGGCTACACGTGAATTGAGTTAGGAAAGGGAACAGAGTCTCACATTTAGAAAACACTCTTATGCCTGCATAAAGGGGAAGGAGAGGTGGGGTGATGCATAAAACCAGAGTTTGATATAAGCACAGGGACCGTTTCAAAAACCAACTTTGGAATTGACAAGACCGACACCTTCCTCAGTGAAAGAGACTCAAAACCCCATATTTCCCACAGAGGAATATATCTGACTAGTAAGAATCTTAAAACCTATGTATTGATATGTCTCCATAAGGGAATCAAGTGTGTCTAGAGTGGCATAAACATGGCAGCGAGAATCAGCTCAAACCCACTATAAAAAGGAATTTCAAAAGCAAAACCAAAAAACAGGGAAATTCTTTACAATTCCTTCAGGGTGTCTGAGGAAACCTGGAAAGACCCTATCTACAATGACAGCTGGATGTGGCATAAGGCTGGACACTTGGAACTGAGAGGATTGGAGAGATTGGGTGAGCAAATGCAGACCCTTTCAAGCAATAATGCATGGCCCCCATTCCATGGGTCCCAACTCTCCAGGTTCAAGGGAATATTACTACAGCTATAACATGTACAGGAAACCTAGAGAATGGACACACTGTGAATACGAAAGGTTTCTAAAACTCAACGAATAGTCCCTCTCCTGGTGCTCCAGTTTGACTTTCCAACTGCCTTACTATCAATCTCCCAACTTGGAGAGACAGGCCCTTTAACCTCCTGGTTTGCACAGGTTCCCAATTTGGCAGAGGATGGAAGGGACGAGGGAGAACCCATGAGAGAGTAGCTGTTAGGCATTTGGACGGGCACATGTCACTCTAATTAACCGGCAGGAAGAAGAATTAACCAAAGTCTCAGCCACCCACTGGGAACCAGTATAGGACATGATCCAAAATTTTGGACTTGCGTTCAGCTCACAAAAAACGAGTTGAGAAATGGAGCTCAGGGGCACAGCAATTCACAAACTGGCAGAGTGATAAAGGACAACTATCGTCCAAAAATCTGTTGAGGGAAGTCAACGAGGCGGACTTGAAAGTGAGGCAAAATAGCAGGAAACAGATTTCAAGAGGTACGTTGGAATCGCCTGTAAAGCACAGGAAGAGGGGCACAACTTGGACAATGGTGCACATGGCCATAAAGGGCGTATGCGTTTTCTCCTGAATATATTCAGGAGAAAACGCATACGCCCTTTTTGGCCAAGCAAGCAAGCGGGCAATGCAAATCTGCACTACAAAGAAGTATCATTTCCCACCGGTCAAAAGGGACATCCACAAAATGTGTAAAAACCAGAAAGGCAAGACAGGCCCTGAGGAACTGGGAGCCTTGTTATGCTGATGGGTGGGATGTAAATTGCCAACTGCCTCACTGGAGGAGTGCATTGTGTTCCCTAAAACAAGTAAACAACAGAGCTACAGAGCCAAGGCCACTTCCAGTCTAGGGAATATACCTTGGGAAAACTGAAAATCAATAAGAAAGAGCCACCTCCAAATTTAGGGCTGCACTGACTACAAGAACCTCAACTTGGGTACACCTTAAATATCCCAGGAAATATAAAAATGGTTCAAAACATTGTGGTACTTACGTACGATGGAATATCCCTCAGCCATGAAATCAATGTCATAAGACCAGTAGCAGCAAAGTGAGTGGGTTCAGGTACGATGATTCTAAGTGAAATAAGTCACACAGAAAAAGAAACTTATCATAAGATATCACTTATGAAGATCCTGTAAACATGGCTACACGTGAACTGAGTTAGGAAAGAGAACAGAGTCTCACATTTAGAAAACACTCTTATGCCTGCATAAAGGGGAAGGAGAGGTGGGGTGATGCATAAAACCAGAGTTTGATATAAGCACAGGGACCGTTTCAAAAACCAACTTTGGAATAGACAAGACCTACACCTTCCTCAGTGAAAGAGACTCAAAACCCCATATTTCCCACAGAGGAATATATCTGACTAGTAAGAATCTTAAAACCTATGTATTGATGTGTCTCCATAAGGGAATCAAGTGTGTCTAGAGTGGCATAAACATGGCAGCGAGAATCAGCTCAAACCCACTATAAAAAGGAATTTCAAAAGCAAAACCAAAAAACAGGGAAATTCTTTACAATTCCTTCAGGGTGTCTGAGGAAACCTGGAAAGACCCTATCTGCAATGACAGCTGGATGTGGCATAAGGCTGGACACTTGGGACTGAGAGTATTGGTGAGATTGGGTGAGCAAATGCAGACCCTTTCAAGCAATAATGCATGGCCCCCATTCCATGGGTCCCAACTCTCCAGGTTCAAGGGAATATTACTACAGCTATAACATGTACAGGAAACCTAGAGAATGGACACACTGTGAATACGAAAGGTTTCTAAAACTCAACGAATAGTCCCTCTCCTGGTGCTCCAGTTTGACTTTCCAACTGCCTTACTATCAATCTCCCAACTTGGAGAGACAGGCCCTTTAACCTCCTGGTTTGCACAGGTTCCCAATTTGGCAGAGGATGGAAGGGACGAGGGAGAACCCATGAGAGAGTAGCTGTTAGGCATTTGGACGGGCACATGTCACTCTAATTTCCCGGCAGGAAGAAGAATTAACCAAAGTCTCAGCCACCCACCGGGAACCAGTATAGGACATGATCCAAAATTTTGGACTTGCGTTCAGCTCACAAAAAACGAGTTGAGAAATGGAGCTCAGGGGCACAGCAATTCACAAACTGGCAGAGTGATAAAGGACAACTATCGTCCAAAAATCTGTTGAGGGAAGTCAACGAGGCGGACTTGAAAGCGAGGCAAAATAGCAGGAAACAGATTTCAAGAGGTACCTTGGAATCGCCTGTAAAGCACAGGAAGAGGGGCACAACTTGGACAATGGTGCACTTGGCCAAAAAGGGCGTATGCGTTTTCTCCTGAATATATTCAGGAGAAAACGCATACGCCCTTTTTGGCCAAGCAAGCAAGCGGGCAATGCAAATCTGCACTACAAAGAAGTATCACTTCCCACCGGTCAAAAGGGACATCCACAAACTGTGTAAAAACCAGAAAGGCAAGACAGGCCCTGGAGAACTGGGAGCCTTGTTATGCTGATGGGCGGGATGTAAACTGCCAACTGCCTCACTGGAGGAGTGCATTGTGTTCCCTAAAACAAGTAAACAACAGAGCTACAGAGCCAAGGCCACTTCCAGTCTAGGGAATATACCTTGGGAAAACTGAAAATCAATAAGAAAGAGCCACCTCCAAATTTAGGGCTGCACTGACTACAAGAACCTCAACTTGGGTACACCTTAAATATCCCAGGAAATATAAAAATGGTTCAAAACATTGTGGTACTTACGTATGATGGAATATCCCTCAGCCATGAAATCAATGTCATAAGACCAGTAGCAGCAAAGTGAGTGGATTCAGGTACGATGATTCTAAGTGAAATAAGTCACACAGAAAAAGAAACTTATCATAAGATATCACTTATGAAGATCCTGTAAACATGGCTACACGTGAACTGAGTTAGGAAAGAGAACAGAGTCTCACATTTAGAAAACACTCTTATGCCTGCATAAAGGGGAAGGAGAGGTGGGGTGATGCATAAAACCAGAGTTTGATATAAGCACAGGGACCGTTCCAAAAACCAACTTTGGAATAGACAAGACCTACACCTTCCTCAGTGAAAGAGACACAAAACCCCATATTTCCCGCAGAGGAATATATCTGACTAGTAAGAATCTTAAATCCTATGTATTGATATGTCTCCATAAGTGAATCAAGTGTGTCTAGAGTGGCATAAACATGGCAGCGAGAATCAGCTCAAACCCACTATAAAAAGGAATTTCAAAAGGAAAACCAAAAAACAGGGAAATTCTTTACAATTCCTTCAGGGTGTCTGAGGAAACCTGGAAAGACCCTATCTACAATGACACCTGGATGTGGCATAAGGCTGGACACTTGGGACTGAGAGGATTGGTGAGATTGGGTGAGCAAATGCAGACCCTTTCAAGCAATAATGCATGGCCCCCATTCCATGGGTCCCAACTCTCCAGGTTCAAGGGAATATTACTACAGCTATAACATGTACAGGAAACCTAGTGAATGGACACACTGTGAATATGAAAGGTTTCTAAAACTCAACGAATAGTCCCTCTCCTGGTGCTCCAGTTTGACTTTCCAACTGCCTTACTATCAATCTCCCAACTTGGAGAGACAGGCCCTTTAACCTCCTGGTTTGCACAGGTTCCCAATTTGCCAGAGGATGGAAGGGACGAGGGAGAACCCATGAGAGAGTAGCTGTTAGGCATTTGGACGGGCACATGTCACTCTAATTTCCCGGCAGGAAGAAGAATTAACCAAAGTCTCAGCCACCCACCGGGAACCAGTATAGGACATGATCCAAAATTTTGGACTTGTGTTCAGCTCACAAAAAACGAGTTGAGAAATGGAGCTCAGGGGCACAGCAATTCACAAACTGGCAGAGTGATAAAGGACAACTATCGTCCAAAAATCTGTTGAGGGAAGTCAACGAGGCGGACTTGAAAGCGAGGCAAAATAGCAGGAAACAGATTTCAAGAGGTACCTTGGAATCGCCTGTAAAGCACAGGAAGAGGGGCACAACTTGGACAATGGTGCACTTGGCCAAAAAGGGCGTATGCGTTTTCTCCTGAATATATTCAGGAGAAAACGCATACGCCCTTTTTGGCCAAGCAAGCAAGCGGGCAATGCAAATCTGCACTACAAAGAAGTATCACTTCCCACCGGTCAAAAGGGACATCCACAAAATGTGTAAAAACCAGAAAGGCAAGACAGGCCCTGGAGAACTGGGAGCCTTGTTATGCTGATGGGCGGGATGTAAATTGCCAACTGCCTCACTGGAGGAGTGCATTGTGTTCCCTAAAACAAGTAAACAACAGAGCTACAGAGCCAAGGCCACTTCCAGTCTAGGGAATATACCTTGGGAAAACTGAAAATCAATAAGAAAGAGCCACCTCCAAATTTAGGGCTGCACTGACTACAAGAACCTCAACTTGGGTACACCTTAAATATCCCAGGAAATATAAAAATGGTTCAAAACATTGTGGTACTTACGTACGATGGAATATCCCTCAGCCATGAAATCAATGTCATAAGACCAGTAGCAGCAAAGTGAGTGGATTCAGGTACGATGATTCTAAGTGAAATAAGTCACACAGAAAAAGAAACTTATCATAAGATATCACTTATGAAGATCCTGTAAACATGGCTACACGTGAACTGAGTTAGGAAAGAGAACAGAGTCTCACATTTAGAAAACACTCTTATGCCTGCATAAAGGGGAAGGAGAGGTGGGGTGATGCATAAAACCAGAGTTTGATATAAGCACAGGGACCGTTCCAAAAACCAACTTTGGAATAGACAAGACCTACACCTGCCTCAGTGAAAGAGACTCAAAACCCCATATTTCCCACAGAGGAATATATCTGACTAGTAAGAATCTTAAAACCTATGTATTGATGTGTCTCCATAAGGGAATCAAGTGTGTCTAGAGTGGCATAAACATGGCAGCGAGAATCAGCTCAAACCCACTATAAAAAGGAATTTCAAAAGCAAAACCAAAAAACAGGGAAATTCTTTACAATTCCTTCAGGGTGTCTGAGGAAACCTGGAAAGACCCTATCTGCAATGACAGCTGGATGTGGCATAAGGCTGGACACTTGGGACTGAGAGGATTGGTGAGATTGGGTGAGCAAATGCAGACCCTTTCAAGCAATAATGCATGGCCCCCATTCCATGGGTCCCAACTCTCCAGGTTCAAGGGAATATTACTACAGCTATAACATGTACAGGAAACCTAGAGAATGGACACACTGTGAATACGAAAGGTTTCTAAAACTCAACGAATAGTCCCTCTCCTGGTGCTCCAGTTTGACTTTCCAACTGCCTTACTATCAATATCCCAACTTGGAGAGACAGGCCCTTTAACCTCCTGGTTTGCACAGGTTCCCAATTTGGCAGAGGATGGAAAGGACGAGGGAGAACCCATGAGAGAGTAGCTGTTAGGCATTTGGACGGGCACATGTCACTCTAATTTCCCGGCAGGAAGAAGAATTAACCAAAGTCTCAGCCACCCACCGGGAACCAGTATAGGACATGATCCAAAATTTTGGACTTGCGTTCAGCTCACAAAAAACGAGTTGAGAAATGGAGCTCAGGGGCACAGCAATTCACAAACTGGCAGAGTGATAAAGGACAACTATCGTCCAAAAATCTGTTGAGGGAAGTCAACGAGGCGGACTTGAAAGCGAGGCAAAATAGCAGGAAACAGATTTCAAGAGGTACCTTGGAATCGCCTGTAAAGCACAGGAAGAGGGGCACAACTTGGACAATGGTGCACTTGGCCAAAAAGGGCGTATGCGTTTTCTCCTGAATATATTCAGGAGAAAACGCATACGCCCTTTTTGGCCAAGCAAGCAAGCGGGCAATGCAAATCTGCACTACAAAGAAGTATCACTTCCCACCGGTCAAAAGGGACATCCACAAAATGTGTAAAAACCAGAAAGGCAAGACAGGCCCTGGAGAACTGGGAGCCTTGTTATGCTGATGGGCGGGATGTAAATTGCCAACTGCCTCACTGGAGGAGTACATTGTGTTCCCTAAAACAAGTAAACAA
The DNA here is from genome assembly GCF_025265405.1 of Mesoplodon densirostris. Taxonomy (NCBI): domain Eukaryota; kingdom Metazoa; phylum Chordata; class Mammalia; order Artiodactyla; family Ziphiidae; genus Mesoplodon; species Mesoplodon densirostris. The sequence goes on along the minus strand of NC_082663.1, from coordinate 184,916,973 downwards.
CAGAGCTACAGAGCCAAGGCCACTTCCAGTCTAGGGAATATACCTTGGGAAAACTGAAAATCAATAAGAAAGAGCCACCTCCAAATTTAGGGCTGCACTGACTACAAGAACCTCAACTTGGGTACACCTTAAATATCCCAGGAAATATAAAAATGGTTCAAAACATTGTGGTACTTACGTACGATGGAATATCCCTCAGCCATGAAATCAATGTCATAAGACCAGTAGCAGCAAAGTGAGTGGATTCAGGTACGATGATTCTAAGTGAAATAAGTCACACAGAAAAAGAAACTTATCATAAGATATCACTTATGAAGATCCTGTAAACATGGCTACACGTGAACTGAGTTAGGAAAGAGAACAGAGTCTCACATTTAGAAAACACTCTTATGCCTGCATAAAGGGGAAGGAGAGGTGGGGTGATGCATAAAACCAGAGTTTGATATAAGCACAGGGACCGTTTCAAAAACCAACTTTGGAATAGACAAGACCTACACCTTCCTCAGTGAAAGAGACTCAAAACCCCATATTTCCCACAGAGGAATATATCTGACTAGTAAGAATCTTAAAACCTATGTATTGATATGTCTCCATAAGGGAATCAAGTGTGTCTAGAGTGGCATAAACATGGCAGCGAGAATCAGCTCAAACCCACTATAAAAAGGAATTTCAAAAGCAAAACCAAAAAACAGGGAAATTCTTTACAATTCCTTCAGGGTGTCTGAGGAAACCTGGAAAGACCCTATCTACAATGACAGCTGGATGTGGCATAAGGCTGGACACTTGGGACTGAGAGGATTGGTGAGATTGGGTGAGCAAATGCAGACACTTTCAAGCAATAATGCATGGCCCCCATTCCATGGGTCCCAACTCTCCAGGTTCAAGGGAATATTACTACAGCTATAACATGTACAGGAAACCTAGAGAATGGACACACTGTGAATACGAAAGGTTTCTAAAACTCAACGAATAGTCCCTCTCCTGGTGCTCCAGTTTGACTTTCCAACTGCCTTACTATCAATCTCCCAACTTGGACAGACAGGCCCTTTAACCTCCTGGTTTGCACAGGTTCCCAATTTGGCAGAGGATGGAAGGGACGAGGGAGAACCCATGAGAGAGTAGCTGTTAGGCATTTGGACGGGCACATGTCACTCTAATTTCCCGGCAGGAAGAAGAATTAACCAAAGTCTCAGCCACCCACCGGGAACCAGTATAGGACATGATCCAAAATTTTGGACTTGCGTTCAGCTCACAAAAAACGAGTTGAGAAATGGAGCTCAGGGGCACAGCAATTCACAAACTGGCAGAGTGATAAAGGACAACTATCGTCCAAAAATCTGTTGAGGGAAGTCAACGAGGCGGACTTGAAAGTGAGGCAAAATAGCAGGAAACAGATTTCAAGAGGTACGTTGGAATCGCCTGTAAAGCACAGGAAGAGGGGCACAACTTGGACAATGGTGCACTTGGCCAAAAAGGGCGTATGCGTTTTCTCCTGAATATATTCAGGAGAAAACGCATACGCCCTTTTTGGCCAAGCAAGCAAGCGGGCAATGCAAATCTGCACTACAAAGAAGTATCACTTCCCACCGGTCAAAAGGGACATCCACAAAATGTGTAAAAACCAGAAAGGCAAGACAGGCCCTGGAGAACTGGGAGCCTTGTTATGCTGATGGGCGGGATGTAAATTGCCAACTGCCTCACTGGAGGAGTACATTGTGTTCCCTAAAACAAGTAAACAACAGAGCTACAGAGCCAAGGCCACTTCCAGTCTAGGGAATATACCTTGGGAAAACTGAAAATCAATAAGAAAGAGCCACCTCCAAATTTAGGGCTGCACTGACTACAAGAACCTCAACTTGGGTACACCTTAAATATCCCAGGAAATATAAAAATGGTTCAAAACATTGTGGTACTTACGTACGATGGAATATCCCTCAGCCATGAAATCAATGTCATAAGACCAGTAGCAGCAAAGTGAGTGGATTCAGGTACGATGATTCTAAGTGAAATAAGTCACACAGAAAAAGAAACTTATCATAAGATATCACTTATGAAGATCCTGTAAACATGGCTACACGTGAACTGAGTTAGGAAAGAGAACAGAGTCTCACATTTAGAAAACACTCTTATGCCTGCATAAAGGGGAAGGAGAGGTGGGGTGATGCATAAAACCAGAGTTTGATATAAGCACAGGGACCGTTTCAAAAACCAACTTTGGAATAGACAAGACCTACACCTTCCTCAGTGAAAGAGACTCAAAACCCCATATTTCCCACAGAGGAATATATCTGACTAGTAAGAATCTTAAAACCTATGTATTGATGTGTCTCCATAAGGGAATCAAGTGTGTCTAGAGTGGCATAAACATGGCAGCGAGAATCAGCTCAAACCCACTATAAAAAGGAATTTCAAAAGCAAAACCAAAAAACAGGGAAATTCTTTACAATTCCTTCAGGGTGTCTGAGGAAACCTGGAAAGACCCTATCTGCAATGACAGCTGGATGTGGCATAAGGCTGGACACTTGGGACTGAGAGGATTGGTGAGATTGGGTGAGCAAATGCAGACCCTTTCAAGCAATAATGCATGGCCCCCATTCCATGGGTCCCAACTCTCCAGGTTCAAGGGAATATTACTACAGCTATAACATGTACAGGAAACCTAGAGAATGGACACACTGTGAATACGAAAGGTTTCTAAAACTCAACGAATAGTCCCTCTCCTGGTGCTCCAGTTTGACTTTCCAACTGCCTTACTATCAATCTCCCAACTTGGAGAGACAGGCCCTTTAACCTCCTGGTTTGCACAGGTTCCCAATTTGGCAGAGGATGGAAGGGACGAGGGAGAACCCATGAGAGAGTAGCTGTTAGGCATTTGGACGGGCACATGTCACTCTAATTTCCCGGCAGGAAGAAGAATTAACCAAAGTCTCAGCCACCCACCGGGAACCAGTATAGGACATGATCCAAAATTTTGGACTTGCGTTCAGCTCACAAAAAACGAGTTGAGAAATGGAGCTCAGGGGCACAGCAATTCACAAACTGGCAGAGTGATAAAGGACAACTATCGTCCAAAAATCTGTTGAGGGAAGTCAACGAGGCGGACTTGAAAGCGAGGCAAAATAGCAGGAAACAGATTTCAAGAGGTACCTTGGAATCGCCTGTAAAGCACAGGAAGAGGGGCACAACTTGGACAATGGTGCACTTGGCCAAAAAGGGCGTATGCGTTTTCTCCTGAATATATTCAGGAGAAAACGCATACGCCCTTTTTGGCCAAGCAAGCAAGCAGGCAATGCAAATCTGCACTACAAAGAAGTATCACTTCCCACCGGTCAAAAGGGACATCCACAAAATGTGTAAAAACCAGAAAGGCAAGACAGGCCCTGGAGAACTGGAAGCCTTTTTATGCTGATGGGCGGGATGTAAATTGCCAACTGCCTCACTGGAGGAGTGCATTGTGTTCCCTAAAACAAGTAAACAACAGAGCTACAGAGCCAAGGCCACTTCCAGTCTAGGGAATATACCTTGGGAAAACTGAAAATCAATAAGAAAGAGCCACCTCCAAATTTAGGGCTGCACTGACTACAAGAACCTCAACTTGGGTACACCTTAAATATCCCAGGAAATATAAAAATGGTTCAAAACATTGTGGTACTTACGTACGATGGAATATCCCTCAGCCATGAAATCAATGTCATAAGACCAGTAGCAGCAAAGTGAGTGGATTCAGGTACGATGATTCTAAGTGAAATAAGTCACACAGAAAAAGAAACTTATCATAAGATATCACTTATGAAGATCCTGTAAACATGGCTACACGTGAACTGAGTTAGGAAAGAGAACAGAGTCTCACATTTAGAAAACACTCTTATGCCTGCATAAAGGGGAAGGAGAGGTGGGGTGATGCATAAAACCAGAGTTTGATATAAGCACAGGGACCGTTTCAAAAACCAACTTTGGAATAGACAAGACCTACACCTTCCTCAGTGAAAGAGACTCAAAACCCCATATTTCCCACAGAGGAATATATCTGACTAGTAAGAATCTTAAAACCTATGTATTGATATGTCTCCATAAGGGAATCAAGTGTGTCTAGAGTGGCATAAACATGGCAGCGAGAATCAGCTCAAACCCACTATAAAAAGGAATTTCAAAAGCAAAACCAAAAAACAGGGAAATTCTTTACAATTCCTTCAGGGTGTCTGAGGAAACCTGGAAAGACCCTATCTACAATGACAGCTGGATGTGGCATAAGGCTGGACACTTGGGACTGAGAGGATTGGTGAGATTGGGTGAGCAAATGCAGACCCTTTCAAGCAATAATGCATGGCCCCCATTCCATGGGTCCCAACTCTCCATGTTCAAGGGAATATTACTACAGCTATAACATGTACAGGAAACCTAGAGAATGGACACACTGTGAATACGAAAGGTTTCTAAAACTCAACGAATAGTCCCTCTCCTGGTGCTCCAGTTTGACTTTCCAACTGCCTTACTATCAATCTCCCAACTTGGAGAGACAGGCCCTTTAACCTCCTGGTTTTCACAGGTTCCCAATTTGGCAGAGGATGGAAGGGACGAGAGAGAACCCATGAGAGAGTAGCTGTTAGGCATTTGGACGGGCACATGTCACTCTAATTTCCCGGCAGGAAGAAGAATTAACCAAAGTCTCAGCCACCCACCGGGAACCAGTATAGGACATGATCCAAAATTTTGGACTTGCGTTCAGCTCACAAAAAACGAGTTGAGAAATGGAGCTCAGGGGCACAGCAATTCACAAACTGGCAGAGTGATAAAGGACAACTATCGTCCAAAAATCTGTTGAGGGAAGTCAACGAGGCGGACTTCAAAGTGAGGCAAAATAGCAGGAAACAGATTTCAAGAGGTACCTTGGAATCGCCTGTAAAGCACAGGAAGAGGGGCACAACTTGGACAATGGTGCACTTGGCCAAAAAGGGCGTATGCGTTTTCTCCTGAATATATTCAGGAGAAAACGCATACGCCCTTTTTGGCCAAGCAAGCAAGCGGGCAATGCAAATCTGCACTACAAAGAAGTATCACTTCCCACCGGTCAAAAGGGACATCCACAAAATGTGTAAAAACCAGAAAGGCAAGACAGGCCCTGGAGAACTGGGAGCCTTGTTATGCTGATGGGCGGGATGTAAATTGCCAACTGCCTCACTGGAGGAGTGCATTGTGTTCCCTAAAACAAGTAAACAACAGAGCTACAGAGCCAAGGCCACTTCCAGTCTAGGGAATATACCTTGGGAAAACTGAAAATCAATAAGAAAGAGCCACCTCCAAATTTAGGGCTGCACTGACTACAAGAACCTCAACTTGGGTACACCTTAAATATCCCAGGAAATATAAAAATGGTTCAAAACATTGTGGTACTTACGTACGATGGAATATCCCTCAGCCATGAAATCAATGTCATAAGACCAGTAGCAGCAAAGTGAGTGGATTCAGGTACGATGATTCTAAGTGAAATAAGTCACACAGAAAAAGAAACTTATCATAAGATATCACTTATGAAGATCCTGTAAACATGGCTACACGTGAACTGAGTTAGGAAAGAGAACAGAGTCTCACATTTAGAAAACACTCTTATGCCTGCATAAAGGGGAAGGAGAGGTGGGGTGATGCATAAAACCAGAGTTTGATATAAGCACAGGGACCGTTTCAAAAACCAACTTTGGAATAGACAAGACCTACACCTTCCTCAGTGAAAGAGACTCAAAACCCCATATTTCCCACAGAGGAATATATCTGACTAGTAAGAATCTTAAAACCTATGTATTGATATGTCTCCATAAGGGAATCAAGTGTGTCTAGAGTGGCATAAACATGGCAGCGAGAATCAGCTCAAACCCACTATAAAAAGGAATTTCAAAAGCAAAACCAAAAAACAGGGAAATTCTTTACAATTCCTTCAGGGTGTCTGAGGAAACCTGGAAAGACCCTATCTACAATGTCAGCTGGATGTGGCATAAGGCTGGACACTTGGGACTGAGAGGAATGGTGAGATTGGGTGAGCAAATGCAGACCCTTTCAAGCAATAATGCATGGCCCCCATTCCATGGGTCCCAACTCTCCAGGTTCAAGGGAATATTACTACAGCTATAACATGTACAGGAAACCTAGAGAATGGACACACTGTGAATACGAAAGGTTTCTAAAACTCAACGAATAGTCCCTCTCCTGGTGCTCCAGTTTGACTTTCCAACTGCCTTACTATCAATCTCCCAACTTGGAGAGACAGGCCCTTTAACCTCCTGGTTTGCACAGGTTCCCAATTTGGCAGAGGATGGAAGGGACGAGGGAGAACCCATGAGAGAGTAGCTGTTAGGCATTTGGACGGGCACATGTCACTCTAATTTCCCGGCAGGAAGAAGAATTAACCAAAGTCTCAGCCACCCACCGGGAACCAGTATAGGACATGATCCAAAATTTTGGACTTGCGTTCAGCTCACAAAAAACGAGTTGAGAAATGGAGCTCAGGGGCACAGCAATTCACAAACTGGCAGAGTGATAAAGGACAACTATCGTCCAAAAATCTGTTGAGGGAAGTCAACGAGGCGGACTTGAAAGCGAGGCAAAATAGCAGGAAACAGATTTCAAGAGGTACCTTGGAATCGCCTGTAAAGCACAGGAAGAGGGGCACAACTTGGACAATGGTGCACTTGGCCAAAAAGGGCGTATGCGTTTTCTCCTGAATATATTCAGGAGAAAACGCATACGCCCTTTTTGGCCAAGCAAGCAAGCGGGCAATGCAAATCTGCACTACAAAGAAGTATCACTTCCCACCGGTCAAAAGGGACATCCACAAAATGTGTAAAAACCAGAAAGGCAAGACAGGCCCTGGAGAACTGGGAGCCTTGTTATGCTGATGGGCGGGATGTACATTGCCAACTGCCTCACTGGAGGAGTGCATTGTGTTCCCTAAAACAAGTAAACAACAGAGCTACAGAGCCAAGGCCACTTCCAGTCTAGGGAATAGACCTTGGGAAAACTGAAAATCAATAAGAAAGAGCCACCTCCAAATTTAGGGCTGCACTGACTACAAGAACCTCAACTTGGGTACACCTTAAATATCCCAGGATATATAAAAATGGTTCAAAACATTGTGGTACTTACGTACGAGGGAATATCCCTCAGCCATGAAATCAATGTCATAAGACCAGTAGCAGCAAAGTGAGTGGATTCAGGTACGATGATTCTAAGTGAAATAAGTCACACAGAAAAAGAAACTTATCATAAGATATCACTTATGAAGATCCTGTAAACATGGCTACACGTGAATTGAGTTAGGAAAGAGAACAGAGTCTCACATTTAGAAAACACTCTTATGCCTTCATAAAGGGGAAGGAGAGGTGGGGTGATGCATAAAACGAGAGTTTGATATAAGCACAGGGACCGTTTCAAAAACCAACTTTGGAATTGACAAGACCGACACCTTCCTCAGTGAAAGAGACTCAAAACCCCATATTTCCCACAGAGGAATATATCTGACTAGCAAGAATCTTAAAACCTATGTATTGATATGTCTCCATAAGGGAATCAAGTGTGTCTAGAGTGGCATAAACATGGCAGCGAGAATCAGCTCAAACCCACTATAAAAAGGAATTTCAAAAGCAAAACCAAAAAACAGGGAAATTCTTTACAATTCCTTCAGGGTGTCTGAGGAAACCTGGAAAGACCCTATCTACAATGACAGCTGGATGTGGCATAAGGCTGGACACTTGGGACTGAGAGGATTGGTGAGATTGGGTGAGCAAATGCAGACCCTTTCAAGCAATAATGCATGGCCCCCATTCCATGGGTCCCAACTCTCCAGGTTCAAGGGAATATTACTACAGCTATAACATGTACAGGAAACCTAGAGAATGGACACACTGTGAATACGAAAGGTTTCTAAAACTCAACGAATAGTCCCTCTCCTGGTGTTCCAGTTTGACTTTCCAACTGCCTTACTATCAATCTCCCAACTTGGAGAGACAGGCCCTTTAACCTCCTGGTTTGCACAGGTTCCCAATTTGGCAGAGGATGGAAGGGACGAGGGAGAACCCATGAGAGAGTAGCTGTTAGGCATTTGGACGGGCACATGTCACTCTAATTTCCCAGCAGGAAGAAGAATTAACCAAAGTCTAATCCACCCACCGGGAACCAGTATAGGACATGATCCAAAATTTTGGACTTGCGTTCAGCTCACAAAAAACGAGTTGAGAAATGGAGCTCAGGGGCACAGCAATTCACAAACTGGCAGAGTGATAAAGGACAACTATCGTCCAAAAATCTGTTGAGGGAAGTCAACGAGGCGGACTTGAAAGCGAGGCAAAATAGCAGGAAATAGATTTCAAGAGGTACGTTGGAATCGCCTGTAAAACAAAGGAAGAGGGGCACAACTTGGACAATGGTGCACTTGGCCAAAAAAGGGCGTATGCGTTTTCTCCTGAATATATTCAGGAGAAAACGCATACGCCCTTTTTGGCCAAGCAAGCAAGCGGGCAATGCAAACCTGCACTACAAAGAAGTATCATTTCCCACCGGTCAAAAGGGACATCCACAAAATGTGTAAAAACCAGAAAGGCAAGACAGGCCCTGGAGAACTGGGAGCCTTGTTATGCTGATGGGCGGGATGTAAATTGCCAACTGCCTCACTGGAGGAGTGCATTGTGTTCCCTAAAACATGTAAACAACAGAGCTACAGAGCCAAGGCCACTTCCAGTCTAGGGAATATACCTTGGGAAAACTGAAAATCAATAAGAAAGAGCCACCTCCATATTTAGGGCTGCACTGACTACAAGAACCTCAACTTGGGTACACCTTAAATATCCCAGGAAATATAAAAATGGTTCAAAATATTGTGGTACTTACGTACGATGGAATATCCCTCAGCCATGAAATCAATGTCATAAGACCAGTAGCAGCAAAGTGAGTGGATTCAGGTACGATGATTCTAAGTGAAATAAGTCACACAGAAAAAGAAACTTATCATAAGATATCACTTATGAAGATCCTGTAAACATGGCTACACGTGAACTGAGTTAGGAAAGAGAACAGAGTCTCACATTTAGAAAACACTCTTATGCCTGCATAAAGGGGAAGGAGAGGTGGGGTGATGCATAAAACCAGAGTTTGATATAAGCACAGGGACCGTTTCAAAAACCAACTTTGGAATTGACAAAACCGACACCTTCCTTAGTGAAAGAGACTCAAAACCCCATATTTCCCACAGAGGAATATATCTGACTAGTAAGAATCTTAAAACCTATGTATTGATATGTCTCCATAAGGGAATCAAGTGTGTCTAGAGTGGCATAAACATGGCAGCGAGAATCAGCTCAAACCCACTATGAAAAGGAATTTCAAAAGCAAAACCAAAAAACAGGGAAATTCTTTACAATTCCTTCAGGGTGTCTGAGGAAACCTGGAAAGACCCTATCTACAATGACAGCTGGATGTGGCATAAGGCTGGACACTTGGGACTGAGAGGATTGGTGAGATTGGGTGAGCAAATGCAGACCCTTTCAAGCAATAATGCATGGCCCCCATTCCATGGGTCCCAACTCTCCATGTTCAAGGGAATATCACTACAGCTATAACATGTACAGGAAACCTAGAGAATGGACACACTGTGAATACGAAAGGTTTCTAAAACTCAACGAATAGTCCCTCTCCTGGTGCTCCAGTTTGACTTTCCAACTGCCTTACTATCAATCTCCCAACTTGGAGAGATAGGCCCTTTAACCTCCTGGTTTGCACAGGTTCCCAATTTGGCAGAGGATGGAAGGGACGAGGGAGAACCCATGAGAGAGTAGCTGTTAGGCATTTGGACGGGCACATGTCACTCTAATTTCCCGGCAGGAAGAAGAATTAACCAAAGTCTCAGCCACCCACCGGGAACCAGTATAGGACATGATCCAAAATTTTGGACTTGCGTTCAGCTCACAAAAAAACGAGTTGAGAAATGGAGCTCAGGGGCACAGCAATTCACAAACTGGCAGAGTGATAAAGGACAACTATCGTCCAAAAATCTGTTGAGGGAAGTCAACGAGGCGGACTTGAAAGCGAGGCAAAATAGCAGGAAACAGATTTCAAGAGGTACCTTGGAATCGCCTGTAAAGCACAGGAAGAGGGGCACAACTTGGACAATGGTGCACTTGGCCAAAAAGGGCGTATGCGTTTTCTCCTGAAAATATTTAGGAGAAAACGCATACGCCCTTTTTGGCCAAGCAAGCAAGCGGGCAATGCAAATCTGCACTACAAAGAAGTATCACTTCCCACCGGTCAAAAGGGACATCCACAAAATGTGTAAAAACCAGAAAGGCAAGACAGGCCCTGGAGAACTGGGAGCCTTGTTATGCTGATGGGCGGGATGTAAATTGCCAACTGCCTCACTGGAGGAGTGCATTGTGTTCCCTAAAACAAGTAAACAACAGAGCTACAGAGCCAAGGCCACTTCCAGTCTAGGGAATAGACCTTGGGAAAACTGAAAATCAATAAGAAAGAGCCACCTCCAAATTTAGGGCTGCACTGACTACAAGAACCTCAACTTGGGTACACCTTAAATATCCCAGGAAATATAAAAATGGTTCAAAACATTGTGGTACTTACGTACGATGGAATATCCCTCAGCCATGAAATCAATGTCATAAGACCAGTAGCAGCAAAGTGAGTGGATTCAGGTACGATGATTCTAAGTGAAATAAGTCACACAGAAAAAGAAACTTATCATAAGATATCACTTATGAAGATCCTGTAAACATGGCTACACGTGAACTGAGTTAGGAAAGAGAACAGAGTCTCACATTTAGAAAACACTCTTATGCCTCCATAAAGGGGAAGGAGAGGTGGGGTGATGCATAAAACCAGAGTTTGATATAAGCACAGGGACCGTTTCAAAAACCAACTTTGGAATAGACAAGACCTACACCTTCCTCAGTGAAAGAGACTCAAAACCCCATATTTCCCACAGAGGAATATATCTGACTAGTAAGAATCTTAAAACCTATGTATTGATATGTCTCCATAAGGGAATCAAGTGTGTCTAGAGTGGCATAAACATGGCAGCGAGAATCAGCTCAAACCCACTATAAAAAGGAATTTCAAAAGCAAAACCAAAAAACAGGGAAATTCTTTACAATTCCTTCAGGGTGTCTGAGGAAACCTGGAAAGACCCTATCTACAATGACAGCTGGATGTGGCATAAGGCTGGACACTTGGGACTGAGAGGATTGGTGAGATTGGGTGAGCAAATGCAGACCCTTTCAAGCAATAATGCATGGCCCCCATTCCATGGGTCCCAACTCTCCAGGTTCAAGGGAATATTACTACAGCTATAACATGTACAGGAAACCTAGAGAATGGACACACTGTGAATACGAAAGGTTTCTAAAACTCAACGAATAGTCCCTCTCCTGGTGCTCCAGTTTGACTTTCCAACTGCCTTACTATCAATCTCCCAACTTGGAGAGACAGGCCCTTTAACCTCCTGGTTTGCACAGGTTCCCAATTTGGCAGAGGATGGAAGGGACGAGGGAGAACCCATGAGAGAGTAGCTGTTAGGCATTTGGACGGGCACATGTCACTCTAATTTCCCGGCAGGAAGAAGAATTAACCAAAGTCTCAGCCACCCACCGGGAACCAGTATAGGACATGATCCAAAATTTTGGACTTGCGTTCAGCTCACAAAAAACGAGTTGAGAAATGGAGCTCAGGGGCACAGCAATTCACAAACTGGCAGAGTGATAAAGGACAACTATCGTCCAAAAATCTGTTGAGGGAAGTCAACGAGGCGGACTTGAAAGCGAGGCAAAATAGCAGGAAACAGATTTCAAGAGGTACCTTGGAATCGCCTGTAAAGCACAGGAAGAGGGGCACAACTTGGACAATGGTGCACTTGGCCAAAAAGGGCGTATGCGTTTTCTCCTGAATATATTCAGGAGAAAACGCATACGCCCTTTTTGGCCAAGCAAGCAAGCGGGCAATGCAAATCTGCACTACAAAGAAGTATCACTTCCCACCGGTCAAAAGGGACATCCACAAAATGTGTAAAAACCAGAAAGGCAAGACAGGCCCTGGAGAACTGGGAGCCTTGTTATGCTGATGGGCGGGATGTAAATTGCCAACTGCCTCACTGGAGGAGTGCATTGTGTTCCCTAAAACAAGTAAACAACAGAGCTACAGAGCCAAGGCCACTTCCAGTCTAGGGAATATACCTGGGGAAAACTGAAAATCAATAAGAAAGAGCCACCTCCAAATTTAGGGCTGCACTGACTACAAGAACCCCAACTTGGGTACATCTTAAATATCCCAGGAAATATAAAAAATGGTTCAAAACATTGTGGTACTTACGTACGATGGAATATCCCTCAGCCATGAAATCAATGTCATAAGACCAGTAGCAGCAAAGTGAGTGGATTCAGGTACGATGATTCTAAGTGAAATAAGTCACACAGAAAAAGAAACTTATCATAAGATATCACTTATGAAGATCCTGTAAACATGGCTACACGTGAATTGAGTTAGGAAAGAGAACAGAGTCTCACATTTAGAAAACACTCTTATGCCTGCATAAAGGGGAAGGAGAGGTGGGGTGATGCATAAAACCAGAGTTTGATATAAGCACAGGGACCGTTTCAAAAACCAACTTTGGAATTGACAAGACCGACACCTTCCTCAGTGAAAGAGACTCAAAACCCCATATTTCCCACAGAGGAATATATCTGACTAGTAAGAATCTTAAAACCTACGTATTGATATGTCTCCATAAGGGAATCAAGTGTGTCTAGAGTGGCATAAACATGGCAGCGAGAATCAGCTCAAACCCAGTATAAAAAGGAATTTCAAAAGCAAAACCAAAAAACAGGGAAATTCTTTACAATTCCTTCAGGGTGTCTGAGGAAACCTGGAAAGACCCTATCTACAATGACAGCTGGATGTGGCATAAGGCTGGACACTTGGGACTGAGAGGATTGGTGAGATTGGGTGAGCAAATGCAGACCCTTTCAAGCAATAATGCATGGCCCCCATTCCATGGGTCCCAACTCTCCAGGTTCAAGGGAATATTACTACAGCTATAACATGTACAGGAAACCTAGAGAATGGACACACTGTGAATACGAAAGGTTTCTAAAACTCAACGAATAGTCCCTCTCCTGGTGCTCCAGTTTGACTTTCCAACTGCCTTACTATCAATCTCCCAACTTGGAGAGACAGGCCCTTTAACCTCCTGGTTTGCACAGGTTCCCAATTTGGCAGAGGATGGAAGGGACGAGGGAGAACCCATGAGAGAGTAGCTGTTAGGCATTTGGACGGGCACATGTCACTCTAATTTCCCAGCAGGAAGAAGAATTAACCAAAGTCTCATCCACCCACCGGGAACCAGTATAGGACATGATCCAAAATTTTGGACTTGCGTTCAGCTCACAAAAAACGAGTTGAGAAATGGAGCTCAGGGGCACAGCAATTCACAAACTGGCAGAGTGATAAAGGACAACTATCGTCCAAAAATCTGTTGAGGGAAGTCAACGAGGCGGACTTGAAAGCGAGGCAAAATAGCAGGAAACAGATTTCAAGAGGTACCTTGGAATCGCCTGTAAAGCACAGGAAGAGGGGCACAACTTGGACAATGGTGCACTTGGCCAAAAAGGGCGTATGCGTTTTCTCCTGAATATATTCAGGAGAAAACGCATACGCCCTTTTTGGCCAAGCAAGCAAGCGGGCAATGCAAATCTGCACTACAAAGAAGTATCACTTCCCACCGGTCAAAAGGGACATCCACAAAATGTGTAAAAACCAGAAAGGCAAGACAGGCCCTGGAGAACTGGGAGCCTTGTTATGCTGATGGGCGGGATGTAAATTGCCAACTGCCTCACTGGAGGAGTGCATTGTGTTCCCTAAAACAAGTAAACAACAGAGCTACAGAGCCAAGGCCACTTCCAGTCTAGGGAATATACCTGGGGAAAACTGAAAATCAATAAGAAAGAGCCACCTCCAAATTTAGGGCTGCACTGACTACAAGAACCCCAACTTGGGTACATCTTAAATATCCCAGGAAATATAAAAAATGGTTCAAAACATTGTGGTACTTACGTACGATGGAATATCCCTCAGCCATGAAATCAATGTCATAAGACCAGTAGCAGCAAAGTGAGTGGATTCAGGTACGATGATTCTAAGTGAAATAAGTCACACAGAAAAAGAAACTTATCATAAGATATCACTTATGAAGATCCTGTAAACATGGCTACACGTGAATTGAGTTAGGAAAGAGAACAGAGTCTCACATTTAGAAAACACTCTTATGCCTGCATAAAGGGGAAGGAGAGGTGGGGTGATGCATAAAACCAGAGTTTGATATAAGCACAGGGACCGTTTCAAAAACCAACTTTGGAATTGACAAGACCGACACCTTCCTCAGTGAAAGAGACTCAAAACCCCATATTTCCCACAGAGGAATATATCTGACTAGTAAGAATCTTAAAACCTACGTATTGATATGTCTCCATAAGGGAATCAAGTGTGTCTAGAGTGGCATAAACATGGCAGCGAGAATCAGCTCAAACCCAGTATAAAAAGGAATTTCAAAAGCAAAACCAAAAAACAGGGAAATTCTTTACAATTCCTTCAGGGTGTCTGAGGAAACCTGGAAAGACCCTATCTACAATGACAGCTGGATGTGGCATAAGGCTGGACACTTGGGACTGAGAGGATTGGTGAGATTGGGTGAGCAAATGCAGACCCTTTCAAGCAATAATGCATGGCCCCCATTCCATGGGTCCCAACTCTCCAGGTTCAAGGGAATATTACTACAGCTATAACATGTACAGGAAACCTAGAGAATGGACACACTGTGAATACGAAAGGTTTCTAAAACTCAACGAATAGTCCCTCTCCTGGTGCTCCAGTTTGACTTTCCAACTGCCTTACTATCAATCTCCCAACTTGGAGAGACAGGCCCTTTAACCTCCTGGTTTGCACAGGTTCCCAATTTGGCAGAGGATGGAAGGGACGAGGGAGAACCCATGAGAGAGTAGCTGTTAGGCATTTGGACGGGCACATGTCACTCTAATTTCCCAGCAGGAAGAAGAATTAACCAAAGTCTCATCCACCCACCGGGAACCAGTATAGGACATGATCCAAAATTTTGGACTTGCGTTCAGCTCACAAAAAACGAGTTGAGAAATGGAGCTCAGGGGCACAGCAATTCACAAACTGGCAGAGTGATAAAGGACAACTATCGTCCAAAAATCTGTTGAGGGAAGTCAACGAGGCGGACTTGAAAGCGAGGCAAAATAGCAGGAAACAGATTTCAAGAGGTACCTTGGAATCGCCTGTAAAGCACAGGAAGAGGGGCACAACTTGGACAATGGTGCACTTGGCCGAAAAGGGCGTATGCGTTTTCTCCTGAATATATTCAGGAGAAAACGCATACGCCCTTTTTGGCCAAGCAAGCAAGCGGGCAAAGCAAATCTGCACTACAAAGAAGTATCATTTCCCACCGGTCAAAAGGGACATCCACAAAATGTGTAAAACCAGAAAGGCAAGACAGGCCCTGGAGAACTGGGAGCCTTGTTATGCTGATGGGCGGGATGTAAATTGCCAACTGCCTCACTGGAGGAGTGCATTGTGTTCCCTAAAACAAGTAAACAACAGAGCTACAGAGCCAAGGCCACTTCCAGTCTAGGGAATATACCTGGGGAAAACTGAAAATCAATAAGAAAGAGCCACCTCCAAATTTAGGGCTGCACTGACTACAAGAACCTCAACTTGGGTACACCTTAAATATCCCAGGAAATATAAAAATGGTT
The DNA here is from genome assembly GCF_025265405.1 of Mesoplodon densirostris. Classification (NCBI taxonomy): domain Eukaryota; kingdom Metazoa; phylum Chordata; class Mammalia; order Artiodactyla; family Ziphiidae; genus Mesoplodon; species Mesoplodon densirostris. Next base: position 184,901,161 of record NC_082663.1, on the reverse strand, counting down.
CAAAACATTGTGGTACTTACGTACGATGGAATATCCCTCAACCATGAAATCAATGTCATAAGACCAGTAGCAGCAAAGTGAGTGGATTCAGTTACGATGATTCTAAGTGAAATAAGTCACACAGAAAAAGAAACTTATCATAAGATATCACTTATGAAGATCCTGTAAACATGGCTACACGTGAACTGAGTTAGGAAAGAGAACAGAGTCTCACATTTAGAAAACACTCTTATGCCTGCATAAAGGGGAAGGAGAGGTGGGGTGATGCATAAAACCAGAGTTTGATATAAGCACAGGGACCGTTCCAAAAACCAACTTTGGAATAGACAAGACCTACACCTTCCTCAGTGAAAGAGACTCAAAACCCCATATTTCCCGCAGAGGAATATATCTGACTAGTAAGAATCTTAAATCCTATGTATTGATATGTCTCCATATGGGAATCAAGTGTGTCTAGAGTGGAATAAACATGGCAGCGAGAATCAGCTCAAACCCACTATAAAAAGGAATTTCAAAAGCAAAACCAAAAAACAGGGAAATTCTTTACAATTCCTTCAGGGTGTCTGAGGAAACCTGGAAAGACCCTATCTACAATGACAGCTGGATGTGGCATAAGGCTGGACACTTGGGACTGAGAGGATTGGTGAGATTGGGTGAGCAAATGCAGACCCTTTCAAGCAATAATGCATGGCCCCCATTCCATGGGTCCCAACTCGCCAGGTTCAAGGGAATATTACTACAGCTATAACATGTACAGGAAACCTAGAGAATGGACACACTGTGAATACGAAAGGTTTCTAAAACTCAACGAATAGTCCCTCTCCTGGTGCTCCAGTTTGACTTTCCAACTGCCTTACTATCAATCTCCCAACTTGGAGAGACAGGCCCTTTAACCTCCTGGTTGCACAGGTTCCCAATTTGGCAGAGGATGGAAGGGACGAGGGAGAACCCATGAGAGAGTAGCTGTTAGGCATTTGGACGGGCACATGTCACTCTAATTTCCCGGCAGGAAGAAGAATTAACCAAAGTCTCAGCCACCCACCGGGAACCAGTATAGGCCATGATCCAAAATTTTGGACTTGTGTTCAGCTCACAAAAAACGAGTTGAGAAATGGAGCTCAGGGGCACAGCAATTCACAAACTGGCAGAGTGATAAAGGACAACTATCGTCCAAAAATCTGTTGAGGGAAGTCAACGAGGCGGACTTGAAAGCGAGGCAAAATAGCAGGAAACAGATTTCAAGAGGTACCTTGGAATCGCCTGTAAAGCGCAGGAAGAGGGGCACAACTTGGACAATGGTGCACTTGGCCAAAAAGGGCGTATGCGTTTTCTCCTGAATATATTCAGGAGAAAACGCATACGCCCTTTTTGGCCAAGCAAGCAAGCGGGCAATGCAAATCTGCACTACAAAGAAGTATCATTTCCCACTGGTCAAAAGGGACATCCACAAAATGTGTAAAAACCAGAAAGGCAAGACAGGCCCTGGAGAACTGGGAGCCTTGTTATGCTGATGGGCGGGATGTAAATTGCCAACTGCCTCACTGGAGGAGTGCATTGTGTTCCCTAAAACAAGTAAACAACAGAGCTACAGAGCCAAGGCCACTTCCAGTCTAGGGAATATACCTTGGGAAAACTGAAAATCAATAAGAAAGAGCCACCTCCAAATTTAGGGCTGCACTGACTACAAGAACCTCAACTTGGGTACACCTTAAATATCCCAGGAAATATAAAAATGGTTCAAAACATTGTGGTACTTACGTACGATGGAATATCCCTCAGCCATGAAATCAATGTCATAAGACCAGTAGCAGCAAAGTGAGTGGATTCAGGTACGATGATTCTAAGTGAAATAAGTCACACAGAAAAAGAAACTTATCATAAGATATCACTTATGAAGATCCTGTAAACATGGCTACACGTGAACTGAGTTAGGAAAGAGAACAGAGTCTCACATTTAGAAAACACTCTTATGCCTGCATAAAGGGGAAGGAGAGGTGGGGTGATGCATAAAACCAGAGTTTGATATAAGCACAGGGACCGTTCCAAAAACCAACTTTGGAATAGACAACACCTACACCTTCCTCAGTGAAAGAGACTCAAAACCCCATATTTCCCGCAGAGGAATATATCTGACTAGTAAGAATCTTAAATCCTATGTATTGATATGTCTCCATATGGGAATCAAGTGTGTCTAGAGTGGCATAAACATGGCAGCGAGAATCAGCTCAAACCCACTATAAAAAGGAATTTCAAAAGCAAAACCAAAAAACAGGGAAATTCTTTACAATTCCTTCAGGGTGTCTGAGGAAACCTGGAAAGACCCTATCTACAATGACAGCTGGATGTGGCATAAGGCTGGACACTTGGGACTCAGAGGATTGGTGAGATTGGGTGAGCAAATGCAGACCCTTTCAAGCAATAATGCATGGCCCCCATTCCATGGGTCCCAACTCTCCAGGTTCAAGGGAATATTACTACAGCTATAACATGTACAGGAAACCTAGAGAATGGACACACTGTGAATACGAAAGGTTTCTAAAACTCAACGAATAGTCCCTCTCCTGGTGCTCCAGTTTGACTTTCCAACTGCCTTACTATCAATCTCCCAACTTGGAGAGACAGGCCCTTTAACCTCCTGGTTTGCACAGGTTCCCAATTTGGCAGAGGATGGAAGGGACGAGGGAGAACCCATGAGAGAGTAGCTGTTAGGCATTTGGACGGGCACATGTCACTCTAATTTCCCGGCAGGAAGAAGAATTAACCAAAGTCTCAGCCACCCACCGGGAACCAGTATAGGACATGATCCAAAATTTTGGACTTGCGTTCAGATCACAAAAAATGAGTTGAGAAATGGAGCTCAGGGGCACAGCAATTCACAAACTGGCAGAGTGATAAAGGACAACTATCGTCCAAAAATCTGTTGAGGGAAGTCAACGAGGCGGACTTGAAAGCGAGGCAAAATAGCAGGAAACAGATTTCAAGAGGTACGTTGGAATCGCCTGTAAAGCACAGGAAGAGGGGCACAACTTGGACAATGGTGCACTTGGCCAAAAAGGGCGTATGCGTTTTCTCCTGAATATATTCAGGAGAAAACGCATACGCCCTTTTTGGCCAAGCAAGCAAGCGGGCAATGCAAATCTGCACTACCAAGAAGTATCATTTCCCACCGGTCAAAAGGGACATCCACAAAATGTGTAAAAACCAGAAAGGCAAGACAGGCCCTGAGGAACTGGGAGCCTTGTTATGCTGATGGGTGGGATGTAAATTGCCAACTGCCTCACTGGAGGAGTGCATTGTGTTCCCTAAAACAAGTAAACAACAGAGCTACAGAGCCAAGGCCACTTCCAGTCTAGGGAATATACCTTGGGAAAACTGAAAATCAATAAGAAAGAGCCACCTCCAAATTTAGGGCTGCACTGACTACAAGAACCTCAACTTGGGTACACCTTAAATATCCCAGGAAATATAAAAATGGTTCAAAACATTGTGGTACTTACGTACGATGGAATATCCCTCAGCCATGAAATCAATGTCATAAGACCAGTAGCAACAAAGTGAGTGGATTCAGGTACGATGATTCTAAGTGAAATAAGTCACACAGAAAAAGAAACTTATCATTAGATATCACTTATGAAGATCCTGTAAACATGGCTACACGTGAACTGAGTTAGGAAAGAGAACAGAGTCTCACATTTAGAAAACACTCTTATGCCTGCATAAAGGGGAAGGAGAGGTGGGGTGATGCATAAAACCAGAGTTTGATATAAGCACAGGGACCGTTTCAAAAACCAACTTTGGAATTGACAAGACCGACACCTTCCTCAGTGAAAGAGACTCAAAACCCCATATTTCCCACAGAGGAATATATCTGACTAGTAAGAATCTTAAAACCTATGTATTGATATGTCTCCATAAGGGAATCAAGTGTGTCTAGAGTGGCATAAACATGGCAGCGAGAATCAGCTCAAACCCACTATAAAAAGGAATTTCAAAAGCAAAACCAAAAAACAGGGAAATTCTTTACAATTCCTTCAGGGTGTCTGAGGAAACCTGGAAAGACCCTATCTACAATGACAGCTGGATGTGGCATAAGGCTGGACACTTGGGACTGAGAGGATTGGTGAGATTGGGTGAGCGAATGCAGACCCTTTCAAGCAATAATGCATGGCCCCCATTCCATGGGTCCCAACTCTCCATGTTCAAGGGAATATTACTACAGCTATAACATGTACAGGAAACCTAGAGAATGGACACACTGTGAATACGAAAGGTTTCTAAAACTCAACGAATAGTCCCTCTCCTGGTGCTCCAGTTTGACTTTCCAACTGCCTTACTATCAATCTCCCAACTTGGAGAGACAGGCCCTTTAACCTCCTGGTTTGCACAGGTTCCCAATTTGGCAGAGGATGGAAGGGACGAGGGAGAACCCATGAGAGAGTAGCTGTTAGGCATTTGGACGGGCACATGTCACTCTAATTTCCTGGCAGGAAGAAGAATTAACCAAAGTCTCAGCCACCCACCGGGAACCAGTATAGGACATGATCCAAAATTTTGGACTTGCGTTCAGCTCACAAAAAACGAGTTGAGAAATGGAGCTCAGGGGCACAGCAATTCACAAACTGGCAGAGTGATAAAGGACAACTATCGTCCAAAAATCTGTTGAGGGAAGTCAACGAGGCGGACTTGAAAGCGAGGCAAAATAGCAGGAAACAGATTTCAAGAGGTACGTTGGAATCGCCTGTAAAGCACAGGAAGAGGGGCACAACTTGGACAATGGTGCACTTGGCCAAAAAGGGCGTATGCGTTTTCTCCTGAATATATTCAGGAGAAAACGCATACGCCCTTTTTGGCCAAGCAAGCAAGCGGGCAATGCAAATCTGCACTACAAAGAAGTATCACTTCACCGGTCAAAAGGGACATCCACAAAATGTGTAAAAACCAGAAAGGCAAGACAGGCCCTGGAGAACTGGGAGCCTTGTTATGCTGATGGGCGGGATGTAAATTGCCAACTGCCTCACTGGAGGAGTGCATTGTGTTCCCTAAAACAAGTAAACAACAGAGCTACAGAGCCAAGGGCACTTCCAGTCTAGGGAATATACCTGGGGAAAACTGAAAATCAATAAGAAAGAGCCACCTCCAAATTTAGGGCTGCACTGGCTACAAGAACCTCAACTTGGGTACACCTTAAATATCCCAGGAAATATAAAAATGGTTCAAAACATTGTGGTACTTACGTACGATGGAATATCCCTCAACCATGAAATCAATGTCATAAGACCAGTAGCAGCAAAGTGAGTGGATTCAGGTATGATGATTCTAAGTGAAATAAGTCACACAGAAAAAGAAACTTATCATAAGATATCACTTATGAAGATCCTGGAAACATGGCTACACGTGAACTGAGTTAGGAAAGAGAACAGAGTCTCACATTTAGAAAACACTCTTATGCCTGCATAAAGGGGAAGGAGAGGTGGGGTGATGCATAAAACCAGAGTTTGATATAAGCACAGGGACCGTTTCAAAAACCAACTTTGGAATTGACAAGACCGACACCTTCCTCAGTGAAAGAGACTCAAAACCCCATATTTCCCACAGAGGAATATATCTGACTAGTAAGAATCTTAAAACCTATGTATTGATATGTCTCCATAAGGGAATCAAGTGTGTCTAGAGTGGCATAAACATGGCAGCGAGAATCAGCTCAAACCCAGTATAAAAAGGAATTTCAAAAGCAAAACCAAAAAACAGGGAAATTCTTTACAATTCCTTCAGGGTGTCTGAGGAAACCTGGAAAGACCCTATCTGCAATGACAGCTGGATGTGGCATAAGGCTGGACACTTGGGACTGAGAGGATTGGTGAGATTGGGTGAGCAAATGCAGACCCTTTCAAGCAATAATGCATGGCCCCCATTCCATGGGTCCCAACTCTCCAGGTTCAAGGGAATATTACTACAGCTATAACATGTACAGGAAACCTAGAGAATGGACACACTGTGAATGCGAAAGGTTTCTAAAACTCAACGAATAGTCCCTCTCCTGGTGCTCCAGTTTGACTTTCCAACTGCCTTACTATCAATCTCCCAACTTGGAGAGACAGGCCCTTTAACCTCCTGGTTTGCACAGGTTCCCAATTTGGCAGAGGATGGAAGGGACGAGGGAGAACCCATGAGAGAGTAGCTGTTAGGCATTTGGACGGGCACATGTCACTCTAATTTCCCGGCAGGAAGAAGAATTAACCAAAGTCTCAGCCACCCACCGGGAACCAGTATAGGACATGATCCAAAATTTTGGACTTGCGTTCAGCTCACAAAAAACGAGTTGGGAAATGGAGCTCAGGGGCACAGCAATTCACAAACTGGCAGAGTGATAAAGGACAACTATCGTCCAAAAATCTGTTGAGGGAAGTCAACGAGGCGGACTTGAAAGTGAGGCAAAATAGCAGGAAACAGATTTCAAGAGGTACGTTGGAATCGCCTGTAAAGCACAGGAAGAGGGGCACAACTTGGACAATGGTGCACTTGGCCAAAAAGGGCGTATGCGTTTTCTCCTGAATATATTCAGGAGAAAACGCATACGCCCTTTTTGGCCAAGCAAGCAAGCGGGCAATGCAAATCTGCACTACCAAGAAGTATCATTTCCCACCGGTCAAAAGGGACATCCACAAAATGTGTAAAAACCAGAAAGGCAAGACAGGCCCTGAGGAACTGGGAGCCTTGTTATGCTGATGGGTGGGATGTAAATTGCCAACTGCCTCACTGGAGGAGTGCATTGTGTTCCCTAAAACAAGTAAACAACAGAGCTACAGAGCCAAGGCCACTTCCAGTCTAGGGAATATACCTTGGGAAAACTGAAAATCAATAAGAAAGAGCCACCTCCAAATTTAGGGCTGCACTGACTACAAGAACCTCAACTTGGGTACACCTTAAATATCCCAGGAAATATAAAAATGGTTCAAAACATTGTGGTACTTACGTACGATGGAATATCCCTCAGCCATGAAATCAATGTCATAAGACCAGTAGCAACAAAGTGAGTGGATTCAGGTACGATGATTCTAAGTGAAATAAGTCACACAGAAAAAGAAACTTATCATAAGATATCACTTATGAAGATCCTGTAAACATGGCTACACGTGAACTGAGTTAGGAAAGAGAACAGAGTCTCACATTTAGAAAACACTCTTATGCCTGCATAAAGGGGAAGGAGAGGTGGGGTGATGCATAAAACCAGAGTTTGATATAAGCACAGGGACCGTTTCAAAAACCAACTTTGGAATTGACAAGACCGACACCTTCCTCAGTGAAAGAGACTCAAAACCCCATATTTCCCAAAGAGGAATATATCTGACTAGTAAGAATCTTAAAACCTATGTATTGATATGTCTCCATAAGGGAATCAAGTGTGTCTAGAGTGGCATAAACATGGCAGCGAGAATCAGCTCAAACCCAGTATAAAAAGGAATTTCAAAAGCAAAACCAAAAAACAGGGAAATTCTTTACAATTCCTTCAGGGTGTCTGAGGAAACCTGGAAAGACCCTATCTACAATGACAGCTGGATGTGGCATAAGGCTGGACACTTGGGACTCAGAGGATTGGTGAGATTGGGTGAGCAAATGCAGACCCTTTCAAGCAATAATGCATGGCCCCCATTCCATGGGTCCCAACTCTCCAGGTTCAAGGGAATATTACTACAGCTATAACATGTACAGGAAACCTAGAGAATGGACACACTGTGAATACGAAAGGTTTCTAAAACTCAACGAATAGTCCCTCTCCTGGTGCTCCAGTTTGACTTTCCAACTGCCTTACTATCAATCTCCCAACTTGGAGAGACAGGCCCTTTAACCTCCTGGTTTGCACAGGTTCCCAATTTGGCAGAGGATGGAAGGGACGAGGGAGAACCCATGAGAGAGTAGCTGTTAGGCATTTGGACGGGCACATGTCACTCTAATTTCCCGGCAGGAAGAAGAATTAACCAAAGTCTCAGCCACCCACCGGGAACCAGTATAGGACATGATCCAAAATTTTGGACTTGCGTTCAGCTCACAAAAAACGAGTTGAGAAATGGAGCTCAGGGGCACAGCAATTCACAAACTGGCAGAGTGATAAAGGACAACTATCGTCCAAAAATCTGTTGAGGGAAGTCAACGAGGCGGACTTGAAAGCGAGGCAAAATAGCAGGAAATAGATTTCAAGAGGTACCTTGGAATCGCCTGTAAAGCACAGGAAGAGGGGCACAACTTGGACAATGGTGCACTTGGCCAAAAAGGGCGTATGCGTTTTCTCCTGAATATATTCAGGAGAAAACGCATACGCCCTTTTTGGCCAAGCAAGCAAGCGGGCAATGCAAATCTGCACTACAAAGAAGTATCACTTCCCACCGGTCAAAAGGGACATCCACAAAATGTGTAAAAACCAGAAAGGCAAGACAGGCCCTGGAGAACTGGGAGCCTTGTTATGCTGATGGGCGGGATGTAAATTGCCAACTGCCTCACTGGAGGAGTGCATTGTGTTCCCTAAAACAAGTAAACAACAGAGCTACAGAGCCAAGGCCACTTCCAGTCTAGGGAATATACCTTGGGAAAACTGAAAATCAATAAGAAAGAGCCACCTCCAAATTTAGGGCTGCACTGACTACAAGAACCCCAACTTGGGTACACCTTAAATATCCCAGGAAATATAAAAATGGTTCAAAACATTGTGGTACTTACGTACGATGGAATATCCCTCAGCCATGAAATCAATGTCATAAGACCAGTAGCAGCAAAGTGAGTGGATTCAGGTACGATGATTCTAAGTGAAATAAGTCACACAGAAAAAGAAACTTATCATAAGATATCACTTATGAAGATCCTGTAAACATGGCTACACGTGAATTGAGTTAGGAAAGAGAACAGAGTCTCACATTTAGAAAACACTCTTATGCCTGCATAAAGGGGAAGGAGAGGTGGGGTGATGCATAAAACCAGAGTTTGATATAAGCACAGGGACCGTTTCAAAAACCAACTTTGGAATTGACAAGACCGACACCTTCCTCAGTGAAAGAGACTCAAAACCCCATATTTCCCACAGAGGAATATATCTGACTAGTAAGAATCTTAAAACCTATGTATTGATATGTCTCCATAAGGGAATCAAGTGTGTCTAGAGTGGCATAAACATGGCAGCGAGAATCAGCTCAAACCCAGTATAAAAAGGAATTTCAAAAGCAAAACCAAAAAACAGGGAAATTCTTTACAATTCCTTCAGGGTGTCTGAGGAAACCTGGAAAGACCCTATCTACAATGACAGCTGGATGTGGCATAAGGCTGGACACTTGGGACTGAGAGGATTGGTGAGATTGGGTGAGCAAATGCAGACCCTTTCAAGCAATAATGCATGGCCCCCATTCCATGGGTCCCAACTCTCCAGGTTCAAGGGAATATTACTACAGCTATAACATGTACAGGAAACCTAGAGAATGGACATACTGTGAATACGAAAGGTTTCTAAAACTCAACGAATAGTCCCTCTCCTGGTGCTCCAGTTTGACTTTCCAACTGCCTTACTATCAATCTCCCAACTTGGAGAGACAGGCCCTTTAACCTCCTGGTTTGCACAGGTTCCCAATTTGGCAGAGGATGGAAGGGACGAGGGAGAACCCATGAGAGAGTAGCTGTTAGGCATTTGGACGGGCACATGTCACTCTAATTTCCCGGCAGGAAGAAGAATTAACCAAAGTCTCAGCCACCCACCGGGAACCAGTATAGGACATGATCCAAAATTTTGGACTTGCGTTCAGCTCACAAAAAACGAGTTGAGAAATGGAGCTCAGGGGCACAGCAATTCACAAACTGGCAGAGTGATAAAGGACAACTATCGTCCAAAAATCTGTTGAGGGAAGTCAACGAGGCGGACTTGAAAGTGAGGCAAAATAGCAGGAAACAGATTTCAAGAGGTACGTTGGAATCGCCTGTAAAGCACAGGAAGAGGGGCACAACTTGGACAATGGTGCACTTGGCCAAAAAGGGCGTATGCGTTTTCTCCTGAATATATTCAGGAGAAAACGCATACGCCCTTTTTGGCCAAGCAAGCAAGCGGGCAATGCAAATCTGCACTACCAAGTAGTATCATTTCCCACCGGTCAAAAGGGACATCCACAAAATGTGTAAAAACCAGAAAGGCAAGACAGGCCCTGAGGAACTGGGAGCCTTGTTATGCTGATGGGTGGGATGTAAATTGCCAACTGCCTCACTGGAGGAGTGCATTGTGTTCCCTAAAACAAGTAAACAACAGAGCTACAGAGCCAAGGCCACTTCCAGTCTAGGGAATATACCTTGGGAAAACTGAAAATCAATAAGAAAGAGCCACCTCCAAATTTAGGGCTGCACTGACTACAAGAACCTCAACTTGGGTACACCTTAAATATCCCAGGAAATATAAAAATGGTTCAAAACATTGTGGTACTTACGTACGATGGAATATCCCTCAGCCATGAAATCAATGTCATAAGACCAGTAGCAACAAAGTGAGTGGATTCAGGTACGATGATTCTAAGTGAAATACGTCACACAGAAAAAGAAACTTATCATAAGATATCACTTATGAAGATCCTGTAAACATGGCTACACGTGAACTGAGTTAGGAAAGAGAACAGAGTCTCACATTTAGAAAACACTCTTATGCCTGCATAAAGGGGAAGGAGAGGTGGGGTGATGCATAAAACCAGAGTTTGATATAAGCACAGGGACCGTTTCAAAAACCAACTTTGGAATTGACAAGACCGACACCTTCCTCAGTGAAAGAGACTCAAAACCCCATATTTCCCACAGAGGAATATATCTGACTAGTAAGAATCTTAAAACCTATGTATTGATATGTCTCCATAAGGGAATCAAGTGTGTCTAGAGCGGCATAAACATGGCAGCGAGAATCAGCTCAAACCCACTATAAAAAGGAATTTCAAAAGCAAACCCAAAAAACAGGGAAATTCTTTACAATTCCTTCAGGGTGTCTGAGGAAACCTGGAAAGACCCTATCTACAATGACAGCTGGATGTGGCATAAGGCTGGACACTTGGGACTGAGAGGATTGGTGAGATTGGGTGAGCGAATGCAGACCCTTTCAAGCAATAATGCATGGCCCCCATTCCATGGGTCCCAACTCTCCATGTTCAAGGGAATATTACTACAGCTATAACATGTACAGGAAACCTAGAGAATGGACACACTGTGAATACGAAAGGTTTCTAAAACTCAACGAATAGTCCCTCTCCTGGTGCTCCAGTTTGACTTTCCAACTGCCTTACTATCAATCTCCCAACTTGGAGAGACAGGCCCTTTAACCTCCTGGTTTGCACAGGTTCCCAATTTGGCAGAGGATGGAAGGGACGAGGGAGAACCCATGAGAGAGTAGCTGTTAGGCATTTGGACGGGCACATGTCACTCTAATTTCCCGGCAGGAAGAAGAATTAACCAAAGTCTCAGCCACCCACCGGGAACCAGTATAGGACATGATCCAAAATTTTGGACTTGCGTTCAGCTCACAAAAAACGAGTTGAGAAATGGAGCTCAGGGGCACAGCAATTCACAAACTGGCAGAGTGATAAAGGACAACTATCGTCCAAAAATCTGTTGAGGGAAGTCAACGAGGCGGACTTGAAAGCGAGGCAAAATAGCAGGAAACAGATTTCAAGAGGTACCTTGGAATCGCCTGTAAAGCACAGGAAGAGGGGCACAACTTGGACAATGGTGCACTTGGCCAAAAAGGGCGTATGCGTTTTCTCCTGAATATATTCAGGAGAAAACGCATACGCCCTTTTTGGCCAAGCAAGCAAGCGGGCAATGCAAATCTGCACTACCAAGAAGTATCATTTCCCACCGGTCAAAAGGGACATCCACAAAATGTGTAAAAACCAGAAAGGCAAGACAGGCCCTGAGGAACTGGGAGCCTTGTTATGCTGATGGGTGGGATGTAAATTGCCAACTGCCTCACTGGAGGAGTGCATTGTGTTCCCTAAAACAAGTAAACAACAGAGCTACAGAGCCAAGGCCACTTCCAGTCTAGGGAATATACCTTGGGAAAACTGAAAATCAATAAGAAAGAGCCACCTCCAAATTTAGGGCTGCACTAACTACAAGAACCTCTACTTGGGTACACCTTAAATATCCCAGGAAATATAAAAATGGTTCAAAACATTGTGGTACTTAAGTACGATGGAATATCCCTCAGCCATGAAATCAATGTCATAAGACCAGTAGCAACAAAGTGAGTGGATTCAGGTACGATGATTCTAAGTGAAATAAGTCACACAGAAAAAGAAACTTATCATAAGATATCACTTATGAAGATCCTGTAAACATGGCTACACATGAACTGAGTTAGGAAAGAGAACAGAGTCTCACATTTAGAAAACACTCTTATGCCTGCATAAAGGGGAAGGAGAGGTGGGGTGATGCATAAAACCAGAGTTTGATATAAGCACAGGGACCGTTTCAAAAACCAACTTTGGAATTGACAAGACCGACACCTTCCTCAGTGAAAGAGACTCAAAACCCCATATTTCCCACAGAGGAATATATCTGACTAGTAAGAATCTTAAAACCTATGTATTGATATGTCTCCATAAGGGAATCAAGTGTGTCTAGAGTGGCATAAACATGGCAGCGAGAATCAGCTCAAACCCACTATAAAAAGGAATTTCAAAAGCAAAACCAAAAAACAGGGAAATTCTTTACAATTCCTTCAGGGTGTCTGAGGAAACCTGGAAAGACCCTATCTACAATGACAGCTGGATGTGGCATAAGGCTGGACACTTGGGACTGAGAGGATTGGTGAGATTGGGTGAGCAAATGCAGACCCTTTCAAGCAATAATGCATGGCCCCCATTCCATGGGTCCCAACTCTCCATGTTCAAGGGAATATTACTACAGCTATAACATGTACAGGAAACCTAGAGAATGGACACACTGTGAATACGAAAGGTTTCTAAATCTCAACGAATAGTCCCTCTCCTGGTGCTCCAGTTTGACTTTCCAACTGCCTTACTATCAATCTCCCAACTTGGAGAGACAGGCCCTTTAACCTCCTGGTTTGCACAGGTTCCCAATTTGGCAGAGGATGGAAGGGACGAGGGAGAACCCATGAGAGAGTAGCTGTTAGGCATTTGGACGGGCACATGTCACTCTAATTTCCCGGCAGGAAGAAGAATTAACCAAAGTCTCAGCCACCCACCGGGAACCAGTATAGGACATGATCCAAAATTTTGGACTTGCGTTCAGCTCACAAAAAACGAGTTGAGAAATGGAGCTCAGGGGCACAGCAATTCACAAACTGGCAGAGTGATAAAGGACAACTATCGTCCAAAAATCTGTTGAGGGAAGTCAACGAGGCGGACTTGAAAGCGAGGCAAAATAGCAGGAAACAGATTTCAAGAGGTACCTTGGAATCGCCTGTAAAGCACAGGAAGAGGGGCACAACTTGGACAATGGTGCACTTGGCCAAAAAGGGCGTATGCGTTTTCTCCTGAATATATTCAGGAGAAAACGCATACGCCCTTTTTGGCCAAGCAAGCAAGCGGGCAATGCAAATCTGCACTACAAAGAAGTATCACTTCCCACCGGTCAAAAGGGACATCCACAAAATGTGTAAAAACCAGAAAGGCAAGACAGGCCCTGGAGAACTGGGAGCCTTGTTATGCTGATGGGCGGGATGTAAATTGCCAACTGCCTCACTGGAGGAGTGCATTGTGTTCCCTAAAACAAGTAAACAACAGAGCTACAGAGCCAAGGCCACTTCCAGTCTAGGGAATATACCTTGGGAAAACTGAAAATCAATAAGAAAGAGCCACCTCCAAATTTAGGGCTGCACTGACTACAAGAACCCCAACTTGGGTACACCTTAAATATCCCAGGAAATATAAAAATGGTTCAAAACATTGTGGTACTTACGTACGATGGAATATCCCTCAGCCATGAAATCAATGTCATAAGACCAGTAGCAGCAAAGTGAGTGGATTCAGGTACGATGATTCTAAGTGAAATAAGTCACACAGAAAAAGAAACTTATCATAAGATATCACTTATGAAGATCCTGTAAACATGGCTACACGTGAATTGAGTTAGGAAAGAGAACAGAGTCTCACATTTAGAAAACACTCTTATGCCTGCATAAAGGGGAAGGAGAGGTGGGGTGATGCATAAAACCAGAGTTTGATATAAGCACAGGGACCGTTTCAAAAACCAACTTTGGAATTGACAAGACCGACACCTTCCTCAGTGAAAGAGACTCAAAACCCCATATTTCCCACAGAGGAATATATCTGACTAGTAAGAATCTTAAAACCTATGTATTGATATGTCTCCATAAGGGAATCAAGTGTGTCTAGAGTGGCATAAACATGGCAGCGAGAATCAGCTCAAACCCACTATAAAAAGGAATTTCAAAAGCAAAACCAAAAAACAGGGAAATTCTTTACAATTCCTTCAGGGTGTCTGAGGAAACCTGGAAAGACCCTATCTACAATGACAGCTGGATGTGGCATAAGGCTGGACACTTGGGACTGAAAGGGTTGGTGAGATTGGGTGAGCGAATGCAGACCCTTTCAAGCAATAATGCATGGCCCCCATTCCATGGGTCCCAACTCTCCATGTTCAAGGGAATATTACTACAGCTATAACATGTACAGGAAACCTAGAGAATGGACACACTGTGAATACGAAAGGTTTCTAAAACTCAACGAATAGTCCCTCTCCTGGTGCTCCAGTTTGACTTTCCAACTGCCTTACTATCAATCTCCCAACTTGGAGAGACAGGCCCTTTAACCTCCTGGTTTGCACAGGTTCCCAATTTGGCAGAGGATGGAAGGGACGAGGGAGAACCCATGAGAGAGTAGCTGTTAGGCATTTGGACGGGCACATGTCACTCTAATTTCCCGGCAGGAAGAAGAATTAACCAAAGTCTCAGCCACCCACCGGGAACCAGTATAGGACATGATCCAAAATTTTGGACTTGTGTTCAGCTCACAAAAAACGAGTTGAGAAATGGAGCTCAGGGGCACAGCAATTCACAAACTGGCAGAGTGATAAAGGACAACTATCGTCCAAAAATCTGTTGAGGGAAGTCAACGAGGCGGACTTGAAAGCGAGGCAAAATAGCAGGAAACAGATTTCAAGAGGTACCTTGGAATCGCCTGTAAAGCACAGGAAGAGGGGCACAACTTGGACAATGGTGCACTTGGCCAAAAAGGGCGTATGCGTTTTCTCCTGAATATATTCAGGAGAAAACGCATACGCCCTTTTTGGCCAAGCAAGCAAGCGGGCAATGCAAATCTGCACTACCAAGAAGTATCATTTCCCACCGGTCAAAAGGGACATCCACAAAATGTGTAAAAACCAGAAAGGCAAGACAGGCCCTGAGGAACTGGGAGCCTTGTTATGCTGATGGGTGGGATGTAAATTGCCAACTGCCTCACTGGAGGAGTGCATTGTGTTCCCTAAAACAAGTAAACAACAGAGCTACAGAGCCAAGGCCACTTCCAGTCTAGGGAATATACCTTGGGAAAACTGAAAATCAATAAGAAAGAGCCACCTCCAAATTTAGGGCTGCACTGACTACAAGAACCTCAACTTGGGTACACCTTAAATATCCCAGGAAATATAAAAATGGTTCAAAACATTGTGGTACTTACGTACGATGGAATATCCCTCAGCCATGAAATCAATGTCATAAGACCAGTAGCAACAAAGTGAGTGGATTCAGGTACGATGATTCTAAGTGAAATAAGTCACACAGAAAAAGAAACTTATCATAAGATATCACTTATGAAGATCCTGTAAACATGGCTACACGTGAACTGAGTTAGGAAAGAGAACAGAGTCTCACATTTAGAAAACACTCTTATGCCTGCATAAAGGGGAAGGAGAGGTAGGGTGATGCATAAAACCAGAGTTTGATATAAGCACAGGGACCGTTTCAAAAACCAACTTTGGAATTGACAAGACCGACACCTTCCTCAGTGAAAGAGACTCAAAACCCCATATTTCCCACAGAGGAATATATCTGACTAGTAAGAATCTTAAAACCTATGTATTGATATGTCTCCATAAGGGAATCAAGTGTGTCTAGAGTGGCATAAACATGGCAGCGAGAATCAGCTCAAACCCACTATAAAAAGGAATTTCAAAAGCAAACCCAAAAAACAGGGAAATTCTTTACAATTCCTTCAGGGTGTCTGAGGAAACCTGGAAAGACCCTATCTACAATGACAGCTGGATGTGGCATAAGGCTGGACACTTGGGACTGAGAGGATTGGTGAGATTGGGTGAGCGAATGCAGACCCTTTCAAGCAATAATGCATGGCCCCCATTCCATGGGTCCCAACTCTCCATGTTCAAGGGAATATTACTACAGCTATAACATGTACAGGAAACCTAGAGAATGGACACACTGTGAATACGAAAGGTTTCTAAAACTCAACTAATAGTCCCTCTCCTGGTGCTCCAGTTTGACTTTCCAACTGCCTTACTATCAATCTCCCAACTTGGAGAGACAGGCCCTTTAACCTCCTGGTTTGCACAGGTTCCCAATTTGGCAGAGGATGGAAGGGACGAGGGAGAACCCATGAGAGAGTAGCTGTTAGGCATTTGGACGGGCACATGTCACTCTAATTTCCCGGCAGGAAGAAGAATTAACCAAAGTCTCAGCCACCCACCGGGAACCAGTATAGGACATGATCCAAAATTTTGGACTTGCGTTCAGCTCACAAAAAACGAGTTGAGAAATGGAGCTCAGGGGCACAGCAATTCACAAACTGGCAGAGTGATAAAGGACAACTATCGTCCAAAAATCTGTTGAGGGAAGTCAACGAGGCGGACTTGAAAGCGAGGCAAAATAGCAGGAAACAGATTTCAAGAGGTACCTTGGAATCGCCTGTAAAGCACAGGAAGAGGGGCACAAGTTGGACAATGGTGCACTTGGCCAAAAAGAGCGTATGCGTTTTCTCCTGAATATATTCAGGAGAAAACGCATATGCCCTTTTTGGCCAAGCAAGCAAGCGGGCAATGCAAATCTGCACTACAAAGAAGTATCACTTCCCACCGGTCAAAAGGGACATCCACAAAATGTGTAAAAACCAGAAAGGCAAGACAGGCCCTGGAGAACTGGGAGCCTTGTTATGCTGATGGGCGGGATGTAAATTGCTAACTGCCTCACTGGAGGAGTGCATTGTGTTCCCTAAAACAAGTAAACAACAGAGCTACAGAGCCAAGGCCACTTCCAGTCTAGGGAATATACCTTGGGAAAACTGAAAATCAATAAGAAAGAGCCACCTCCAAATTTAGGGCTGCACTGACTACAAGAACCCCAACTTGGGTACACCTTAAATATCCCAGGAAATATAAAAATGGTTCAAAACATTGTGGTACTTACGTACGATGGAATATCCCTCAGCCATGAAATCAATGTCATAAGACCAGTAGCAGCAAAGTGAGTGGATTCAGGTACGATGATTCTAAGTGAAATAAGTCACACAGAAAAAGAAACTTATCATAAGATATCACTTATGAAGATCCTGTAAACATGGCTACACGTGAATTGAGTTAGGAAAGAGAACAGAGTCTCACATTTAGAAAACACTCTTATGCCTGCATAAAGGGGAAGGAGAGGTGGGGTGATGCATAAAACCAGAGTTTGATATAAGCACAGGGACCGTTTCAAAAACCAACTTTGGAATTGACAAGACCGACACCTTCCTCAGTGAAAGAGACTCAAAACCCCATATTTCCCACAGAGGAATATATCTGACTAGTAAGAATCTTAAAACCTATGTATTGATATGTCTCCATAAGGGAATCAAGTGTGTCTAGAGTGGCATAAACATGGCAGCGAGAATCAGCTCAAACCCACTATAAAAAGGAATTTCAAAAGCAAAACCAAAAAACAGGGAAATTCTTTACAACCCTTCAGGGTGTCTGAGGAAACCTGGAAAGACCCTATCTACAATGACAGCTGGATGTGGCATAAGGCTGGACACTTGGGACTGAGAGGATTGGTGAGATTGGGTGAGCGAATGCAGACCCTTTCAAGCAATAATGCATGGCCCCCATTCCATGGGTCCCAACTCTCCATGTTCAAGGGAATATTACTACAGCTATAACATGTACAGGAAACCTAGAGAATGGACACACTGTGAATACGAAAGGTTTCTAAAACTCAACGAATAGTCCCTCTCCTGGTGCTCCAGTTTGACTTTCCAACTGCCTTACTATCAATCTCCCAACTTGGAGAGACAGGCCCTTTAACCTCCTGGTTTGCACAGGTTCCCAATTTGGCAGAGGATGGAAGGGACGAGGGAGAACCCATGAGAGAGTAGCTGTTAGGCATTTGGACGGGCACATGTCACTCTAATTTCCCGGCAGGAAGAAGAATTAACCAAAGTCTCAGCCACCCACCGGGAACCAGTATAGGACATGATCCAAAATTTTGGACTTGCGTTCAGCTCACAAAAAACGAGTTGAGAAATGGAGCTCAGGGGCACAGCAATTCACAAACTGGCAGAGTGATAAAGGACAACTATCGTCCAAAAATCTGTTGAGGGAAGTCAACGAGGCGGACTTGAAAGCGAGGCAAAATAGCAGGAAACAGATTTCAAGAGGTACCTTGGAATCGCCTGTAAAGCACAGGAAGAGGGGCACAACTTGGACAATGGTGCACTTGGCCAAAAAGTGCGTATGCGTTTTCTCCTGAATATATTCAGGAGAAAACGCATACGCCCTTTTTGGCCAAGCAAGCAAGCGGGCAATGCAAATCTGCACTACAAAGAAGTATCACTTCCCACCGGTCAAAAGGCACATCCACAAAATGTGTAAAAACCAGAAAGGCAAGACAGGCCCTGGAGAACTGGGAGCCTTGTTATGCTGATGGGCGGTATGTAAATTGTTAACTGCCTCACTGGAGGAGTGCATTGTGTTCCCTAAAACAAGTAAACAACAGAGCTACAGAGCCAAGGCCACTTCCAGTCTAGGGAATATACCTTGGGAAAACTGAAAATCAATAAGAAAGAGCCACCTCCAAATTTAGGGCTGCACTGACTACAAGAACCCCAACTTGGGTACACCTTAAATATCCCAGGAAATATAAAAATGGTTCAAAACATTGTGGTACTTACGTACGATGGAATATCCCTCAGCCATGAAATCAATGTCATAAGACCAGTAGCAGCAAAGTGAGTGGATTCAGGTACGATGATTCTAAGTGAAATAAGTCACACAGAAAAAGAAACTTATCATAAGATATCACTTATGAAGATCCTGTAAACATGGCTACACGTGAATTGAGTTAGGAAAGAGAACAGAGTATCACATTTAGAAAACACTCTTATGCCTGCATAAAGGGGAAGGAGAGGTGGGGTGATGCATAAAACCAGAGTTTGATATAAGCACAGGGACCGTTTCAAAAACCAACTTTGGAATTGACAAGACCGACACCTTCCTCAGTGAAAGAGACTCAAAACCCCATATTTCCCACAGAGGAATATATCTGACTAGTAAGAATCTTAAAACCTATGTATTGATATGTCTCCATAAGGGAATCAAGTGTGTCTAGAGTGGCATAAACATGGCAGCGAGAATCAGCTCAAACCCACTATAAAAAGGAATTTCAAAAGCAAAACCAAAAAACAGGGAAATTCTTTACAATTCCTTCAGGGTGTCTGAGGAAACCTGGAAAGACCCTATCTACAATGACAGCTGGATGTGGCATAAGGCTGGACACTTGGGACTGAGAGGATTGGTGAGATTGGGTGAGCAAATGCAGACCCTTTCAAGCAATAATGCATGGCCCCCATTCCATGGGTCCCAACTCTCCAGGTTCAAGGGAATATTACTACAGCTATAACATGTACAGGAAACCTAGAGAATGGACACACTGTGAATACGAAAGGTTTCTAAAACTCAACGAATAGTCCCTCTCCTGGTGCTCCAGTTTGACTTTCCAACTGCCTTACTATCAATCTCCCAACTTGGAGAGACAGGCCCTTTAACCTCCTGGTTTGCACAGGTTCCCAATTTGGCAGAGGATGGAAGGGACGAGGGAGAACCCATGAGAGAGTAGCTGTTAGGCATTTGGACGGGCACATGTCACTCTAATTTCCCGGCAGGAAGAAGAATTAACCAAAGTCTCAGCCACCCACCGGGAACCAGTATAGGACATGATCCAAAATTTTGGACTTGCGTTCAGCTCACAAAAAACGAGTTGAGAAATGGAGCTCAGGGGCACAGCAATTCACAAACTGGCAGAGTGATAAAGGACAACTATCGTCCAAAAATCTGTTGAGGGAAGTCAACGAGGCGGACTTGAAAGTGAGGCAAAATAGCAGGAAACAGATTTCAAGAGGTACGTTGGAATCGACTGTAAAGCACAGGAAGAGGGGCACAACTTGGACAATGGTGCACTTGGCCAAAAAGGGCGTATGCGTTTTCTCCTGAATATATTCAGGAGAAAACGCATACGCCCTTTTTGGCCAAGCAAGCAAGCGGGCAATGCAAATCTGCACTACCAAGAAGTATCATTTCCCACCGGTCAAAAGGGACATCCACAAAATGTGTAAAAACCAGAAAGGCAAGACAGGCCCTGAGGAACTGGGAGCCTTGTTATGCTGATGGGTGGGATGTAAATTGCCAACTGCCTCACTGGAGGAGTGCATTGTGTTCCCTAAAACAAGTAAACAACAGAGCTACAGAGCCAAGGCCACTTCCAGTCTAGGGAATATACCTTGGGAAAACTGAAAATCAATAAGAAAGAGCCACCTCCAAATTTAGGGCTGCACTGACTACAAGAACCTCAACTTGGGTACACCTTAAATATCCCAGGAAATATAAAAATGGTTCAAAACATTGTGGTACTTACGTACGATGGAATATCCCTCAGCCATGAAATCAATGTCATAAGACCAGTAGCAACAAAGTGAGTGGATTCAGGTACGATGATTCTAAGTGAAATAAGTCACACAGAAAAAGAAACTTATCATAAGATATCACTTATGAAGATCCTGTAAACATGGCTACACGTGAACTGAGTTAGGAAAGAGAACAGAGTCTCACATTTAGAAAACACTCTTATGCCTGCATAAAGGGGAAGGAGAGGTGGGGTGATGCATAAAACCAGAGTTTGATATAAGCACAGGGACCGTTTCAAAAACCAACTTTGGAATTGACAAGACCGACACCTTCCTCAGTGAAAGAGACTCAAAACCCCATATTTCCCACAGAGGAATATATCTGACTAGTAAGAATCTTAAAACCTATGTATTGATATGTCTCCATAAGGGAATCAAGTGTGTCTAGAGTGGCATAAACATGGCAGCGAGAATCAGCTCAAACCCAGTATAAAAAGGAATTTCAAAAGCAAAACCAAAAAACAGGGAAATTCTTTACAATTCCTTCAGGGTGTCTGAGGAAACCTGGAAAGACCCTATCTACAATGACAGCTGGATGTGGCATAAGGCTGGACACTTGGGACTGAGAGGATTGGTGAGATTGGGTGAGCGAATGCAGACCCTTTCAAGCAATAATGCATGGCCCCCATTCCATGGGTCCCAACTCTCCAGGTTCAAGGGAATATTACTACAGCTATAACATGTACAGGAAACCTAGAGAATGGACACACTGTGAATACGAAAGGTTTCTAAAACTCAACGAATAGTCCCTCTCCTGGTGCTCCAGTTTGACTTTCCAACTGCCTTACTATCAATCTCCCAACTTGGAGAGACAGGCCCTTTAACCTCCTGGTTTGCACAGGTTCCCAATTTGGCAGAGGATGGAAGGGACGAGGGAGAACCCATGAGAGAGTAGCTGTTAGGCATTTGGACGGGCACATGTCACTCTAATTTCCCGGCAGGAAGAAGAATTAACCAAAGTCTCAGCCACCCACCGGGAACCAGTATAGGACATGATCCAAAATTTTGGACTTGCGTTCAGCTCACAAAAAACGAGTTGAGAAATGGAGCTCAGGGGCACAGCAATTCACAAACTGGCAGAGTGATAAAGGACAACTATCGTCCAAAAATCTGTTGAGGGAAGTCAACGAGGCGGACTTGAAAGCGAGGCAAAATAGCAGGAAACAGATTTCAATAGGTACCTAGGAATCGCCTGTAAAGCACAGGAAGAGGGGCACAACTTGGACAATGGTGCACTTGGCCAAAAAGGGCGTATGCGTTTTCTCCTGAATATATTCAGGAGAAAACGCATACGCCCTTTTTGGCCAAGCAAGCAAGCGGGCAATGCAAATCTGCACTACAAAGAAGTATCACTTCCCACCGGTCAAAAGGGACATCCACAAAATGTGTAAAAACCAGAAAGGCAAGACAGGCCCTGGAGAACTGGGAGCCTTGTTATGCTGATGGGCGGGATGTAAATTGCCAACTGCCTCACTGGAGGAGTGCATTGTGTTCCCTAAAACAAGTAAACAACAGAGCTACAGAGCCAAGGCCACTTCCAGTCTAGGGAATATACCTTGGGAAAACTGAAAATCAATAAGAAAGAGCCACCTCCAAATTTAGGGCTGCACTGACTACAAGAACCCCAACTTGGGTACACCTTAAATATCCCAGGAAATATAAAAATGGTTCAAAACATTGTGGTACTTACGTACGATGGAATATCCCTCAGCCATGAAATCAATGTCATAAGACCAGTAGCAGCAAAGTGAGTGGATTCAGGTACGATGATTCTAAGTGAAATAAGTCACACAGAAAAAGAAACTTATCATAAGATATCACTTATGAAGATCCTGTAAACATGGCTACACGTGAATTGAGTTAGGAAAGAGAACAGAGTCTCACATTTAGAAAACACTCTTATGCCTGCATAAAGGGGAAGGAGAGGTGGGGTGATGCATAAAACCAGAGTTTGATATAAGCACAGGGACCGTTTCAAAAACCAACTTTGGAATTGACAAGACCGACACCTTCCTCAGTGAAAGAGACTCAAAACCCCATATTTCCCACAGAGGAATATATCTGACTAGTAAGAATCTTAAAACCTATGTATTGATATGTCTCCATAAGGGAATCAAGTGTGTCTAGAGTGGCATAAACATGGCAGCGAGAATCAGCTCAAACCCAGTATAAAAAGGAATTTCAAAAGCAAAACCTAAAAACAGAGAAATTCTTTACAATTCCTTCAGGGTGTCTGAGGAAACCTGGAAAGACCCTATCTACAATGACAGCTGGATGTGGCATAAGGCTGGACACTTGGGACTGAGAGAATTGGTGAGATTGGGTGAGCAAATGCAGACCCTTTCAAGCAATAATGCATGGCCCCCATTCCATGGGTCCCAACTCTCCAGGTTCAAGGGAATATTACTACAGCTATAACATGTACAGGAAACCTAGAGAATGGACACACTGTGAATACGAAAGGTTTCTAAAACTCAACGAATAGTCCCTCTCCTGGTGCTCCAGTTTGACTTTCCAACTGCCTTACTATCAATCTCCCAACTTGGAGAGACAGGCCCTTTAACCTCCTGGTTTGCACAGGTTCCCAATTTGGCAGAGGATGGAAGGGACGAGGGAGAACCCATGAGAGAGTAGCTGTTAGGCATTTGGACGGGCACATGTCACTCTAATTTCCCGGCAGGAAGAAGAATTAACCAAAGTCTCAGCCACCCACCGGGAACCAGTATAGGACATGATCCAAAATTTTGGACTTGCGTTCAGCTCACAAAAAACGAGTTGAGAAATGGAGCTCAGGGGCACAGCAATTCACAAACTGGCAGAGTGATAAAGGACAACTATCGTCCAAAAATCTGTTGAGGGAAGTCAACGAGGCGGACTTGAAAGTGAGGCAAAATAGCAGGAAACAGATTTCAAGAGGTACGTTGGAATCGCCTGTAAAGCACAGGAAGAGGGGCACAACTTGGACAATGGTGCACTTGGCCAAAAAGGGCGTATGCGTTTTCTCCTGAATATATTCAGGAGAAAACGCATACGCCCTTTTTGGCCAAGCAAGCAAGCGGGCAATGCAAATCTGCACTACCAAGAAGTATCATTTCCCACCGGTCAAAAGGGACATCCACAAAATGTGTAAAAACCAGAAAGGCAAGACAGGCCCTGAGGAACTGGGAGCCTTGTTATGCTGATGGGTGGGATGTAAATTGCCAACTGCCTCACTGGAGGAGTGCATTGTGTTCCCTAAAACAAGTAAACAACAGAGCTACAGAGCCAAGGCCACTTCCAGTCTAGGGAATATACCTTGGGAAAACTGAAAATCAATAAGAAAGAGCCACCTCCAAATTTAGGGCTGCACTGACTACAAGAACCTCAACTTGGGTACACCTTAAATATCCCAGGAAATATAAAAATGGTTCAAAACATTGTGGTACTTACGTACGATGGAATATCCCTCAGCCATGAAATCAATGTCATAAGACCAGTAGCAACAAAGTGAGTGGATTCAGGTACGATGATTCTAAGTGAAATAAGTCACACAGAAAAAGAAACTTATCATAAGATATCACTTATGAAGATCCTGTAAACATGGCTACACGTGAACTGAGTTAGGAAAGAGAACAGAGTCTCACATTTAGAAAACACTCTTATGCCTGCATAAAGGGGAAGGAGAGGTGGGGTGATGCATAAAACCAGAGTTTGATATAAGCACAGGGACCGTTTCAAAAACCAACTTTGGAATTGACAAGACCGACACCTTCCTCAGTGAAAGAGACTCAAAACCCCATATTTCCCACAGAGGAATATATCTGACTAGTAAGAATCTTAAAACCTATGTATTGATATGTCTCCATAAGGGAATCAAGTGTGTCTAGAGTGGCATAAACATGGCAGCGAGAATCAGCTCAAACCCAGTATAAAAAGGAATTTCAAAAGCAAAACCAAAAAACAGGGAAATTCTTTACAATTCCTTCAGGGTGTCTGAGGAAACCTGGAAAGACCCTATCTATAATGACAGCTGGATGTGGCATAAGGCTGGACACTTGGGACTGAGAGGATTGGTGAGATTGGGTGAGCGAATGCAGACCCTTTCAAGCAATAATGCATGGCCCCCATTCCATGGGTCCCAACTCTCCAGGTTCAAGGGAATATTACTACAGCTATAACATGTACAGGAAACCTAGAGAATGGACACACTGTGAATACGAAAGGTTTCTAAAACTCAACGAATAGTCCCTCTCCTGGTGCTCCAGTTTGACTTTCCAACTGCCTTACTATCAATCTCCCAACTTGGAGAGACAGGCCCTTTAACCTCCTGGTTTGCACAGGTTCCCAATTTGGCAGAGGATGGAAGGGACGAGGGAGAACCCATGAGAGAGTAGCTGTTAGGCATTTGGACGGGCACATGTCACTCTAATTTCCCGGCAGGAAGAAGAATTAACCAAAGTCTCAGCCACCCACCGGGAACCAGTATAGGACATGATCCAAAATTTTGGACTTGCGTTCAGCTCACAAAAAACGAGTTGAGAAATGGAGCTCAGGGGCACAGCAATTCACAAACTGGCAGAGTGATAAAGGACAACTATCGTCCAAAAATCTGTTGAGGGAAGTCAACGAGGCGGACTTGAAAGCGAGGCAAAATAGCAGGAAACAGATTTCAAGAGGTACCTAGGAATCGCCTGTAAAGCACAGGAAGAGGGGCACAACTTGGACAATGGTGCACTTGGCCAAAAAGGGCGTATGCGTTTTCTCCTGAATATATTCAGGAGAAAACGCATACGCCCTTTTTGGCCAAGCAAGCAAGCGGGCAATGCAAATCTGCACTACAAAGAAGTATCACTTCCCACCGGTCAAAAGGGACATCCACAAAATGTGTAAAAACCAGAAAGGCAAGACAGGCCCTGGAGAACTGGGAGCCTTGTTATGCTGATGGGCGGGATGTAAATTGCCAACTGCCTCACTGGAGGAGTGCATTGTGTTCCCTAAAACAAGTAAACAACAGAGCTACAGAGCCAAGGCCACTTCCAGTCTAGGGAATATACCTTGGGAAAACTGAAAATCAATAAGAAAGAGCCACCTCCAAATTTAGGGCTGCACTGACTACAAGAACCCCAACTTGGGTACACCTTAAATATCCCAGGAAATATAAAAATGGTTCAAAACATTGTGGTACTTACGTACGATGGAATATCCCTCAGCCATGAAATCAATGTCATAAGACCAGTAGCAGCAAAGTGAGTGGATTCAGGTACGATGATTCTAAGTGAAATAAGTCACACAGAAAAAGAAACTTATCATAAGATATCACTTATGAAGATCCTGTAAACATGGCTACACGTGAATTGAGTTAGGAAAGAGAACAGAGTCTCACATTTAGAAAACACTCTTATGCCTGCATAAAGGGGAAGGAGAGGTGGGGTGATGCATAAAACCAGAGTTTGATATAAGCACAGGGACCGTTTCAAAAACCAACTTTGGAATTGACAAGACCGACACCTTCCTCAGTGAAAGAGACTCAAAACCCCATATTTCCCACAGAGGAATATATCTGACTAGTAAGAATCTTAAAACCTATGTATTGATATGTCTCCATAAGGGAATCAAGTGTGTCTAGAGTGACATAAACATGGCAGCGAGAATCAGCTCAAACCCAGTATAAAAAGGAATTGCAAAAGCAAAACCAAAAAACAGGGAAATTCTTTACAATTCCTTCAGGGTGTCTGAGGAAACCTGGAAAGACCCTATCTACAATGACAGCTGGATGTGGCATAAGGCTGGACACTTGGGACTGAGAGGATTGGTGAGATTGGGTGAGCAAATGCAGACCCTTTCAAGCAATAATGCATGGCCCCCATTCCATGGGTCCCAACTCTCCAGGTTCAAGGGAATATTACTACAGCTATAACATGTACAGGAAACCTAGAGAATGGACACACTGTGAATACGAAAGGTTTCTAAAACTCAACGAATAGTCCCTCTCCTGGTGCTCCAGTTTGACTTTCCAACTGCCTTACTATCAATCTCCCAACTTGGAGAGACAGGCCCTTTAACCTCCTGGTTTGCACAGGTTCCCAATTTGGCAGAGGATGGAAGGGACGAGGGAGAACCCATGAGAGAGTAGCTGTTAGGCATTTGGACGGGCACATGTCACTCTAATTTCCTGGCAGGAAGAAGAATTAACCAAAGTCTCAGCCACCCACCGGGAACCAGTATAGGACATGATCCAAAATTTTGGACTTGCGTTCAGCTCACAAAAAAACGAGTTGAGAAATGGAGCTCAGGGGCACAGCAATTCACAAACTGGCAGAGTGATAAAGGACAACTATCGTCCAAAAATCTGTTGAGGGAAGTCAACGAGGCGGACTTGAAAGTGAGGCAAAATAGCAGGAAACAGATTTCAAGAGGTACGTTGGAATCGCCTGTAAAGCACAGGAAGAGGGGCACAACTTGGACAATGGTGCACTTGGCCAAAAAGGGCGTATGCGTTTTCTCCTGAATATATTCAGGAGAAAACGCATACGCCCTTTTTGGCCAAGCAAGCAAGCGGGCAATGCAAATCTGCACTACCAAGAAGTATCATTTCCCACCGGTCAAAAGGGACATCCACAAAATGTGTAAAAACCAGAAAGGCAAGAGAGGCCCTGAGGAACTGGGAGCCTTGTTATGCTGATGGGTGGGATGTAAATTGCCAACTGCCTCACTGGAGGAGTGCATTGTGTTCCCTAAAACAAGTAAACAACAGAGCTACAGAGCCAAGGCCACTTCCAGTCTAGGGAATATACCTTGGGAAAACTGAAAATCAATAAGAAAGAGCCACCTCCAAATTTAGGGCTGCACTGACTACAAGAACCTCAACTTGGGTACACCTTAAATATCCCAGGAAATATAAAAATGGTTCAAAACATTGTGGTACTTACGTACGATGGAATATCCCTCAGCCATGAAATCAATGTCATAAGACCAGTAGCAACAAAGTGAGTGGATTCAGGTACTATGATTCCAAGTGAAATAAGTCACACAGAAAAAGAAACTTATCATAAGATATCACTTATGAAGATCCTGTAAACATGGCTACACGTGAACTGAGTTAGGAAAGAGAACAGAGTCTCACATTTAGAAAACACTCTTATGCCTGCATAAAGGGGAAGGAGAGGTGGGGTGATGCATAAAACCAGAGTTTGATATAAGCACAGGGACCGTTTCAAAAACCAACTTTGGAATTGACAAGACCGACACCTTCCTCAGTGAAAGAGACTCAAAACCCCATATTTCCCACAGAGGAATATATCTGACTAGTAAGAATCTTAAAACCTATGTATTGATATGTCTCCATAAGGGAATCAAGTGTGTCTAGAGTGGCATAAACATGGCAGCGAGAATCAGCTCAAACCCAGTATAAAAAGGAATTTCAAAAGCAAAACCAAAAAACAGGGAAATTCTTTACAATTCCTTCAGGGTGTCTGAGGAAACCTGGAAAGACCCTATCTACAATGACAGCTGGATGTGGCATAAGGCTGGACACTTGGGACTGAGAGGATTGGTGAGATTGGGTGAGCAAATGCAGACCCTTTCAAGCAATAATGCATGGCCCCCATTCCATGGGTCCCAACTCTCCAGGTGCAAGGGAATATTACTACAGCTATAACATGTACAGGAAACCTAGAGAATGGACACACTGTGAATACGAAAGGTTTCTAAAACTCAACGAATAGTCCCTCTCCTGGTGCTCCAGTTTGACTTTCCAACTGCCTTACTATCAATCTCCCAACTTGGAGAGACAGGCCCTTTAACCTCCTGGTTTGCACAGGTTCCCAATTTGGCAGAGGATGGAAGGGACGAGGGAGAACCCATGAGAGAGTAGCTGTTAGGCATTTGGACGGGCACATGTCACTCTAATTTCCCGGCAGGAAGAAGAATTAACCAAAGTCTCAGCCACCCACCGGGAACCAGTATAGGACATGATCCAAAATTTTGGACTTGCGTTCAGCTCACAAAAAACGAGTTGAGAAATGGAGCTCAGGGGCACAGCAATTCACAAACTGGCAGAGTGATAAAGGACAACTATCGTCCAAAAATCTGTTGAGGGAAGTCAACGAGGCGGACTTGAAAGCGAGGCAAAATAGCAGGAAACAGATTTCAAGAGGTACCTTGGAATCGCCTGTAAAGCACAGGAAGAGGGGCACAACTTGGACAATGGTGCACTTGGCCAAAAAGGGCGTATGCGTTTTCTCCTGAATATATTCAGGAGAAAACGCATACGCCCTTTTTGGCCAAGCAAGCAAGCGGGCAATGCAAATCTGCACTACCAAGAAGTATCATTTCCCACCGGTCAAAAGGGACATCCACAAAATGTGTAAAAACCAGAAAGGCAAGACAGGCCCTGAGGAACTGGGAGCCTTGTTATGCTGATGGGTGGGATGTAAATTGCCAACTGCCTCACTGGAGGAGTGCATTGTGTTCCCTAAAACAAGTAAACAACAGAGCTACAGAGCCAAGGCCACTTCCAGTCTAGGGAATATACCTTGGGAAAACTGAAAATCAATAAGAAAGAGCCACCTCCAAATTTAGGGCTGCACTGACTACAAGAACCTCAACTTGGGTACACCTTAAATATCCCAGGAAATATAAAAATGGTTCAAAACATTGTGGTACTTACGTACGATGGAATATCCCTCAGCCATGAAATCAATGTCATAAGACCAGTAGCAACAAAGTGAGTGGATTCAGGTACGATGATTCTAAGTGAAATAAGTCACACAGAAAAAGAAACTTATCATAAGATATCACTTATGAAGATCCTGTAAACATGGCTACACGTGAACTGAGTTAGGAAAGAGAACAGAGTCTCACATTTAGAAAACACTCTTATGCCTGCATAAAGGGGAAGGAGAGGTGGGGTGATGCATAAAACCAGAGTTTGATATAAGCACAGGGACCGTTTCAAAAACCAACTTTGGAATTGACAAGACCGACACCTTCCTCAGTGAAAGAGACTCAAAACCCCATATTTCCCAAAGAGGAATATATCTGACTAGTAAGAATCTTAAAACCTATGTATTGATATGTCTCCATAAGGGAATCAAGTGTGTCTAGAGTGGCATAAACATGGCAGCGAGAATCAGCTCAAACCCAGTATAAAAAGGAATTTCAAAAGCAAAACCAAAAAACAGGGAAATTCTTTACAATTCCTTCAGGGTGTCTGAGGAAACCTGGAAAGACCCTATCTACAATGACAGCTGGATGTGGCATAAGGCTGGACACTTGGGACTGAGAGGATTGGTGAGATTGGGTGAGCAAATGCAGACCCTTTCAAGCAATAATGCATGGCCCCCATTCCATGGGTCCCAACTCTCCAGGTTCAAGGGAATATTACTACAGCTATAACATGTACAGGAAACCTAGAGAATGGACACACTGTGAATACGAAAGGTTTCTAAAACTCAACGAATAGTCCCTCTCCTGGTGCTCCAGTTTGACTTTCCAACTGCCTTACTATCAATCTCCCAACTTGGAGAGACAGGCCCTTTAACCTCCTGGTTTGCACAGGTTCCCAATTTGGCAGAGGATGGAAGGGACGAGGGAGAACCCATGAGAGAGTAGCTGTTAGGCATTTGGACGGGCACATGTCACTCTAATTTCCCGGCAGCAAGAAGAATTAACCAAAGTCTCAGCCACCCACCGGGAACCAGTATAGGACATGATCCAAAATTTTGGACTTGCGTTCAGCTCACAAAAAACGAGTTGAGAAATGGAGCTCAGGGGCACAGCAATTCACAAACTGGCAGAGTGATAAAGGACAACTATCGTCCAAAAATCTGTTGAGGGAAGAAAACGAGGCGGACTTGAAAGCGAGGCAAAATAGCAGGAAACAGATTTCAAGAGGTACCTTGGAATCGCCTGTAAAGCACAGGAAGAGGGGCACAACTTGGACAATGGTGCACTTGGCCAAAAAGGGCGTATGCGTTTTCTCCTGAATATATTCAGGAGAAAACGCATACGCCCTTTTTGGCCAAGCAAGCAAGCGGGCAATGCAAATCTGCACTACAAAGAAGTATCACTTCCCACCGGTCAAAAGGGACATCCACAAAATGTGTAAAAACCAGAAAGGCAAGACAGGCCCTGGAGAACTGGGAGCCTTGTTATGCTGATGGGCGGGATGTAAATTGCCAACTGCCTCACTGGAGGAGTGCATTGTGTTCCCTAAAACAAGTAAACAACAGAGCTACAGAGCCAAGGCCACTTCCAGTCTAGGGAATATACCTTGGGAAAACTGAAAATCAATAAGAAAGAGCCACCTCCAAATTTAGGGCTGCACTGACTACAAGAACCCCAACTTGGGTACACCTTAAATATCCCAGGAAATATAAAAATGGTTCAAAACATTGTGGTACTTACGTACGATGGAATATCCCGCAGCCATGAAATCAATGTCATAAGACCAGTAGCAGCAAAGTGAGTGGATTCAGGTACGATGATTCTAAGTGAAATAAGTCACACAGAAAAAGAAACTTATCATAAGATATCACTTATGAAGATCCTGTAAACATGGCTACACGTGAATTGAGTTAGGAAAGAGAACAGAGTCTCACATTTAGAAAACACTCTTATGCCTGCATAAAGGGGAAGGAGAGGTGGGGTGATGCATAAAACCAGAGTTTGATATAAGCACAGGGACCGTTTCAATAACCAACTTTGGAATTGACAAGACCGACACCTTCCTCAGTGAAAGAGACTCAAAACCCCATATTTCCCACAGAGGAATATATCTGACTAGTAAGAATCTTAAAACCTATGTATTGATATGTCTCCATAAGGGAATCAAGTGTGTCTAGAGTGGCATAAACATGGCAGCGAGAATCAGCTCAAACCCACTATAAAAAGGAATTTCAAAAGCAAAACCAAAAAACAGGGAAATTCTTTACAATTCCTTCAGGGTGTCTGAGGAAACCTGGAAAGACCCTATCTACAATGACAGCTGGATGTGGCATAAGGCTGGACACTTGGGACTGAGAGGATTGGTGAGATTGGGTGAGAAAATGCAGACCCTTTCAAGCAATAATGCATGGCCCCCATTCCATGGGTCCCAACTCTCCAGGTTCAAGGGAATATTACTACAGCTATAACATGTACAGGAAACCTAGAGAATGGACATACTGTGAATATGAAAGGTTTCTAAAACTCAACGAATAGTCCCTCTCCTGGTGCTCCAATTTGACTTTCCAACTGCCTTACTATCAATCTCCCAACTTGGAGAGACAGGCCCTTTAACCTCCTGGTTTGCACAGGTTCCCAATTTGGCAGAGGATGGAAGGGACGAGGGAGAACCCATGAGAGAGTAGCTGTTAGGCATTTGGACGGGCACATGTCACTCTAATTTCCCGGCAGGAAGAAGAATTAACCAAAGTCTCAGCCACCCACCGGGAACCAGTATAGGACATGATCCAAAATTTTGGACTTGCGTTCAGCTCACAAAAAACGAGTTGAGAAATGGAGCTCAGGGGCACAGCAATTCACAAACTGGCAGAGTGATAAAGGACAACTATTGTCCAAAAATCTGTTGAGGGAAGTCAACGAGGCGGACTTGAAAGTGAGGCAAAATAGCAGGAAACAGATTTCAAGAGGTACGTTGGAATCGCCTGTAAAGCACAGGAAGAGGGGCACAACTTGGACAATGGTGCACTTGGCCAAAAAGGGCGTATGCGTTTTCTCCTGAATATATTCAGGAGAAAACACATACGCCCTTTTTGGCCAAGCAAGCAAGCGGGCAATGCAAATCTGCACTACCAAGAAGTATCATTTCCCACCGGTCAAAAGGGACATCCACAAAATGTGTAAAAACCAGAAAGGCAAGACAGGCCCTGAGGAACTGGGAGCCTTGTTATGCTGATGGGTGGGATGTAAATTGCCAACTGCCTCACTGGAGGAGTGCATTGTGTTCCCTAAAACAAGTAAACAACAGAGCTACAGAGCCAAGGCCACTTCCAGTCTAGGGAATATACCTTGGGAAAACTGAAAATCAATAAGAAAGAGCCACCTCCAAATTTAGGGCTGCACTGACTACAAGAACCCCAACTTGGGTACACCTTAAATATCCCAGGAAATATAAAAATGGTTCAAAACATTGTGGTACTTACGTACGATGGAATATCCCTCAGCCATGAAATCAATGTCATAAGACCAGTAGCAACAAAGTGAGTGGATTCAGGTACGATGATTCTAAGTGAAATAAGTCACACAGAAAAAGAAACTTATCATAAGATATCACTTATGAAGATCCTGTAAACATGGCTACACGTGAACTGAGTTAGGAAAGAGAACAGAGTCTCACATTTAGAAAACACTCTTATGCCTGCATAAAGGGGAAGGAGAGGTGGGGTGATGCATAAAACCAGAGTTTGATATAAGCACAGGGACCGTTTCAAAAACCAACTTTGGAATTGACAAGACCGACACCTTCCTCAGTGAAAGAGACTCAAAACCCCATATTTCCCACAGAGGAATATATCTGACTAGTAAGAATCTTAAAACCTATGTATTGATATGTCTCCATAAGGGAATCAAGTGTGTCTAGAGTGGCATAAACATGGCAGCGAGAATCAGCTCAAACCCAGTATAAAAAGGAATTTCAAAAGCAAAACCAAAAAACAGGGAAATTCTTTACAATTCCTTCAGGGTGTCTGAGGAAACCTGGAAAGACCCTATCTACAATGACAGCTGGATGTGGCATAAGGCTGGACACTTGGGACTGAGAGGATTGGTGAGATTGGGTGAGCAAATGCAGACCCTTTCAAGCAATAATGCATGGCCCCCATTCCATGGGTCCCAACTCTCCAGGTTCAAGGGAATATTACTACAGCTATAACATGTACAGGAAACCTAGAGAATGGACACACTGTGAATACGAAAGGTTTCTAAAACTCAACGAATAGTCCCTCTCCTGGTGCTCCAGTTTGACTTTCCAACTGCCTTACTATCAATCTCCCAACTTGGAGAGACAGGCCCTTTAACCTCCTGGTTTGCACAGGTTCCCAATTTGGCAGAGGATGGAAGGGACGAGGGAGAACCCATGAGAGAGTAGCTGTTAGGCATTTGGACGGGCACATGTCACTCTAATTTCCCGGCAGGAAGAAGAATTAACCAAAGTCTCAGCCACCCACCGGGAACCAGTATAGGACATGATCCAAAATTTTGGACTTGCGTTCAGCTCACAAAAAACGAGTTGAGAAATGGAGCTCAGGGGCACAGCAATTCACAAACTGGCAGAGTGATAAAGGACAACTATCGTCCAAAAATCTGTTGAGGGAAGTCAACGAGGCGGACTTGAAAGCGAGGCAAAATAGCAGGAAACAGATTTCAAGAGGTACGTTGGAATCGCCTGTAAAGCACAGGAAGAGGGGCACAACTTGGACAATGGTGCACTTGGCCAAAAAGGGCGTATGCGTTTTCTCCTGAATATATTCAGGAGAAAACGCATACGCCCTTTTTGGCCAAGCAAGCAAGCGGGCAATGCAAATCTGCATTACCAAGAAGTATCATTTCCCACCGGTCAAAAGGGACATCCACAAAATGTGTAAAAACCAGAAAGGCAAGACAGGCCCTGAGGAACTGGGAGCCTTGTTATGCTGATGGGTGGGATGTAAATTGCCAACTGCCTCACTGGAGGAGTGCATTGTGTTCCCTAAAACAAGTAAACAACAGAGCTACAGAGCCAAGGCCACTTCCAGTCTAGGGAATATACCTTGGGAAAACTGAAAATCAATAAGAAAGAGCCACCTCTAAATTTAGGGCTGCACTGACTACAAGAACCTCAACTTGGGTACACCTTAAATATCCCAGGAAATATAAAAATGGTTCAAAACATTGTGGTACTTACGTACGATGGAATATCCCTCAGCCATGAAATCAATGTCATAAGACCAGTAGCAACAAAGTGAGTGGATTCAGGTACGATGATTCTAAGTGAAATAAGTCACACAGAAAAAGAAACTTATCATAAGATATCACTTATGAAGATCCTGTAAACATGGCTACACGTGAACTGAGTTAGGAAAGAGAACAGAGTCTCACATTTAGAAAACACTCTTATGCCTGCATAAAGGGGAAGGAGAGGTGGGGTGATGCATAAAACCAGAGTTTGATATAAGCACAGGGACCGTTTCAAAAACCAACTTTGGAATTGACAAGACCGACACCTTCCTCAGTGAAAGAGACTCAAAACCCCATATTTCCCACAGAGGAATATATCTGACTAGTAAGAATCTTAAAACCTATGTATTGATATGTCTCCATAAGGGAATCAAGTGTGTCTAGAGTGGCATAAACATGGCAGCGAGAATCAGCTCAAACCCAGTATAAAAAGGAATTTCAAAAGCAAAACCAAAAAACAGGGAAATTCTTTACAATTCCTTCAGGGTGTCTGAGGAAACCTGGAAAGACCCTATCTACAATGACAGCTAGATGTGGCATAAGGCTGGACACTTGGGACTGAGAGGATTGGTGAGATTGGGTGAGCAAATGCAGACCCTTTCAAGCAATAATGCATGGCCCCCATTCCATGGGTCCCAACTCTCCAGGTTCAAGGGAATATTACTACAGCTATAACATGTACAGGAAACCTAGAGAAGGGACACACTGTGAATACGAAAGGTTTCTAAAACTCAACGAATAGTCCCTCTCCTGGTGCTCCAGTTTGACTTTCCAACTGCCTTACTATCAATCTCCCAACTTGGAGAGACAGGCCCTTTAACCTCCTGGTTTGCACAGGTTCCCAATTTGGCAGAGGATGGAAGGGACGAGGGAGAACCCATGAGAGAGTAGCTGTTAGGCATTTGGACGGGCACATGTCACTCTAATTTCCCAGCAGGAAGAAGAATTAACCAAAGTCTCAGCCACCCACCGGGAACCAGTATAGGACATGATCCAAAATTTTGGACTTGCGTTCAGCTCACAAAAAACGAGTTGAGTAATGGAGCTCAGGGGCACAGCAATTCACAAACTGGCAGAGTGATAAAGGACAACTATCGTCCAAAAATCTGTTGAGGGAAGTCAACGAGGCGGACTTGAAAGCGAGGCAAAATAGCAGGAAACAGATTTCAAGAGGTACCTTGGAATCGCCTGTAAAGCACAGGAAGAGGGGCACAACTTGGACAATGGTGCACTTGGCCAAAAAGGGCGTATGCGTTTTCTCCTGAATATATTCAGGAGAAAACGCATACGCCCTTTTTGGCCAAGCAAGCAAGCGGGCAATGCAAATCTGCACTACAAAGAAGTATCACTTCCCACCGGTCAAAAGGGACATCCACAAAATGTGTAAAAACCAGAAAGGCAAGACAGGCCCTGGAGAACTGGGAGCCTTGTTATGCTGATGGGCGGGATGTAAATTGCCAACTGCCTCACTGGAGGAGTGCATTGTGTTCCCTAAAACAAGTAAACAACAGAGCTACAGAGCCAAGGCCACTTCCAGTCTAGGGAATATACCTTGGGAAAACTGAAAATCAATAAGAAAGAGCCACCTCCAAATTTAGGGCTGCACTGACTACAAGAACCCCAACTTGGGTACACCTTAAATATCCCAGGAAATATAAAAATGGTTCAAAACATTGTGGTACTTACGTACGATGGAATATCCCTCAGCCATGAAATCAATGTCATAAGACCAGTAGCAGCAAAGTGAGTGGATTCAGGTACGATGATTCTAAGTGAAATAAGTCACACAGAAAAAGAAACTTATCATAAGATATCACTTATGAAGATCCTGTAAACATGGCTACACGTGAATTGAGTTAGGAAAGAGAACAGAGTCTCACATTTAGAAAACACTCTTATGCCTGCATAAAGGGGAAGGAGAGGTGTGGTGATGCATAAAACCAGAGTTTGATATAAGCACAGGGACCGTTTCAAAAACCAACTTTGGAATTGACAAGACCGACACCTTCCTCAGTGAAAGAGACTCAAAACCCCATATTTCCCACAGAGGAATATATCTGACTAGTAAGAATCTTAAAACCTATGTATTGATATGTCTCCATAATGGAATCAAGTGTGTCTAGAGTGGCATAAACATGGCAGCGAGAATCAGCTCAAACCCAGTATAAAAAGGATTTTCAAAAGCAAAACCAAAAAACAGGGAAATTCTTTACAATTCCTTCAGGGTGTCTGAGGAAACCTGGAAAGACCCTATCTACAATGACAGCTGGATGTGGCATAAGGCTGGACACTTGGGACTGAGAGGATTGGTGAGATTGGGTGAGCAAATGCAGACCCTTTCAAGCAATAATGCATGGCCCCCATTCCATGGGTCCCAACTCTCCAGGTTCAAGGGAATATTACTACAGCTATAACATGTACAGGAAACCTAGAGAATGGACATACTGTGAATACGAAAGGTTTCTAAAACTCAACGAATAGTCCCTCTCCTGGTGCTCCAGTTTGACTTTCCAACTGCCTTACTATCAATCTCCCAACTTGGAGAGACAGGCCCTTTAACCTCCTGGTTTGCACAGGTTCCCAATTTGGCAGAGGATGGAAGGGACGAGGGAGAACCCATGAGAGAGTAGCTGTTAGGCATTTGGACGGGCACATGTCACTCTAATTTCCCGGCAGGAAGAAGAATTAACCAAAGTCTCAGCCACCCACCGGGAACCAGTATAGGACATGATCCAAAATTTTGGACTTGCGTTCAGCTCACAAAAAACGAGTTGAGAAATGGAGCTCAGGGGCACAGCAATTCACAAACTGGCAGAGTGATAAAGGACAACTATCGTCCAAAAATCTGTTGAGGGAAGTCAACGAGGCGGACTTGAAAGTGAGGCAAAATAGCAGGAAACAGATTTCAAGAGGTACGTTGGAATCGCCTGTAAAGCACAGGAAGAGGGGCACAACTTGGACAATGGTGCACTTGGCCAAAAAGGGCGTATGCGTTTTCTCCTGAATATATTCAGGAGAAAACGCATACGCCCTTTTTGGCCAAGCAAGCAAGCGTGCAATGCAAATCTGCACTACCAAGAAGTATCATTTCCCACCGGTCAAAAGGGACATCCACAAAATGTGTAAAAACCAGAAAGGCAAGACAGGCCCTGAGGAACTGGGAGCCTTGTTATGCTGATGGGTGGGATGTAAATTGCCAACTGCCTCACTGGAGGAGTGCATTGTGTTCCCTAAAACAAGTAAACAACAGAGCTACAGAGCCAAGGACACTTCCAGTCTAGGGAATATACCTTGGGAAAAATGAAAATCAATAAGAAAGAGCCACCTCCAAATTTAGGGCTGCACTGACTACAAGAACCTCAACTTGGGTACACCTTAAATATCCCAGGAAATATAAAAATGGTTCAAAACATTGTGGTACTTACGTACGATGGAATATCCCTCAGCCATGAAATCAATGTCATAAGACCAGTAGCAACAAAGTGAGTGGATTCAGGTACGATGATTCTAAGTGAAATAAGTCACACAGAAAAAGAAACTTATCATAAGATATCACTTATGAAGATCCTGTAAACATGGCTACACGTGAACTGAGTTAGGAAAGAGAACAGAGTCTCACATTTAGAAAACACTCTTATGCCTGCATAAAGGGGAAGGAGAGGTGGGGTGATGCATAAAACCAGAGTTTGATATAAGCACAGGGACCGTTTCAAAAACCAACTTTGGAATTGACAAGACCGACACCTTCCTCAGTGAAAGAGACTCAAAACCCCATATTTCCCACAGAGGAATATATCTGACTAGTAAGAATCTTAAAACCTATGTATTGATATGTCTCCATAAGGGAATCAAGTGTGTCTAGAGTGGCATAAACATGGCAGCGAGAATCAGCTCAAACCCACTATAAAAAGGAATTTCAAAAGCAAAACCAAAAAACAGGGAAATTCTTTACAATTCCTTCAGGGTGCCTGAGGAAACCTGGAAAGACACTATCTACAATGACAGCTGGATGTGGCATAAGGCTGGACACTTGGGACTGAGAGGATTGGTGAGATTGGGTGAGCAAATGCAGACCCTTTCAAGCAATAATGCATGGCCCCCATTCCATGGGTCCCAACTCTCCAGGTTCAAGGGAATATTACTACAGCTATAACATGTACAGGAAACCTAGAGAATGGACACACTGTGAATACGAAAGGTTTCTAAAACTCAACGAATAGTCCCTCTCCTGGTGCTCCAGTTTGACTTTCCAACTGCCTTACTATCAATCTCCCAACTTGGAGAGACAGGCCCTTTAACCTCCTGGTTTGCACAGGTTCCCAATTTGGCAGAGGATGGAAGGGACGAGGGAGAACCCATGAGAGAGTAGCTGTTAGGCATTTGGACGGGCACATGTCACTCTAATTTCCCGGCAGGAAGAAGAATTAACCAAAGTCTCAGCCACCCACCGGGAACCAGTATAGGACATGATCCAAAATTTTGGACTTGCGTTCAGCTCACAAAAAACGAGTTGAGAAATGGAGCTCAGGGGCACAGCAATTCACAAACTGGCAGAGTGATAAAGGACAACTATCGTCCAAAAATCTGTTGAGGGAAGTCAACGAGGCGGACTTGAAAGTGAGGCAAAATAGCAGGAAACAGATTTCAAGAGGTACGTTGGAATCGCCTGTAAAGCACAGGAAGAGGGGCACAACTTGGACAATGGTGCACTTGGCCAAAAAGGGCGTATGCGTTTTCTCCTGAATATATTCAGGAGAAAACGCATACGCCCTTTTTGGCCAAGCAAGCAAGCGGGCAATGCAAATCTGCACTACCAAGAAGTATCATTTCCCACCGGTCAAAAGGGACATCCACAAAATGTGTAAAAACCAGAAAGGCAAGACAGGCCCTGAGGAACTGGGAGCCTTGTTATGCTGATGGGTGGGATGTAAATTGCCAACTGCCTCACTGGAGGAGTGCATTGTGTTCCCTAAAACAAGTAAACAACAGAGCTACAGAGCCAAGGCCACTTCCAGTCTAGGGAATATACCTTGGGAAAACTGAAAATCAATAAGAAAGAGCCACCTCCAAATTTAGGGCTGCACTGACTACAAGAACCCCAACTTGGGTACACCTTAAATATCCCAGGAAATATAAAAATGGTTCAAAACATTGTGGTACTTACGTACGATGGAATATCCCTCAGCCATGAAATCAATGTCATAAGACCAGTAGCAGCAAAGTGAGTGGATTCAGGTACGATGATTCTAAGTGAAATAAGTCACACAGAAAAAGAAACTTATCATAAGATATCACTTATGAAGATCCTGTAAACATGGCTACACGTGAATTGAGTTAGGAAAGAGAACAGAGTCTCACATTTAGAAAACACTCTTATGCCTGCATAAAGGGGAAGGAGAGGTGGGGTGATGCATAAAACCAGAGTTTGATATAAGCACAGGGACCGTTTCAAAAACCAACTTTGGAATTGACAAGACCGACACCTTCCTCAGTGAAAGAGACTCAAAACCCCATATTTCCCACAGAGGAATATATCTGACTAGTAAGAATCTTAAAACCTATGTATTGATATGTCTCCATAAGGGAATCAAGTGTGTCTAGAGTGGCATAAACATGGCAGCGAGAATCAGCTCAAACCCACTATAAAAAGGAATTTCAAAAGCAAAACCAAAAAACAGGGAAATTCTTTACAATTCCTTCAGGGTGTCTGAGGAAACCTGGAAAGACCCTATCTACAATGACAGCTGGATGTGGCATAAGGCTGGACACTTGGGACTGAGAGGATTGGTGAGGTTGGGTGAGCAAATGCAGACCCTTTCAAGCAATAATGCATGGCCCCCATTCCATGGGTCCCAACTCTCCAGGTTCAAGGGAATATTACTACAGCTATAACATGTACAGGAAACCTAGAGAATGGACACACTGTGAATACGAAAGGTTTCTAAAACTCAACGAATAGTCCCTCTCCTGGTGCTCCAGTTTGACTTTCCAACTGCCTTACTATCAATCTCCCAACTTGGAGAGACAGGCCCTTTAACCTCCTGGTTTGCACAGGTTCCCAATTTGGCAGAGGATGGAAGGGACGAGGGAGAACCCATGAGAGAGTAGCTGTTAGGCATTTGGACGGGCACATGTCACTCTAATTTCCCGGCAGGAAGAAGAATTAACCAAAGTCTCAGCCACCCACCGGGAACCAGTATAGGACATGATCCAAAATTTTGGACTTGAGTTCAGCTCACAAAAAACGAGTTGAGAAATGGAGCTCAGGGGCACAGCAATTCACAAACTGGCAGAGTGATAAAGGACAACTATCGTCCAAAAATCTGTTGAGGGAAGTCAACGAGGCGGACTTGAAAGTGAGGCAAAATAGCAGGAAACAGATTTCAAGAGGTACGTTGGAATCGCCTGTAAAGCACAGGAAGAGGGGCACAACTTGGACAATGGTGCACTTGGCCAAAAAGGGCGTATGCGTTTTCTCCTGAATATATTCAGGAGAAAACGCATACGCCCTTTTTGGCCAAGCAAGCAAGCGGGCAATGCAAATCTGCACTACCAAGAAGTATCATTTCCCACCGGTCAAAAGGGACATCCACAAAATGTGTAAAAACCAGAAAGGCAAGTCAGGCCCTGAGGAACTGGGAGCCTTGTTATGCTGATGGGTGGGATGTAAATTGCCAACTGCCTCACTGGAGGAGTGCATTGTGTTCCCTAAAACAAGTAAACAACAGAGCTACAGAGCCAAGGCCACTTCCAGTCTAGGGAATATACCTTGGGAAAACTGAAAATCAATAAGAAAGAGCCACCTCCAAATTTAGGGCTGCACTGACTACAAGAACCCCAACTTGGGTACACCTTAAATATCCCAGGAAATATAAAAATGGTTCAAAACATTGTGGTACTTACGTACGATGGAATATCCCTCAGCCATGAAATCAATGTCATAAGACCAGTAGCAGCAAAGTGAGTGGATTCAGGTACGATGATTCTAAGTGAAATAAGTCACACAGAAAAAGAAACTTATCATAAGATATCACTTATGAAGATCCTGTAAACATGGCTACACGTGAATTGAGTTAGGAAAGAGAACAGAGTCTCACATTTAGAAAACACTCTTATGCCTGCATAAAGGGGAAGGAGAGGTGGGGTGATGCATAAAACCAGAGTTTGATATAAGCACAGGGACCGTTTCAAAAACCAACTTTGGAATTGACAAGACCGACACCTTCCTCAGTGAAAGAGACTCAAAACCCCATATTTCCCACAGAGGAATATATCTGACTAGTAAGAATCTTAAAACCTATGTATTGATATGTCTCCATAAGGGAATCAAGTGTGTCTAGAGTGGCATAAACATGGCAGCGAGAATCAGCTCAAACCCAGTATAAAAAGGAATTTCAAAAGCAAAACCAAAAAACAGGGAAATTCTTTACAATTCCTTCAGGGTGTCTGAGGAAACCTGGAAAGACCCTATCTACAATGACAGCTGGATGTGGCATAAGGCTGGACACTTGGGACTGAGAGGATTGGTGAGATTGGGTGAGCAAATGCAGACCCTTTCAAGCAATAATGCATGGCCCCCATTCCATGGGTCCCAACTCTCCAGGTTCAAGGGAATATTACTACAGCTATAACATGTACAGGAAACCTAGAGAATGGACATACTGTGAATACGAAAGGTTTCTAAAACTCAACGAATAGTCCCTCTCCTGGTGCTCCAGTTTGACTTTCCAACTGCCTTACTATCAATCTCCCAACTTGGAGAGACAGGCCCTTTAACCTCCTGGTTTGCACAGGTTCCCAATTTGGCAGAGGATGGAAGGGACGAGGGAGAACCCATGAGAGAGTAGCTGTTAGGCATTTGGACGGGCACATGTCACTCTAATTTCCCGGCAGGAAGAAGAATTAACCAAAGTCTCAGCCACCCACCGGGAACAAGTATAGGACATGATCCAAAATTTTGGACTTGCGTTCAGCTCACAA
This sequence comes from Mesoplodon densirostris, assembly GCF_025265405.1. Classification (NCBI taxonomy): domain Eukaryota; kingdom Metazoa; phylum Chordata; class Mammalia; order Artiodactyla; family Ziphiidae; genus Mesoplodon; species Mesoplodon densirostris. The sequence goes on along the minus strand of NC_082663.1, from coordinate 184,858,331 downwards.
AAAACGAGTTGAGAAATGGAGCTCAGGGGCACAGCAATTCACAAACTGGCAGAGTGATAAAGGACAACTATCGTCCAAAAATCTGTTGAGGGAAGTCAACGAGGCGGACTTGAAAGTGAGGCAAAATAGCAGGAAACAGATTTCAAGAGGTACGTTGGAATCGCCTGTAAAGCACAGGAAGAGGGGCACAACTTGGACAATGGTGCACTTGGCCAAAAAGGGCGTATGCGTTTTCTCCTGAATATATTCAGGAGAAAACGCATACGCCCTTTTTGGCCAAGCAAGCAAGCGGGCAATGCAAATCTGCACTACCAAGAAGTATCATTTCCCACCGGTCAAAAGGGACATCCACAAAATGTGTAAAAACCAGAAAGGCAAGACAGGCCCTGAGGAACTGGGAGCCTTGTTATGCTGATGGGTGGGATGTAAATTGCCAACTGCCTCACTGGAGGAGTGCATTGTGTTCCCTAAAACAAGTAAACAACAGAGCTACAGAGCCAAGGCCACTTCCAGTCTAGGGAATATACCTTGGGAAAACTGAAAATCAATAAGAAAGAGCCACCTCCAAATTTAGGGCTGCACTGACTACAAGAACCTCAACTTGGGTACACCTTAAATATCCCAGGAAATATAAAAATGGTTCAAAACATTGTGGTACTTACGTACGATGGAATATCCCTCAGCCATGAAATCAATGTCATAAGACCAGTAGCAACAAAGTGAGTGGATTCAGGTACGATGATTCTAAGTGAAATAAGTCACACAGAAAAAGAAACTTATCATAAGATATCACTTATGAAGATCCTGTAAACATGGCTACACGTGAACTGAGTTAGGAAAGAGAACAGAGTCTCACATTTAGAAAACACTCTTATGCCTGCATAAAGGGGAAGGAGAGGTGGGGTGATGCATAAAACCAGAGTTTGATATAAGCACAGGGACCGTTTCAAAAACCAACTTTGGAATTGACAAGACCGACACCTTCCTCAGTGAAAGAGACTCAAAACCCCATATTTCCCACAGAGGAATATATCTGACTAGTAAGAATCTTAAAACCTATGTATTGATATGTCTCCATAAGGGAATCAAGTGTGTCTAGAGTGGCATAAACATGGCAGCGAGAATCAGCTCAAACCCACTATAAAAAGGAATTTCAAAAGCAAAACCAAAAAACAGGGAAATTCTTTACAATTCCTTCAGGGTGTCTGAGGAAACCTGGAAAGACCCTATCTACAATGACAGCTGGATGTGGCATAAGGCTGGACACTTGGGACTGAGAGGATTGGTGAGATTGGGTGAGCGAATGCAGACCCTTTCAAGCAATAATGCATGGCCCCCATTCCATGGGTCCCAACTCTCCAGGTTCAAGGGAATATTACTACAGCTATAACATGTACAGGAAACCTAGAGAATGGACACACTGTGAATACGAAAGGTTTCTAAAACTCAACGAATAGTCCCTCTCCTGGTGCTCCAGTTTGACTTTCCAACTGCCTTACTATCAATCTCCCAACTTGGAGAGACAGGCCCTTTAACCTCCTGGTTTGCACAGGTTCCCAATTTGGCAGAGGATGGAAGGGACGAGGGAGAACCCATGAGAGAGTAGCTGTTAGGCATTTGGACGGGCACATGTCACTCTAATTTCCCGGCAGGAAGAAGAATTAACCAAAGTCTCAGCCACCCACCGGGAACCAGTATAGGACATGATCCAAAATTTTGGACTTGCGTTCAGCTCACAAAAAACGAGTTGAGAAATGGAGCTCAGGGGCACAGCAATTCACAAACTGGCAGAGTGATAAAGGACAACTATCGTCCAAAAATCTGTTGAGGGAAGTCAACGAGGCGGACTTGAAAGCGAGGCAAAATAGCAGGAAACAGATTTCAAGAGGTACGTTGGAATCGCCTGTAAAGCACAGGAAGAGGGGCACAACTTGGACAATGGTGCACTTGGCCAAAAAGGGCGTATGCGTTTTCTCCTGAATATATTCAGGAGAAAACGCATACGCCCTTTTTGGCCAAGCAAGCAAGCGGGCAATGCAAATCTGCACTACCAAGAAGTATCATTTCCCACCGGTCAAAAGGGACATCCACAAAATGTGTAAAAACCAGAAAGGCAAGACAGGCCCTGAGGAACTGGGAGCCTTGTTATGCTGATGGGTGGGATGTAAATTGCCAACTGCCTCACTGGAGGAGTGCATTGTGTTCCCTAAAACAAGTAAACAACAGAGCTACAGAGCCAAGGCCACTTCCAGTCTAGGGAATATACCTTGGGAAAACTGAAAATCAATAAGAAAGAGCCACCTCCAAATTTAGGGCTGCACTGACTACAAGAACCTCAACTTGGGTACACCTTAAATATCCCAGGAAATATAAAAATGGTTCAAAACATTGTGGTACTTACGTACGATGGAATATCCCTCAGCCATGAAATCAATGTCATAAGACCAGTAGCAACAAAGTGAGTGGATTCAGGTACGATGATTCTAAGTGAAATAAGTCACACAGAAAAAGAAACTTATCATAAGATATCACTTATGAAGATCCTGTAAACATGGCTACACGTGAACTGAGTTAGGAAAGAGAACAGAGTCTCACATTTAGAAAACACTCTTATGCCTGCATAAAGGGGAAGGAGAGGTGGGGTGATACATAAAACCAGAGTTTGATATAAGCACAGGGACCGTTTCAAAAACCAACTTTGGAATTGACAAGACCGACACCTTCCTCAGTGAAAGAGACTCAAAACCCCATATTTCCCACAGAGGAATATATCTGACTAGTAAGAATCTTAAAACCTATGTATTGATATGTCTCCATAAGGGAATCAAGTGTGTCTAGAGTGGCATAAACATGGCAGCGAGAATCAGCTCAAACCCACTATAAAAAGGAATTTCAAAAGCAAAACCAAAAAACAGGGAAATTCTTTACAATTCCTTCAGGGTGTCTGAGGAAACCTGGAAAGACCCTATCTACAATGACAGCTGGATGTGGCATAAGGCTGGACACTTGGGACTGAGAGGATTGGTGAGATTGGGTGAGCGAATGCAGACCCTTTCAAGCAATAATGCATGGCCCCCATTCCATGGGTCCCAACTCTCCATGTTCAAGGGAATATTACTACAGCTATAACATGTACAGGAAACCTAGAGAATGGACACACTGTGAATACGAAAGGTTTCTAAAACTCAACGAATAGTCCCTCTCCTGGTGCTCCAGTTTGACTTTCCAACTGCCTTACTATCAATCTCCCAACTTGGAGAGACAGGCCCTTTAACCTCCTGGTTTGCACAGGTTCCCAATTTGGCAGAGGATGGAAGGGACGAGGGAGAACCCATGAGAGAGTAGCTGTTAGGCATTTGGACGGGCACATGTCACTCTAATTTCCCGGCAGGAAGAAGAATTAACCAAAGTCTCAGCCACCCACCGGGAACCAGTATAGGACATGATCCAAAATTTTGGACTTGCGTTCAGCTCACAAAAAACGAGTTGAGAAATGGAGCTCAGGGGCACAGCAATTCACAAACTGGCAGAGTGATAAAGGACAACTATCGTCCAAAAATCTGTTGAGGGAAGTCAACGAGGCGGACTTGAAAGCGAGGCAAAATAGCAGGAAACAGATTTCAAGAGGTACCTTGGAATCGCCTGTAAAGCGCAGGAAGAGGGGCACAACTTGGACAATGGTGCACTTGGCCAAAAAGGGCGTATGCGTTTTCTCCTGAATATATTCAGGAGAAAACGCATACGCCCTTTTTGGCCAAGCAAGCAAGCGGGCAATGCAAATCTGCACTACCAAGAAGTATCATTTCCCACCGGTTAAAAGGGACATCCACAAAATGTGTAAAAACCAGAAAGGCAAGACAGGCCCTGAGGAACTGGGAGCCTTGTTATGCTGATGGGTGGGATGTAAATTGCCAACTGCCTCACTGGAGGAGTGCATTGTGTTCCCTAAAACAAGTAAACAACAGAGCTACAGAGCCAAGGCCACTTCCAGTCTAGGGAATATACCTTGGGAAAACTGAAAATCAATAAGAAAGAGCCACCTCCAAATTTAGGGCTGCACTGACTACAAGAACCTCAACTTGGGTACACCTTAAATATCCCAGGAAATATAAAAATGGTTCAAAACATTGTGGTACTTACGTACGATGGAATATCCCTCAGCCATGAAATCAATGTCATAAGACCAGTAGCAACAAAGTGAGTGGATTCAGGTACGATGATTCTAAGTGAAATAAGTCACACAGAAAAAGAAACTTATCATAAGATATCACTTATGAAGATCCTGTAAACATGGCTACACGTGAACTGAGTTAGGAAAGAGAACAGAGTCTCACATTTAGAATACACTCTTATGCCTGCATAAAGGGGAAGGAGAGGTAGGGTGATGCATAAAACCAGAGTTTGATATAAGCACAGGGACCGTTTCAAAAACCAACTTTGGAATTGACAAGACCGACACCTTCCTCAGTGAAAGAGACTCAAAACCCCATATTTCCCACAGAGGAATATATCTGACTAGTAAGAATCTTAAAACCTATGTATTGATATGTCTCCATAAGGGAATCAAGTGTGTCTACAGTGGCATAAACATGGCAGCGAGAATCAGCTCAAACCCAGTATAAAAAGGAATTTCAAAAGCAAAACCAAAAAACAGGGAAATTCTTTACAATTCCTTCAGGGTGTCTGAGGAAACCTGGAAAGACCCTATCTACAATGACAGCTGGATGTGGCATAAGGCTGGACACTTGGGACTGAGAGGATTGGTGAGATTGGGTGAGCGAATGCAGACCCTTTCAAGCAATAATGCATGGCCCCCATTCCATGGGTCCCAACTCTCCAGGTTCAAGGGAATATTACTACAGCTATAACATGTACAGGAAACCTAGAGAATGGACACACTGTGAATACGAAAGGTTTCTAAAACTCAACGAATAGTCCCTCTCCTGGTGCTCCAGTTTGACTTTCCAACTGCCTTACTATCAATCTCCCAACTTGGAGAGACAGGCCCTTTAACCTCCTGGTTTGCACAGGTTCCCAATTTGGCAGAGGATGGAAGGGACGAGGGAGAACCCATGAGAGAGTAGCTGTTAGGCATTTGGACGGGCACATGTCACTCTAATTTCCCGGCAGGAAGAAGAATTAACCAAAGTCTCAGCCACCCACCGGGAACCAGTATAGGACATGATCCAAAATTTTGGACTTGCGTTCAGCTCACAAAAAACGAGTTGAGAAATGGAGCTCAGGGGCACAGCAATTCACAAACTGGCAGAGTGATAAAGGACAACTATCGTCCAAAAATCTGTTGAGGGAAGTCAACGAGGCGGACTTGAAAGTGAGGCAAAATAGCAGGAAACAGATTTCAAGAGGTACGTTGGAATCGCCTGTAAAGCACAGGAAGAGGGGCACAACTTGGACAATGGTGCACTTGGCCAAAAAGGGCGTATGCGTTTTCTCCTGAATATATTCAGGAGAAAACGCATACGCCCTTTTTGGCCAAGCAAGCAAGCGGGCAATGCAAATCTGCACTACCAAGAAGTATCATTTCCCACCGGTCAAAAGGGACATCCACAAAATGTGTAAAAACCAGAAAGGCAAGACAGGCCCTGAGGAACTGGGAGCCTTGTTATGCTGATGGGTGGGATGTAAATTGCCAACTGCCTCACTGGAGGAGTGCATTGTGTTCCCTAAAACAAGTAAACAACAGAGCTACAGAGCCAAGGCCACTTCCAGTCTAGGGAATATACCTTGGGAAAACTGAAAATCAATAAGAAAGAGCCACCTCCAAATTTAGGGCTGCACTGACTACAAGAACCTCAACTTGGGTACACCTTAAATATCCCAGGAAATATAAAAATGGTTCAAAACATTGTGGTACTTACGTACGATGGAATATCCCTCAGCCATGAAATCAATGTCATAAGACCAGTAGCAACAAAGTGAGTGGATTCAGGTACGATGATTCTAAGTGAAATAAGTCACACAGAAAAAGAAACTTATCATAAGATATCACTTATGAAGATCCTGTAAACATGGCTACACGTGAACTGAGTTAGGAAAGAGAACAGAGTCTCACATTTAGAAAACACTCTTATGCCTGCATAAAGGGGAAGGAGAGGTGGGGTGATACATAAAACCAGAGTTTGATATAAGCACAGGGACCGTTTCAAAAACCAACTTTGGAATTGACAAGACCGACACCTTCCTCAGTGAAAGAGACTCAAAACCCCATATTTCCCACAGAGGAATATATCTGACTAGTAAGAATCTTAAAACCTATGTATTGATATGTCTCCATAAGGGAATCAAGTGTGTCTAGAGTGGCATAAACATGGCAGCGAGAATCAGCTCAAACCCACTATAAAAAGGAATTTCAAAAGCAAAACCAAAAAACAGGGAAATTCTTTACAATTCCTTCAGGGTGTCTGAGGAAACCTGGAAAGACCCTATCTACAATGACAGCTGGATGTGGCATAAGGCTGGACACTTGGGACTGAGAGGATTGGTGAGATTGGGTGAGCGAATGCAGACCCTTTCAAGCAATAATGCATGGCCCCCATTCCATGGGTCCCAACTCTCCATGTTCAAGGGAATATTACTACAGCTATAACATGTACAGGAAACCTAGAGAATGGACACACTGTGAATACGAAAGGTTTCTAAAACTCAACGAATAGTCCCTCTCCTGGTGCTCCAGTTTGACTTTCCAACTGCCTTACTATCAATCTCCCAACTTGGAGAGACAGGCCCTTTAACCTCCTGGTTTGCACAGGTTCCCAATTTGGCAGAGGATGGAAGGGACGAGGGAGAACCCATGAGAGAGTAGCTGTTAGGCATTTGGACGGGCACATGTCACTCTAATTTCCCGGCAGGAAGAAGAATTAACCAAAGTCTCAGCCACCCACCGGGAACCAGTATAGGACATGATCCAAAATTTTGGACTTGCGTTCAGCTCACAAAAAACGAGTTGAGAAATGGAGCTCAGGGGCACAGCAATTCACAAACTGGCAGAGTGATAAAGGACAACTATCGTCCAAAAATCTGTTGAGGGAAGTCAACGAGGCGGACTTGAAAGCGAGGCAAAATAGCAGGAAACAGATTTCAAGAGGTACCTTGGAATCGCCTGTAAAGCACAGGAAGAGGGGCACAACTTGGACAATGGTGCACTTGGCCAAAAAGGGCGTATGCGTTTTCTCCTGAATATATTCAGGAGAAAACGCATACGCCCTTTTTGGCCAAGCAAGCAAGTGGGCAATGCAAATCTGCACTACCAAGAAGTATCATTTCCCACCGGTCAAAAGGGACATCCACAAAATGTGTAAAAACCAGAAAGGCAAGACAGGCCCTGAGGAACTGGGAGCCTTGTTATGCTGATGGGTGGGATGTAAATTGCCAACTGCCTCACTGGAGGAGTGCATTGTGTTCCCTAAAACAAGTAAACAACAGAGCTACAGAGCCAAGGCCACTTCCAGTCTAGGGAATATACCTTGGGAAAACTGAAAATCAATAAGAAAGAGCCACCTCCAAATTTAGGGCTGCACTGACTACAAGAACCTCAACTTGGCTACACCTTAAATATCCCAGGAAATATAAAAATGGTTCAAAACATTGTGGTACTTACGTACGATGGAATATCCCTCAGCCATGAAATCAATGTCATAAGACCAGTAGCAACAAAGTGAGTGGATTCAGGTACGATGATTCTAAGTGAAATAAGTCACACAGAAAAAGAAACTTATCATAAGATATCACTTATGAAGATCCTGTAAACATGGCTACACGTGAACTGAGTTAGGAAAGAGAACAGAGTCTCACATTTAGAAAACACTCTTATGCCTGCATAAAGGGGTAGGAGAGGTAGGGTGATGCATAAAACCAGAGTTTGATATAAGCACAGGGACCGTTTCAAAAACCAACTTTGGAATTGACAAGACCGACACCTTCCTCAGTGAAAGAGACTCAAAACCCCATATTTCCCACAGAGGAATATATCTGACTAGTAAGAAACTTAAAACCTATGTATTGATATGTCTCCATAAGGGAATCAAGTGTGTCTAGAGTGGCATAAACATGGCAGCGAGAATCAGCTCAAACCCAGTATAAAAAGGAATTTCAAAAGCAAAACCAAAAAACAGGGAAATTCTTTACAATTCCTTCAGGGTGTCTGAGGAAACCTGGAAAGACCCTATCTACAATGACAGCTGGATGTGGCATAAGGCTGGACACTTGGGACTGAGAGGATTGGTGAGATTGGGTGAGCGAATGCAGACCCTTTCAAGCAATAATGCATGGCCCCCATTCCATGGGTCCCAACTCTCCAGGTTCAAGGGAATATTACTACAGCTATAACATGTACAGGAAACCTAGAGAATGGACACACTGTGAATACGAAAGGTTTCTAAAACTCAACGAATAGTCCCTCTCCTGGTGCTCCAGTTTGACTTTCCAACTGCCTTACTATCAATCTCCCAACTTGGAGAGACAGGCCCTTTAACCTCCTGGTTTGCACAGGTTCCCAATTTGGCAGAGGATGGAAGGGACGAGGGAGAACCCATGAGAGAGTAGCTGTTAGGCATTTGGACGGGCACATGTCACTCTAATTTCCCGGCAGGAAGAAGAATTAACCAAAGTCTCAGCCACCCACCGGGAACCAGTATAGGACATGATCCAAAATTTTGGACTTGCGTTCAGCTCACAAAAAACGAGTTGAGAAATGGAGCTCAGGGGCACAGCAATTCACAAACTGGCAGAGTGATAAAGGACAACTATCGTCCAAAAATCTGTTGAGGGAAGTCAACGAGGCGGACTTGAAAGTGAGGCAAAATAGTAGGAAACAGATTTCAAGAGGTACGTTGGAATCGCCTGTAAAGCACAGGAAGAGGGGCACAACTTGGACAATGGTGCACTTGGCCAAAAAGGGCGTATGTGTTTTCTCCTGAATATATTCAGGAGAAAACGCATACGCCCTTTTTGGCCAAGCAAGCAAGCGGGCAATGCAAATCTGCACTACCAAGAAGTATCATTTCCCACCGGTCAAAAGGGACATCCACAAAATGTGTAAAAACCAGAAAGGCAAGACAGGCCCTGAGGAACTGGGAGCCTTGTTATGCTGATGGGTGGGATGTAAATTGCCAACTGCCTCACTGGAGGAGTGCATTGTGTTCCCTAAAACAAGTAAATAACAGAGCTACAGAGTCAAGGCCACTTCCAGTCTAGGGAATATACCTTGGGAAAACTGAAAATCAATAAGAAAGAGCCACCTCCAAATTTAGGGCTGCACTGACTACAAGAACCTCAACTTGGGTACACCTTAAATATCCCAGGAAATATAAAAATGGTTCAAAACATTGTGGTACTTACGTACGATGGAATATCCCTCAGCCATGAAATCAATGTCATAAGACCAGTAGCAACAAAGTGAGTGGATTCAGGTACGATGATTCTAAGTGAAATAAGTCACACAGAAAAAGAAACTTATCATAAGATATCACTTATGAAGATCCTGTAAACATGGCTACACGTGAACTGAGTTAGGAAAGAGAACAGAGTCTCACATTTAGAAAACAATCTTATGCCTGCATAAAGGGGAAGGAGAGGTGGGGTGATGCATAAAACCAGAGTTTGATATAAGCACAGGGACCGTTTCAAAAACCAACTTTGGAATTGACAAGACCGACACCTTCCTCAGTGAAAGAGACTCAAAACCCCGTATTTCCCACAGAGGAATATATCTGACTAGTAAGAATCTTCAAACCTATGTATTGATATGTCTCCATAAGGGAATCAAGTGTGTCTAGAGTGGCATAAACATGGCAGCGAGAATCAGCTCAAACCCACTATAAAAAGGAATTTCAAAAGCAAAACCAAAAAACAGGGAAATTCTTTACAATTCCTTCAGGGTGTCTGAGGAAACCTGGAAAGACCCTATCTACAATGACAGCTGGATGTGGCATAAGGCTGGACACTTGGGACTGAGAGGATTGGTGAGATTGGGTGAGCGAATGCAGACCCTTTCAAGCAATAATGCATGGCCCCCATTCCATGGGTCCCAACTCTCCATATTCAAGGGAATATTACTACAGCTATAACATGTACAGGAAACCTAGAGAATGGACACACTGTGAATACGAAAGGTTTCTAAAACTCAACGAATAGTCCCTCTCCTGGTGCTCCAGTTTGACTTTCCAACTGCCTTACTATCAATCTCCCAACTTGGAGAGACAGGCCCTTTAACCTCCTGGTTTGCACAGGTTCCCAATTTGGCAGAGGATGGAAGGGACGAGGGAGAACCCATGAGAGAGTAGCTGTTAGGCATTTGGACGGGCACATGTCACTCTAATTTCCCGGCAGGAAGAAGAATTAACCAAAGTCTCAGCCACCCACCGGGAACCAGTATAGGACATGATCCAAAATTTTGGACTTGCGTTCAGCTCACAAAAAAACGAGTTGAGAAATGGAGCTCAGGGGCACAGCAATTCACAAACTGGCAGAGTGATAAAGGACAACTATCGTCCAAAAATCTGTTGAGGGAAGTCAACGAGGCGGATTTGAAAGCGAGGCAAAATAGCAGGAAACAGATTTCAAGAGGTACCTTGGAATCGCCTGTAAAGCACAGGAAGAGGGGCACAACTTGGACAATGGTGCACTTGGCCAAAAAGGGCATATGCGTTTTCTCCTGAATATATTCAGGAGAAAACGCATATGCCCTTTTTGGCCAAGCAAGCAAGCGGGCAATGCAAATCTGCACTACAAAGAAGTATCACTTCCCACCGGTCAAAAGGGACATCCACAAAATGTGTAAAATCCAGAAAGGCAAGACAGGCCCTGGAGAACTGGGAGCCTTGTTATGCTGATGGGCGGGATGTAAATTGCTAACTGCCTCACTGGAGGAGTGCATTGTGTTCCCTAAAACAAGTAAACAACAGAGCTACAGAGCCAAGTCCACTTCCAGTCTAGGGAATATACCTTGGGAAAACTGAAAATCAATAAGAAAGAGCCACCTCCAAATTTAGGGCTGCACTGACTACAAGAACCTCAACTTGGGTACACATTAAATATCCCAGGAAATATAAAAATGGTTCAAAACATTGTGGTACTTTCATACGATGGAATATCCCTCAGCCATGAAATCAATGTCATAAGACCAGTAGCAGCAAAGTGAGTGGATTCAGGTACGATGATTCTAAGTGAAATAAGTCACACAGAAAAAGAAACTTATCATAAGATATCACTTATGAAGATCCTGTAAACATGGCTACACGTGAACTGAGTTAGGAAAGAGAACAGAGTCTCACATTTAGAAAACACTCTTATGCCTGCATAAAGGGGAAGGAGAGGTGGGGTGATGCATAAAACCAGAGTTTGATATAAGCACAGGGACCGTTTCAAAAACCAACTTTGGAATTGACAAGACCGACACCTTCCTCAGTGAAAGAGACTCAAAACCCCATATTTCCCACAGAAGAATATATCTGACTAGTAAGAATCTTAAATCCTATGTATTGATATGTCTCCATAAGGGAATCAAGTGTGTCTAGAGTGGCATAAACATGGCAGCGAGAATCAGCTCAAACCCACTATAAAAAGGAATTTCAAAAGCAAAACCAAAAAACAGGGAAATTCTTTACAATTCCTTCAGGGTGTCTGAGGAAACCTGGAAAGACCCTATCTACAATGACAGCTGGATGTGGCATAAGGCTGGACACTTGGGACTGAGAGGATTGGTGAGATTGGGTGAGCAAATGCAGACCCTTTCAAGCAATAATGCATGGCCCCCATTCCATGGGTCCCAACTCTCCATGTTCAAGGGAATATTACTACAGCTATAACATGTACAGGAAACCTAGAGAATGGACACACTGTGAATACGAAAGGTTTCTAAAACTCAACGAATAGTCCCTCTCCTGGTGCTCCAGTTTGACTTTCCAACTGCCTTACTATCAATCTCCCAACTTGGAGAGACAGGCCCTTTAACCTCCTGGTTTGCACAGGTTCCCAATTTGGCAGAGGATGGAAGGGACGAGGGAGAACCCATGAGAGAGTAGCTGTTAGGCATTTGGACGGGCACATGTCACTCTAATTTCCCGGCAGGAAGAAGAATTAACCAAAGTCTCAGCCACCCACCGGGAACCAGTATAGGACATGATCCAAAATTTTGGACTTGCGTTCAGCTCACAAAAAACGAGTTGAGAAATGGAGCTCAGGGGCACAGCAATTCACAAACTGGCAGAGTGATAAAGGACAACTATCGTCCAAAAATCTGTTGAGGGAAGTCAACGAGGCGGACTTGAAAGCGAGGCAAAATAGCAGGAAACAGATTTCAAGAGGTACCTTGGAATCGCCTGTAAAGCACAGGAAGAGGGGCACAACTTGGACAATGGTGCACTTGGCCAAAAAGGGCGTATGCGTTTTCTCCTGAATATATTCAGGAGAAAACGCATACGCCCTTTTTGGCCAAGCAAGCAAGCGGGCAATGCAAATCTGCACTACAAAGAAGTATCACTTCCCACCGGTCAAAAGGGACATCCACAAAATGTGTAAAAACCAGAAAGGCAAGACAGGCCCTGGAGAACTGGGAGCCTTGTTATGCTGATGGGCGGGATGTAAATTGTTAACTGCCTCACTGGAGGAGTGCATTGTGTTCCCTAAAACAAGTAAACAACAGAGCTACAGAGCCAAGTCCACTTCCAGTCTAGGGAATATACCTTGGGAAAACTGAAAATCAATAAGAAAGAGCCACCTCCAAATTTAGGGCTGCACTGACTACAAGAACCCCAACTTGGGTACACCTTAAATATCCCAGGAAATATAAAAATGGTTCAAAACATTGTGGTACTTACGTACGATGGAATATCCCTCAGCCATGAAATCAATGTCATAAGACCAGTAGCAGCAAAGTGAGTGGATTCAGGTACGATGATTCTAAGTGAAATAAGTCACACAGAAAAAGAAACTTATCATAAGATATCACTTATGAAGATCCTGTAAACATGGCTACACGTGAATTGAGTTAGGAAAGAGAACAGAGTATCACATTTAGAAAACACTCTTATGCCTGCATAAAGGGGAAGGAGAGGTGGGGTGATGCATAAAACCAGAGTTTGATATAAGCACAGGGACCGTTTCAAAAACCAACTTTGGAATTGACAAGACCGACACCTTCCTCAGTGAAAGAGACTCAAAACCCCATATTTCCCACAGAGGAATATATCTGACTAGTAAGAATCTTAAAACCTATGTATTGATATGTCTCCATAAGGGAATCAAGTGTGTCTAGAGTGGCATAAACATGGCAGCGAGAATCAGCTCAAACCCACTATAAAAAGGAATTTCAAAAGCAAAACCAAAAAACAGGGAAATTCTTTACAATTCCTTCAGGGTGTCTGAGGAAACCTGGAAAGACCCTATCTACAATGACAGCTGGATGTGGCATAAGGCTGGACACTTGGGACTGAGAGGATTGGTGAGATTGGGTGAGCAAATGCAGACCCTTTCAAGCAATAATGCATGGCCCCCATTCCATGGGTCCCAACTCTCCAGGTTCAAGGGAATATTACTACAGCTATAACATGTACAGGAAACCTAGAGAATGGACACACTGTGAATACGAAAGGTTTCTAAAACTCAACGAATAGTCCCTCTCCTGGTGCTCCAGTTTGACTTTCCAACTGCCTTACTATCAATCTCCCAACTTGGAGAGACAGGCCCTTTAACCTCCTGGTTTGCACAGGTTCCCAATTTGGCAGAGGATGGAAGGGACGAGGGAGAACCCATGAGAGAGTAGCTGTTAGGCATTTGGACGGGCACATGTCACTCTAATTTCCCGGCAGGAAGAAGAATTAACCAAAGTCTCAGCCACCCACCGGGAACCAGAATAGGACATGATCCAAAATTTTGGACTTGCGTTCAGCTCACAAAAAACGAGTTGAGAAATGGAGCTCAGGGGCACAGCAATTCACAAACTGGCAGAGTGATAAAGGACAACTATCGTCCAAAAATCTGTTGAGGGAAGTCAACGAGGCGGACTTGAAAGTGAGGCAAAATAGCAGGAAACAGATTTCAAGAGGTACGTTGGAATCGCCTGTAAAGCACAGGAAGAGGGGCACAACTTGGACAATGGTGCACTTGGCCAAAAAGGGCGTATGCGTTTTCTCCTGAATATATTCAGGAGAAAACGCATACGCCCTTTTTGGCCAAGCAAGCAAGCGGGCAATGCAAATCTGCACTACCAAGAAGTATCATTTCCCACCGGTCAAAAGGGACATCCACAAAATGTGTAAAAACCAGAAAGGCAAGACAGGCCCTGAGGAACTGGGAGCCTTGTTATGCTGATGGGTGGGATGTAAATTGCCAACTGCCTCACTGGAGGAGTGCATTGTGTTCCCTAAAACAAGTAAACAACAGAGCTACAGAGCCAAGGCCACTTCCAGTCTAGGGAATATACCTTGGGAAAACTGAAAATCAATAAGAAAGAGCCACCTCCAAATTTAGGGCTGCACTGACTACAAGAACCTCAACTTGGGTACACCTTAAATATCCCAGGAAATATAAAAATGGTTCAAAACATTGTGGTACTTACGTACGATGGAATATCCCTCAGCCATGAAATCAATGTCATAAGACCAGTAGCAACAAAGTGAGTGGATTCAGGTACGATGATTCTAAGTGAAATAAGTCACACAGAAAAAGAAACTTATCATAAGATATCACTTATGAAGATCCTGTAAACATGGCTACACGTGAACTGAGTTAGGAAAGAGAACAGAGTCTCACATTTAGAAAACACTCTTATGCCTGCATAAAGGGGAAGGAGAGGTGGGGTGATGCATAAAACCAGAGTTTGATATAAGCACAGGGACCGTTTCAAAAACCAACTTTGGAATTGACAAGACCGACACCTTCCTCAGTGAAAGAGACTCAAAACCCCATATTTCCCACAGAGGAATATATCTGACTAGTAAGAATCTTAAAACCTATGTATTGATATGTCTCCATAAGGGAATCAAGTGTGTCTAGAGTGGCATAAACATGGCAGCGAGAATCAGCTCAAACCCAGTATAAAAAGGAATTTCAAAAGCAAAACCAAAAAACAGGGAAATTCTTTACAATTCCTTCAGGGTGTCTGAGGAAACCTGGAAAGACCCTATCTACAATGACAGCTGGATGTGGCATAAGGCTGGACACTTGGGACTGAGAGGATTGGTGAGATTGGGTGAGCGAATGCAGACCCTTTCAAGCAATAATGCATGGCCCCCATTCCATGGGTCCCAACTCTCCAGGTTCAAGGGAATATTACTACAGCTATAACATGTACAGGAAACCTAGAGAATGGACTCACTGTGAATACGAAAGGTTTCTAAAACTCAACGAATAGTCCCTCTCCTGGTGCTCCAGTTTGACTTTCCAACTGCCTTACTATCAATCTCCCAACTTGGAGAGACAGGCCCTTTAACCTCCTGGTTTGCACAGGTTCCCAATTTGCCAGAGGATGGAAGGGACGAGGGAGAACCCATGAGAGAGTAGCTGTTAGGCATTTGGACGGGCACATGTCACTCTAATTTCCCGGCAGGAAGAAGAATTAACCAAAGTCTCAGCCACCCACCGGGAACCAGTATAGGACATGATCCAAAATTTTGGACTTGCGTTCAGCTCACAAAAAACGAGTTGAGAAATGGAGCTCAGGGGCACAGCAATTCACAAACTGGCAGAGTGAAAAAGGACAACTATCGTCCAAAAATCTGTTGAGGGAAGTCAACGAGGCGGACTTGAAAGCGAGGCAAAAGAGCAGGAAACAGATTTCAAGAGGTACCTTGGAATCGCCTGTAAAGCACAGGAAGAGGGGCACAACTTGGACAATGGTGCACTTGGCCAAAAAGGGCGTATGCGTTTTCTCCTGAATATATTCAGGAGAAAACGCATACGCCCTTTTTAGCCAAGCAAGCAAGCGGGCAATGCAAATCTGCACTACAAAGAAGTATCACTTCCCACCGGTCAAAAGGGACATCCACAAAATGTGTAAAAACCAGAAAGGCAAGACAGGCCCTGGAGAACTGGGAGCCTTGTTATGCTGATGGGTGGGATGTAAATTGCCAATTGCCTCACTGGAGGAGTGCATTGTGTTCCCTAAAACAAGTAAACAACAGAGCTACAGAGCCAAGGCCACTTCCAGTCTAGGGAATATACCTTGGGAAAACTGAAAATCAATAAGAAAGAGCCACCTCCAAATTTAGGGCTGCACTGACTACAAGAACCCCAACTTGGGTACACCTTAAATATCCCAGGAAATATAAAAATGGTTCAAAACATTGTGGTACTTACGTACGATGGAATATCCCTCAGCCATGAAATCAATGTCATAAGACCAGTAGCAGCAAAGTGAGTGGATTCAGGTACGATGATTCTAAGTGAAATAAGTCACACAGAAAAAGAAACTTATCATAAGATATCACTTATGAAGATCCTGTAAACATGGCTACACGTGAATTGAGTTAGGAAAGAGAACAGAGTCTCACATTTAGAAAACACTCTTATGCCTGCATAAAGGGAAAGGAGAGGTGGGGTGATGCATAAAACCAGAGTTTGATATAAGCACAGGGACCGTTTCAAAAACCAACTTTGGAATTGACAAGACCGACACCTTCCTCAGTGAAAGAGACTCAAAACCCCATATTTCCCACAGAGGAATATATCTGACTAGTAAGAATCTTAAAACCTATGTATTGATATGTCTCCATAAGGGAATCAAGTGTGTCTAGAGTGGCATAAACATGGCAGCGAGAATCAGCTCAAACCCAGTATAAAAAGGAATTTCAAAAGCAAAACCAAAAAACAGGGAAATTCTTTACAATTCCTTCAGGGTGTCTGAGGAAACCTGGAAAGACCCTATCTACAATGACAGCTGGATGTGGCATAAGGCTGGACACTTGGGACTGAGAGGATTGGTGAGATTGGGTGAGCAAATGCAGACCCTTTCAAGCAATAATGCATGGCCCCCATTCCATGGGTCCCAACTCTCCAGGTTCAAGGGAATATTACTACAGCTATAACATGTACAGGAAACCTAGAGAATGGACACACTGTGAATACGAAAGGTTTCTAAAACTCAACGAATAGTCCCTCTCCTGGTGCTCCAGTTTGACTTTCCAACTGCCTTACTATCAATCTCCCAACTTGGAGAGACAGGCCCTTTAACCTCCTGGTTTGCACAGGTTCCCAATTTGGCAGAGGATGGAAGGGACGAGGGAGAACCCATGAGAGAGTAGCTGTTAGGCATTTGGACGGGCACATGTCACTCTAATTTCCCGGCAGGAAGAAGAATTAACCAAAGTCTCAGCCACCCACCGGGAACCAGTATAGGACATGATCCAAAATTTTGGACTTGCGTTCAGCTCACAAAAAACGAGTTGAGAAATGGAGCTCAGGGGCACAGCAATTCACAAACTGGCAGAGTGATAAAGGACAACTATCGTCCAAAAATCTGTTGAGGGAAGTCAACGAGGCGGACTTGAAAGTGAGGCAAAATAGCAGGAAACAGATTTCAAGAGGTACGTTGGAATCGCCTGTAAAGCACAGGAAGAGGGGCACAACTTGGACAATGGTGCACTTGGCCAAAAAGGGCGTATGCGTTTTCTCCTGAATATATTCAGGAGAAAACGCATACGCCCTTTTTGGCCAAGCAAGCAAGCGGGCAATGCAAATCTGCACTACCAAGAAGTATCATTTCCCACCGGTCAAAAGGGACATCCACAAAATGTGTAAAAACCAGAAAGGCAAGACAGGCCCTGAGGAACTGGGAGCCTTGTTATGCTGATGGGTGGGATGTAAATTGCCAACTGCCTCACTGGAGGAGTGCATTGTGTTCCCTAAAACAATTAAACAACAGAGCTACAGAGCCAAGGCCACTTCCAGTCTAGGGAATATACCTTGGGAAAACTGAAAATCAATAAGAAAGAGCCACCTCCAAATTTAGGGCTGCACTGACTACAAGAACCTCAACTTGGGTACACCTTAAATATCCCAGGAAATATAAAAATGGTTCAAAACATTGTGGTACTTACGTACGATGGAATATCCCTCAGCCATGAAATCAATGTCATAAGACCAGTAGCAACAAAGTGAGTGGATTCAGGTACGATGATTCTAAGTGAAATAAGTCACACAGAAAAAGAAACTTATCATAAGATATCACTTATGAAGATCCTGTAAACATGGCTACACGTGAACTGAGTTAGGAAAGAGAACAGAGTCTCACATTTAGAAAACACTCTTATGCCTGCATAAAGGGGAAGGAGAGGTGGGGTGATGCATAAAACCAGAGTTTGATATAAGCACAGGGACCGTTTCAAAAACCAACTTTGGAATTGACAAGACCGACACCTTCCTCAGTGAAAGAGACTCAAAACCCCATATTTCCCACAGAGGAATATATCTGACTAGTAAGAATCTTAAAACCTATGTATTGATATGTCTCCATAAGGGAATCAAGTGTGTCTAGAGTGGCATAAACATGGCAGCGAGAATCAGCTCAAACCCAGTATAAAAAGGAATTTCAAAAGCAAAACCAAAAAACAGGGAAATTCTTTACAATTCCTTCAGGGTGTCTGAGGAAACCTGGAAAGACCCTATCTACAATGACAGCTGGATGTGGCATAAGGCTGGACACTTGGGACTGAGAGGATTGGTGAGATTGGGTGAGCAAATGCAGACCCTTTCAAGCAATAATGCATGGCCCCCATTCCATGGGTCCCAACTCTCCAGGTTCAAGGGAATATTACTACAGCTATAACATGTACAGGAAACCTAGAGAATGGACACACTGTGAATACGAAAGGTTTCTAAAACTCAACGAATAGTCCCTCTCCTGGTGCTCCAGTTTGACTTTCCAACTGCCTTACTATCAATCTCCCAACTTGGAGAGACAGGCCCTTTAACCTCCTGGTTTGCACATGTTCCCAATTTGGCAGAGGATGGAAGGGACGAGGGAGAACCCATGAGAGAGTAGCTGTTAGGCATTTGGACGGGCACATGTCACTCTAATTTCCCGGCAGGAAGAAGAATTAACCAAAGTCTCAGCCACCCACCGGGAACCAGTATAGGACATGATCCAAAATTTTGGACTTGCGTTCAGCTCACAAAAAACGAGTTGAGAAATGGAGCTCAGGGGCACAGCAATTCACAAACTGGCAGAGTGATAAAGGACAACTATCGTCCAAAAATCTGTTGAGGGAAGTCAACGAGGCGGACTTGAAAGTGAGGCAAAATAGCAGGAAACAGATTTCAAGAGGTACGTTGGAATCGCCTGTAAAGCACAGGAAGAGGGGCACAACTTGGACAATGGTGCACTTGGCCAAAAAGGGCGTATGCGTTTTCTCCTGAATATATTCAGGAGAAAACGCATACGCCCTTTTTGGCCAAGCAAGCAAGCGGGCAATGCAAATCTGCACTACCAAGAAGTATCATTTCCCACCGGTCAAAAGGGACATCCACAAAATGTGTAAAAACCAGAAAGGCAAGACAGGCCCTGAGGAACTGGGAGCCTTGTTATGCTGATGGGTGGGATGTAAATTGCCAACTGCCTCACTGGAGGAGTGCATTGTGTTCCCTAAAACAAGTAAACAACAGAGCTACAGAGCCAAGGCCACTTCCAGTCTAGGGAATATACCTTGGGAAAACTGAAAATCAATAAGAAAGAGCCACCTCCAAATTTAGGGCTGCACTGACTACAAGAACCTCAACTTGGGTACACCTTAAATATCCCAGGAAATATAAAAATGGTTCAAAACATTGTGGTACTTACGTACGATGGAATATCCCTCAGCCATGAAATCAATGTCATAAGACCAGTAGCAACAAAGTGAGTGGATTCAGGTACGATGATTCTAAGTGAAATAAGTCACACAGAAAAAGAAACTTATCATAAGATATCACTTATGAAGATCCTGTAAACATGGCTACACGTGAACTGAGTTAGGAAAGAGAACAGAGTCTCACATTTAGAAAACACTCTTATGCCTGCATAAAGGGGAAGGAGAGGTGGGGTGATGCATAAAACCAGAGTTTGATATAAGCACAGGGACCGTTTCAAAAACCAACTTTGGAATTGACCAGACCGACACCTTCCTCAGTGAAAGAGACTCAAAACCCCATATTTCCCACAGAGGAATATATCTGACTAGTAAGAATCTTAAAACCTATGTATTGATATGTCTCCATAAGGGAATCAAGTGTGTCTAGAGTGGCATAAACATGGCAGCGAGAATCAGCTCAAACCCAGTATAAAAAGGAATTTCAAAAGCAAAACCAAAAAACAGGGAAATTCTTTACAATTCCTTCAGGGTGTCTGAGGAAACCTGGAAAGACCCTATCTACAATGACAGCTGGATGTGGCATAAGGCTGGACACTTGGGACTGAGAGGATTGGTGAGATTGGGTGAGCGAATGCAGACCCTTTCAAGCAATAATGCATGGCCCCCATTCCATGGGTCCCAACTCTCCAGGTTCAAGGGAATATTACTACAGCTATAACATGTACAGGAAACCTAGAGAATGGACACACTGTGAATACGAAAGGTTTCTAAAACTCAACGAATAGTCCCTCTCCTGGTGCTCCAGTTTGACTTTCCAACTGCCTTACTATCAATCTCCCAACTTGGAGAGACAGGCCCATTAACCTCCTGGTTTGCACAGGTTCCCAATTTGGCAGAGGATGGAAGGGACGAGGGAGAACCCATGAGAGAGTAGCTGTTAGGCATTTGGACGGGCACATGTCACTCTAATTTCCCGGCAGGAAGAAGAATTAACCAAAGTCTCAGCCACCCACCGGGAACCAGTATAGGACATGATCCAAAATTTTGGACTTGCGTTCAGCTCACAAAAAACGAGTTGAGAAATGGAGCTCAGGGGCACAGCAATTCACAAACTGGCAGAGTGATAAAGGACAACTATCGTCCAAAAATCTGTTGAGGGAAGTCAACGAGGCGGACTTGAAAGCGAGGCAAAATAGCAGGAAACAGATTTCAAGAGGTACCTTGGAATCGCCTGTAAAGCACAGGAAGAGGGGCACAACTTGGACAATGGTGCACTTGGCCAAAAAGGGCGTATGCGTTTTCTCCTGAATATATTCAGGAGAAAACGCATACGCCCTTTTTGGCCAAGCAAGCAAGCGGGCAATGCAAATCTGCACTACAAAGAAGTATCACTTCCCACCGGTCAAAAGGGACATCCACAAAATGTGTAAAAACCAGAAAGGCAAGACAGGTCCTGGAGAACTGGGAGCCTTGTTATGCTGATGGGCGGTATGTAAATTGCCAACTGCCTCACTGGAGGAGTGCATTGTGTTCCCTAAAACAAGTAAACAACAGAGCTACAGAGCCAAGGCCACTTCCAGTCTAGGGAATATACCTTGGGAAAACTGAAAATCAATAAGAAAGAGCCACCTCCAAATTTAGGGCTGCACTGACTACAAGAACCCCAACTTGGGTACACCTTAAATATCCCAGGAAATATAAAAATGGTTCAAAACATTGTGGTACTTACGTACGATGGAATATCCCTCAGCCATGAAATCAATGTCATAAGACCAGTAGCAGCAAAGTGAGTGGATTCAGGTACGATGATTCTAAGTGAAATAAGTCACACAGAAAAAGAAACTTATCATAAGATATCACTTATGAAGATCCTGTAAACTTGGCTACACGTGAATTGAGTTAGGAAAGAGAACAGAGTATCACATTTAGAAAACACTCTTATGCCTGCATAAAGGGGAAGGAGAGGTGGGGTGATGCATAAAACCAGAGTTTGATATAAGCACAGGGACCGTTTCAAAAACCAACTTTGGAATTGACAAGACCGACACCTTCCTCAGTGAAAGAGACTCAAAACCCCATATTTCCCACAGAGGAATATATCTGACTAGTAAGAATCTTAAAACCTATGTATTGATATGTCTCCATAAGGGAATCAAGTGTGTCTAGAGTGGCATAAACATGGCAGCGAGAATCAGCTCAAACCCAGTATAAAAAGGAATTTCAAAAGCAAAACCAAAAAACAGGGAAATTCTTTACAATTCCTTCAGGGTGTCTGAGGAAACCTGGAAAGACCCTATCTACAATGACAGCTGGATGTGGCATAAGGCTGGACACTTGGGACTGAGAGGATTGGTGAGATTGGGTGAGCAAATGCAGACCCTTTCAAGCAATAATGCATGGCCCCCATTCCATGGGTCCCAACTCTCCAGGTTCAAGGGAATATTACTACAGCTATAACATGTACAGGAAACCTAGAGAATGGACACACTGTGAATACGAAAGGTTTCTAAAACTCAACGAATAGTCCCTCTCCTGGTGCTCCAGTTTGACTTTCCAACTGCCTTACTATCAATCTCCCAACTTGGAGAGACAGGCCCTTTAACCTCCTGGTTTGCACAGGTTCCCAATTTGGCAGAGGATGGAAGGGACGAGGGAGAACCCATGAGAGAGTAGCTGTTAGGCATTTGGACGGGCACATGTCACTCTAATTTCCCGCAGGAAGAAGAATTAACCAAAGTCTCAGCCACCCACCGGGAACCAGTATAGGACATGATCCAAAATTTTGGACTTGCGTTCAGCTCACAAAAAACGAGTTGAGAAATGGAGCTCAGGGGCACAGCAATTCACAAACTGGCAGAGTGATAAAGGACAACTATCGTCCAAAAATCTGTTGAGGGAAGTCAACGAGGCGGACTTGAAAGCGAGGCAAAATAGCAGGAAACAGATTTCAAGAGGTACCTTGGAATCGCCTGTAAAGCACAGGAAGAGGGGCACAACTTGGAAAATGGTGCACTTGGCCAAAAAGGGCGTATGCGTTTTCTCCTGAATATATTCAGGAGAAAACGCATACGCCCTTTTTGGCCAAGCAAGCAAGCGGGCAATGCAAATCTGCACTACAAAGAAGTATCACTTCCCACCGGTCAAAATGGACATCCACAAAATGTGTAAAAGCCAGAAAGGCAAGACAGGCCCTGGAGAACTGGGAGCCTTGTTATGCTGATGGGCGGGATGTAAATTGCCAACTGCCTCACTGGAGGAGTGCATTGTGTTCCCTAAAACAAGTAAACAACAGAGCTACAGAGCCAAGGCCACTTCCAGTCTAGGGAATATACCTTGGGAAAACTGAAAATCAATAAGAAAGAGCCACCTCCAAATTTAGGGCTGCACTGACTACAAGAACCCCAACTTGGGTACACCTTAAATATCCCAGGAAATATAAAAATGGTTCAAAACATTGTGGTACTTACGTACGATGGAATATCCCTCAGCCATGAAATCAATGTCATAAGACCAGTAGCAGCAAAGTGAGTGGATTCAGGTACGATGATTCTAAGTGAAATAAGTCACACAGAAAAAGAAACTTATCATAAGATATCACTTATGAAGATCCTGTAAACTTGGCTACACGTGAATTGAGTTAGGAAAGAGAACAGAGTATCACATTTAGAAAACACTCTTATGCCTGCATAAAGGGGAAGGAGAGGTGGGGTGATGCATAAAACCAGAGTTTGATATAAGCACAGGGACCGTTTCAAAAACCAACTTTGGAATTGACAAGACCGACACCTTCCTCAGTGAAAGAGACTCAAAACCCCATATTTCCCACAGAGGAATATATCTGACTAGTAAGAATCTTAAAACCTATGTATTGATATGTCTCCATAAGGGAATCAAGTGTGTCTAGAGTGGCATAAACATGGCAGCGAGAATCAGCTCAAACCCAGTATAAAAAGGAATTTCAAAAGCAAAACCAAAAAACAGGGAAATTCTTTACAATTCCTTCAGGGTGTCTGAGGAAACCTGGAAAGACCCTATCTACAATGACAGCTGGATGTGGCATAAGGCTGGACACTTGGGACTGAGAGGATTGGTGAGATTGGGTGAGCAAATGCAGACCCTTTCAAGCAATAATGCATGGCCCCCATTCCATGGGTCCCAACTCTCCAGGTTCAAGGGAATATTACTACAGCTATAACATGTACAGGAAACCTAGAGAATGGACACACTGTGAATACGAAAGGTTTCTAAAACTCAACGAATAGTCCCTCTCCTGGTGCTCCAGTTTGACTTTCCAACTGCCTTACTATCAATCTCCCAACTTGGAGAGACAGGCCCTTTAACCTCCTGGTTTGCACAGGTTCCCAATTTGGCAGAGGATGGAAGGGACGAGGGAGAACCCATGAGAGAGTAGCTGTTAGGCATTTGGACGGGCACATGTCACTCTAATTTCCCGCAGGAAGAAGAATTAACCAAAGTCTCAGCCACCCACCGGGAACCAGTATAGGACATGATCCAAAATTTTGGACTTGCGTTCAGCTCACAAAAAACGAGTTGAGAAATGGAGCTCAGGGGCACAGCAATTCACAAACTGGCAGAGTGATAAAGGACAACTATCGTCCAAAAATCTGTTGAGGGAAGTCAACGAGGCGGACTTGAAAGCGAGGCAAAATAGCAGGAAACAGATTTCAAGAGGTACCTTGGAATCGCCTGTAAAGCACAGGAAGAGGGGCACAACTTGGACAATGGTGCACTTGGCCAAAAAGGGCGTATGCGTTTTCTCCTGAATATATTCAGGAGAAAACGCATACGCCCTTTTTGGCCAAGCAAGCAAGCGGGCAATGCAAATCTGCACTACAAAGAAGTATCACTTCCCACCGGTTAAAAGGGACATCCACAAAATGTGTAAAAGCCAGAAAGGCAAGACAGGCCCTGGAGAACTGGGAGCCTTGTTATGCTGATGGGCGGGATGTAAATTGCCAACTGCCTCACTGGAGGAGTGCATTGTGTTCCCTAAAACAAGTAAACAACAGAGCTACAGAGCCAAGGCCACTTCCAGTCTAGGGAATATACCTTGGGAAAACTGAAAATCAATAAGAAAGAGCCACCTCCAAATTTTGGGCTGCACTGACTACAAGAACCCCAACTTGGGTACACCTTAAATATCCCAGGAAATATAAAAATGGTTCAAAACATTGTGGTACTTACGTACGATGGAATATCCCTCAGCCATGAAATCAATGTCATAAGACCAGTAGCAGCAAAGTGAGTGGATTCAGGTACGATGATTCTAAGTGAAATAAGTCACACAGAAAAAGAAACTTATCATAAGATATCACTTATGAAGATCCTGTAAACATGGCTAAACGTGAATTGAGTTAGGAAAGAGAACAGAGTCTCACATTTAGAAAACACTCTTATGCCTGCATAAAGGGGAAGGAGAGGTGGGGTGATGCATAAAACCAGAGTTTGATATAAGCACAGGGACCGTTTCAAAAACCAACTTTGGAATTGACAAGACCGACACCTTCCTCAGTGAAAGAGACTCAAAACCCCATATTTCCCACAGAGGAATATATCTGACTAGTAAGAATCTTAAAACCTATGTATTGATATGTCTCCATAAGGGAATCAAGTGTGTCTAGAGTGGCATAAACATGGCAGCGAGAATCAGCTCAAACCCAGTATAAAAAGGAATTTCAAAAGCAAAACCAAAAAACAGGGAAATTCTTTACAATTCCTTCAGGGTGTCTGAGGAAACCTGGAAAGACCCTATCTACAATGACAGCTGGATGTGGCATAAGGCTGGACACTTGGGACTGAGAGGATTGGTGAGATTGGGTGAGCAAATGCAGACCCTTTCAAGCAATAATGCATGGCCCCCATTCCATGGGTCCCAACTCTCCAGGTTCAAGGGAATATTACTACAGCTATAACATGTACAGGAAACCTAGAGAATGGACACACTGTGAATACGAAAGGTTTCTAAAACTCAACGAATAGTCCCTCTCCTGGTGTTCCAGTTTGACTTTCCAACTGCCTTACTATCAATCTCCCAACTTGGAGAGACAGGCCCTTTAACCTCCTGGTTTGCACAGGTTCCCAATTTGGCAGAGGATGGAAGGGACGAGGGAGAACCCATGAGAGAGTAGCTGTTAGGCATTTGGACGGGCACATGTCACTCTAATTTCCCGCAGGAAGAAGAATTAACCAAAGTCTCAGCCACCCACCGGGAACCAGTATAGGACATGATCCAAAATTTTGGACTTGCGTTCAGCTCACAAAAAACGAGTTGAGAAATGGAGCTCAGGGGCACAGCAATTCACAAACTGGCAGAGTGATAAAGGACAACTATCGTCCAAAAATCTGTTGAGGGAAGTCAACGAGGCGGACTTGAAAGCGAGGCAAAACAGCAGGAAACAGATTTCAAGAGGTACCTTGGAATCGCCTGTAAAGCACAGGAAGAGGGGCACAACTTGGACAATGGTGCACTTGGCCAAAAAGGGCGTATGCGTTTTCTCCTGAATATATTCAGGAGAAAACGCATACGCCCTTTTTGGCCAAGCAAGCAAGCGGGCAATGCAAATCTGCACTACAAAGAAGTATCACTTCCCACCGGTCAAAAGGGACATCCACAAAATGTGTAAAAACCAGAAAGGCAAGACAGGCCCTGGAGAACTGGGAGCCTTGTTATGCTGATGGGCGGGATGTAAATTGCCAACTGCCTCACTGGAGGAGTGCATTGTGTTCCCTAAAACAAGTAAACAACAGAGCTACAGAGCCAAGGCCACTTCCAGTCTAGGGAATATACCTTGGGAAAACTGAAAATCAATAAGAAAGAGCCACCTCCAAATTTAGGGCTGCACTGACTACAAGAACCCCAACTTGGGTACACCTTAAATATCCCAGGAAATATAAAAATGGTTCAAAACATTGTGGTACTTACGTACGATGGAATATCCCTCAGCCATGAAATCAATGTCATAAGACCAGTAGCAGCAAAGTGAGTGGATTCAGGTACGATGATTCTAAGTGAAATAAGTCACACAGAAAAAGAAACTTATCATAAGATATCACTTATGAAGATCCTGTAAACATGGCTACACGTGAATTGAGTTAGGAAAGAGAACAGAGTCTCACATTTAGAAAACACTCTTATGCCTGCATAAAAGGGAAGGAGAGGTGGGGTGATGCATAAAACCAGAGTTTGATATAAGCACAGGGACCGTTTCAAAAACCAACTTTGGAATTGACAAGACCGACACCTTCCTCAGTGAAAGAGACTCAAAACCCCATATTTCCCACAGAGGAATATATCTGACTAGTAAGAATCTTAAAACCTATGTATTGATATGTCTCCATAAGGGAATCAAGTGTGTCTAGAGTGGCATAAACATGGCAGCGAGAATCAGCTCAAACCCAGTATAAAAAGGAATTTCAAAAGCAAAACCAAAAAACAGGGAAATTCTTTACAATTCCTTCAGGGTGTCTGAGGAAACCTGGAAAGACCCTATCTACAATGACAGCTGGATGTGGCATAAGGCTGGACACTTGGGACTGAGAGGATTGGTGAGATTGGGTGAGCAAATGCAGACCCTTTCAAGCAATAATGCATGGCCCCCATTCCATGGGTCCCAACTCTCCAGGTTCAAGGGAATATTACTACAGCTATAACATGTACAGGAAACCTAGAGAATGGACACACTGTGAATACGAAAGGTTTCTAAAACTCAACGAATAGTCCCTCTCCTGGTGCTCCAGTTTGACTTTCCAACTGCCTTACTATCAATCTCCCAACTTGGAGAGACAGGCCCTTTAACCTCCTGGTTTGCACAGGTTCCCAATTTGGCAGAGGATGGAAGGGACGAGGGAGAACCCATGAGAGAGTAGCTGTTAGGCATTTGGACGGGCACATGTCACTCTAATTTCCCGGCAGGAAGAAGAATTAACCAAAGTCTCAGCCACCCACCGGGAACCAGTATAGGACATGATCCAAAATTTTGGACTTGGGTTCAGCTCACAAAAAACGAGTTGAGAAATGGAGCTCAGGGGCACAGCAATTCACAAACTGGCAGAGTGATAAAGGACAACTATCGTCCAAAAATCTGTTGAGGGAAGTCAACGAGGCGGACTTGAAAGTGAGGCAAAATAGCAGGAAACAGATTTCAAGAGGTACGTTGGAATCGCCTGTAAAGCACAGGAAGAGGGGCACAACTTGGACAATGGTGCACTTGGCCAAAAAGGGCGTATGCGTTTTCTCCTGAATATATTCAGGAGAAAACGCATACGCCCTTTTTGGCCAAGCAAGCAAGCGGGCAATGCAAATCTGCACTACCAAGAAGTATCATTTCCCACCGGTCAAAAGGGACATCCACAAAATGTGTAAAAACCAGAAAGGCAAGACAGGCCCTGAGGAACTGGGAGCCTTGTTATGCTGATGGGTGGGATGTAAATTGCCAACTGCCTCACTGGAGGAGTGCATTGTGTTCCCTAAAACAAGTAAACAACAGAGCTACAGAGCCAAGGCCACTTCCAGTCTAGGGAATATACCTTGGGAAAACTGAAAATCAATAAGAAAGAGCCACCTCCAAATTTAGGGCTGCACTGACTACAAGAACCTCAACTAGGGTACACCTTAAATATCCCAGGAAATATAAAAATGGTTCAAAACATTGTGGTACTTACGTACGATGGAATATCCCTCAGCCATGAAATCAATGTCATAAGACCAGTAGCAACAAAGTGAGTGGATTCAGGTACGATGATTCTAAGTGAAATAAGTCACACAGAAAAAGAAACTTATCATAAGATATCACTTATGAAGATCCTGTAAACATGGCTACACGTGAACTGAGTTAGGAAAGAGAACAGAGTCTCACATTTAGAAAACACTCTTATGCCTGCATAAAGGGGAAGGAGAGGTGGGGTGATGCATAAAACCAGAGTTTGATATAAGCACAGGGACCGTTTCAAAAACCAACTTTGGAATTGACCAGACCGACACCTTCCTCAGTGAAAGAGACTCAAAACCCCATATTTCCCACAGAGGAATATATCTGACTAGTAAGAATCTTAAAACCTATGTATTGATATGTCTCCATAAGGGAATCAAGTGTGTCTAGAGTGGCATAAACATGGCAGCGAGAATCAGCTCAAACCCAGTATAAAAAGGAATTTCAAAAGCAAAACCAAAAAACAGGGAAATTCTTTACAATTCCTTCAGGGTGTCTGAGGAAACCTGGAAAGACCCTATCTACAATGACAGCTGGATGTGGCATAAGGCTGGACACTTGGGACTGAGAGGATTGGTGAGATTGGGTGAGCGAATGCAGACCCTTTCAAGCAATAATGCATGGCCCCCATTCCATGGGTCCCAACTCTCCAGGTTCAAGGGAATATTACTACAGCTATAACATGTACAGGAAACCTAGAGAATGGACACACTGTGAATACGAAAGGTTTCTAAAACTCAACGAATAGTCCCTCTCCTGGTGCTCCAGTTTGACTTTCCAACTGCCTTACTATCAATCTCCCAACTTGGAGAGACAGGCCCTTTAACCTCCTGGTTTGCACAGGTTCCCAATTTGGCAGAGGATGGAAGGGACGAGGGAGAACCCATGAGAGAGTAGCTGTTAGGCATTTGGACGGGCACATGTCACTCTAATTTCCCGGCAGGAAGAAGAATTAACCAAAGTCTCAGCCACCCACCGGGAACCAGTATAGGACATGATCCAAAATTTTGGACTTGCGTTCAGCTCACAAAAAACGAGTTGAGAAATGGAGCTCAGGGGCACAGCAATTCACAAACTGGCAGAGTGATAAAGGACAACTATCATCCAAAAATCTGTTGAGGGAAGTCAACGAGGCGGACTTGAAAGCGAGGCAAAATAGCAGGAAACAGATTTCAAGAGGTACCTTGGAATCGCCTGTAAAGCACAGGAAGAGGGGCACAACTTGGACAATGGTGCACTTGGCCAAAAAGGGCGTATGCGTTTTCTCCTGAATATATTCAGGAGAAAACGCATACGCCCTTTTTGGACAAGCAAGCAAGCGGGCAATGCAAATCTGCACTACAAAGAAGTATCACTTCCCACCGGTCAAAAGGGACATCCACAAAATGTGTAAAAACCAGAAAGGCAAGACAGGCCCTGGAGAACTGGGAGCCTTGTTATGCTGATGGGTGGGATGTAAATTGCCAACTGCCTCACTGGAGGAGTGCATTGTGTTCCCTAAAACAAGTAAACAACAGAGCTACAGAGCCAAGGCCACTTCCAGTCTAGGGAATATACCTTGGGAAAACTGAAAATCAATAAGAAAGAGCCACCTCCAAATTTAGGGCTGCACTGACTACAAGAACCCCAACTTGGGTACACCTTAAATATCCCAGGAAATATAAAAATGGTTCAAAACATTGTGGTACTTACGTACGATGGAATATCCCTCAGCCATGAAATCAATGTCATAAGACCAGTAGCAGCAAAGTGAGTGGATTCAGGTACGATGATTCTAAGTGAAATAAGTCACACAGAAAAAGAAACTTATCATAAGATATCACTTATGAAGATCCTGTAAACATGGCTACACGTGAATTGAGTTAGGAAAGAGAACAGAGTCTCACATTTAGAAAACACTCTTATGCCTGCATAAAAGGGAAGGAGAGGTGGGGTGATGCATAAAACCAGAGTTTGATATAAGCACAGGGACCGTTTCAAAAACCAACTTTGGAATTGACAAGACCGACACCTTCCTCAGTGAAAGAGACTCAAAACCCCATATTTCCCACAGAGGAATATATCTGACTAGTAAGAATCTTAAAACCTATGTATTGATATGTCTCCATAAGGGAATCAAGTGTGTCTAGAGTGGCATAAACATGGCAGCGAGAATCAGCTCAAACCCAGTATAAAAAGGAATTTCAAAAGCAAAACCAAAAAACAGGGAAATTCTTTACAATTCCTTCAGGGTGTCTGAGGAAACCTGGAAAGACCCTATCTACAATGACAGCTGGATGTGGCATAAGGCTGGACACTTGGGACTGAGAGGATTGGTGAGATTGGGTGAGCAAATGCAGACCCTTTCAAGCAATAATGCATGGCCCCCATTCCATGGGTCCCAACTCTCCAGGTTCAAGGGAATATTACTACAGCTATAACATGTACAGGAAACCTAGAGAATGGACACACTGTGAATACGAAAGGTTTCTAAAACTCAACGAATAGTCCCTCTCCTGGTGCTCCAGTTTGACTTTCCAACTGCCTTACTATCAATCTCCCAACTTGGAGAGACAGGCCCTTTAACCTCCTGGTTTGCACAGGTTCCCAATTTGGCAGAGGATGGAAGGGACGAGGGAGAACCCATGAGAGAGTAGCTGTTAGGCATTTGGACGGGCACATGTCACTCTAATTTCCCGGCAGGAAGAAGAATTAACCAAAGTCTCAGCCACCCACCGGGAACCAGTATAGGACATGATCCAAAATTTTGGACTTGGGTTCAGCTCACAAAAAACGAGTTGAGAAATGGAGCTCAGGGGCACAGCAATTCACAAACTGGCAGAGTGATAAAGGACAACTATCGTCCAAAAATCTGTTGAGGGAAGTCAACGAGGCGGACTTGAAAGTGAGGCAAAATAGCAGGAAACAGATTTCAAGAGGTACGTTGGAATCGCCTGTAAAGCACAGGAAGAGGGGCACAACTTGGACAATGGTGCACTTGGCCAAAAAGGGCGTATGCGTTTTCTCCTGAATATATTCAGGAGAAAACGCATACGCCCTTTTTGGCCAAGCAAGCAAGCGGGCAATGCAAATCTGCACTACCAAGAAGTATCATTTCCCACCGGTCAAAAGGGACATCCACAAAATGTGTAAAAACCAGAAAGGCAAGACAGGCCCTGAGGAACTGGGAGCCTTGTTATGCTGATGGGTGGGATGTAAATTGCCAACTGCCTCACTGGAGGAGTGCATTGTGTTCCCTAAAACAAGTAAACAACAGAGCTACAGAGCCAAGGCCACTTCCAGTCTAGGGAATATACCTTGGGAAAACTGAAAATCAATAAGAAAGAGCCACCTCCAAATTTAGGGCTGCACTGACTACAAGAACCTCAACTAGGGTACACCTTAAATATCCCAGGAAATATAAAAATGGTTCAAAACATTGTGGTACTTACGTACGATGGAATATCCCTCAGCCATGAAATCAATGTCATAAGACCAGTAGCAACAAAGTGAGTGGATTCAGGTACGATGATTCTAAGTGAAATAAGTCACACAGAAAAAGAAACTTATCATAAGATATCACTTATGAAGATCCTGTAAACATGGCTACACGTGAACTGAGTTAGGAAAGAGAACAGAGTCTCACATTTAGAAAACACTCTTATGCCTGCATAAAGGGGAAGGAGAGGTGGGGTGATGCATAAAACCAGAGTTTGATATAAGCACAGGGACCGTTTCAAAAACCAACTTTGGAATTGACCAGACCGACACCTTCCTCAGTGAAAGAGACTCAAAACCCCATATTTCCCACAGAGGAATATATCTGACTAGTAAGAATCTTAAAACCTATGTATTGATATGTCTCCATAAGGGAATCAAGTGTGTCTAGAGTGGCATAAACATGGCAGCGAGAATCAGCTCAAACCCAGTATAAAAAGGAATTTCAAAAGCAAAACCAAAAAACAGGGAAATTCTTTACAATTCCTTCAGGGTGTCTGAGGAAACCTGGAAAGACCCTATCTACAATGACAGCTGGATGTGGCATAAGGCTGGACACTTGGGACTGAGAGGATTGGTGAGATTGGGTGAGCGAATGCAGACCCTTTCAAGCAATAATGCATGGCCCCCATTCCATGGGTCCCAACTCTCCAGGTTCAAGGGAATATTACTACAGCTATAACATGTACAGGAAACCTAGAGAATGGACACACTGTGAATACGAAAGGTTTCTAAAACTCAACGAATAGTCCCTCTCCTGGTGCTCCAGTTTGACTTTCCAACTGCCTTACTATCAATCTCCCAACTTGGAGAGACAGGCCCTTTAACCTCCTGGTTTGCACAGGTTCCCAATTTGGCAGAGGATGGAAGGGACGAGGGAGAACCCATGAGAGAGTAGCTGTTAGGCATTTGGACGGGCACATGTCACTCTAATTTCCCGGCAGGAAGAAGAATTAACCAAAGTCTCAGCCACCCACCGGGAACCAGTATAGGACATGATCCAAAATTTTGGACTTGCGTTCAGCTCACAAAAAACGAGTTGAGAAATGGAGCTCAGGGGCACAGCAATTCACAAACTGGCAGAGTGATAAAGGACAACTATCATCCAAAAATCTGTTGAGGGAAGTCAACGAGGCGGACTTGAAAGCGAGGCAAAATAGCAGGAAACAGATTTCAAGAGGTACCTTGGAATCGCCTGTAAAGCACAGGAAGAGGGGCACAACTTGGACAATGGTGCACTTGGCCAAAAAGGGCGTATGCGTTTTCTCCTGAATATATTCAGGAGAAAACGCATACGCCCTTTTTGGACAAGCAAGCAAGCGGGCAATGCAAATCTGCACTACAAAGAAGTATCACTTCCCACCGGTCAAAAGGGACATCCACAAAATGTGTAAAAACCAGAAAGGCAAGACAGGCCCTGGAGAACTGGGAGCCTTGTTATGCTGATGGGCGGTATGTAAATTGCCAACTGCCTCACTGGAGGAGTGCATTGTGTTCCCTAAAACAAGTAAACAACAGAGCTACAGAGACAAGGCCACTTCCAGTCTAGGGAATATACCTTGGGAAAACTGAAAATCAATAAGAAAGAGCCACCTCCAAATTTAGGGCTGCACTGACTACAAGAACCCCAACTTGGGTACACCTTAAATATCCCAGGAAATATAAAAATGGTTCAAAACATTGTGGTACTTACGTACGATGGAATATCCCTCAGCCATGAAATCAATGTCATAAGACCAGTAGCAGCAAAGTGAGTGGATTCAGGTACGATGATTCTAAGTGAAATAAGTCACACAGAAAAAGAAACTTATCATAAGATATCACTTATGAAGATCCTGTAAACATGGCTACACGTGAATTGAGTTAGGAAAGAGAACAGAGTCTCACATTTAGAAAACACTCTTATGCCTGCATAAAGGGGAAGGAGAGGTGGGGTGATGCATAAAACCAGAGTTTGATATAAGCACAGGGACCGTTTCAAAAACCAACTTTGGAATTGACAAGACCGACACCTTCCTCAGTGAAAGAGACTCAAAACACCATATTTCCCACAGAGGAATATATCTGACTAGTAAGAATCTTAAAACCTATGTATTGATATGTCTCCATAAGGGAATCAAGTGTGTCTAGAGTGGCATAAACATGGCAGCGAGAATCAGCTCAAACCCAGTATAAAAAGGAATTTCAAAAGCAAAACCAAAAAACAGGGAAATTCTTTACAATTCCTTCAGGGTGTCTGAGGAAACCTGGAAAGACCCTATCTACAATGACAGCTGGATGTGGCATAAGGCTGGACACTTGGGACTGAGAGGATTGGTGAGATTGGGTGAGCAAATGCAGACCCTTTCAAGCAATAATGCATGGCCCCCATTCCATGGGTCCCAACTCTCCAGGTTCAAGGGAATATTACTACAGCTATAACATGTACAGGAAACCTAGAGAATGGACACACTGTGAATACGAAAGGTTTCTAAAACTCAACGAATAGTCCCTCTCCTGGTGTTCCAGTTTGACTTTCCAACTGCCTTACTATCAATCTCCCAACTTGGAGAGACAGGCCCTTTAACCTCCTGGTTTGCACAGGTTCCCAATTTGGCAGAGGATGGAAGGGACGAGGGAGAACCCATGAGAGAGTAGCTGTTAGGCATTTGGACGGGCACATGTCACTCTAATTTCCCGCAGGAAGAAGAATTAACCAAAGTCTCAGCCACCCACCGGGAACCAGTATAGGACATGATCCAAAATTTTGGACTTGCGTTCAGCTCACAAAAAACGAGTTGAGAAATGGAGCTCAGGGGCACAGCAATTCACAAACTGGCAGAGTGATAAAGGACAACTATCGTCCAAAAATCTGTTGAGGGAAGTCAACGAGGCGGACTTGAAAGCGAGGCAAAATAGCAGGAAACAGATTTCAAGAGGTACCTTGGAATCGCCTGTAAAGCACAGGAAGAGGGGCACAACTTGGACAATGGTGCACTTGGCCAAAAAGGGCGTATGCGTTTTCTCCTGAATATATTCAGGAGAAAACGCATACGCCCTTTTTGGCCAAGCAAGCAAGCGGGCAATGCAAATCTGCACTACAAAGAAGTATCACTTCCCACCGGTCAAAAGGGACATCCACAAAATGTGTAAAAACCAGAAAGGCAAGACAGGCCCTGGAGAACTGGGAGCCTTGTTATGCTGATGGGCGGGATGTAAATTGCCAACTGCCTCACTGGAGGAGTGCATTGTGTTCCCTAAAACAAGTAAACAACAGAGCTACAGAGCCAAGGCCACTTCCAGTCTAGGGAATATACCTTGGGAAAACTGAAAATCAATAAGAAAGAGCCACCTCCAAATTTAGGGCTGCACTGACTACAAGAACCCCAACTTGGGTACACCTTAAATATCCCAGGAAATATAAAAATGGTTCAAAACATTGTGGTACTTACGTACGATGGAATATCCCTCAGCCATGAAATCAATGTCATAAGACCAGTAGCAGCAAAGTGAGTGGATTCAGGTACGATGATTCTAAGTGAAATAAGTCACACAGAAAAAGAAACTTATCATAAGATATCACTTATGAAGATCCTGTAAACATGGCTACACGTGAATTGAGTTAGGAAAGAGAACAGAGTCTCACATTTAGAAAACACTCTTATGCCTGCATAAAAGGGAAGGAGAGGTGGGGTGATGCATAAAACCAGAGTTTGATATAAGCACAGGGACCGTTTCAAAAACCAACTTTGGAATTGACAAGACCGACACCTTCCTCAGTGAAAGAGACTCAAAACACCATATTTCCCACAGAGGAATATATCTGACTAGTAAGAATCTTAAAACCTATGTATTGATATGTCTCCATAAGGGAATCAAGTGTGTCTAGAGTGGCATAAACATGGCAGCGAGAATCAGCTCAAACCCAGTATAAAAAGGAATTTCAAAAGCAAAACCAAAAAACAGGGAAATTCTTTACAATTCCTTCAGGGTGTCTGAGGAAACCTGGAAAGACCCTATCTACAATGACAGCTGGATGTGGCATAAGGCTGGACACTTGGGACTGAGAGGATTGGTGAGATTGGGTGAGCAAATGCAGACCCTTTCAAGCAATAATGCATGGCCCCCATTCCATGGGTCCCAACTCTCCAGGTTCAAGGGAATATTACTAGAGCTATAACATGTACAGGAAACCTAGAGAATGTACACACTGTGAATACGAAAGGTTTCTAAAACTCAACGAATAGTCCCTCTCCTGGTGCTCCAGTTTGACTTTCCAACTGCCTTACTATCAATCTCCCAACTTGGAGAGACAGGCCCTTTAACCTCCTGGTTTGCACAGGTTCCCAATTTGGCAGAGGATGGAAGGGACGAGGGAGAACCCATGAGAGAGTAGCTGTTAGGCATTTGGACGGGCACATGTCACTCTAATTTCCCGGCAGGAAGAAGAATTAACCAAAGTCTCAGCCACCCACCGGGAACCAGTATAGGACATGATCCAAAATTTTGGACTTGGGTTCAGCTCACAAAAAACGAGTTGAGAAATGGAGCTCAGGGGCACAGCAATTCACAAACTGGCAGAGTGATAAAGGACAACTATCGTCCAAAAATCTGTTGAGGGAAGTCAACGAGGCGGACTTGAAAGTGAGGCAAAATAGCAGGAAACAGATTTCAAGAGGTACGTTGGAATCGCCTGTAAAGCACAGGAAGAGGGGCACAACTTGGACAATGGTGCACTTGGCCAAAAAGGGCGTATGCGTTTTCTCCTGAATATATTCAGGAGAAAACGCATACGCCCTTTTTGGCCAAGCAAGCAAGCGGGCAATGCAAATCTGCACTACCAAGAAGTATCATTTCCCACCGGTCAAAAGGGACATCCACAAAATGTGTAAAAACCAGAAAGGCAAGACAGGCCCTGAGGAACTGGGAGCCTTGTTATGCTGATGGGTGGGATGTAAATTGCCAACTGCCTCACTGGAGGAGTGCATTGTGTTCCCTAAAACAAGTAAACAACAGAGCTACAGAGCCAAGGCCACTTCCAGTCTAGGGAATATACCTTGGGAAAACTGAAAATCAATAAGAAAGAGCCACCTCCAAATTTAGGGCTGCACTGACTACAAGAACCTCAACTTGGGTACACCTTAAATATCCCAGGAAATATAAAAATGGTTCAAAACATTGTGGTACTTACGTACGATGGAATATCCCTCAGCCATGAAATCAATGTCATAAGACCAGTAGCAACAAAGTGAGTGGATTCAGGTACGATGATTCTAAGTGAAATAAGTCACACAGAAAAAGAAACTTATCATAAGATATCACTTATGAAGATCCTGTAAACATGGCTACACGTGAACTGAGTTAGGAAAGAGAACAGAGTCTCACATTTAGAAAACACTCTTATGCCTGCATAAAGGGGAAGGAGAGGTGGGGTGATGCATAAAACCAGAGTTTGATATAAGCACAGGGACCGTTTCAAAAACCAACTTTGGAATTGACAAGACCGACACCTTCCTCAGTGAAAGAGACTCAAAACCCCATATTTCCCACAGAGGAATATATCTGACTAGTAAGAATCTTAAAACCTATGTATTGATATGTCTCCATAAGGGAATCAAGTGTGTCTAGAGTGGCATAAACATGGCAGCGAGAATCAGCTCAAACCCAGTATAAAAAGGAATTTCAAAAGCAAATCCAAAAAACAGGGAAATTCTTTACAATTCCTTCAGGGTGTCTGAGGAAACCTGGAAAGACCCTATCTACAATGACAGCTGGATGTGGCATAAGGCTGGACACTTGGGACTGAGAGGATTGGTGAGATTGGGTGAGCAAATGCAGACCCTTTCAAGCAATAATGCATGGCCCCCATTCCATGGGTCCCAACTCTCCAGGTTCAAGGGAATATTACTACAGCTATAACATGTACAGGAAACCTAGAGAATGGACACACTGTGAATACGAAAGGTTTCTAAAACTCAACGAATAGTCCCTCTCCTGGTGCTCCAGTTTGACTTTCCAACTGCCTTACTATCAATCTCCCAACTTGGAGAGACAGGCCCTTTAACCTCCTGGTTTGCACAGGTTCCCAATTTGGCAGAGGATGGAAGGGACGAGGGAGAACCCATGAGAGAGTAGCTGTTAGGCATTTGGACGGGCACATGTCACTCTAATTTCCCGGCAGGAAGAAGAATTAACCAAAGTCTCAGCCACCCACCGGGAACCAGTATAGGACATGATCCAAAATTTTGGACTTGGGTTCAGCTCACAAAAAACGAGTTGAGAAATGGAGCTCAGGGGCACAGCAATTCACTAACTGGCAGAGTGATAAAGGACAACTATCGTCCAAAAATCTGTTGAGGGAAGTCAACGAGGCGGACTTGAAAGTGAGGCAAAATAGCAGGAAACAGATTTCAAGAGGTACGTTGGAATCGCCTGTAAAGCACAGGAAGAGGGGCACAACTTGGACAATGGTGCACTTGGCCAAAAAGGGCGTATGCGTTTTCTCCTGAATATATTCAGGAGAAAACGCATACGCCCTTTTTGGCCAAGCAAGCAAGCGGGCAATGCAAATCTGCACTACAAAGAAGTATCACTTCCCACCGGTCAAAAGGGACATCCACAAAATGTGTAAAAACCAGAAAGGCAAGACAGGCCCTGGAGAACTGGGAGCCTTGTTATGCTGATGGGCGGGATGTAAATTGCCAACTGCCTCACTGGAGGAGTGCATTGTGTTCCCTAAAACAAGTAAACAACAGAGCTACAGAGCCAAGGCCACTTCCAGTCTAGGGAATATACCTTGGGAAAACTGAAAATCAATAAGAAAGAGCCACCTCCAAATTTAGGGCTGCACTGACTACAAGAACCCCAACTTGGGTACACCTTAAATATCCCAGGAAATATAAAAATGGTTCAAAACATTGTGGTACTTACGTACGATGGAATATCCCTCAGCCATGAAATCAATGTCATAAGACCAGTAGCAGCAAAGTGAGTCGATTCAGGTACGATGATTCTAAGTGAAATAAGTCACACAGAAAAAGAAACTTATCATAAGATATCACTTATGAAGATCCTGTAAACATGGCTACACGTGAATTGAGTTAGGAAAGAGAACAGAGTATCACATTTAGAAAACACTCTTATGCCTGCATAAAGGGGAAGGAGAGGTGGGGTGATGCATAAAACCAGAGTTTGATATAAGCACAGGGACCGTTTCAAAAACCAACTTTGGAATTGACAAGACCGACACCTTCCTCAGTGAAAGAGACTCAAAACCCCATATTTCCCACAGAGGAATATATCTGACTAGTAAGAATCTTAAAACCTATGTATTGATATGTCTCCATAAGGGAATCAAGTGTGTCTAGAGTGGCATAAACATGGCAGCGAGAATCAGCTCAAACCCAGTATAAAAAGGAATTTCAAAAGCAAAACCAAAAAACAGGGAAATTCTTTACAATTCCTTCAGGGTGTCTGAGGAAACCTGGAAAGACCCTATCTACAATGACAGCTGGATGTGGCATAAGGCTGGACACTTGGGACTGAGAGGATTGGTGAGATTGGGTGAGCAAATGCAGACCCTTTCAAGCAATAATGCATGGCCCCCATTCCATGGGTCCCAACTCTCCAGGTTCAAGGGAATATTACTACAGCTATAACATGTACAGGAAACCTAGAGAATGGACACACTGTGAATACGAAAGGTTTCTAAAACTCAACGAATAGTCCCTCTCCTGGTGCTCCAGTTTGACTTTCCAACTGCCTTACTATCAATCTCCCAACTTGGAGAGACAGGCCCTTTAACCTCCTGGTTTGCACAGGTTCCCAATTTGGCAGAGGATGGAAGGGACGAGGGAGAACCCATGAGAGAGTAGCTGTTAGGCATTTGGACGGGCACATGTCACTCTAATTTCCCGGCAGGAAGAAGAATTAACCAAAGTCTCAGCCACCCACCGGGAACCAGTATAGGACATGATCCAAAATTTTGGACTTGGGTTCAGCTCACAAAAAACGAGTTGAGAAATGGAGCTCAGGGGCACAGCAATTCACAAACTGGCAGAGTGATAAAGGACAACTATCGTCCAAAAATCTGTTGAGGGAAGTCAACGAGGCGCACTTGAAAGTGAGGCAAAATAGCAGGAAACAGATTTCAAGAGGTACGTTGGAATCGCCTGTAAAGCACAGGAAGAGGGGCACAACTTGGACAATGGTGCACTTGGCCAAAAAGGGCGTATGCGTTTTCTCCTGAATATATTCAGGAGAAAACGCATACGCCCTTTTTGGCCAAGCAAGCAAGCGGGCAATGCAAATCTGCACTACCGAGAAGTATCACTTCCCACCGGTCAAAAGGGACATCCACAAAATGTGTAAAAACCAGAAAGGCAAGACAGGCCCTGAGGAACTGGGAGCCTTGTTATGCTGATGGGTGGGATGTAAATTGCCAACTGCCTCACTGGAGGAGTGCATTGTGTTCCCTAAAACAAGTAAACAACAGAGCTACAGAGCCAAGGCCACTTCCAGTCTAGGGAATATACCTTGGGAAAACTGAAAATCAATAAGAAAGAGCCACCTCCAAATTTAGGGCTGCACTGACTACAAGAACCTCAACTTGGGTACACCTTAAATATCCCAGGAAATATAAAAATGGTTCAAAACATTGTGGTACTTACGTACGATGGAATATCCCTCAGCCATGAAATCAATGTCATAAGACCAGTAGCAACAAAGTGAGTGGATTCAGGTACGATGATTCTAAGTGAAATAAGTCACACAGAAAAAGAAACTTATCATAAGATATCACTTATGAAGATCCTGTAAACATGGCTACACGTGAACTGAGTTAGGAAAGAGAACAGAGTCTCACATTTAGAAAACACTCTTATGCCTGCATAAAGGGGAAGGAGAGGTGGGGTGATGCATAAAACCAGAGTTTGATATAAGCACAGGGACCGTTTCAAAAACCAACTTTGGAATTGACAAGACCGACACCTTCCTCAGTGAAAGAGACTCAAAACCCCATATTTCCCACAGAGGAATATATCTGACTAGTAAGAATCTTAAAACCTATGTATTGATATGTCTCCATAAGGGAATCAAGTGTGTCTAGAGTGGCATAAACATGGCAGCGAGAATCAGCTCAAACCCAGTATAAAAAGGAATTTCAAAAGCAAAACCAAAAAACAGGGAAATTCTTTACAATTCCTTCAGGGTGTCTGAGGAAACCTGGAA
The DNA here is from genome assembly GCF_025265405.1 of Mesoplodon densirostris. Taxonomy (NCBI): domain Eukaryota; kingdom Metazoa; phylum Chordata; class Mammalia; order Artiodactyla; family Ziphiidae; genus Mesoplodon; species Mesoplodon densirostris. The sequence continues at coordinate 184,817,116 of NC_082663.1, read as the reverse complement.
AGACCCTATCTACAATGACAGCTGGATGTGGCATAAGGCTGGACACTTGGGACTGAGAGGATTGGTGAGATTGGGTGAGCAAATGCAGACCCTTTCAAGCAATAATGCATGGCCCCCATTCCATGGGTCCCAACTCTCCAGGTTCAAGGGAATATTACTACAGCTATAACATGTACAGGAAACCTAGAGAATGGACACACTGTGAATACGAAAGGTTTCTAAAACTCAACGAATAGTCCCTCTCCTGGTGCTCCAGTTTGACTTTCCAACTGCCTTACTATCAATCTCCCAACTTGGAGAGACAGGCCCTTTAACCTCCTGGTTTGCACAGGTTCCCAATTTGGCAGAGGATGGAAGGGACGAGGGAGAACCCATGAGAGAGTAGCTGTTAGGCATTTGGACGGGCACATGTCACTCTAATTTCCCGGCAGGAAGAAGAATTAACCAAAGTCTCAGCCACCCACCGGGAACAAGTATAGGACATGATCCAAAATTTTGGACTTGGGTTCAGCTCACAAAAAACGAGTTGAGAAATGGAGCTCAGGGGCACAGCAATTCACAAACTGGCAGAGTGATAAAGGACAACTATCGTCCAAAAATCTGTTGAGGGAAGTCAACGAGGCGGACTTGAAAGTGAGGCAAAATAGCAGGAAACAGATTTCAAGAGGTACGTTGGAATCGCCTGTAAAGCACAGGAAGAGGGGCACAACTTGGACAATGGTGCACTTGGCCAAAAAGGGCGTATGCGTTTTCTCCTGAATATATTCAGGAGAAAACGCATACGCCCTTTTTGGCCAAGCAAGCAAGCGGGCAATGCAAATCTGCACTACCAAGAAGTATCATTTCCCACCGGTCAAAAGGGACATCCACAAAATGTGTAAAAACCAGAAAGGCAAGACAGGCCCTGAGGAACTGGGAGCCTTGTTATGCTGATGGGTGGGATGTAAATTGCCACCTGCCTCACTGGAGGAGTGCATTGTGTTCCCTAAAACAAGTAAACAACAGAGCTACAGAGCCAAGGCCACTTCCAGTCTAGGGAATAGACCTTGGGAAAACTGAAAATCAATAAGAAAGAGCCACCTCCAAATTTAGGGCTGCATTGACTACAAGAACCCCAACTTGGGTACACCTTAAATATCCCAGGAAATATAAAAATGGTTCAAAACATTGTGGTACTTACGTACGATGGAATATCCCTCAGCCATGAAATCAATGTCATAAGACCAGTAGCAACAAAGTGAGTGGATTCAGGTACGATGATTCTAAGTGAAATAAGTCACACAGAAAAAGAAACTTATCATAAGATATCACTTATGAAGATCCTGTAAACATGGCTACACGTGAACTGAGTTAGGAAAGAGAACAGAGTCTCACATTTAGAAAACACTCTTATGCCTGCATAAAGGGGAAGGAGAGGTGGGGTGATGCATAAAACCAGAGTTTGATATAAGCACAGGGACCGTTTCAAAAACCAACTTTGGAATTGACAAGACCGACACCTTCCTCAGTGAAAGAGACTCAAAACCCCATATTTCCCACAGAGGAATATATCTGACTAGTAAGAATCTTAAAACCTATGTATTGATATGTCTCCATAAGGGAATCAAGTGTGTCTAGAGTGGCATAAACATGGCAGCGAGAATCAGCTCAAACCCAGTATAAAAAGGAATTTCAAAAGCAAAACCAAAAAACAGGGAAATTCTTTACAATTCCTTCAGGGTGTCTGAGGAAACCTGGAAAGACCCTATCTACAATGACAGCTGGATGTGGCATAAGGCTGGACACTTGGGACTGAGAGGATTGGTGAGATTGGGTGAGCAAATGCAGACCCTTTCAAGCAATAATGCATGGCCCCCATTCCATGGGTCCCAACTCTCCAGGTTCAAGGGAATATTACTACAGCTATAACATGTACAGGAAACCTAGAGAATGGACACACTGTGAATACGAAAGGTTTCTAAAACTCAACGAATAGTCCCTCTCCTGGTGCTCCAGTTTGACTTTCCAACTGCCTTACTATCAATCTCCCAACTTGGAGAGACAGGCCCTTTAACCTCCTGGTTTGCACAGGTTCCCAATTTGGCAGAGGATGGAAGGGACGAGGGAGAACCCATGAGAGAGTAGCTGTTAGGCATTTGGACGGGCACATGTCACTCTAATTTCCCGGCAGGAAGAAGAATTAACCAAAGTCTCAGCCACCCACCGGGAACCAGTATAGGACATGATCCAAAGTTTTGGACTTGCGTTCAGCTCACAAAAAACGAGTTGAGAAATGGAGCTCAGGGGCACAGCAATTCACAAACTGGCAGAGTGATAAAGGACAACTATCGTCCAAAAATCTGTTGAGGGAAGTCAACGAGGCGGACTTGAAAGCGAGGCAAAATAGCAGGAAACAGATTTCAAGAGGTACCTTGGAATCGCCTGTAAAGCACAGGAAGAGGGGCACAACTTGGACAATGGTGCACTTGGCCAAAAAGGGCGTATGCGTTTTCTCCTGAATATATTCAGGAGAAAACGCATACGCCCTTTTTGGCCAAGCAACCAAGAGGGCAATGCAAATCTGCACTACCAAGAAGTATCATTTCCCACCGGTCAAAAGGGACATCCACAAAATGTGTAAAAACCAGAAAGGCAAGACAGGCCCTGAGGAACTGGGAGCCTTGTTATGCTGATGGGTGGGATGTAAATTGCCAACTGCCTCACTGGAGGAGTGCATTGTGTTCCCTAAAACAAGTAAACAACAGAGCTACAGAGCCAAGGCCACTTCCAGTCTAGGGAATAGACCTTGGGAAAACTGAAAATCAATAAGAAAGAGCCACCTCCAAATTTAGGGCTGCACTGACTACAAGAACCCCAACTTGGGTACACCTTAAATATCCCAGGAAATATAAAAATGGTTCAAAACATTGTGGTACTTACGTACGATGGAATATCCCTCAGCCATGAAATCAATGTCATAAGACCAGTAGCAGCAAAGTGAGTGGATTCAGGTACGATGATTCTAAGTGAAATAAGTCACACAGAAAAAGAAACTTATCATAAGATATCACTTATGAAGATCCTGTAAACATGGCTACACGTGAACTGAGTTAGGAAAGAGAACAGAGTCTCACATTTAGAAAACACTCTTATGCCTGCATAAAGGGGAAGGAGAGGTGGGGTGATGCATAAAACCAGAGTTTGATATAAGCACAGGGACCGTTCCAAAAACCAACTTTGGAATAGACAAGACCTACACCTTCCTCAGTGAAAGAGACTCAAAACCCCATATTTCCCGCAGAGGAATATATCTGACTAGTAAGAATCTTAAAACCTATGTATTGATATGACTCCATAAGGGAATCAAGTGTGTCTAGAGTGGCATAAACATGGCAGCGAGAATCAGCTCAAACCCACTATAAAAAGGAATTTCAAAAGCAAAACCAAAAAACAGGGAAATTCTTTACAATTCCTTCAGGGTGTCTGAGGAAACCTGGAAAGACCCTATCTACAATGACAGCTGGATGTGGCATAAGGCTGGACACTTGGGACTGAGAGGATTGGTGAGATTGGGTGAGCAAATGCAGACCCTTTCAAGCAATAATGCATGGCCCCCATTCCATGGGTCCCAACTCTCCAGGTTCAAGGGAATATTACTACAGCTATAACATGTACAGGAAACCTAGAGAATGGACACACTGTGAATACGAAAGGTTTCTAAAACTCAACGAATAGTCCCTCTCCTGGTGCTCCAGTTTGACTTTCCAACTGCCTTACTATCAATCTCCCAACTTGGAGAGACAGGCCCTTTAACCTCCTGGTTTGCACAGGTTCCCAATTTGGCAGAGGATGGAAGGGACGAGGGAGAACCCATGAGAGAGTAGCTGTTAGGCATTTGGACGGGCACATGTCACTCTAATTTCCCGGCAGGAAGAAGAATTAACCAAAGTCTCAGCCACCCACCGGGAACCAGTATAGGACATGATCCAAAATTTTGGACTTGGGTTCAGCTCACAAAAAACGAGTTGAGAAATGGAGCTCAGGGGCACAGCAATTCACAAACTGGCAGAGTGATAAAGGACAACTATCGTCCAAAAATCTGTTGAGGGAAGTCAACGAGGCGGACTTGAAAGTGAGGCAAAATAGCAGGAAACAGATTTCAAGAGGTACGTTGGAATCGCCTGTAAAGCACAGGAAGAGGGGCACAACTTGGAAAATGGTGCACTTGGCCAAAAAGGGCGTATGTGTTTTCTCCTGAATATATTCAGGAGAAAACGCATACGCCCTTTTTGGCCAAGCAAGCAAGCGGGCAATGCAAATCTGCACTACCAAGAAGTATCATTTCCCACCGGTCAAAAGGGACATCCACAAAATGTGTAAAAACCAGAAAGGCAAGACAGGCCCTGAGGAACTGGGAGCCTTGTTATGCTGATGGGTGGGATGTAAATTGCCAACTGCCTCACTGGAGGAGTGCATTGTGTTCCCTAAAACAAGTAAACAACAGAGCTACAGAGCCAAGGCCACTTCCAGTCTAGGGAATATACCTTGGGAAAACTGAAAATCAATAAGAAAGAGCCACCTCCAAATTTAGGGCTGCACTGACTACAAGAACCCCAACTTGGGTACACCTTAAATATCCCAGGAAATATAAAAATGGTTCAAAACATTGTGGTACTTACGTACGATGGAATATCCCTCAGCCATGAAATCAATGTCATAAGACCAGTAGCAGCAAAGTGAGTGGATTCAGGTACGATGATTCTAAGTGAAATAAGTCACACAGAAAAAGAAACTTATCATAAGATATCACTTATGAAGATCCTGTAAACATGGCTACACGTGAACTGAGTTAGGAAAGAGAACAGAGTCTCACATTTAGAAAACACTCTTATGCCTGCATAAAGGGGAAGGAGAGGTGGGGTGATGCATAAAACCAGAGTTTGATATAAGCACAGGGACCGTTCCAAAAACCAACTTTGGAATAGACAAGACCTACACCTTCCTCAGTGAAAGAGACTCAAAACCCCATATTTCCCGCAGAGGAATATATCTGACTAGTAAGAATCTTAAAACCTATGTATTGATATGACTCCATAAGGGAATCAAGTGTGTCTAGAGTGGCATAAACATGGCAGCGAGAATCAGCTCAAACCCACTATAAAAAGGAATTTCAAAAGCAAAACCAAAAAACAGGGAAATTCTTTACAATTCCTTCAGGGTGTCTGAGGAAACCTGGAAAGACCCTATCTACAATGACAGCTGGATGTGGCATAAGGCTGGACACTTGGGACTGAGAGGATTGGTGAGATTGGGTGAGCAAATGCAGACCCTTTCAAGCAATAATGCATGGCCCCCATTCCATGGGTCCCAACTCTCCAGGTTCAAGGGAATATTACTACAGCTATAACATGTACAGGAAACCTAGAGAATGGACACACTGTGAATACGAAAGGTTTCTAAAACTCAACGAATAGTCCCTCTCCTGGTGCTCCAGTTTGACTTTCCAACTGCCTTACTATCAATCTCCCAACTTGGAGAGACAGGCCCTTTAACCTCCTGGTTTGCACAGGTTCCCAATTTGGCAGAGGATGGAAGGGACGAGGGAGAACCCATGAGAGAGTAGCTGTTAGGCATTTGGACGGGCACATGTCACTCTAATTTCCCGGCAGGAAGAAGAATTAACCAAAGTCTCAGCCACCCACCGGGAACCAGTATAGGACATGATCCAAAGTTTTGGACTTGCGTTCAGCTCACAAAAAACGAGTTGAGAAATGGAGCTCAGGGGCACAGCAATTCACAAACTGGCAGAGTGATAAAGGACAACTATCGTCCAAAAATCTGTTGAGGGAAGTCAACGAGGCGGACTTGAAAGCGAGGCAAAATAGCAGGAAACAGATTTCAAGAGGTACCTTGGAATCGCCTGTAAAGCACAGGAAGAGGGGCACAACTTGGACAATGGTGCACTTGGCCAAAAAGGGCGTATGCGTTTTCTCCTGAATATATTCAGGAGAAAACGCATACGCCCTTTTTGGCCAAGCAAGCAAGCGGGCAATGCAAATCTGCACTACCAAGAAGTATCATTTCCCACCGGTCAAAAGGGACATCCACAAAATGTGTAAAAACCAGAAAGGCAAGACAGGCCCTGAGGAACTGGGAGCCTTGTTATGCTGATGGGTGGGATGTAAATTGCCACCTGCCTCACTGGAGGAGTGCATTGTGTTCCCTAAAACAAGTAAACAACAGAGCTACAGAGCCAAGGCCACTTCCAGTCTAGGGAATAGACCTTGGGAAAACTGAAAATCAATAAGAAAGAGCCACCTCCAAATTTAGGGCTGCATTGACTACAAGAACCCCAACTTGGGTACACCTTAAATATCCCAGGAAATATAAAAATGGTTCAAAACATTGTGGTACTTACGTACGATGGAATATCCCTCAGCCATGAAATCAATGTCATAAGACCAGTAGCAACAAAGTGAGTGGATTCAGGTACGATGATTCTAAGTGAAATAAGTCACACAGAAAAAGAAACTTATCATAAGATATCACTTATGAAGATCCTGTAAACATGGCTACACGTGAACTGAGTTAGGAAAGAGAACAGAGTCTCACATTTAGAAAACACTCTTATGCCTGCATAAAGGGGAAGGAGAGGTGGGGTGATGCATAAAACCAGAGTTTGATATAAGCACAGGGACCGTTTCAAAAACCAACTTTGGAATTGACAAGACCGACACCTTCCTCAGTGAAAGAGACTCAAAACCCCATATTTCCCACAGAGGAATATATCTGACTAGTAAGAATCTTAAAACCTATGTATTGATATGTCTCCATAAGGGAATCAAGTGTGTCTAGAGTGGCATAAACATGGCAGCGAGAATCAGCTCAAACCCAGTATAAAAAGGAATTTCAAAAGCAAAACCAAAAAACAGGGAAATTCTTTACAATTCCTTCAGGGTGTCTGAGGAAACCTGGAAAGACCCTATCTACAATGACAGCTGGATGTGGCATAAGGCTGGACACTTGGGACTGAGAGGATTGGTGAGATTGGGTGAGCAAATGCAGACCCTTTCAAGCAATAATGCATGGCCCCCATTCCATGGGTCCCAACTCTCCAGGTTCAAGGGAATATTACTACAGCTATAACATGTACAGGAAACCTAGAGAATGGACACACTGTGAATACGAAAGGTTTCTAAAACTCAACGAATAGTCCCTCTCCTGGTGCTCCAGTTTGACTTTCCAACTGCCTTACTATCAATCTCCCAACTTGGAGAGACAGGCCCTTTAACCTCCTGGTTTGCACAGGTTCCCAATTTGGCAGAGGATGGAAGGGACGAGGGAGAACCCATGAGAGAGTAGCTGTTAGGCATTTGGACGGGCACATGTCACTCTAATTTCCCGGCAGGAAGAAGAATTAACCAAAGTCTCAGCCACCCACCGGGAACCAGTATAGGACATGATCCAAAGTTTTGGACTTGCGTTCAGCTCACAAAAAACGAGTTGAGAAATGGAGCTCAGGGGCACAGCAATTCACAAACTGGCAGAGTGATAAAGGACAACTATCGTCCAAAAATCTGTTGAGGGAAGTCAACGAGGCGGACTTGAAAGCGAGGCAAAATAGCAGGAAACAGATTTCAAGAGGTACCTTGGAATCGCCTGTAAAGCACAGGAAGAGGGGCACAACTTGGACAATGGTGCACTTGGCCAAAAAGGGCGTATGCGTTTTCTCCTGAATATATTCAGGAGAAAACGCATACGCCCTTTTTGGCCAAGCAACCAAGAGGGCAATGCAAATCTGCACTACCAAGAAGTATCATTTCCCACCGGTCAAAAGGGACATCCACAAAATGTGTAAAAACCAGAAAGGCAAGACAGGCCCTGAGGAACTGGGAGCCTTGTTATGCTGATGGGTGGGATGTAAATTGCCAACTGCCTCACTGGAGGAGTGCATTGTGTTCCCTAAAACAAGTAAACAACAGAGCTACAGAGCCAAGGCCACTTCCAGTCTAGGGAATAGACCTTGGGAAAACTGAAAATCAATAAGAAAGAGCCACCTCCAAATTTAGGGCTGCACTGACTACAAGAACCCCAACTTGGGTACACCTTAAATATCCCAGGAAATATAAAAATGGTTCAAAACATTGTGGTACTTACGTACGATGGAATATCCCTCAGCCATGAAATCAATGTCATAAGACCAGTAGCAGCAAAGTGAGTGGATTCAGGTACGATGATTCTAAGTGAAATAAGTCACACAGAAAAAGAAACTTATCATAAGATATCACTTATGAAGATCCTGTAAACATGGCTACACGTGAACTGAGTTAGGAAAGAGAACAGAGTCTCACATTTAGAAAACACTCTTATGCCTGCATAAAGGGGAAGGAGAGGTGGGGTGATGCATAAAACCAGAGTTTGATATAAGCACAGGGACCGTTCCAAAAACCAACTTTGGAATAGACAAGACCTACACCTTCCTCAGTGAAAGAGACTCAAAACCCCATATTTCCCGCAGAGGAATATATCTGACTAGTAAGAATCTTAAAACCTATGTATTGATATGACTCCATAAGGGAATCAAGTGTGTCTAGAGTGGCATAAACATGGCAGCGAGAATCAGCTCAAACCCACTATAAAAAGGAATTTCAAAAGCAAAACCAAAAAACAGGGAAATTCTTTACAATTCCTTCAGGGTGTCTGAGGAAACCTGGAAAGACCCTATCTACAATGACAGCTGGATGTGGCATAAGGCTGGACACTTGGGACTGAGAGGATTGGTGAGATTGGGTGAGCAAATGCAGACCCTTTCAAGCAATAATGCATGGCCCCCATTCCATGGGTCCCAACTCTCCAGGTTCAAGGGAATATTACTACAGCTATAACATGTACAGGAAACCTAGAGAATGGACACACTGTGAATACGAAAGGTTTCTAAAACTCAACGAATAGTCCCTCTCCTGGTGCTCCAGTTTGACTTTCCAACTGCCTTACTATCAATCTCCCAACTTGGAGAGACAGGCCCTTTAACCTCCTGGTTTGCACAGGTTCCCAATTTGGCAGAGGATGGAAGGGACGAGGGAGAACCCATGAGAGAGTAGCTGTTAGGCATTTGGACGGGCACATGTCACTCTAATTTCCCGGCAGGAAGAAGAATTAACCAAAGTCTCAGCCACCCACCGGGAACCAGTATAGGACATGATCCAAAATTTTGGACTTGGGTTCAGCTCACAAAAAACGAGTTGAGAAATGGAGCTCAGGGGCACAGCAATTCACAAACTGGCAGAGTGATAAAGGACAACTATCGTCCAAAAATCTGTTGAGGGAAGTCAACGAGGCGGACTTGAAAGTGAGGCAAAATAGCAGGAAACAGATTTCAAGAGGTACGTTGGAATCGCCTGTAAAGCACAGGAAGAGGGGCACAACTTGGAAAATGGTGCACTTGGCCAAAAAGGGCGTATGTGTTTTCTCCTGAATATATTCAGGAGAAAACGCATACGCCCTTTTTGGCCAAGCAAGCAAGCGGGCAATGCAAATCTGCACTACCAAGAAGTATCATTTCCCACCGGTCAAAAGGGACATCCACAAAATGTGTAAAAACCAGAAAGGCAAGACAGGCCCTGAGGAACTGGGAGCCTTGTTATGCTGATGGGTGGGATGTAAATTGCCAACTGCCTCACTGGAGGAGTGCATTGTGTTCCCTAAAACAAGTAAACAACAGAGCTACAGAGCCAAGGCCACTTCCAGTCTAGGGAATATACCTTGGGAAAACTGAAAATCAATAAGAAAGAGCCACCTCCAAATTTAGGGCTGCACTGACTACAAGAACCCCAACTTGGGTACACCTTAAATATCCCAGGAAATATAAAAATGGTTCAAAACATTGTGGTACTTACGTACGATGGAATATCCCTCAGCCATGAAATCAATGTCATAAGACCAGTAGCAGCAAAGTGAGTGGATTCAGGTACGATGATTCTAAGTGAAATAAGTCACACAGAAAAAGAAACTTATCATAAGATATCACTTATGAAGATCCTGTAAACATGGCTACACGTGAACTGAGTTAGGAAAGAGAACAGAGTCTCACATTTAGAAAACACTCTTATGCCTGCATAAAGGGGAAGGAGAGGTGGGGTGATGCATAAAACCAGAGTTTGATATAAGCACAGGGACCGTTCCAAAAACCAACTTTGGAATAGACAAGACCTACACCTTCCTCAGTGAAAGAGACTCAAAACCCCATATTTCCCGCAGAGGAATATATCTGACTAGTAAGAATCTTAAAACCTATGTATTGATATGACTCCATAAGGGAATCAAGTGTGTCTAGAGTGGCATAAACATGGCAGCGAGAATCAGCTCAAACCCACTATAAAAAGGAATTTCAAAAGCAAAACCAAAAAACAGGGAAATTCTTTACAATTCCTTCAGGGTGTCTGAGGAAACCTGGAAAGACCCTATCTACAATGACAGCTGGATGTGGCATAAGGCTGGACACTTGGGACTGAGAGGATTGGTGAGATTGGGTGAGCAAATGCAGACCCTTTCAAGCAATAATGCATGGCCCCCATTCCATGGGTCCCAACTCTCCAGGTTCAAGGGAATATTACTACAGCTATAACATGTACAGGAAACCTAGAGAATGGACACACTGTGAATACGAAAGGTTTCTAAAACTCAACGAATAGTCCCTCTCCTGGTGCTCCAGTTTGACTTTCCAACTGCCTTACTATCAATCTCCCAACTTGGAGAGACAGGCCCTTTAACCTCCTGGTTTGCACAGGTTCCCAATTTGGCAGAGGATGGAAGGGACGAGGGAGAACCCATGAGAGAGTAGCTGTTAGGCATTTGGACGGGCACATGTCACTCTAATTTCCCGGCAGGAAGAAGAATTAACCAAAGTCTCAGCCACCCACCGGGAACCAGTATAGGACATGATCCAAAGTTTTGGACTTGCGTTCAGCTCACAAAAAACGAGTTGAGAAATGGAGCTCAGGGGCACAGCAATTCACAAACTGGCAGAGTGATAAAGGACAACTATCGTCCAAAAATCTGTTGAGGGAAGTCAACGAGGCGGACTTGAAAGCGAGGCAAAATAGCAGGAAACAGATTTCAAGAGGTACCTTGGAATCGCCTGTAAAGCACAGGAAGAGGGGCACAACTTGGACAATGGTGCACTTGGCCAAAAAGGGCGTATGCGTTTTCTCCTGAATATATTCAGGAGAAAACGCATACGCCCTTTTTGGCCAAGCAACCAAGAGGGCAATGCAAATCTGCACTACAAAGAAGTATCATTTCCCACCGGTCAAAAGCGACATCCACAAAATGTGTAAAAACCAGAAAGGCAAGACAGGCCCTGGAGAACAGGGAGCCTTGTTATGCTGATGGGCAGGATGTAAATTGCCAACTGCCTCACTGGAGGAGTGCATTGTGTTCCCTAAAACAAGTAAACAACAGAGCTACAGAGCCAAGGCCACTTCCAGTCTACGGAATATACCTGGGGAAAACTGAAAATCAATAAGAAAGAGCCACCTCTAAATTTAGGGCTGCACTGGCTACAAGAACCTCAACTTGGGTACACCTTAAATATCCCAGGAAATATAAAAATGGTTCAAAACATTGTGGTACTTACGTACGATGGAATATCCCTCAGCCATGAAATCAATGTCATAAGACCAGTAGCAGCAAAGTGAGTGGATTCAGGTACGATGATTCAAAGTGAAATAAGTCACACAGAAAAAGAAACTTATCATAAGATATCACTTATGAAGATCCTGTAAACATGGCTACACGTGAACTGAGTTAGGAAAGAGAACAGAGTCTCACATTTAGAAAACACTCTTATGCCTGCATAAAGGGGAAGGAGAGGTGGGGTGATGCATAAAACCAGAGTTTGATATAAGCACAGGGACCGTTTCAAAAACCAACTTTGGAATTGACAAGACCGACACCTTCCTCAGTGAAAGAGACTCAAAACCCCATATTTCCCACAGAGGAATATATCTGACTAGTAAGAATCTTAAAACCTATGTATTGATATGTCTGCATAAGGGAATCAAGTGTGTCTAGAGTGGCATAAACATGGCAGCGAGAATCAGCTCAAACCCACTATAAAAAGGAATTTCAAAAGCAAAACCAAAAAACAGGGAAATTCTTTACAATTCCTTCAGGGTGTCTGAGGAAACCTGGAAAGACCCTATCTACAATGACAGCTGGATGTGGCATAAGGCTGGACACTTGGGACATAGAGGATTGGTGAGATTGGGTGAGCAAATGCAGACCCTTTCAAGCAATAATGCATGGCCCCCATTCCATGAGTCCCAACTCTCCATGTTCAAGGGAATATTACTACAGCTATAACATGTACAGGAAACCTAGAGAATGGACACACTGTGAATACGAAAGGTTTCTAAAACTCAACGAATAGTCCCTCTCCTGGTGCTCCAGTTTGACTTTCCAACTGCCTTACTATCAATCTCCCAACTTGGAGAGACAGGCCCTTTAACCTCCTGGTTTGCACAGGTTCCCAATTTGGCAGAGGATGGAAGGGACGAGGGAGAACCCATGAGAGAGTAGCTGTTAGGCATTTGGACGGGCACATGTCAATCTAATTTCCCGGCAGGAAGAAGAATTAACCAAAGTCTCAGCCACCCACCGGGAACCAGTATAGGACATGATCCAAAATTTTGGACTTGCGTTCAGCTCACAAAAAACGAGTTGAGAAATGGAGCTCAGGGGCACAGCAATTCACAAACTGGCAGAGTGATAAAGGACAACTATCGTCCAAAAATCTGTTGAGGGAAGTCAACGAGGCGGACTTGAAAGTGAGGCAAAATAGCAGGAAACAGATTTCAAGAGGTACGTTGGAATCGCCTGTAAAGCACAGGAAGAGGGGCACAACTTGGACAATGGTGCACTTGGCCAAAAAGGGCGTATGCGTTTTCTCCTGAATATATTCAGGAGAAAACGCATACGCCCTTTTTGGCCAAGCAAGCAAGCGGGCAATGCAAATCTGCACTACAAAGAAGTATCATTTCCCACCGGTCAAAAGGGACATCCACAAAATGTGTAAAAACCAGAAAGGCAAGACAGGCCCTGAGGAACTGGGAGCCTTGTTATGCTGATGGGTGGGATGTAAATTGCCAACTGCCTCACTGGAGGAGTGCATTGTGTTCCCTAAAACAAGTAAACAACAGAGCTACAGAGCCAAGGCCACTTCCAGTCTAGGGAATATACCTTGGGAAAACTGAAAATCAATAAGAAAGAGCCACCTCCAAATTTAGGGCTGCACTGACTACAAGAACCCCAACTTGGGTACACCTTAAATATCCCAGGAAATATAAAAATGGTTCAAAACATTGTGGTACTTACGTACGATTCAATATGCCTCAGCCATGAAATCAATGTCATAAGACCAGTAGCAGCAAAGTGAGTGGATTCAGGTACGATGATTCTAAGTGAAATAAGTCACACAGAAAAAGAAACTTATCATAAGATATCACTTATGAAGATCCTGTAAACATGGCTACACGTGAACTGAGTTAGGAAAGAGAACAGAGTCTCACATTTAGAAAACACTCTTATGCCTGCATAAAGGGGAAGGAGAGGTGGGGTGATGCATAAAACCAGAATTTGATATAAGCACAGGGACCGTTCCAAAAACCAACTTTGGAATAGACAAGACCTACACCTTCCTCAGTGAAAGAGACTCAAAACCCCATATTTCCCGCAGAGGAATATATCTGACTAGTAAGAATCTTAAAACCTATGTATTGATATGACTCCATAAGGGAATCAAGTGTGTCTAGAGTGGCATAAACATGGCAGCGAGAATCAGCTCAAACCCACTATAAAAAGGAATTTCAAAAGCAAAACCAAAAAACAGGGAAATTCTTTACAATTCCTTCTGGGTGTCTGAGGAAACCTGGAAAGACCCTATCTACAATGACAGCTGGATGTGGCATAAGGCTGGACACTTGGGACTGAGAGGATTGGTGAGATTGGGTGAGCAAATGCAGACCCTTTCAAGCAATAATGCATGGCCCCCATTCCATGGGTCCCAACTCTCCAGGTTCAAGGGAATATTACTACAGCTATAACATGTACAGGAAACCTAGAGAATGGACACACTGTGAATACGAAAGGTTTCTAAAACTCAACGAATAGTCCCTCTCCTGGTGCTCCAGTTTGACTTTCCAACTGCCTTACTATCAATCTCCCAACTTGGAGAGACAGGCCCTTTAACCTCCTGGTTTGCACAGGTTCCCAATTTGGCAGAGGATGGAAGGGACGAGGGAGAACCCATGAGAGAGTAGCTGTTAGGCATTTGGACGGGCACATGTCACTCTAATTTCCCGGCAGGAAGAAGAATTAACCAAAGTCTCAGCCACCCACCGGGAACCAGTATAGGACATGATCCAAAGTTTTGGACTTGCGTTCAGCTCACAAAAAACGAGTTGAGAAATGGAGCTCAGGGGCACAGCAATTCACAAACTGGCAGAGTGATAAAGGACAACTATCGTCCAAAAATCTGTTGAGGGAAGTCAACGAGGCGGACTTGAAAGTGAGGCAAAATAGCAGGAAACAGATTTCAAGAGGTACGTTGGAATCGCCTGTAAAGCACAGGAAGAGGGGCACAACTTGGACAATGGTGCACTTGGCCAAAAAGGGCGTATGCGTTTTCTCCTGAATATATTCAGGAGAAAACGCATACGCCCTTTTTGGCCAAGCAAGCAAGCGGGCAATGCAAATCTGCACTACAAAGAAGTATCACTTCCCACAGGTCAAAAGGGACATCCACAAAATGTGTAAAAACCAGAAAGGCAAGACAGGCCCTGGAGAACAGGGAGCCTTGTTATGCTGATGGGCGGGATGTAAATTGCCAACTGCCTCACTGGAGGAGTGCATTGTGTTCCCTAAAACAAGTAAACAACAGAGCTACAGAGCCAAGGCCACTTCCAGTCTAGGGAATATACCTGGGGAAAACTGAAAATCAATAAGAAAGAGCCACCTCCAAATTTAGGGCTGCACTGGCTACAAGAACCTCAACTTGGGTACACCTTAAATATCCCAGGAAATATAAAAATGGTTCAAAACATTGTGGTACTTACGTACGATGGAATATCCCTCAGCCATGAAATCAATGTCATAAGACCAGTAGCAGCAAAGTGAGTGGATTCAGGTACGATGATTCTAAGTGAAATAAGTCACACAGAAAAAGAAACTTATCATAAGATATCACTTATGAAGATCCTGTAAACATGGCTACACGTGAACTGAGTTAGGAAAGAGAACAGAGTCTCACATTTAGAAAACACTCTTATGCCTGCATAAAGGGGAAGGAGAGGTGGGGTGATGCATGAAACCAGAGTTTGATATAAGCACAGGGACTGTTTCAAAAACCAACTTTGGAATTGACAAGACCGACACCTTCCTCAGTGAAAGAGACTCAAAACCCCATATTTCCCGCAGAGGAATATATCTGACTAGTAAGAATCTTAAAACCTATGTATTGATATGTCTGCATAAGGGAATCAATGTGTCTAGAGTGGCATAAACATGGCAGCGAGAATCAGCTCAAACCCACTATAAAAAGGAATTTCAAAAGCAAAACCAAAAAACAGGGAAATTCTTTACAATTCCTTCAGGGTGTCTGAGGAAACCTGGAAAGACCCTATCTACAATGACAGCTGGATGTGGCATAAGGCTGGACACTTGGGACAGAGAGGATTGGTGAGATTGGGTGAGCAAATGCAGACCCTTTCAAGCAATAATGCATGGCCCCCATTCCATGGGTCCCAACTCTCCAGGTTCAAGGGAATATTACTACAGCTATAACATGTACAGGAAACCTAGAGAATGGACACACTGTGAATACGAAAGGTTTCTAAAACTCAACGAATAGTCCCTCTCCTGGTGCTCCAATTTGACTTTCCAACTGCCTTACTATCAATCTCCCAACTTGGAGAGACAGGCCCTTTAACCTCCTGGTTTGCACAGGTTCCCAATTTGGCAGAGGATGGAAGGGACGAGGGAGAACCCATGAGAGAGTAGCTGTTAGGCATTTGGACGGGCACATGTCAATCTAATTTCCCGGCAGGAAGAAGAATTAACCAAAGTCTCAGCCACCCACCGGGAACCAGTATAGGACATGATCCAAAATTTTGGACTTGCGTTCAGCTCACAAAAAACGAGTTGAGAAATGGAGCTCAGGGGCACAGCAATTCACAAACTGGCAGAGTGATAAAGGACAACTATCATCCAAAAATCTGTTGAGGGAAGTCAACGAGGCGGACTTGAAAGTGAGGCAAAATAGCAGGAAACAGATTTCAAGAGGTACGTTGGAATCGCCTGTAAAGCACAGGAAGAGGGGCACAACTTGGACAATGGTGCACTTGGCCAAAAAGGGCGTATGCGTTTTCTCCTGAATATATTCAGGAGAAAACGCATACGCCCTTTTTGGCCAAGCAAGCAAGCGGGCAATGCAAATCTGCACTACAAAGAAGTATCACTTCCCACCGATCAAAAGGGACATCCACAAAATGTGTAAAAACCAGAAAGGCAAGACAGGCCCTGGAGAACAGGGAGCCTTGTTATGCTGATGGGCGGGATGTAAATTGCCAACTGCCTCACTGGAGGAGTGCATTGTGTTCCCTAAAACAAGTAAACAACAGAGCTACAGAGCCAAGGCCACTTCCAGTCTAGGGAATATACCTGGGGAAAACTGAAAATCAATAAGAAAGAGCCACCTCCAAATTTAGGGCTGCACTGGCTACAAGAACCTCAACTTGGGTACACCTTAAATATCCCAGGAAATATAAAAATGGTTCAAAACATTGTGGTACTTACGTACGATGGAATATCCCTCAGCCATGAAATCAATGTCATAAGACCAGTAGCAGCAAAGTGAGTGGATTCAGGTACGATGATTCTAAGTGAAATAAGTCACACAGAAAAAGAAACTTATCATAAGATATCACTTATGAAGATCCTGTAAACATGGCTACACGTGAACTGAGTTAGGAAAGAGAACAGAGTCTCACATTTAGAAAACACTCTTATGCCTGCATAAAGGGGAAGGAGAGGTGGGGTGATGCATAAAACCAGAGTTTGATATAAGCACAGGGACCGTTCCAAAAACCAACTTTGGAATAGACAAGACCTACAACTTCCTCAGTGAAAGAGACTCAAAACCCCATATTTCCCGCACAGGAATATATCTGACTAGTAAGAATCTTAAAACCTATGTATTGATATGACTCCATAAGGGAATCAAGTGTGTCTAGAGTGGCATAAACATGGCAGCGAGAATCAGCTCAAACCCACTATAAAAAGGAATTTCAAAAGCAAAACAAAAAACAGGGAAATTCTTTACAATTCCTTCAGGGTGTCTGAGGAAACCTGGAAAGACCCTATCTACAATGACAGCTGGATGTGGCATAAGGCTGGACACTTGGGACTGAGAGGATTGGTGAGATTGGGTGAGCAAATGCAGACCCTTTCAAGCAATAATGCATGGCCCCCATTCCATGGGTCCCAACTCTCCAAGTTCAAGGGAATATTACTACAGCTATAACATGTACAGGAAACCTAGAGAATGGACACACTGTGAATACGAAAGGTTTCTAAAACTCAACGAATAGTCCCTCTCCTGGTGCTCCAGTTTGACTTTCCAACTGCCTTACTATCAATCTCCCAACTTGGAGAGACAGGCCCTTTAACCTCCTGGTTTGCACAGGTTCCCAATTTGGCAGAGGATGGAAGGGACGAGGGAGAACCCATGAGAGAGTAGCTGTTAGGCATTTGGACGGGCACATGTCACTCTAATTTCCCGGCAGGAAGAAGAATTAACCAAAGTCTCAGCCACCCACCGGGAACCAGTATAGGACATGATCCAAAGTTTTGGACTTGCGTTCAGCTCACAAAAAACGAGTTGAGAAATGGAGCTCAGGGGCACAGCAATTCACAAACTGGCAGAGTGATAAAGGACAACTATCGTCCAAAAAGCTGTTGAGGGAAGTCAACGAGGCGGACTTGAAAGCGAGGCAAAATAGCAGGAAACAGATTTCAAGAGGTACGTTGGAATCGCCTGTAAAGCACAGGAAGAGGGGCACAACTTGGACAATGGTGCACTTGGCCAAAAAGGGCGTATGCGTTTTCTCCTGAATATATTCAGGAGAAAACGCATACGCCCTTTTTGGCCAAGCAAGCAAGCGGGCAATGCAAATCTGCACTACAAAGAAGTATCACTTCCCACCGGTCAAAAGGGACATCCACAAAATGTGTAAAAACCAGAAAGGCAAGACAGGCCCTGGAGAACAGGGAGCCTTGTTATGCTGATGGGCGGGATGTAAATTGCCAACTGCCTCACTGGAGGAGTGCATTGTGTTCCCTAAAACAAGTAAACAACAGAGCTACAGAGCCAAGGCCACTTCCAGTCTAGGGAATATACCTTGGGAAAACTGAAAATCAATAAGAAAGAGCCACCTCCAAATTTAGGGCTGCACTGGCTACAAGAACCTCAACTTGGGTACACCTTAAATATCCCAGGAAATATAAAAATGGTTCAAAACATTGTGGTACTTACGTACGATGGAATATCCCTCAGCCATGAAATCAATGTCATAAGACCAGTAGCAGCAAAGTGAGTGGATTCAGGTACGATGATTCTAAGTGAAATAAGTCACACAGAAAAAGAAACTTATCATAAGATATCACTTATGAAGATCCTGTAAACATGGCTACACGTGAACTGAGTTAGGAAAGAGAACAGAGTCTCACATTTAGAAAACACTCTTATGCCTGCATAAAGGGGAAGGAGAGGTGGGGTGATGCATAAAACCAGAGTTTGATATAAGCACAGGGACCGTTCCAAAAACCAACTTTGGAATAGACAAGACCTACAACTTCCTCAGTGAAAGAGACTCAAAACCCCATATTTCCCGCAGAGGAATATATCTGACTAGTAAGAATCTTAAAACCTATGTATTGATATGACTCCATAAGGGAATCAAGTGTGTCTAGAGTGGCATAAACATGGCAGCGAGAATCAGCTCAAACCCACTATAAAAAGGAATTTCAAAAGCAAAACAAAAAACAGGGAAATTCTTTACAATTCCTTCAGGGTGTCTGAGGAAACCTGGAAAGACCCTATCTACAATGACAGCTGGATGTGGCATAAGGCTGGACACTTGGGACTGAGAGGATTGGTGAGATTGGGTGAGCAAATGCAGACCCTTTCAAGCAATAATGCATGGCCCCCATTCCATGGGTCCCAACTCTCCAGGTTCAAGGGAATATTACTACAGCTATAACATGTACAGGAAACCTAGAGAATGGACACACTGTGAATACGAAAGGTTTCTAAAACTCAACGAATAGTCCCTCTCCTGGTGCTCCAGTTTGACTTTCCAACTGCCTTACTATCAATCTCCCAACTTGGAGAGACAGGCCCTTTAACCTCCTGGTTTGCACAGGTTCCCAATTTGGCAGAGGATGGAAGGGACGAGGGAGAACCCATGAGAGAGTAGCTGTTAGGCATTTGGACGGGCACATGTCACTCTAATTTCCCGGCAGGAAGAAGAATTAACCAAAGTCTCAGCCACCCACCGGGAACCAGTATAGTACATGATCCAAAGTTTTGGACTTGCGTTCAGCTCACAAAAAACGAGTTGAGAAATGGAGCTCAGGGGCACAGCAATTCACAAACTGGCAGAGTGATAAAGGACAACTATCGTCCAAAAATCTGTTGAGGGAAGTCAACGAGGCGGACTTGAAAGCGAGGCAAAATAGCAGGAAACAGATTTCAAGAGGTACCTTGGAATCGCCTGTAAAGCACAGGAAGAGGGGCACAACTTGGACAATGGTGCACTTGGCCAAAAAGGGCGTATGCGTTTTCTCCTGAATATATTCAGGAGAAAACGCATACGCCCTTTTTGGCCAAGCAAGCAAGAGGGCAATGCAAATCTGCACTACAAAGAAGTATCATTTCCCACCGGTCAAAAGGGACATCCACAAAATGTGTAAAAACCAGAAAGGCAAGACAGGCCCTGGAGAACTGGGAGCCTTGTTATGCTGATGGGCGGGATGTAAATTGCCAACTGCCTCACTGGAGCAGTGCATTGTGTTCCCTAAAACAAGTAAACAACAGAGCTACAGAGCCAAGGCCACTTCCAGTCTAGGGAATATACCTTGGGAAAATTGAATATCAATAAGAAAGAGCCACCTCCAAATTTAGGGCTGCACTGACTACAAGAACCTCAACTTGGGTACACCTTAAATATCCCAGGAAATATAAAAATGGTTCAAAACATTGTGGTACTTACGTACGATGGAATATTCCTCAGCCATGAAATCAATGTCATAAGACCAGTAGCAGCAAAGTGAGTGGATTCAGGTACGATGATTCTAAGTGAAATAAGTCACACAGATTAAGAAACTTATCATAAGATATCACTTATGAAGATCCTGTAAACATGGCTACACGTGAACTGAGTTAGGAAAGAGAAGAGAGTCTCACATTTAGAAAACACTCTTATGCCTGCATAAAGGGGATGGAGAGGTGGGGTGATGCATAAAACCAGAGTTTGATATAAGCACATGGACCGTTCCAAAAACCAACTTTGGAATTGACAAAACCGACACCTTCCTCAGTGAAAGAGACTCAAAACCCCATATTTCCCACAGAGGAATATATCTGACTAGTAAGAATCTTAAAACCTATGTATTGATATGTCTCCATAAGGGAATCAAGTGTGTCTAGAGTGGCATAAACATGGCAGCGAGAATCAGCTCAAACCCACTATAAAAAGGAATTTCAAAAGCAAAACCAAAAAACAGGGAAATTCTTTACAATTCCTTCAGGGTGTCTGAGGAAACCTGGAAAGACCCTATCTACAATGACAGCTGGATGTGGCATAAGGCTGGACACTTGGGACTGAGAGGATTGGTGAGATTGGGTGAGCAAATGCAGACCCTTTCAAGCAATAATGCATGGCCCCCATTCCATGGGTCCCAACTCTCCAGGTTCAAGGGAATATTACTACATCTATAACATGTACAGGAAACCTAGAGAATGGACACACTGTGAATACGAAAGTTTTCTAAAACTCAATGAATAGTCCCTCTCCTGGTGCTCCAGTTTGACTTTCCAACTGCCTTACTATCAATCTCCCAACTTGGAGAGACAGGCCCTTTAACCTCCTGGTTTGCACAGGTTCCCAAATTGGCAGAGGATGGAAGGGACGAGGGAGAACCCATGAGAGAGTAGCTGTTAGGCATTTGGACGGGCACATGTCACTCTAATTTCCCGGCAGGAAGAAGAATTAACCAAAGTCTCAGCCACCCACCGGGAACCAGTATAGGACATGATCCAAAATTTTGGACTTGCGTTCAGCTCACAAAAAACGAGTTGAGAAATGGAGCTCAGGGGCACAGCAATTCACAAACTGGCAGAGTGATAAAGGACAACTATCGTCCAAAAATCTGTTGAGGGAAGTCAACGAGGCGGACTTGAAAGCGAGGCAAAATAGCAGGAAACAGATTTCAAGAGGTACCTTGGAATCGCCTGTAAAGCACAGGAAGAGGGGCACAACTTGGACAATGGTGCACTTGGCCAAAAAGGGCGTATGCGTTTTCTCCTGAATATATTCAGGAGAAAACGCATACGCCCTTTTTGGCCAAGCAAGCAAGCGGGCAATGCAAATCTGCACTACAAAGAAGTATCACTTCCCACCAGTCAAAAGGGACATCCACAAAATGTGTAAAAACCAGAAAGGCAAGACAGGACCTGGAGAACTGGGTGCCTTGTTATGCTGATGGGCGGGATGTAAATTGCCAACTGCCTCACTGGAGGTGTGCATTGTGTTCCCTAAAACAAGTAAACAACAGAGCTACAGAGCCAAGGCCACTTCCAGTCTAGGGAATATACCTTGGGAAAACTGAAAATCAATAAGAAAGAGCCACCTCCAAATTTAGGGCTGCACTGACTACAAGAACCTCAACTTGGGTACACCTTAAATATCCCAGGAAATATAAAAATGGTTCAAAACATTGTTTGACTTACGTACGATGGAATATCCCTCAGCCATGAAATCAATGTCATAAGACCAGTAGCAGCAAAGTGAGTGGATTCAGGTACGATGATTCTAAGTGAAATAAGTCACACAGAAAAAGAAACTTATCATAAGATATCACTTATGAAGATCCTGTAAACATGGCTACACGTGAACTGAGTTAGGAAAGAGAACAGAGTCTCACATTTAGAAAACACTCTTATGCCTGCATAAAGGGTAAGGAGAGGTGGGGTGATGCATAAAACCAGAGTTTGATATAAGCACAGGGACCGTTTCAAAAACCAACTTTGGAATTGACAAGACCGGCACCTTCCTCAGTGAAAGAGACTCAAAACCCCATATTTCCCACAGAGGAATATATCTGACTAGTAAGAATCTTAAAACCTATGTATTGATATGTCTCCATAAGGGAATCAAGTGTGTCTAGAGTGGCATAAACATGGCAGCGAGAATCAGCTCAAACCCACTATAAAAAGGAATTTCAAAAGCAAAACCAAAAAACAGGGAAATTCTTTACAATTCCTTCAGGGTGTCTGAGGAAACCTGGAAAGACCCTATCTACAATGACAGCTGGATGTGGCATAAGGCTGGACACTTGGGACTGAGAGGATTGGTGAGATTGGGTGAGCAAATGCAGACCCTTTCAAGCAATAATGCATGGCCCCCATTCCATGGGTCCCAACTCTCCATGTTCAAGGGAATATTACTACAGCTATAACATGTACAGGAAACCTAGAGAATGTACACACTGTGAATACGAAAGGTTTCTAAAACTCAACGAATAGTCCCTCTCCTGGTGCTCCAGTTTGACTTTCCAACTGCCTTACTATCAATCTCCCAACTTGGAGAGACAGGCCCTTTAACCTCCTGGTTTGCACAGGTTCCCAATTTGGCAGAGGATGGAAGGGACGAGGGAGAACCCATGAGAGAGTAGCTGTTAGGCATTTGGACAGGCACATGTCAATCTAATTTCCCGGCAGGAAGAAGAATTAACCAAAGTCTCAGCCACCCACCGGGAACCAGTATAGGACATGATCCAAAATTTTGGACTTGCGTTCAGCTCACAAAAAACGAGTTGAGAAATGGAGCTCAGGGGCACAGCAATTCACAAACTGGCAGAGTGATAAAGGACAACTATCGTCCAAAAATCTGTTGAGGGAAGTCAACGAGGCGGACTTGAAAGCGAGGCAAAATAGCAGGAAACAGATTTCAAGAGGTACCTTGGAATCGCCTGTAAAGCACAGGAAGAGGGGCACAACTTGGACAATGGTGCACTTGGCCAAAAAGGGCGTATGCGTTTTCTCCTGAATATATTCAGGAGAAAACGCATACGCCCTTTTTGGCCAAGCAAGCAAGCGGGCAATGCAAATCTGCAATACAAAGAAGTATCACTTCCCACCGGTCAAAAGGGACATCCACAAAATGTGTAAAAACCAGAAAGGCAAGACAGGCCCTGGAGAACTGGGAGCCTTGTTATGCTGATGGGCGGGATGTAAATTGCCAACTGCCTCACTGGAGGAGTGCATTGTGTTCCCTAAAACAAGTAAACAACAGAGCTACAGAGCCAAGGCCACTTCCAGTCTAGGGAATATACCTTGGGAAAACTGAAAATCAATAAGAAAGAGCCACCTCCAAATTTAGGGCTGCACTGACTACAAGAACCTCAACTTGGGTACACCTTAAATATCCCAGGAAATATAAAAATGGTTCAAAACATTGTGGTACTTACGTATGATGGAATATCCCTCAGCCATGAAATCAATGTCATAAGACCAGTAGCAGCAAAGTGAGTGGATTCAGGTACGATGATTCTAAGTGAAATAAGTCACACAGAAAAAGAAACTTATCATAAGATATCACTTATGAAGATCCTGTAAACATGGCTACACGTGAACTGAGTTAGGAAAGAGAACAGAGTCTCACATTTAGAAAACACTCTGATGCCTGCTTAAAGGGGAAGGAGAGGTGGGGTGATGCATAAAACCAGAGTTTGATATAAGCACAGGGACCGTTCCAAAAACCAACTTTGGAATAGACAAGACCGACACCTTCCTCAGTGAAAGAGACTCAAAACCCCATATTTCCCACAGAGGAATATATCTGACTAGTAAGAATCTTAAAACCTATGTATTGATATGTCTCCATAAGGGAATCAAGTGTGTCTAGAGTGGCATAAACATGGCAGCGAGAATCAGCTCAAACCCACTATAAAAAGGAATTTCAAAAGCAAAACCAAAAAACAGGGAAATTCTTTACAATTCCTTCAGGGTGTCTGAGGAAACCTGGAAAGACCCTATCTACCATGACACCTGGATGTGGCATAAGGCTGGACACTTGGGACTGAGAGGATTGGTGAGATTGGGTGAGCAAATGCAGACCCTTTCAAGCAATAATGCATGGCCCCCATTCCATGGGTCCCAACTCTCCAGGTTCAAGGGAATATTACTACAGCTATAACATGTACAGGAAACCTAGAGAATGGACACACTGTGAATACGAAAGGTTTCTAAAACTCAACGAATAGTCCCTCTCCTGGTGCTCCAGTTTGACTTTCCAACTGCCTTACTATCAAGCTCCCAACTTGTAGAGACAGGCCCTTTAACCTCCTGGTTTGCACACGTTCCCAATTTGGCAGAGGATGGAAGGGACGAGGGAGAACCCATGAGAGAGTAGCTGTTAGGCATTTGGACGGGCACATGTCACTCTAATTTCCCGGCAGGAAGAAGAATTAACCAAAGTCTCAGCCACCCACCGGGAACCAGTATAGGACATGATCCAAAATTTTGGACTTGCGTTCAGCTCCCAAAAAACGAGTTGAGAAATGGAGCTCAGGGGCACAGCAATTCACATACTGGCAGAGTGATAAAGGACAACTATCGTCCAAAAATCTGTTGAGGGAAGTCAACGAGGCGGACTTGAAAGTGAGGCAAAATAGCAGGAAACAGATTTCAAGAGGTACGTTGGAATCGCCTGTAAAGCACAGGAAGAGGGGCACAACTTGGACAATGGTGCACTTGGCCAAAAAGGGCGTATGCGTTTTCTCCTGAATATATTCAGGAGAAAACGCATACGCCCTTTTTGGCCAAGCAAGCAAGCGGGCAATGCAAATCTGCACTACAAAGAAGTATCACTTCCCACCGGTCAAAAGGGACATCCACAAAATGTGTAAAAACCAGAAAGGCAAGACAGGCCCTGGAGAACAGGGAGCCTTGTTATGCTGATGGGCGGGATGTAAATTGCCAACTGCCTCACTGGAGGAGTGCATTGTGTTCCCTAAAACAAGTAAACAACAGAGCTACAGAGCCAAGGCCACTTCCAGTCTAGGGAATATAACTTGGGAAAACTGAAAATCAATAAGAAAGAGCCACCTCCAAATTTAGGGCTGCACTGACTACAAGAACCTCAACTTGGGTACACCTTAAATATCCCAGGAAATATAAAAATGGTTCAAAACATTGTGGTACTTACGTATGATTGAATTTCCCTCAGCGATGAAATCAATGTCATAAGACCAGTAGCAGCAAAGTGAGTGGATTCAGGTACGATGATTCTAAGTGAAATAAGTCACACAGAAAAAGAAACTTATCATAAGATATCACTTATGAAGATCCTGTAAACATGGCTACACGTGAACTGAGTTAGGAAAGAGAACAGAGTCTCACATTTAGAAAACACACTTATGCCTGCATAAAGGGGAAGGAGAGGTGGGGTGATGCATAAAACCAGAGTTTGATATAAGCACAGGGACCGTTCCAAAAACCAACTTTGGAATAGACAAGACCTACACCTTCCTCAGTGAAAGAGACTCAAAACCCCATATTTCCCGCAGAGGAATATATCTGACTAGTAAGAATCTTAAAACCTATGTATTGATATGACTCCATAAGGGAATCAAGTGTGTCTAGAGTGGCATAAACATGGCAGCGAGAATCAGCTCAAACCCACTATAAAAAGGAATTTCCAAAGCAAAACCAAAAAACAGGGAAATTCTTTACAATTCCTTCAGGGTGTCTGAGGAAACCTGGAAAGACCCTGTCTACAATGACAGCTGGATGTGGCATAAGGCTGGACACTTGGGACTGAGAGGATTGGTGAGATTGGGTGAGCAAATGCAGACCCTTTCAAGCAATAATGCATGGCCCCCATTCCATGGGTCCCAACTCTCCAGGTTCAAGGGAATATTACTACAGCTATAACATGTACAGGAAACCTAGAGAATGGACACACTGTGAATACGAAAGGTTTCTAAAACTCAACGAATAGTCCCTCTCCTGGTGCTCCAGTTTGACTTTCCAACTGCCTTACTATCAATCTCCCAACTTGGAGAGACAGGCCCTTTAACCTCCTGGTTTGCACAGGTTCCCAATTTGGCAGAGGATGGAAGGGACGAGGGAGAACCCATGAGAGAGGAGCTGTTAGGCATTTGGACGGGCACATGTCACTCTAATTTCCCGGCAGGAAGAAGAATTAACCAAAGTCTCAGCCACCCACCGGGAACCAGTATAGGACATGATCCAAAATTTTGGACTTGCCTTCAGCTCACAAAAAACGAGTTGAGAAATGGAGCTCAGGGGCACAGCAATTCACAAACTGGCAGAGTGATAAAGGACAACTATCGTCCAAAAATCTGTTGAGGGAAGTCAACGAGGCGGACTTGAAAGTGAGGCAAAATAGCAGGAAACAGATTTCAAGAGGTACGTTGGAATCGCCTGTAAAGCACAGGAAGAGGGGCACAACTTGGACAATGGTGCACTTGGCCAAAAAGGGCGTATGCGTTTTCTCCTGAATATATTCAGGAGAAAACGCATACGCCCTTTTTGGCCAAGCAAGCAAGCGGGCAATGCAAATCTGCACTACAAAGAAGTATCATTTCCCACCGGTCAAAAGGGATATCCACAAAATGTGTAAAAACCAGAAAGGCAAGACAGGCCCTGGAGAACTGGGAGCCTTGTTATGCTGATGGGCGGGATGTAAATTGCCAACTGCCTCACTGGAGGAGTGCATTGTGTTCCCTAAAACAAGTAAACAACAGAGCTACAGAGCCAAGGCCACTTCCAGTCTAGGGAATATACCTTGGGAAAACTGAAAATCAATAAGAAAGAGCCACCTCCAAATTTAGGGCTGCACTGACTACAAGAACCTCAACTTGGGTACACCTTAAATATCCCAGGAAATATAAAAATGGTTCAAAACATTGTGGTACTTACGTACGATGGAATATCCCTCAGCCATGAAATCAATGTCATAAGACCAGTAGCAGCAAAGTGAGTGGATTCAGGCACGATGATTCTAAGTGAAATAAGTCACACAGAAAAAGAAACTTATCATAAGATATCACTTATGAAGATCCTGTAAACATGGCTACACGTGAACTGACTTAGGAAAGAGAACAGAGTCTCACATTTAGAAAACACTCTTATGCCTGCATAAAGGGGAAGGAGAGGTGGGGTGATGCATAAAACCAGAGTTTGATATAAGCACAGGGACCGTTTCAAAAACCAACTTTGGAATAGACAAGACCTACACCTTCCTCAGTGAAAGAGACTCAAAACCCCATATTTCCCACAGAGGAATATAACTGACTAGTAAGAATCTTAAAACCTATGTATTGATATGTCTCCATAAGGGAATCAAGTGTGTCTAGAGTGGCATAAACATGGCAGCGAGAATCAGCTCAAACCCACTATAAAAAGGAATTTCAAAACCAAAACCAAAAAACAGGGAAATTCTTTACAATTCCTTCAGGGTGTCTGAGGAAACCTGGAAAGACCCTATCTACAATGACAGCTGGATGTGGCATAAGGCTGGCCACTTGGGACTGAGAGGATTGGTGAGATTGGGTGACCAAATGCAGACCCTTTCAAGCAATAATGCATGGCCCCCATTCCATGGGTCCCAACTCTCCAGGTTCAAGGAATATTACTACAGCTATAACATGTACAGGAAACCTAGAGAATGGACACACTGTGAATACGAAAGGTTTCTAAAACTCAATGAATAGTCCCTCTCCTGGTGCTCCAGTTTGACTTTCCAACTGCCTTACTATCAATCTCCCAACTTGGAGAGACAGGCCCTTTAACCTCCTGGTTTGCACAGGTTCCCAATTTGCCAGAGGATGGAAGGGACGAGGGAGAACTCATGAGAGAGTAGCTGTTAGGCATTTGGACGGGCACATGTCACTCTAATTTCCCGGCAGGAAGAAGAATTAACCAAAGTCTCAGCCACCCACCGGGAACCAGTATAGGACATGATCCAAAATTTTGGACTTGTTTTCAGCTCACAAAAAACGAGTTGAGAAATGGAGCTCAGGGGCACAGCAATTCACAAACTGGCAGAGTGATAAAGGACAACTATCGTCCAAAAATCTGTTGAGGGAAGTCAACGAGGCGGACTTGAAAGCGAGGCAAAATAGCAGGAAACAGATTTCAAGAGGTACGTTGGAATCGCCTGTAAAGCACAGGAAGAGGGGCACAACTTGGACAATGGTGCACTTGGCCAAAAAGGGCGTATGCGTTTTCTCCTGAATATATTCAGGAGAAAACGCATACGCCCTTTTTGGCCAAGCAAGCAAGCGGGCAATGCAAATCTGCACTACAAAGAAGTATCACTTCCCACCGGTCAAAAGGGACATCCACAAAATGTGTAAAAACCAGAAAGGCAAGACAGGCCCTGGAGAACTGGGAGCCTTGTTATGCTGATGGGTGGGATGTAATCTGCCAACTGCCTCACTGGAGGAGTGCATTGTGTTCCCTAAAACAAGTAAACAACAGAGCTACAGAGCCAAGGCCACTTCCAGTCTAGGGAATATACCTTGGGAAAACTGAAAATCAATAAGAAAGAGCCACCTCCAAATTTAGGGCTGCACTGACTACAAGAACCTCAACTTGGGTACACCTTAAATATCCCAGGAAATATAAAAATGGTTCAAAACATTGTGGTACTTACGTACGATGGAATATCCCTCAGCCATGAAATCAATGTCATAAGACCAGTAGCAGCAAAGTGAGTGGATTCAGGTACGATGATTCTAAGTGAAATAAGTCACACAGAAAAAGAAACTTATCATAAGATATCACTTATGAAGATCCTGTAAACATGGCTACACGTGAACTGAGTTAGGAAAGAGAACAGAGTCTCACATTTAGAAAACACTCTTATGCCTGCATAAAGGGGAAGGAGAGGTGGGGTGATGCATAAAACCAGAGTTTGATATAAGCACAGTGACCGTTCCAAAAACCAACTTTGGAATAGACAAGACCTACACCTTCCTCAGTGAAAGAGACTCAAAACCCCATATTTCCCACAGAGGAATATATCTGACTAGTAAGAATCTTAAAACCTATGTATTGATATGACTCCATAAGGGAATCAAGTGTGTCTAGAGTGGCATAAACATGGCAGCGAGAATTAGCTCAAACCCACTATAAAAAGGAATTTCAAAAGCAAAACCAAAAAACAGGGAAATTCTTTACAATTCCTTCAGGGTGTCTGAGGAAACCTGGAAAGACCCTATCTACAATGACAGCTGGATGTGGCATAAGGCTGGACACTTGGGACTGAGAGGATTGGTGAGATTGGGTGAGCAAATGCAGACCCTTTCAAGCAATAATGCATGGCCCCCATTCCATGGGTCCCAACTCTCCAGGTTCAAGGAATATTACTACAGCTATAACATGTACAGGAAACCTAGAGAATGGACACACTGTGAATACGAAAGGTTTCTAAAACTCAATGAATAGTCCCTCTCCTGGTGCTCCAGTTTGACATTCCAACTGCCTTACTATCAATCTCCCAACTTGGAGAGACACGCCCATAAGCTCCTGGTTTGCACAGGTTCCCAATTTGCCAGAGGATGGAAGGGACGAGGGAGAACCCATGAGAGAGTAGCTGTTAGGCATTTGGACGGGCACATGTCACTCTAATTTCCCGGCAGGAAGAAGAATTAACCAAAGTCTCATCCACCCACCGGGAACCAGTATAGGACATGATCCAAAATTTTGGACTTGCGTTCAGCTCACAAAAAACGAGTTGAGAAATGGAGCTCAGGGGCACAGCAATTCACAAATTGGCAGAGTGATAAAGGACAACTATCGTCCAAAAATCTGTTGAGGGAAGTCAACGAGGCGGACTTGAAAGCGAGGCAAAATAGAAGGAAACAGATTTCAAGAGGTACCTTGGAATCGGCTGTAAAGCACAGGAAGAGGGGCACAACTTGGACAATGGTGCACTTGGCCAAAAAGGGCGTATGCGTTTTCTCCTGAATATATTCAGGAGAAAACGCATACGCCCTTTTTGGCCAAGCAAGCAAGCGGGCAATGCAAATCTGCACTACAAAGAAGTATCACTTCCCACCGGTCAAAAGGGACATCCACAAAATGTGTAAAAACCAGAAAGGCAAGACAGGCCCTGGAGAACTGGGAGCCTTGTTATGCTGATGGGCGGGATGTAAATTGCCAACTGCCTCACTGGAGGAGTGCATTGTGTTCCCTAAAACAAGTAAACAACAGAGCTACAGAGCCAAGGCCACTTCCAGTCTAGGGAATATACCTGGGGAAAACTGAAAATCAATAAGAAAGAGCCACCTCCAAATTTAGGGCTGCACTGACTACAAGAACCTCAACTTGGGTACACCTTAAATATCCCAGGAAATATAAAAATGGTTCAAAACATTGTGGTACTTACGTACGATGGAATATCCCTCAGCCATGAAATCAATGTCATAAGACCAGTAGCAGCAAAGTGAGTGGATTCAGGTACGATGATTCTAAGTGAAATAAGTCACACAGAAAAAGGAACTTATCATAAGATATCACTTATGAAGATCCTGTAAACATGGCTACACGTGAACTGAGTTAGGAAATAGAACAGAGTCTCACATTTAGAAAACACTCTTATGCCTGCATAAAGGGGAAGGAGAGGTGGGGTGATGCATAAAACCAGAGTTTGATATAAGCACAGGGACCGTTTCAAAAACCAACTTTGGAATTGACAAGACCGGCACCTTCCTCAGTGAAAGAGACTCAAAACCCCATATTTCCCACAGAGGAATATATCTGACTAGTAAGAATCTTAAAACCTATGTATTGATATGTCTCCATAAGGGAATCAAGTGTGTCTAGAGTGGCATAAACATGGCAGCGAGAATCAGCTCAAACCCACTATAAAAAGGAATTTCAAAAGCAAAACCAAAAAACAGGGAAATTCTTTACAATTCCTTCAGGGTGTCTGAGGAAACCTGGAAAGACCCTATCTACAATGACAGCTGGATGTGGCATAAGGCTGGACACTTGGGACTGAGAGGATTGGTGAGATTGGGTGAGCAAATGCAGACCCTTTCAAGCAATAATGCATGGCCCCCATTCCATGGGTCCCAACTCTCCAGGTTCAAGGGAATATTACTACAGCTATAACATGTACAGGAAACCTAGAGAATGGACACACTGTGAATACAAAAGGTTTCTAAAACTCAACGAATAGTCCCTCTCCTGGTGCTCCAGTTTGACTTTCCAACTGCCTTACTATCAATCTCCCAACTTGGAGAGACAGGCCCTTTAACCTCCTGGTTTGCACAGGTTCCCAATTTGGCAGAGGATGGAAGGGACGAGGGAGAACCCATGAGAGAGTAGCTGTTAGGCATTTGGACGGGCACATGTCACTCTAATTTCCCGGCAGGAAGAAGAATTAACCAAAGTCTCAGCCACCCACCGGGAACCAGTATAGGACATGATCCAAAATTTTGGACTTGCGTTCAGCTCACAAAAAACGAGTTGAGAAATGGAGCTCAGGGGCACAGCAATTCACAAACTGGCAGAGTGATAAAGGACAACTATCGTCCAAAAAGCTGTTGAGGGAAGTCAACGAGGCGGACTTGAAAGCGAGGCAAAATAGCAGGAAACAGATTTCAAGAGGTACGTTGGAATCGCCTGTAAAGCACAGGAAGAGGGGCACAACTTGGACAATGGTGCACTTGGCCAAAAAGGGCGTATGCGTTTTCTCCTGAATATATTCAGGAGAAAACGCATACGCCCTTTTTGGCCAAGCAAGCAAGCGGGCAATGCAAATCTGCACTACAAAGAAGTATCACTTCCACCGGTCAAAAGGGACATCCACAAAATGTGTAAAAAACAGAAAGGCAAGACAGGCCCTGGAGAACTGGGAGCCTTGTTATGCTGATGGGCGGGATGTAAATTGCCAACTGCCTCACTGGAGGAGTGCATTGTGTTCCCTAAAACAAGTAAACAACAGAGCTACAGAGCCAAGGCCACTTCCAGTCTAGGGAATATACCTGGGGAAAACTGAAAATCAATAAGAAAGAGCCACCTCCAAATTTAGGGCTGCACTGGCTACAAGAACCTCAACTTGGGTACACCTTAAATATCCCAGGAAATATAAAAATGGTTCAAAACATTGTGGTACTTACGTACGATGGAATATCCCTCAGCCATGAAATCAATGTCATAAGACCAGTAGCAGCAAAGTGAGTGGATTCAGGTACGATGATTCTAAGTGAAATAAGTCACACAGAAAAAGAAACTTATCATAAGATATCACTTATGAAGATCCTGGAAACATGGCTACACGTGAACTGAGTTAGGAAAGAGAACAGAGTCTCACATTTAGAAAACACTCTTATGCCTGCATAAAGGGGAAGGAGAGGTGGGGTGATGCATAAAACCAGAGTTTGATATAAGCACAGGGACCGTTTCAAAAACCAACTTTGGAATTGACAGGACCAACACCTTCCTCAGTGAAAGAGACTCAAAACCCCATATTTCCCACAGAGGAATATATCTGACTAGTAAGAACCTTAAAACCTATGTATTGATATGTCTCCATAAGTGAATCAAGTGTGTCTAGTGTGGCATAAACATGGCAGCGAGAATCAGCTCAAACCCACTATAAAAAGGAATTTCAAAAGCAAAACCAAAAAACAGGGAAATTCTTTACAATTCCTTCAGGGTGTCTGAGGAAACCTGGAAAGACCCTATCTACAATGACAGCTGGATGTGGCATAAGGCTGGACACTTGGGACTGAGAGGATTGGTGAGATTGGGTGAGCAAATGCAGACCCTTTCAAGCAATAATGCATGGCCCCCATTCCATGGGTCCCAACTCTCCAGGTTCAAGGGAATATTACTACAGCTATAACATGTACAGGAAACCTAGAGAATGGACACACTGTGAATATGAAAGGTTTCTATAACTCAACGAATAGTCCCTCTCCTGGTGCTCCAGTTTGACTTTCCAACTGCCTTACTATCAATCTCCCAACTTGGAGAGACAGGCCCTTTAACCTCCTGGTTTGCACAGGTTCCCAATTTGGCAGAGGATGGAAGGGACGAGGGAGAACCCATGAGAGAGTAGCTGTTAGGCATTTGGACGGGCACATGTCACTCTAATTTCCCGGCAGGAAGAAGAATTAACCAAAGTCTCAGCCACCCACCGGGAACCAGTATAGGACATGATCCAAAATTTTGGACTTGCGTTCAGCTCACAAAAAACGAGTTGAGAAATGGAGCTCAGGGGCACAGCAATTCACAAACTGGCAGAGTGATAAAGGACAACTATCGTCCAAAAATCTGTTGAGGGAAGTCAACGAGGCGGACTTGAAAGTGAGGCAAAATAGCAGGAAACAGATTTCAAGAGGTACGTTGGAATCGACTGTAAAGCACAGGAAGAGGGGCACAACTTGGACAATGGTGCACTTGGCCAAAAAGGGCGTATGCCTTTTCTCCTGAATATATTCAGGAGAAAACACATACGCCCTTTTTGGCCAAGCAAGCAAGCGGGCAATGCAAATCTGCACTACAAAGAAGTATCACTTCCCACCAGTCAAAAGGGACATCCACAAAATGTGTAAAAACCAGAAAGGCAAGACAGGCCCTGGAGAACTGGGAGCCTTGTTATGCTGATGGGCGGGATGTAAATTGCCAACTGCCTCACTGGAGGAGTGCATTGTGTTCCCTAAAACAAGTAAACAACAGAGCTACAGAGCCAAGGCCACTTCCAGTCTAGGGAATATACCTTGGGAAAACTGAAAATCAATAAGAAAGAGCCACCTCCAAATTTACGGCTGCACTGACTACAAGAACCTCAACTTGGGTACACCTTAAATATCCCAGGAAATATAAATTGGTTCAAAACATTGTGGTACTTACGTACGATGGAATATCCCTCAGCGATGAAATCAATGTCATAAGACCAGAAGCAGCAAAGTGAGTGGATTCAGGTACGATGTTTCTAAGTGAAATAAGTCACACAGAAAAAGAAACTTATCATAAGATATCACTTATGAAGATCCTGTAAACATGGCTACACGTGAACTGAGTTAGGAAAGAGAACAGAGTCTCATATTTAAAAACACTCTTATGCCCGCATAAAGGGGAAGGAGAGGTGGGGTGATGCATAAAACCAGAGTTTGATATAAGCACAGGGACCGTTTCAAAAACCAACTTTGGAATTGACAAGACCAACACCTTCCTCAGTGAAAGAGACTCAAAACCCCATATTTCCCACAGAGGAATATATCTGACTAGTAAGAACCTTAAAACCTATGTATTGATATGTCTCCATAAGTGAATCAAGTGTGTCTAGTGTGGCATAAACATGTCAGCGAGAATCAGCTCAAACCCACTATAAAAAGGAATTTCAAAAGCAAAACCAAAAAACAGGGAAATTCTTTACAATTCCTTCAGGGTGTCTGAGGAAACCTGGAAAGACCCTATCTACAATGACAGCTGGATGTGGCATAAGGCTGGACACTTGGGACTGAGAGGATTGATGAGATTGGGTGAGCAAATGCAGACCCTTTCATGCAATAATGCATGGCCCCCATTCCATGGGTCCCAACTCTCCAGGTTCAAGGGAATATTACTACAGCTATAACATGTACAGGAAACCTAGAGAATGGACACACTGTGAATACGAAAGGTTTCTAAAACTCAACGAATAGTCCCTCTCCTGGTGCTCCAGTTTGACTTTCCAACTGCCTTACTATCAATCTCCTAACTTGGAGAGACAGGCCCTTTAACCTCCTGGTTTGCACAGGTTCCCAATTTGGCAGAGGATGGAAGGGACGAGGGAGAACCCATGAGAGAGTAGCTGTTAGGCATTTGGACGGGCACATGTCACTCTAATTTCCCGGCAGGAAGAAGAATTAACCAAAGTCTCAGCCACCCACCGGGAACCAGTATAGGACATGATCCAAAATTTTGGACTTGCGTTCAGCTCACAAAAAACGAGTTGAGAAATGGAGCTCAGGGGCACAGCAATTCACAAACTGGCAGAGTGATAAAGGACAACTATCGTCCAAAAATCTGTTGAGGGAAGTCAACGAGGCGGACTTGAAAGCGAGGCAAAATAGCAGGAAACAGATTTCAAGAGGTACCTTGGAATCGCCTGTAAAGCACAGGAAGAGGGGCACAACTTGGACAATGGTGCACTTGGCCAAAAAGGGCGTATGCGTTTTCTCCTGAATATATTCAGGAGAAAACGCATACGCCCTTTTTGGCCAAGCAAGCAAGCGGGCAATGCAAATCTGCACTACAAAGAAGTATCACTTCCACCGGTCAAAAGGGACATCCACAAAATGTGTAAAAACCAGAAAGGCAAGACAGGCCCTGGAGAACTGGGAGCCTTGTTATGCTGATGGGCGGGATGTAAATTGCCAACTGCCTCACTGGAGGAGTGCATTGTGTTCCCTAAAACAAGTAAACAACAGAGCTACAGAGCCAAGGCCACTTCCAGTCTAGGGAATATACCTGGGGAAAACTGAAAATCAATAAGAAAGAGCCACCTCCAAATTTAGGGCTGCACTGGCTACAAGAACCTCAACTTGGGTACACCTTAAATATCCCAGGAAATATAAAAATGGTTCAAAACATTGTGGTACTTACGTACGATGGAATATCCCTCAGCCATGAAATCAATGTCATAAGACCAGTAGCAGCAAAGTGAGTGGATTCAGGTACGATGATTCTAAGTGAAATAAGTCACACAGAAAAAGAAACTTATCATAAGATATCACTTATGAAGATCCTGGAAACATGGCTACACGTGAACTGAGTTAGGAAAGAGAACAGAGTCTCACATTTAGAAAACACTCTTATGCCTGCATAAAGGGGAAGGAGAGGTGGGGTGATGCATAAAACCAGAGTTTGATATAAGCACAGGGACCGTTTCAAAAACCAACTTTGGAATTGACAAGACCGACACCTTCCTCAGTGAAAGAGACTCAAAACCCCATATTTCCCACAGAGGAATATATCTGACTAGTAAGAATCTTAAAACCTATGTATTGATATGTCTCCATAAGGGAATCAAGTGTGTCTAGAGTGGCATAAACATGGCAGCGAGAATCAGCTCAAAACCACTATAAAAAAGAATTTCAAAAGCAAAACCAAAAAACAGGGAAATTCTTTACAATTCCTTCAGGGTGTCTGAGGAAACCTGGAAAGACCCTATCTACAATGACAGCTGGATGTGGCATAAGGCTGGACACTTGGGACTGAGAGGATTGGTGAGATTGGGTGAGCAAATGCAGACCATTTCAAGCAATAATGCATGGCCCCCATTCCATGGGTCCCAACTCTCCATGTTCAAGGGAATATTACTACAGCTATAACATGTACAGGAAACCTAGAGAATGGACACACTGTGAATACAAAAGGTTTCTAAAACTCAACGAATAGTCCCTCTCCTGGTGCTCCAGTTTGACTTTCCAACTGCCTTACTATCAATCTCCCAACTTGGAGAGACAGGCCCTTTAACCTCCTGGTTTGCACAGGTTCCCAATTTGGCAGAGGATGGAAGGGACGAGGGAGAACCCATGAGAGAGTAGCTGTTAGGCATTTGGACGGGCACATGTCACTCTAATTTCCCGGCAGGAAGAAGAATTAACCAAAGTCTCAGCCACCCACCGGGAACCAGTATAGGACATGATCCAAAATTTTGGACTTGCGTTCAGCTCCCAAAAAACGAGTTGAGAAATGGAGCTCAGGGGCACAGCAATTCACAAACTGGCAGAGTGATAAAGGACAACTATCGTCCAAAAATCTGTTGAGGGAAGTCAACGAGGCGGACTTGAAAGTGAGGCAAAATAGCAGGAAACAGATTTCAAGAGGTACGTTGGAATCGCCTGTAAAGCACAGGAAGAGGGGCACAACTTGGACAATGGTGCACTTGGCCAAAAAGGGCGTATGCGTTTTCTCCTGAATATATTCAGGAGAAAACGCATACGCCCTTTTTGGCCAAGCAAGCAAGCGGGCAATGCAAATCTGCACTACAAAGAAGTATCACTTCCACCGGTCAAAAGGGACATCCACAAAATGTGTAAAAACCAGAAAGGCAAGACAGGCCCTGGAGAACTGGGAGCCTTGTTATGCTGATGGGCGGGATGTAAATTGCCAACTGCCTCACAGGAGGAGTGCATTGTGTTCCCTAAAACAAGTAAACAACAGAGCTACAGAGCCAAGGCCACTTCCAGTCTAGGGAATATACCTGGGGACAACTGAAAATCAATAAGAAAGAGCCACCTCCAAATTTAGGGCTGCACTGGCTACAAGAACCTCAACTTGGGTACACCTTAAATATCCCAGGAAATATAAAAATGGTTCAAAACATTGTGGTACTTACGTACGATGGAATATCCCTCAGCCATGAAATCAATGTCATAAGACCAGTAGCAGCAAAGTGAGTGGATTCAGGTACGATGATTCTAAGTGAAATAAGTCACACAGAAAAAGAAACTTATCATAAGATATCACTTATGAAGATCCTGGAAACATGGCTACACGTGAACTGAGTTAGGAAAGAGAACAGAGTCTCACATTTAGAAAACACTCTTATGCCTGCATAAAGGGGAAGGAGAGGTGGGGTGATGCATAAAACCAGAGTTTGATATAAGCACAGGGACCATTTCAAAAACCAACTTTGGAATTGACAAGACCGACACCTTCCTCAGTGAAAGAGACTCAAAACCCCATATTTCCCACAGAGGAATATATCTGACTAGTAAGAATCTTAAAACCTATGTATTGATATGTCTCCATAAGGGAATCAAGTGTGTCTAGAGTGGCATAAACATGGCAGCGAGAATCAGCTCAAACCCACTATAAAAAAGAATTTCAAAAGCAAAACCAAAAAACAGGGAAATTCTTTACAATTCCTTCAGGGTGTCTGAGGAAACCTGGAAAGACCCTATCTACAATGACAGCTGGATGTGGCATAAGGCTGGACACTTGGGACTGAGAGGATTGGTGAGATTGGGTTAGCAAATGCAGACCCTTTCAAGCAATAATGCATGGCCCTCATTCCATGGGTCCCAACTCTCCATGTTCAAGGGAATATTACTACAGCTATAACATGTACAGGAAACCTAGAGAATGGACACACTGTGAATACAAAAGGTTTCTAAAACTCAACGAATAGTCCCTCTCCTGGTGCTCCAGTTTGACTTTCCAACTGCCTTACTATCAATCTCCCAACTTGGAGAGACAGGCCCTTTAACCTCCTGGTTTGCACAGGTTCCCAATTTGGCAGAGGATGGAAGGGACGAGGGAGAACCCATGAGAGAGTAGCTGTTAGGCATTTGGACGGGCACATGTCACTCTAATTTCCCGGCAGGAAGAAGAATTAACCAAAGTCTCAGCCACCCACCGGGAACCAGTATAGGACATGATCCAAAATTTTGGACTTGCGTTCAGCTCACAAAAAACGAGTTGAGAAATGGAGCTCAGGGGCACAGCAATTCACAAACTGGCAGAGTGATTAAGGACAACTATCGTACAAAAATCTGTTGAGGGAAGTCAACGAGGCGGACTTGAAAGTGAGGCAAAATAGCAGGAAACAGATTTCAAGAGGTACGTTGGAATCGCCTGTAAAGCACAGGAAGAGGGGCACAACTTGGACAATGGTGCACTTGGCCAAAAAGGGCGTATGCGTTTTCTCCTGAATATATTCAGGAGAAAACGCATACGCCCTTTTTGGCCAAGCAAGGAAGCAGGCAATGCAAATCTGCACTACAAAGAAGTATCACTTCCCACCGGTCAAAAGGGACATCCACAAAATGTGTAAAAACCAGAAAGGCAAGACAGGCCCTGGAGAACAGGGAGACTTGTTATGCTGATGGGCGGGATGTAAATTGCCAACTGCCTCACTGGAGGAGTGCATTGTGTTCCCTAAAACAAGTAAACAACAGAGCTACAGAGCCAAGGCCACTTCCAGTCTAGGGAATATACCTGGGGAAAACTGAAAATCAATAAGAAAGAGCCACCTCCAAATTTAGGGCTGCACTGGCTACAAGAACCTCAACTTGGGTACACCTTAAATATCCCAGGAAATATAAAAATGGTTCAAAACATTGTGGTACTTACGTACGATGGAATATCCCTCAACCATGAAATCAATGTCATAAGACCAGTAGCAGCAAAGTGAGTGGATTCAGGTATGATGATTCTAAGTGAAATAAGTCACACAGAAAAAGAAACTTATCATAAGATATCACTTATGAAGATCCTGTAAACATGGCTACACGTGAACTGAGTTAGGAAAGAGAACAGAGTCTCACATTTAGAAAACACTCTTATGCCTGCATAAAGGGGAAGGAGAGGTGGGGTGATGCATAAAACCAGAGTTTGATATAAGCACAGGGACCGTTTCAAAAACCAACTTTGGAATTGACAAGACCGACACCTTCCTCAGTGAAAGAGACTCAAAACCCCATATTTCCCACAGAGGAATATATCTGACTAGTAAGAATCTTAAAACCTATGTATTGATATGTCTCCATAAGGGAATCAAGTGTGTCTAGAGTGGCATAAACATGGCAGCGAGAATCAGCTCAAACCCACTATAAAAAGGAATTTCAAAAGCAAAACCAAAAAACAGGGAAATTCTTTACAATTCCTTCAGGGTGTCTGAGGAAACCTGGAAAGACCCTATCTACAATGACAGCTGGATGTGGCATAAGCCTGGACACTTGGGACTGAGAGGATTGGTGAGATTGGGTGAGCAAATGCAGACCCTTTCAAGCAATAATGCATGGCCCCCATTCCATGGGTCCCAACTCTCCATGTTCAAGGGAATATTACTACAGCTATAACATGTGCAGGAAACCTAGAGAATGGACACACTGTGAATACGAAAGGTTTCTAAAACTCAACGAATAGTCCCTCTCCTGGTGCTCCAGTTTGACTTTCCAACTGCCTTACTATCAATCTCCCAACTTGGAGAGACAGGCCCTTTAACCTCCTGGTTTGCACAGGTTCCCAATTTGGCAGAGGATGGAAGGGACGAGGGAGAACCCATGAGAGAGTAGCTGTTAGGCATTTGGACGGGCACATGTCACTCTAATTTCCCGGCAGGAAGAAGAATTAACCAAAGTCTCAGCCACCCACCGGGAACCAGTATAGGACATGATCCAAAATTTTGGACTTGCGTTCAGCTCACAAAAAACGAGTTGAGAAATGGAGCTCAGGGGCACAGCAATTCACAAACTGGCAGAGTGATAAAGGACAACTATCGTCCAAAAATCTGTTGAGGGAAGTCAACGAGGCGGACTTGAAAGCGAGGCAAAATAGCAGGAAACAGATTTCAAGAGGTACCTTGGAATCGCCTGTAAAGCACAGGAAGAGGGGCACAACTTGGACAATGGTGCACTTGGCCAAAAAGGGCGTATGCGTTTTCTCCTGAATATATTCAGGAGAAAACGCATACGCCCTTTTTGGCCAAGCAAGCAAGCGGGCAATGCAAATCTGCACTACAAAGAAGTATCACTTCCACCGGTCAAAAGGGACATCCACAAAATGTGTAAAAACCAGAAAGGCAAGACAGGCCCTGGAGAACTGGGAGCCTTGTTATGCTGATGGGTGGGATGTAAATTGCCAACTGCCTCACTGGAGGAGTGCATTGTGTTCCCTAAAACAAGTAAACAACAGAGCTACAGAGCCAAGGCCACTTCCAGTCTAGGGAATATACCTGGGGAAAACTGAAAATCAATAAGAAAGAGCCACCTCCAAATTTAGGGCTGCACTGGCTACAAGAACCTCAACTTGGGTACACCTTAAATATCCCAGGAAATATAAAAATGGTTCAAAACATTGTGGTACTTACGTACGATGGAATATCCCTCAGCCATGAAATCAATGTCATAAGACCAGTAGCAGCAAAGTGAGTGGATTCAGGTACGATGATTCTAAGTGAAATAAGTCACACAGAAAAAGAAACTTATCATAAGATATCACTTATGAAGATCCTGGAAACATGGCTACACGTGAACTGAGTTAGGAAAGAGAACAGAGTCTCACATTTAGAAAACACTCTTATGCCTGCATAAAGGGGAAGGAGAGGTGGGGTGATGCATAAAACCAGAGTTTGATATAAGCACAGGGACCGTTTCAAAAACCAACTTTGGAATTGACAAGACCGACACCTTCCTCAGTGAAAGAGACTCAAAACCCCATATTTCCCACAGAGGAATATATCTGACTAGTAAGAATCTTAAAACCTATGTATTGATATGTCTCCATAAGGGAATCAAGTGTGTCTAGAGTGGCATAAACATGGCAGCGAGAATCAGCTCAAACCCACTATAAAAAAGAATTTCAAAAGCAAAACCAAAAAACAGGGAAATTCTTTACAATTCCTTCAGGGTGTCTGAGGAAACCTGGAAAGACCCTATCTACAATGACAGCTGGATGTGGCATAAGGCTGGACACTTGGGACTGAGAGGATTGGTGAGATTGGGTTAGCAAATGCAGACCCTTTCAAGCAATAATGCATGGCCCCCATTCCATGGGTCCCAACTCTCCAGGTTCAAGGGAATATTACTACAGCTATAACATGTACAGGAAACCT
Organism: Mesoplodon densirostris; assembly: GCF_025265405.1. Classification (NCBI taxonomy): domain Eukaryota; kingdom Metazoa; phylum Chordata; class Mammalia; order Artiodactyla; family Ziphiidae; genus Mesoplodon; species Mesoplodon densirostris. The sequence goes on along the minus strand of NC_082663.1, from coordinate 184,775,207 downwards.
AGAGAATGGACACACTGTGAATACAAAAGGTTTCTAAAACTCAACGAATAGTCCCTCTCCTGGTGCTCCAGTTTGACTTTCCAACTGCCTTACTATCAATCTCCCAACTTGGAGAGACAGGCCCTTTAACCTCCTGGTTTGCACAGGTTCCCAATTTGGCAGAGGATGGAAGGGACGAGGGAGAACCCATGAGAGAGTAGCTGTTAGGCATTTGGACGGGCACATGTCACTCTAATTTCCCGGCAGGAAGAAGAATTAACCAAAGTCTCAGCCACCCACCGGGAACCAGTATAGGACATGATCCAAAATTTTGGACTTGTGTTCAGCTCACAAAAAACGAGTTGAGAAATGGAGCTCAGGGGCACAGCAATTCACAAACTGGCAGAGTGATTAAGGACAACTATCGTACAAAAATCTGTTGAGGGAAGTCAACGAGGCGGACTTGAAAGTGAGGCAAAATAGCAGGAAACAGATTTCAAGAGGTACGTTGGAATCGCCTGTAAAGCACAGGAAGAGGGGCACAACTTGGACAATGGTGCACTTGGCCAAAAAGGGCGTATGCGTTTTCTCCTGAATATATTCAGGAGAAAACGCATACGCCCTTTTTGGCCAAGCAAGGAAGCAGGCAATGCAAATCTGCACTACAAAGAAGTATCACTTCCCACCGGTCAAAAGGGACATCCACAAAATGTGTAAAAACCAGAAAGGCAAGATAGGCCCTGGAGAACAGGGAGACTTGTTATGCTGATGGGCGGGATGTAAATTGCCAACTGCCTCACTGGAGGAGTGCATTGTGTTCCCTAAAACAAGTAAACAACAGAGCTACAGAGCCAAGGCCACTTCCAGTCTAGGGAATATACCTGGGGAAAACTGAAAATCAATTAGAAAGAGCCACCTCCAAATTTAGGGCTGCACTGGCTACAAGAACCTCAACTTGGGTACACCTTAAATATCCCAGGAAATATAAAAATGGTTCAAAACATTGTGGTACTTACGTACGATGGAATATCCCTCAACCATGAAATCAATGTCATAAGACCAGTAGCAGCAAAGTGAGTGGATTCAGGTATGATGATTCTAAGTGAAATAAGTCACACAGAAAAAGAAACTTATCATAAGATATCACTTATGAAGATCCTGTAAACATGGCTACACGTGAACTGAGTTAGGAAAGAGAACAGAGTCTCACATTTAGAAAACACTCTTATGCCTGCATAAAGGGGAAGGAGAGGTGGGGTGATGCATAAAACCAGAGTTTGATATAAGCACAGGGACCGTTTCAAAAACCAACTTTGGAATTGACAAGACCGACACCTTCCTCAGTGAAAGAGACTCAAAACCCCATATTTCCCACAGAGGAATATATCTGACTAGTAAGAATCTTAAAACCTATGTATTGATATGTCTCCATAAGGGAATCAAGTGTGTCTAGAGTGGCATAAACATGGCAGCGAGAATCAGCTCAAACCCACTATAAAAAGGAATTTCAAAAGCAAAACCAAAAAACAGGGAAATTCTTTACAATTCCTTCAGGGTGTCTGAGGAAACCTGGAAAGACCCTATCTACAATGACAGCTGGATGTGGCATAAGCCTGGACACTTGGGACTGAGAGGATTGGTGAGATTGGGTGAGCAAATGCAGACCCTTTCAAGCAATAATGCATGGCCCCCATTCCATGGGTCCCAACTCTCCATGTTCAAGGGAATATTACTACAGCTATAACATGTGCAGGAAACCTAGAGAATGGACACACTGTGAATACGAAAGGTTTCTAAAACTCAACGAATAGTCCCTCTCCTGGTGCTCCAGTTTGACTTTCCAACTGCCTTACTATCAATCTCCCAACTTGGAGAGACAGGCCCTTTAACCTCCTGGTTTGCACAGGTTCCCAATTTGGCAGAGGATGGAAGGGACGAGGGAGAACCCATGAGAGAGTAGCTGTTAGGCATTTGGACGGGCACATGTCACTCTAATTTCCCGGCAGGAAGAAGAATTAACCAAAGTCTCATCCACCCACCGGGAACCAGTATAGGACATGATCCAAAATTTTGGACTTGCGTTCAGCTCACAAAAAACGAGTTGAGAAATGGAGCTCAGGGGCACAGCAATTCACAAACTGGCAGAGTGATAAAGGACAACTATCGTCCAAAAATCTGTTGAGGGAAGTCAACGAGGCGGACTTGAAAGCGAGGCAAAATAGCAGGAAACAGATTTCAAGAGGTACCTTGGAATCACCTGTAAAGCACAGGAAGAGGGGCACAACTTGGACAATGGTGCACTTGGCCAAAAAGGGCGTATGCGTTTTCTCCTGAATATATTCAGGAGAAAACGCATACGCCCTTTTTGGCCAAGCAAGCAAGCGGGCAATGCAAATCTGCACTACAAAGAAGTATCACTTCCACCGGTCAAAAGGGACATCCACAAAATGTGTAAAAACCAGAAAGGCAAGACAGGCCCTGGAGAACTGGGAGCCTTGTTATGCTGATGGGCGGGATGTAAATTGCCAACTGCCTCACTGGAGGAGTGCATTGTGTTCCCTAAAACAAGTAAACAACAGAGCTACAGAGCCAAGGCCACTTCCAGTCTAGGGAATATACCTGGGGAAAACTGAAAATCAATAAGAAAGAGCCACCTCCAAATTTAGGGCTGCACTGGCTACAAGAACCTCAACTTGGGTACACCTTAAATATCCCAGGAAATATAAAAATGGTTCAAAACATTGTGGTACTTACGTACGATGGAATATCCCTCAGCCATGAAATCAATGTCATAAGACCAGTAGCAGCAAAGTGAGTGGATTCAGGTACGATGATTCTAAGTGAAATAAGTCACACAGAAAAAGAAACTTATCATAAGATATCACTTATGAAGATCCTGGAAACATGGCTACACGTGAACTAAGTTAGGAAAGAGAACAGAGTCTCACATTTAGAAAACACTCTTATGCCTGCATAAAGGGGAAGGAGAGGTGGGGTGATGCATAAAACCAGAGTTTGATATAAGCACAGGGACCGTTTCAAAAACCAACTTTGGAATTGACAAGACCGACACCTTCCTCAGTGAAAGAGACTCAAAACCCCATATTTCCCACAGAGGAATATATCTGACTAGTAAGAATCTTAAAACCTATGTATTGATATGTCTCCATAAGGGAATCAAGTGTGTCTAGAGTGGCATAAACATGGCAGCGAGAATCAGCTCAAACCCACTATAAAAAAGAATTTCAAAAGCAAAACCAAAAAACAGGGAAATTCTTTACAATTCCTTCAGGGTGTCTGAGGAAACCTGGAAAGACCCTATCTACAATGACAGCTGGATGTGGCATAAGGCTGGACACTTGGGACTGAGAGGATTGGTGAGATTGGGTTAGCAAATGCAGACCCTTTCAAGCAATAATGCATGGCCCCCATTCCATGGGTCCCAACTCTCCAGGTTCAAGGGAATATTACTACAGCTATAACATGTACAGGAAACCTAGAGAATGGACACACTGTGAATACAAAAGGTTTCTAAAACTCAACGAATAGTCCCTCTCCTGGGGCTCCAGTTTGACTTTCCAACTGCCTTACTATCAATCTCCCAACTTGGAGAGACAGGCCCTTTAACCTCCTGGTTTGCACAGGTTCCCAATTTGGCAGAGGATGGAAGGGACGAGGGAGAACCCATGAGAGAGTAGCTGTTAGGCATTTGGACGGGCACATGTCACTCTAATTTCCCGGCAGGAAGAAGAATTAACCAAAGTCTCAGCCACCCACCGGGAACCAGTATAGGACATGATCCAAAATTTTGGACTTGCGTTCAGCTCACAAAAAACGAGTTGAGAAATGGAGCTCAGGGGCACAGCAATTCACAAACTGGCAGAGTGATTAAGGACAACTATCGTACAAAAATCTGTTGAGGGAAGTCAACGAGGCGGACTTGAAAGTGAGGCAAAATAGCAGGAAACAGATTTCAAGAGGTACGTTGGAATCGCCTGTAAAGCACAGGAAGAGGGGCACAACTTGGACAATGGTGCACTTGGCCAAAAAGGGCGTATGCGTTTTCTCCTGAATATATTCAGGAGAAAACGCATACGCCCTTTTTGGCCAAGCAAGCAAGCGGGCAATGCAAATCTGCACTACAAAGAAGTATCACTTCCACCGGTCAAAAGGGACATCCACAAAATGTGTAAAAACCAGAAAGGCAAGACAGGCCCTGGAGAACTGGGAGCCTTGTTATGCTGATGGGCGGGATGTAAATTGCCAACTGCCTCACTGGAGGAGTGCATTGTGTTCCCTAAAACAAGTAAACAACAGAGCTACAGAGCCAAGGCCACTTCCAGTCTAGGGAATATACCTGGGGAAAACTGAAAATCAATAAGAAAGAGCCACCTCCAAATTTAGGGCTGCACTGGCTACAAGAACCTCAACTTGGGTACACCTTAAATATCCCAGGAAATATAAAAATGGTTCAAAACATTGTGGTACTTACGTACGATGGAATATCCCTCAGCCATGAAATCAATGTCATAAGACCAGTAGCAGCAAAGTGAGTGGATTCAGGTACGATGATTCTAAGTGAAATAAGTCACACAGAAAAAGAAACTTATCATAAGATATCACTTATGAAGATCCTGGAAACATGGCTACACGTGAACTGAGTTAGGAAAGAGAACAGAGTCTCACATTTAGAAAACACTCTTATGCCTGCATAAAGGGGAAGGAGAGGTGGGGTGATGCATAAAACCAGAGTTTGATATAAGCACAGGGACCGTTTCAAAAACCAACTTTGGAATTGACAAGACCGACACCTTCCTCAGTGAAAGAGACTCAAAACCCCATATTTCCCACAGAGGAATATATCTGACTAGTAAGAATCTTAAAACCTATGTATTGATATGTCTCCATAAGGGAATCAAGTGTGTCTAGAGTGGCATAAACATGGCAGCGAGAATCAGCTCAAACCCACTATAAAAAAGAATTTCAAAAGCAAAACCAAAAAACAGGGAAATTCTTTACAATTCCTTCAGGGTGTCTGAGGAAACCTGGAAAGACCCTATCTACAATGACAGCTGGATGTGGCATAAGGCTGGACACTTGGGACTGAGAGGATTGGTGAGATTGGGTGAGCGAATGCAGACCCTTTCAAGCAATAATGCATGGCCCCCATTCCATGGGTCCCAACTCTCCAGGTTCAAGGGAATATTACTACAGCTATAACATGTACAGGAAACCTAGAGAATGGACACACTGTGAATACAAAAGGTTTCTAAAACTCAACGAATAGTCCCTCTCCTGGTGCTCCAGTTTGACTTTCCAACTGCCTTACTATCAATCTCCCAACTTGGAGAGACAGGCCCTTTAACCTCCTGGTTTGCACAGGTTCCCAATTTGGCAGAGGATGGAAGGGACGAGGGAGAACCCATGCGAGAGTAGCTGTTAGGCATTTGGACGGGCACATGTCACTCTAATTTCCCGGCAGGAAGAAGAATTAACCAAAGTCTCAGCCACCCACCGGGAACCAGTATAGGACATGATCCAAAATTTTGGACTTGCGTTCAGCTCACAAAAAAACGAGTTGAGAAATGGAGCTCAGGGACACAGCAATTCACAAACTGGCAGAGTGATTAAGGACAACTATCGTACAAAAATCTGTTGAGGGAAGTCAACGAGGCGGACTTGAAAGTGAGGCAAAATAGCAGGAAACAGATTTCAAGAGGTACGTTGGAATCGCCTGTAAAGCACAGGAAGAGGGGCACAACTTGGACAATGGTGCACTTGGCCAAAAAGGGCGTATGCGTTTTCTCCTGAATATATTCAGGAGAAAACGCATACGCCCTTTTTGGCAAAGCAAGGAAGCAGGCAATGCAAATCTGCACTACAAAGAAGTATCACTTCCCACCGGTCAAAAGGGACATCCACAAAATGTGTAAAAACCAGAAAGGCAAGACAGGCCCTGGAGAACAGGGAGCCTTGTTATGCTGATGGGCGGGATGTAAATTGCCAACTGCCTCACTGGAGGAGTGCATTGTGTTCCCTAAAACAAGTAAACAACAGAGCTACAGAGCCAAGGCCACTTCCAGTCTAGGGAATATACCTGGGGAAAACTGAAAATCAATAAGAAAGAGCCACCTCCAAATTTAGGGCTGCACTGGCTACAAGAACCTCAACTTGCGTACACCTTAAATATCCCAGGAAATATAAAAATGGTTCAAAACATTGTGGTACTTACGTACGATGGAATATCCCTCAACCATGAAATCAATGTCATAAGACCAGTAGCAGCAAAGTGAGTGGATTCAGGTATGATGATTCTAAGTGAAATAAGTCACACAGAAAAAGAAACTTATCATAAGATATCACTTATGAAGATCCTGTAAACATGGCTACACGTGAACTGAGTTAGGAAAGAGAACAGAGTCTCACATTTAGAAAACACTCTTATGCCTGCATAAAGGGGAAGGAGAGGTGGGGTGATGCATAAAACCAGAGTTTGATATAAGCACAGGGACCGTTTCAAAAACCAACTTTGGAATTGACAAGACCGACACCTTCCTCAGTGAAAGAGACTCAAAACCCCATATTTCCCACAGAGGAATATATCTGACTAGTAAGAATCTTAAAACCTATGTATTGATATGTCTCCATAAGGGAATCAAGTGTGTCTAGAGTGGCATAAACATGGCAGCGAGAATCAGCTCAAACCCACTATAAAAAGGAATTTCAAAAGCAAAACCAAAAAACAGGGAAATTCTTTACAATTCCTTCAGGGTGTCTGAGGAAACCTGGAAAGACCCTATCTACAATGACAGCTGGATGTGGCATAAGGCTGGACACTTGGGACTGAGAGGATTGGTGAGATTGGGTGAGCAAATGCAGACCCTTTCAAGCAATAATGCATGGCCCCCATTCCATGGGTCCCAACTCTCCAGGTTCAAGGGAATATTACTACAGCTATAACATGTGCAGGAAACCTAGAGAATGGACACACTGTGAATACGAAAGGTTTCTAAAACTCAACGAATAGTCCCTCTCCTGGTGCTCCAGTTTGACTTTCCAACTGCCTTACTATCAATCTCCCAACTTGGAGAGACAGGCCCTTTAACCTCCTGGTTTGCACAGGTTCCCAATTTGGCAGAGGATGGAAGGGACGAGGGAGAACCCATGAGAGAGTAGCTGTTAGGCATTTGGACGGGCACATGTCACTCTAATTTCCCGGCAGGAAGAAGAATTAACCAAAGTCTCATCCACCCACCGGGAACCAGTATAGGACATGATCCAAAATTTTGGACTTGCGTTCAGCTCACAAAAAACGAGTTGAGAAATGGAGCTCAGGGGCACAGCAATTCACAAACTGGCAGAGTGATAAAGGACAACTATCGTCCAAAAATCTGTTGAGGGAAGTCAACGAGGCGGACTTGAAAGCGAGGCAAAATAGCAGGAAACAGATTTCAAGAGGTACCTTGGAATCGCCTGTAAAGCACAGGAAGAGGGGCACAACTTGGACAATGGTGCACTTGGCCAAAAAGGGCGTATGCGTTTTCTCCTGAATATATTCAGGAGAAAACGCATACGCCCTTTTTGGCCAAGCAAGCAAGCGGGCAATGCAAATCTGCACTACAAAGAAGTATCACTTCCCACCGGTCAAAAGGGACATCCACAAAATGTGTAAAAACCAGAAAGGCAAGACAGGCCCTGGAGAACTGGGAGCCTTGTTATGCTGATGGGCGGGATGTAAATTGCCAACTGCCTCACTGGAGGAGTGCATTGTGTTCCCTAAAACAAGTAAACAACAGAGCTACAGAGCCAAGGCCACTTCCAGTCTAGGGAATATACCTTGGGAAAACTGAAAATCAATAAGAAAGAGCCACCTCCAAATTTAGGGCTGCACTGACTACAAGAACCTCAACTTGGGTACACCTTAAATATCCCAGGAAATATAAAAATGGTTCAAAACATTGTGGTACTTACGTACGATGGAATATCCCTCAGCCATGAAATCAATGTCATAAGACCAGTAGCAGCAAAGTGAGTGGATTCAGGTACGATGATTCTAAGTGAAATAAGTCACACAGAAAAAGGAACTTATCATAAGATATCACTTATGAAGATCCTGTAAACATGGCTACACGTGAACTGAGTTAGGAAATAGAACAGAGTCTCACATTTAGAAAACACTCTTATGCCTGCATAAAGGGGAAGGAGAGGTGGGGTGATGCATAAAACCAGAGTTTGATATAAGCACAGGGACCGTTTCAAAAACCAACTTTGGAATTGACAAGACCGACACCTTCCTCCGTGAAAGAGACTCAAAACCCCATATTTCCCACAGAGGAATATATCTGACTAGTAAGAATCTTAAAACCTATGTATTGATATGTCTCCATAAGGGAATCAAGTGTGTCTAGAGTGGCATAAACATGGCAGCGAGAATCAGCTCAAACCCACTATAAAAAGGAATTTCAAAAGCAAAACCAAAAAACAGGGAAATTCTTTACAATTCCTTCAGGGTGTCTGAGGAAACCTGGAAAGACCCTATCTACAATGACAGCTGGATGTGGCATAAGGCTGGACACTTGGGACTGAGAGGATTGGTGAGATTGGGTGAGCAAATGCAGACCCTTTCAAGCAATAATGCATGGCCCCCATTCCATGGGTCCCAACTCTCCATGTTCAAGGGAATATTACTACAGCTATAACATGTACAGGAAACCTAGAGAATGTACACACTGTGAAAACGAAAGGTTTCTAAAACTCAACGAATAGTCCCTCTCCTGGTGCTCCAGTTTGACATTCCAACTGCCTTACTATCAATCTCCCAACTTGGAGAGACAGTCCCTTTAACCTCCTGGTTTGCATAGGTTCCCAATTTGGCAGAGGATGGAAGGGACGAGGGAGAACCCATGAGAGAGTAGCTGTTAGGCATTTGGACGGGCACATGTCACTCTAATTTCCCGGCAGGAAGAAGAATTAACCAAAGTCTCAGCCACCCACCGGGAACCAGTATAGGACATGATCCAAAATTTTGGACTTGCGTTCAGCTCACAAAAAACGAGTTGAGAAATGGAGCTCAGGGGCACAGCAATTCACAAACTGGCAGAGTGATAAAGGACAACTATCGTCCAAAAATCTGTTGAGGGAAGTCAACGAGGCGGACTTGAAAGTGAGGCAAAATAGCAGGAAACAGATTTCAAGAGGTACGTTGGAATCGCCTGTAAAGCACAGGAAGAGGGGCACAACTTGGACAATGGTGCACTTGGCCAAAAAGGGCGTATGCGTTTTCTCCTGAATATATTCAGGAGAAAACGCATACGCCCTTTTTGGCCAAGCAAGCAAGCGGGCAATGCAAATCTGCACTACAAAGAAGTATCACTTCCCACCTGTCAAAAGGAACATCCACAAAATGTGTAAAAACCAGAAAGGCAAGACAGGCCCTTGAGAACTGGGAGCCTTGTTATGCTGATGGGCGGGATGTAAATTGCCAACTGCCTCACTGGAGGAGTGCATTGTGTTCCCTAAAACAAGTAAACAACAGAGCTACAGAGCCAAGGCCACTTCCAGTCTAGGGAATATACCTGGGGAAAACTGAAAATCAATAAGAAAGCGCCACCTCCAAATTTAGGGCTGCACTGGCTACAAGAACCTCAACTTGGGTTCACCTTAAATATCCCAGGAAATATAAAAATGGTTCAAAACATTGTGGTACTTACGTACGATGGAATATCCCTCAGCCATGAAATCAATGTCATAAGACCAGTAGCAGCAAAGTGAGTGGATTCAGGTACGATGATTCTAAGTGAAATAAGTCACACAGAAAAAGAAACTTATCATAAGATATCACTTATGAAGATCCTGGAAACATGGCTACACGTGAACTGAGTTAGGAAAGAGAACAGAGTCTCACATTTAGAAAACACTCTTATGCCTGCATAAAGGGGAAGGAGAGGTGGGGTGATGCATAAAACCAGAGTTTGATATAAGCACAGGGACCGTTTCAAAAACCAACTTTGGAATTGACAAGACCGACACCTTCCTCAGTGAAAGAGACTCAAAACCCCATATTTCCCACAGAGGAATATATCTGACTAGTAAGAATCTTAAAACCTATGTATTGATATGTCTCCATAAGGGAAACAAGTGTGTCTAGAGTGGCATAAACATGGCAGCGAGAATCAGCTCAAACCCACTATAAAAAGGAATTTCAAAAGCAAAACCAAAAAACAGGGAAATTCTTTACAATTCCTTCAGGGTGTCTGAGGAAACCTGGAAAGACCCTGTCTACAATGACAGCTGGATGTGGCATAAGGCTGGACACTTGGGACTGAGAGGATTGGTGAGATTGGGTGAGCAAATGCAGACCCTTTCAAGCAATAATGCATGGCCCCCATTCCATGGGTCCCAACTCTCCATGTTCAAGGGAATATTACTACAGCTATAACATGTACAGGAAACCTAGAGAATGGACACACTGTGAATACGAAAGGTTTCTAAAACTCAACGAATAGTCCCTCTCCTGGTGCTCCAGTTTGACTTTCCAACTGCCTTACTATCAATCTCCCAACTTGGAGAGACAGGCCCTTTAACCTCCTGGTTTGCACAGGTTCCCAATTTGGCAGAGGATGGAAGGGACGAGGGAGAACCCATGAGAGAGTAGCTGTTAGGCATTTGGACGGGCACATGTCAATCTAATTTCCCGGCATGAAGAAGAATTAACCAAAGTCTCAGCCACCCACCGGGAACCAGTATAGGACATGATCCAAAATTTTGGACTTGCGTTCAGCTCACAAAAAACGAGTTGAGAAATGGAGCTCAGGGGCACAGCAATTCACAAACTGGCAGAGTGATAAAGGACAACTATCGTCCAAAAATCTGTTGAGGGAAGTCAACGAGGCGGACTTGAAAGTGAGGCAAAATAGCAGGAAACAGATTTCAAGAGGTACGTTGGAATCGCCTGTAAAGCACAGGAAGAGGGGCACAACTTGGACAATGGTGCACTTGGCCAAAAAGGGCGTATGCGTTTTCTCCTGAATATATTCAGGAGAAAACGCATACGCCCTTTTTGGCCAAGCAAGCAAGCGGGCAATGCAAATCTGCACTACAAAGAAGTATCACTTCCCACCGGTCAAAAGGGACATCCACAAAATGTGTAAAAACCAGAAAGGCAAGACAGGCCCTGGAGAACTGGGAGCCTTGTTATGCTGATGGGCGGGATGTAAATTGCCAACTGCCTCACTGAAGGAGTGCATTGTGTTCCCTAAAACAAGTAAACAACAGAGCTACAGATCCAAGGCCACTTCCAGTCTAGGGAATATACCTTGGGAAAACTGAAAATCAATAAGAAAGAGCCACCTCCAAATTTAGGGCTGCACTGGCTACAAGAACCTCAACTTGGGTACACCTTAAATATCCCAGGAAATATAAAAATGGTTCAAAACATTGTGGTACTTACGTACGATGGAATATCCCTCAGCGATGAAATCAATGTCATAAAACCAGTAGCAGCAAAGTGAGTGGATTCAGGTACGATGATTCTAAGTGAAATAAGTCACACAGAAAAAGGAACTTATCATAAGATATCACTTATGAAGATCCTGTAAACATGGCTACACCTGAACTGAGTTAGGAAATAGAACAGAGTCTCACATTTAGAAAACACTCTTATGCCTGCATAAAGGGGATGGAGAGGTGGGGTGATGCATAAAACCAGAGTTTGATATAAGCACAGGGACCGTTCCAAAAACAACTTTGGTATAGACAAGACCTACACCTTCCTCAGTGAAAGAGACTCAAAACCCCATATTTCCCGCAGAGGAATATATCTGACTAGTAAGAATCTTAAAACCTATGTATTGATATGACTCCATAAGGGAATCAAGTGTGTCTAGAGTGGCATAAACATGGCAGCGAGAATCAGCTCAAACCCACTATAAAAAGGAATTTCAAAAGCAAAACCTAAAAACAGGGAAATTCTTTACAATTCCTTCAGGGTGTCTGAGGAAACCTGGAAAGACCCTATCTACAATGACAGCTGGATGTGGCATAAGGCTGGACACTTGGGACTGAGAGGATTGGTGAGATTGGGTGAGCAAATGCAGACCCTTTCAAGCAATAATGCATGGCCCCCATTCCATGGGTCCCAACTCTCCATGTTCAAGGGAATATCACTACAGCTATAACATGTACAGGAAACCTAGAGAATGGACACACTGTGAATAAGAAAGGTTTCTAAAACTCAACGAATAGTCCCTCTCCTGGTGCTCCAGTTTGACTTTCCAACTGCCTTACTATCAATCTCCCAATTTGGAGAGACAGGCCCTTTAACCTCCTGGTTTGCACAGGTTCCCAATTTGGCAGAGGATGGAAGGGACGAGGGAGAACCCATGAGAGAGTAGCTGTTAGGCATTTGGACGGGCACATGTCACTCTAATTTCCTGGCAGGAAGAAGAATTAACCAAAGTCTCAGCCACCCACCGGGAACCAGTATAGGACATGATCCAAAATTTTGGACTTGCGTTCAGCTCCCAAAAAACGAGTTGAGAAATGGAGCTCAGGGGCACAGCAATTCACATACTGGCAGAGTGATAAAGGACAACTATCGTCCAAAAATCTGTTGAGGGAAGTCAACGAGGCGGACTTGAAAGTGAGGCAAAATAGCAGGAAACAGATTTCAAGAGGTACGTTGGAATCGCCTGTAAAGCACAGGAAGAGGGGCACAACTTGGACAATGGTGCACTTGGCCAAAAAGGGCGTATGCGTTTTCTCCTGAATATATTCAGGAGAAAACGCATACGCCCTTTTTGGCCAAGCAAGCAAGCGGGCAATGCAAATCTGCACTACAAAGAAGTATCACTTCCCACCGGTCAAAAGGGACATCCACAAAATGTGTAAAAACCAGAAAGGCAAGACAGGCCCTGGAGAACAGTGAGCGTTGTTATGCTGATGGGCGGGATGTAAATTGCCAACTGCCTCACTGGAGGAGTGCATTGTGTTCCCTAAAACAAGTAAACAACAGAGCTACAGAGCCAAGGCCACTTCCAGTCTAGAGAATATACCTTGGGAAAACTGAAAATCAATAAGAAAGAGCCACCTCCAAATTTAGGGCTGCACTGACTACAAGAACCTCAACTTGGGTACACCTTAAATATCCCAGGAAATATAAAAATGGTTCAAAACATTGTGGTACTTACGTACGATGGAATATCCCTCAGCCATGAAATCAATGTCATAAGACCAGTAGCAGCAAAGTGAGTGGATTCAGGTACGATGATTCTAAGTGAAATAAGTCACACAGAAAAAGAAACTTATCATAAGATATCACTTAGGAAGATCCTGTAAACATGGCTACACGTGAACTGAGTTAGGAAAGAGAACAGAGTCTCACATTTAGAAAACACTCTTATGCCTTTATAAAGGGGAAGGAGAGGTGGTGTGATGCATAAAACCAGAGTTTGATATAAGCACAGGGACCGTTTCAAAAACCAACTTTGGAATTGACAAGACCGACACCTTCCTCAGTGAAAGAGACTCAAAACCCCATATTTCCCACAGAGGAATATATCTGACTAGTAAGAATCTTAAAACCTATGTATTGATATGTCTACATAAGGGAATCAAGTGTGTCTAGAGTGGCATAAACATGGCAGCGAGAATCAGCTCAAACCCACTATAAAAAGGAATTTCAAAAGCAAAACCAAAAAACAGGGAAATTCTTTACAATTCCTTCAGGGTGTCTGAGGAAACCTGGAAAGACCCTATCTACAATGACAGCTGGATGTGGCATAAGGCTGGACACTTGGGACTGAGAGGATTGGTGAGATTGGGTGAGCAAATGCAGACCCTTTCAAGCAATAATGCATGGCCCCCATTCCATGGGTCCCAACTCTCCAGGTTCAAAGGAATATTACTACAGCTATAACATGTACAGGAAACCTAGAGAATGGACACACTGTGAATACGAAAGGTTTCTAAAACTCAACGAATAGTCCCTCTCCTGGTGCTCCAGTTTGACTTTCCAACTGCCTTACTATCAATCTCCCAACTTGGAGAGACAGGCCCTTTAACCTCCTGGTTTGCACAGGTTCCCAATTTGGCAGAGGATGGAAGGGACGAGGGAGAACCCATGAGAGAGTAGCTGTTAGGCATTTGGACGGGCACATGTCACTCTAATTTCCCGGCAGGAAGAAGAATTAACCAAAGTCTCAGCCACCCACCGGGAACCAGTATAGGACATGATCCAAAATTTTGGACTTGCGTTCAGCTCCCAAAAAACGAGTTGAGAAATGGAGCTCAGGGGCACAGCAATTCACAAACTGGCAGAGTGATAAAGGACAACTATCGTCCAAAAATCTGTTGAGGGAAGTCAACGAGGCGGACTTGAAAGCGAGGCAAAATAGCAGGAAACAGATTTCAAGAGGTACCTTGGAATCGCCTGTAAAGCACAGGAAGAGGGGCACAACTTGGACAATGGTGCACTTGGCCAAAAAGGGCGTATGCGTTTTCTCCTGAATATATTCAGGAGAAAACGCATACGCCCTTTTTGGCCAAGCAAGCAAGCGGGCAATGCAAATCTGCACTACAAAGAAGTATCACTTCCCACCGGTCAAAAGGGACATCCACAAAATGTGTAAAAACCAGAAAGGCAAGTCAGGCCCTGGAGAACAGGGAGCCTTGTTATGCTGATGGGCGGGATGTAAATTGCCAACTGCCTCACTGGAGGAGTGCATTGTGTTCCCTAAAACAAGTAAACAACAGAGCTACAGAGCCAAGGCCACTTCCAGTCTAGGGAATATACCTGGGGAAAACTGAAAATCAATAAGAAAGAGCCACCTCCAAATTTAGGGCTGCACTGGCTACAAGAACCTCAACTTGGGTACACCTTAAATATCCCAGGAAATATAAAAATGGTTCAAAACATTGTGGTACTTACGTACGATGGAATATCCCTCAGCCATGAAATCAATGTCATAAGACCAGTAGCAGCAAAGTGAGTGGATTCAGGTACGATGATACTAAGTGAAATAAGTCACACAGAAAAAGAAACTTATCATAAGATATCACTTATGAAGATCCTGTAAACATGGCTACACGTGAACTGAGTTAGGAAAGAGAACAAGTCTCACATTTAGAAAACACTCTTATGCCTGCATAAAGGGGAAGGAGAGGTGGGGTGATGCATAAAACCAGAGTTTGATATAAGCACAGGGACCGTTCCAAAAACCAACTTTGGAATAGACAAGACCTACACCTTCCTCAGTGAAAGAGACTCAAAACCCCATATTTCCCGCAGAGGAATATATCTGACTAGTAAGAATCTTAAAACCTATGTATTGATATGACTCCATAAGGGAATCAAGTGTGTCCTGAGTGGCATAAACATGGCAGCGAGAATCAGCTCAAACCCACTATAAAAAGGAATTTCAAAAGCAAAACCAAAAAACAGGGAAATTCTTTACAATTCCTTCAGGGTGTCTGAGGAAACCTGGAAAGACCCTATCTACAATGACAGCTGGATGTGGCATAAGGCTGGACACTTGGGACTGAGAGGATTGGTGAGATTGGGTGAGCAAATGCAGACCCTTTCAAGCAATAATGCATGGCCCCCATTCCATGGGTCCCAACTCTCCAGGTTCAAGGGAATATTACTACAGCTATAACATGTACAGGAAACCTGGAGAATGGACACACTGTGAATACGAAAGGTTTCTAAAACTCAACGAATAGTCCCTCTCCTGGTGCTCCAGTTTGACTTTCCAACTGCCTTACTATCAATCTCCCAACTTGGAGAGACAGGCCCTTTAACCTCCTGGTTTGCACAGGTTCCCAATTTGGCAGAGGATGGAAGGGACGAGGGAGAACCCATGAGAGAGTAGCTGTTAGGCATTTGGACGGGCACATGTCACTCTAATTTCCCGGCAGGAAGAAGAATTAACCAAAGTCTCAGCCACCCACCGGGAACCAGTATAGGACATGATCCAAAATTTTGGACTTGCGTTCAGCTCCCAAAAAACGAGTTGAGAAATGGAGCTCAGGGGCACAGCAATTCACAAACTGGCAGAGTGATAAAGGACAACTATCGTCCAAAAATCTGTTGAGGGAAGTCAACGAGGCGGACTTGAAAGCGAGGCAAAATAGCAGGAAACAGATTTCAAGAGGTACCTTGGAATCGCCTGTAAAGCACAGGAAGAGGGGCACAACTTGGACAATGGTGCACTTGGCCAAAAAGGGCGTATGCGTTTTCTCCTGAATATATTCAGGAGAAAACGCATACGCCCTTTTTGGCCAAGCAAGCAAGCGGGCAATGCAAATCTGCACTACAAAGAAGTATCACTTCCCACCGGTCAAAAGGGACATCCACAAAATGTGTAAAATCCAGAAAGGCAAGACAGGCCCTGGAGAACTGGGAGCCTTATTATGCTAATGGGCGGGATGTAAATTGCCAACTGCCTCACTGGAGGAGTGCATTGTGTTCCCTAAAACAAGTAAACAACAGAGCTACAGAGCCAAGGCCACTTCCAGTCTAGGGAATATACCTGGGGAAAACTGAAAATCAATAAGAAAGAGCCACCTCCAAATTTAGGGCTGCACTGGCTACAAGAACCTCAACTTGGGTACACCTTAAATATCCCAGGAAATATAAAAATGGTTCAAAACATTGTGGTACTTACGTACGATGGAATATCCCTCAGCCATGAAATCAATGTCATAAGACCAGTAGCAGCAAAGTGAGTGGATTCAGGTACGATGATTCTAAGTGAAATAAGTCACACAGAAAAAGAAACTTATCATAAGATATCACTTAGGAAGATCCTGTAAACATGGCTACACGTGAACTGAGTTAGGAAAGAGAACAGAGTCTCACATTTAGAAAACACTCTTATGCCTGCATAAAGGGGAAGGAGAGGTGGGGTGATGCATAAAACCAGAGTTTGATATAAGCACAGGGACCGTTTCAAAAACCAACTTTGGAATTGACAAGACCGACACCTTCCTCAGTGAAAGAGACTCAAAACCCCATATTTCCCACAGAGGAATATATCTGACTAGTAAGAATCTTAAAACCTCTGTATTGATATGTCTCCATAAGGGAATCAGTTGTGTCTAGAGTGGCATAAACATGGCAGCGAGAATCAGCTCAAACCCACTATAAAAAGGAATTTCAAAAGCAAAACCAAAAAACAGGGAAATTCTTTACAATTCCTTCAGGGTGTCTGAGGAAACCTGGAAAGACCCTATCTACAATGACAGCTGGATGTGGCATAAGGCTGGACACTTGG
This sequence comes from Mesoplodon densirostris, assembly GCF_025265405.1. Lineage (NCBI taxonomy): Eukaryota > Metazoa > Chordata > Mammalia > Artiodactyla > Ziphiidae > Mesoplodon > Mesoplodon densirostris. Next base: position 184,757,955 of record NC_082663.1, on the reverse strand, counting down.
GACTGAGAGGATTGGTGAGATTGGGTGAGCAAATGCAGACCCTTTCAAGCAATAATGCATGGCCCCCATTCCATGGGTCCCAACTCTCCAGGTTCAAGGGAATATTACTACAGCTATAACATGTATAGGAAACCTAGAGAATGGACACACTGTGAATACGAAAGGTTTCTAAAACTCAACGAATAGTCCCTCTCCTGGTGCTCCAGTTTGACTTTCCAACTGCCTTACTATCAATCTCCCAACTTGGAGAGACAGGCCCTTTAACCCCCTGGTTTGCACAGGTTCCCAATTTGGCAGAGGATGGAAGGGACGAGGGAGAACCCATGAGAGAGTAGCTGTTAGGCATTTGGACGGGCACATGTGACTCTAATTTCCCGGCAGGAAGAAGAATTAACCAAAGTCTCAGCCACCCACCGGGAACCAGTATAGGACATGATCCAAAATTTTGGACTTGCGTTCAGCTCCCAAAAAACGAGTTGAGAAATGGAGCTCAGGGGCACAGCAATTCACAAACTGGCAGAGTGATAAAGGACAACTATCGTCCAAAAATCTGTTGAGGGAAGTCAACGAGGCGGACTTGAAAGCGAGGCAAAATAGCAGGAAACAGATTTCAAGAGGTACCTTGGAATCGCCTGTAAAGCACAGGAAGAGGGGCACAACTTGGACAATGGTGCACTTGGCCAAAAAGGGCGTATGCGTTTTCTCCTGAATATATTCAGGAGAAAACGCATACGCCCTTTTTGGCCAAGCAAGCAAGCGGGCAATGCAAATCTGCACTACAAAGAAGTATCACTTCCCACCGGTCAAAAGGGACATCCACAAAATGTGTAAAAACCAGAAAGGCAAGTCAGGCCCTGGAGAACAGGGAGCCTTGTTATGCTGATGGGCGGGATGTAAATTGCCAACTGCCTCACTGGAGGAGTGCATTGTGTTCCCTAAAACAAGTAAACAACAGAGCTACAGAGCCAAGGCCACTTCCAGTCTAGGGAATATACCTGGGGAAAACTGAAAATCAATAAGAAAGAGCCACCTCCAAATTTAGGGCTGCACTGGCTACAAGAACCTCAACTTGGGTACACCTTAAATATCCCAGGAAATATAAAAATGGTTCAAAACATTGTGGTACTTACGTACGATGGAATATCCCTCAGCCATGAAATCAATGTCATAAGACCAGTAGCAGCAAAGTGAGTGGATTCAGGTACGATGATTCTAAGTGAAATAAGTCACACAGAAAAAGAAACTTATCATAAGATATCACTTATGAAGATCCTGTAAACATGGCTACACGTGAACTGAGTTAGGAAAGAGAACAGAGTCTCACATTTAGAAAACACTCTTATGCCTGCATAAAGGGGAAGGAGAGGTGGGGTGATGCATAAAACCAGAGTTTGATATAAGCACAGGGACCGTTCCAAAAACCAACTTTGGAATAGACAAGACCTACACCTTCCTCAGTGAAAGAGACTCAAAACCCCATATTTCCCGCAGAGGAATATATCTGACTAGTAAGAATCTTAAAACCTATGTATTGATATGACTCCATAAGGGAATCAAGTGTGTCCTGAGTGGCATAAACATGGCAGCGAGAATCAGCTCAAACCCACTATAAAAAGGAATTTCAAAAGCAAAACCAAAAAACAGGGAAATTCTTTACAATTCCTTCAGGGTGTCTGAGGAAACCTGGAAAGACCCTATCTACAATGACAGCTGGATGTGGCATAAGGCTCGACACTTGGGACTGAGAGGATTGGTGAGATTGGGTGAGCAAATGCAGACCCTTTCAAGCAATAATGCATGGCCCCCATTCCATGGGTCCCAACTCTCCAGGTTCAAGGGAATATTACTACAGCTATAACATGTATAGGAAACCTAGAGAATGGACACACTGTGAATACGAAAGGTTTCTAAAACTTAACGAATAGTCCCTCTCCTGGTGCTCCAGTTTGACTTTCCAACTGCCTTACTATCAATCTCCCAACTTGGAGAGACAGGCCCTTTAACCTCCTGGTTTGCACAGGTTCCCAATTTGGCAGAGGATGGAAGGGACGAGGGAGAACCCATGAGAGAGTAGCTGTTAGGCATTTGGACGGGCACATGTCACTCTAATTTCCCGGCAGGAAGAAGAATTAACCAAAGTCTCAGCCACCCACCGGGAACCAGTATAGGACATGATCCAAAATTTTGGACTTGCGTTCAGCTCCCAAAAAACGAGTTGAGAAATGGAGCTCAGGGGCACAGCAATTCACAAACTGGCAGAGTGATAAAGGACAACTATCGTCCAAAAATCTGTTGAGGGAAGTCAACGAGGCGGACTTGAAAGCGAGGCAAAATAGCAGGAAACAGATTTCAAGAGGTACCTTGGAATCGCCTGTAAAGCACAGGAAGAGGGGCACAACTTGGACAATGGTGCACTTGGCCAAAAAGGGCGTATGCGTTTTCTCCTGAATATATTCAGGAGAAAACGCATACGCCCTTTTTGGCCAAGCAAGCAAGCGGGCAATGCAAATCTGCACTACAAAGAAGTATCACTTCCCACCGGTCAAAAGGGACATCCACAAAATGTGTAAAAACCAGAAAGGCAAGACAGGCCCTGGAGAACAGGGAGCCTTGTTATGCTGATGGGCGGGATGTAAATTGCCAACTGCCTCACTGGAGGAGTGCATTGTGTTCCCTAAAACAAGTAAACAACAGAGCTACAGAGCCAAGGCCACTTCCAGTCTAGGGAATATACCTGGGGAAAACTGAAAATCAATAAGAAAGAGCCACCTCCAAATTTAGGGCTGCACTGGCTACAAGAACCTCAACTTGGGTACACCTTAAATATCCCAGGAAATATAAAAATGGTTCAAAACATTGTGGTACTTACGTACGATGGAATATCCCTCAGCCATGAAATCAATGTCATAAGACCAGTAGCAGCAAAGTGAGTGGATTCAGGTACGATGATTCTAAGTGAAATAAGTCACACAGAAAAAGAAACTTATCATAAGATATCACTTAGGAAGATCCTGTAAACATGGCTACACGTGAACTGAGTTGGGAAAGAGAACAGAGTCTCACATTTAGAAAACACTCTTATGCCTGCATAAAGGGGATGGAGAGGTGGGGTGATGCATAAAACCAGAGTTTGATATAAGCACAGGGACCGTTCCAAAAACCAACTTTGGAATAGACAAGACCTACACCTTCCTCAGTGAAAGAGACTCAAAACCCCATATTTCACGCAGAGGAATATATCTGACTAGTAAGAATCTTAAAACCTATGTATTGATATGACTCCATATGGGAATCAAGTGTGTCTAGAGTGGCATAAACATGGCAGCGAGAATCAGCTCAAACCCACTATAAAAAGGAATTTCAAAAGCAAAACGAAAAAACAGGGAAATTCTTTACAATTCCTTCAGGGTGTCTGAGGAAACCTGGAAAGACCCTATCTACAATGACAGCTGGATGTGGCATAAGGCTGGACACTTGGGACTGAGAGGATTGGTGAGATTGGGTGAGCAAATGCAGACCCTTTCAAGCAATAATGCATGGCCCCCATTCCCTGGGTCCCAACTCTCGAGCTTGAAGGGAATATTAATACAGCAAGAACTGGTACAGGAAACCTAGAGAATGGACACACTGTGAATATGAAATGTTTCTAAATCTCAACGAATAGTCCCTCTCCTGGTGCTCTGGTTTGACTTTCCAACTGCTTTACTATCAATCTCCAAACATGGAGACACAGCGCCATTTACCTCCTGGTTCGAAAAGGTTGCCAATTTGGCAAAGGATGAAAGGGAAGAGGGAGAACCAATGAGAGAGTAGCTGTTAGGCATTTGGACGGGCAGGTGTCACACTAATATACCGGTAGGAAGAAGAATTAACCAAAGTCTCAGCCACCCACCGGGAACCAGTATAGGTCCTGAACCAAAATTTTGGGCTTGCGTTCAGCTCACTAAAAACGAGTTGAAAAATGGAGCTCAGGGGCACAGCAATTCACAAACTGGCAGAGTAATAAAGCACAACTATCGTCCAAAAATCTGTTGAGGGAAGGCAACGAGGCGGACTTGAATGCGAGGCAGAATAGCAGGAAACAGATTTAAAGAGGTACGTTGGAATCGCCTGTAAAGCACAGGAAGAGGGGCACAAGTTCGACAATGATGCACTTGGCCAAAAAGGGCGTATGCGTTTTTTCCTGAATATATTCAGGAGAAAACGCATACGCCCTTTTCGGCCAAGCAAGCAAACGGGCAATGCAAATCTGCACTACAAAGAAGTATCACTTCCCACCGGTCAAAAGGGACATCCACAAAATGTGTAAAAACCAGAAAGGCAAGACAGGCCCTGGAGAACAGGGAGCCTTGTTATGCTGATGGGCGGGATGTAAATTGCCAACTGCCTCACTGGAGGAGTGCATTGTATTCCCTAAAACAAGGAAACAACAGAGCTACAGAGCCAAGGCCACTTCCAGTCTAGGGAATATACCTTGGGAAAACTGAAAATCAATAAGAAAGAGCAACCACCGAATTTAGGGCTGCACTGACTACAAGAACCTCAACTTGGGTACACCTTAAATATCCCAGGAAATATAAAAATGGTTCAAAACATTGTGGTACTTACGTACGATGGAATATCCCTCAGCCATGAAATCAATGTCATAAGGCCAGAAGCAGCAAAGTGAGTTGATTCAGGTACGATGATTCTAAGTGAAATAACTCACACAGAAAAAGAAACTTATCATAAGATATCACTTATGAAGATCCTGTAAACATGGCTACACATGAACTGAGTTAGGAAAGAGAACACAGTCTCACATTTAGAAAACACTCTTATGCCTGCATGAAGGGGAAGGAGAGGTGGGGTGATGCATAAAACCAGAGTTTGATATAAGCACAGGGACCGTTCCAAAAACCAAGTTTGGAATAGACAAGACCTATACCTTCCTCAGGGAAAGAGACTCAAATACCCATATTTCCCGCAGAGGAATATATCTGACTAGTAAGAATCTTAAAACCTATGTATTGATATGTCTCCATAAGGGAATCAAGTGTGTCTAGAGTGGCATAAACATGGCAGCGAGAATCAGCTCAAACCCACTATAAAAAGGAATTTCAAAAGCAAAACCAAAAAACAGGGAAATTCTTTACAATTCCTTCAGGGTGTCTGAGGAAACCTGGAAAGACCCTATCTGCAATGACAGCTGGATGTGGCATAAGGCTGGACATTTGGGACTGAGAGGATTGGTGAGATTGGGTGAGCAAATGAAGACCCTTTCAAGCAGTAATGCATAGCCCCCATTCCATGGGTCCCAACTCTCCAGGTTCAAGGATATATTACTACAGCTATAACATGTACAGGAAACCTAGAGAATGTACACATAGTGAATACGAAAGGTTTCTAAAACTCAACGATTAGTCCCTCTCCTGGTGCTCCAGTTTGACTTTCCAACTGCCTTACTATCAATCTCCCAACTTGGAGAGACAGGCCCTTTAACCTCCTGGTTTGCACAGGTTCCCAATTTGGCAGAGGATGGAACGGATGAGGGAGAACCCATGAGAGAGTAGCTGTTAGGCATTTGGACGGGCACATGTCACTCTAATTTCCCGGCAGGAAGAAGAATTAACCAAAGTCTCAGCCACCCACCGGGAACCAGTATAGGACATGATCCAAAATTTTGGACTTGTGTTCAGCTCACAAAAAAAGAGTTGAGAAATGGAGCTCAGGAGCACAGCAATTCACAAACTGGCAGAGTGATAAAAGACAACTACCGTCCAAAAATCTGTTGAGGGAATGCAGCGAGCCAGTCTTGAAAGTGAGGCAGAAGAGAAGGAAACAGATTTCAAGAGGTACGTTGGAATCGCCTGTAAAGCACAGGAAGAGGGGCACAACTTGGACAATGGTGCACTTGGCCAAAAAGTGCGTATGCGTTTTCTCCTGAATATATTCAGGAGAAAACGCATACGCCCTTTTTGGCCAAGCAAGCAAGCGGGCAATGCAAATCTGCACTACAAAGAAGTATCACTTCCCACCGGTCAAAAGGGACATCCACAAAAAGTGTAAAAACCAGAAAGGCAAGACAGGCCCTGGAGAACTGGGAGCCTTGTTATGCTGATGGGCGGGATGTAAACTGCCAACTGCCTCACTGGAGGAGTGCATTGTGTTCCCTAAAACAAGTAAACAACAGAGCTACAGAGCCAAGGCCACTTCCAGTCTAGGGAATATACCTTGGGAAAACTGAAAATCAATAAGAAAGAGCCACCTCCAAATTTAGGGCTGCACTGACTACAAGAACCTCAACTTGGGTACACCTTAAATATCCCAGGAAATATAAAAATGGTTCAAAACATTGTGGTACTTACGTACGATGGAATATCCCTCAGCCATGAAATCAATGTCATAAGACCAGTAGCAGCAAAGTGAGTGGATTCAGGTACGATGATTCTAAGTGAAATAAGTCACACAGAAAAAGAAACTTATCATAAGATATCACTTATGAAGATCCTGGAAACATGGCTACACGTGAACTGAGTTAGGAAAGAGAACAGAGTCTCACATTTAGAAAACACTCTTATGCCTGCATAAAGGGGAAGGAGAGGTGGGGTGATGCATAAAACCAGAATTTGATATAAGCACAGGGACCGTTTCAAAAACCAACTTTGGAATTGACAAGACCGACACCTTCCTCAGTGAAAGAGACTCAAAACCCCATATTTCCCACAGAGGAATATATCTGACTAGTAAGAATCTTAAAACCTATGTATTGATATGTCTCCATAAGGGAATCAAGTGTGTCTAGAGTGGCATAAACATGGCAGCGAGAATCAGCTCAAACCCACTATAAAAAAGAATTTCAAAAGCAAAACCAAAAAACAGGGAAATTCTTTACAATTCCTTCAGGGTGTCTGAGGAAACCTGGAAAGACCCTATCTACAATGACAGCTGGATGTGGCATAAGGCTGGACACTTGGGACTGAGAGGATTGGTGAGATTGGGTTAGCAAATGCAGACCCTTTCAAGCAATAATGCATGGCCCCCATTCCATGGGTCCCAACTCTCCAGGTTCAAGGGAATATTACTACAGCTATAACATGTACAGGAAACCTAGAGAATGGACACACTGTGAATACAAAAGGTTTCTAAAACTCAACGAATAGTCCCTCTCCTGGTGCTCCAGTTTGAATTTCCAACTGCCTTACTATCAATCTCCCAACTTGGAGAGACAGGCCCTTTAACCTCCTGGTTTGCACAGGTTCCCAATTTGGCAGAGGATGGAAGGGACGAGGGAGAACCCATGAGAGAGTAGCTGTTAGGCATTTGGACGGGCACATGTCACTCTAATTTCCCGGCAGGAAGAAGAATTAACCAAAGTCTCAGCCACCCACCGGGAACCAGTATAGGACATGATCCAAAATTTTGGACTTGCGTTCAGCTCACAAAAAACGAGTTGAGAAATGGAGCTCAGGGGCACAGCAATTCACAAACTGGCAGAGTGATAAAGGACAACTATCGTCCAAAAATCTGTTGAGGGAAGTCAACGAGGCGGACTTGAAAGTGAGGCAAAATAGCAGGAAACAGATTTCAAGAGGTACGTTGGAATCGCCTGTAAAGCACAGGAAGAGGGGCACAACTTGGACAATGGTGCACTTGGCCAAAAAGGGCGTATGCGTTTTCTCCTGAATATATTCAGGAGAAAACGCATACGCCCTTTTTGGCCAAGCAAGCAAGCGGGCAATGCAAATCTGCACTACAAAGAAGTATCACTTCCACCGGTCAAAAGGGACATCCACAAAATGTGTAAAAACCAGAAAGGCAAGACAGGCCCTGGAGAACTGGGAGCCTTGTTATGCTGATGGGTGGGATGTAAATTGCCAACTGCCTCACTGGAGGAGTGCATTGTGTTCCCTAAAACAAGTAAACAACAGAGCTACAGAGCCAAGGCCACTTCCAGTCTAGGGAATATACCTGGGGACAACTGAAAATCAATAAGAAAGAGCCACCTCCAAATTTATGGCGGCACTGGCTACAAGAACCTCAACTTGGGTACACCTTAAATATCCCAGGAAATATAAAAATGGTTCAAAACATTGTGGTACTTACGTACGATGGAATATCCCTCAGCCATGAAATCAATGTCATAAGACCAGTAGCAGCAAAGTGAGTGGATTCAGGTACGATGATTCTAAGTGAAATAAGTCACACAGAAAAAGAAACTTATCATAAGATATCACTTATGAAGATCCTGGAAACATGGCTACACGTGAACTGAGTTAGGAAAGAGAACAGAGTCTCACATTTAGAAAACACTCTTATGCCTGCATAAAGGGGAAGGAGAGGTGGGGTGATGCATAAAACCAGAGTTTGATATAAGCACAGGGACCGTTTCAAAAACCAACTTTGGAATTGACAAGACCGACACCTTCCTCAGTGAAAGAGACTCAAAACCCCATATTTCCCACAGAGGAATATATCTGACTAGTAAGAATCTTAAAACCTATGTATTGATATGTCTCCATAAGGGAATCAAGTGTGTCTAGAGTGGCATAAACATGGCAGCGAGAATCAGCTCAAACCCACTATAAAAAAGAATTTCAAAAGCAAAACCAAAAAACAGGGAAATTCTTTACAATTCCTTCAGGGTGTCTGAGGAAACCTGGAAAGACCCTATCTACAATAACAGCTGGATGTGGCATAAGGCTGGACACTTGGGACTGAGAGGATTGGTGAGATTGGGTTAGCAAATGCAGACCCTTTCAAGCAATAATGCATGGCCCTCATTCCATGGGTCCCAACTCTCCAGGTTCAAGGGAATATTACTACAGCTATAACATGTACAGGAAACCTAGAGAATGGACACACTGTGAATACAAAAGGTTTCTAAAACTCAACGAATAGTCCCTCTCCTGGTGCTCCAGTTTGACTTTCCAACTGCCTTACTATCAATCTCCCAACTTGGAGAGACAGGCCCTTTAACCTCCTGGTTTGCACAGGTTCCCAATTTGGCAGAGGATGGAAGGGACGAGGGAGAACCCATGAGAGAGTAGCTGTTAGGCATTTGGACGGGCACATGTCACTCTAATTTCCCGGCAGGAAGAAGAATTAACCAAAGTCTCAGCCACCCACCGGGAACCAGTATAGGACATGATCCAAAATTTTGGACTTGCGTTCAGCTCACAAAAAACGAGTTGAGAAATGGAGCTCAGGGGCACAGCAATTCACAAACTGGCAGAGTGATTAAGGACAACTATCGTACAAAAATCTGTTGAGGGAAGTCAACGAGGCGGACTTGAAAGTGAGGCAAAATAGCAGGAAACAGATTTCAAGAGGTACGTTGGAATCGCCTGTAAAGCACAGGAAGAGGGGCACAACTTGGACAATGGTGCACTTGGCCAAAAAGGGCGTATGCGTTTTCTCCTGAATATATTCAGGAGAAAACGCATACGCCCTTTTTGGCCAAGCAAGGAAGCAGGCAATGCAAATCTGCACTACAAAGAAGTATCACTTCCCACCGGTCAAAAGGGACATCCACAAAATGTGTAAAAACCAGAAAGGCAAGACAGGCCCTGGAGAACAGGGAGACTTGTTATGCTGATGGGCGGGATGTAAATTGCCAACTGCCTCACTGGAGGAGTGCATTGTGTTCCCTAAAACAAGTAAACAACAGAGCTACAGAGCCAAGGCCACTTCCAGTCTAGGGAATATACCTGGGCAAAACTGAAAATCAATAAGAAAGAGCCACCTCCAAATTTAGGGCTGCACTGGCTACAAGAACCTCAACTTGGGTACACCTTAAATATCCCAGGAAATATAAAAATGGTTCAAAACATTGTGGTACTTACGTACGATGGAATATCCCTCAACCATGAAATCAATGTCATAAGACCAGTAGCAGCAAAGTGAGTGGATTCAGGTATGATGATTCTAAGTGAAATAAGTCACACAGAAAAAGAAACTTATCATAAGATATCACTTATGAAGATCCTGTAAACATGGCTACACGTGAACTGAGTTAGGAAAGAGAACAGAGTCTCACATTTAGAAAACACTCTTATGCCTGCATAAAGGGGAAGGAGAGGTGGGGTGATGCATAAAACCAGAGTTTGATATAAGCACAGGGACCGTTTCAAAAACCAACTTTGGAATTGACAAGACCGACACCTTCCTCAGTGAAAGAGACTCAAAACCCCATATTTCCCACAGAGGAATATATCTGACTAGTAAGAATCTTAAAACCTATGTATTGATATGTCTCCATAAGGGAATCAAGTGTGTCTAGAGTGGCATAAACATGGCAGCGAGAATCAGCTCAAACCCACTATAAAAAGGAATTTCAAAAGCAAAACCAAAAAACAGGGAAATTCTTTACAATTCCTTCAGGGTGTCTGAGGAAACCTGGAAAGACCCTATCTACAATGACAGCTGGATGTGGCATAAGGCTGGACACTTGGGACTGAGAGGATTGGTGAGATTGGGTGAGCAAATGCAGACCCTTTCAAGCAATAATGCATGGCCCCCATTCCATGGGTCCCAACTCTCCAGGTTCAAGGGAATATTACTACAGCTATAACATGTACAGGAAACCTAGAGAATGGACACACTGTGAATACGAAAGGTTTCTAAAACTCAACGAATAGTCCCTCTCCTGGTGCTCCAGTTTGACTTTCCAACTGCCTTACTATCAATCTCCCAACTTGGAGAGACAGGCCCTTTAACCTCCTGGTTTGCACAGGTTCCCAATTTGGCAGAGGATGGAAGGGACGAGGGAGAACCCATGAGAGAGTAGCTGTTAGGCATTTGGACGGGCACATGTCACTCTAATTTCCCGGCAGGAAGAAGAATTAACCAAAGTCTCAGCCACCCACCGGGAACCAGTATAGGACATGATCCAAAATTTTGGACTTGCGTTCAGCTCACAAAAAACGAGTTGAGAAATGGAGCTCAGGGGCACAGCAATTCACAAACTGGCAGAGTGATAAAGGACAACTATCGTCCAAAAATCTGTTGAGGGATGTCAACGAGGCGGACTTGAAAGCGAGGCAAAATAGCAGGAAACAGATTTCAAGAGGTACCTTGGAATCGCCTGTAAAGCACAGGAAGAGGGGCACAACTTGGACAATGGTGCACTTGGCCAAAAAGGGCGTATGCGTTTTCTCCTGAATATATTCAGGAGAAAACGCATACGCCCTTTTTGGCCAAGCAAGCAAGCGGGCAATGCAAATCTGCACTACAAAGAAGTATCACTTCCACCGGTCAAAAGGGACATCCACAAAATGTGTAAAAACCAGAAAGGCAAGACAGGCCCTGGAGAACTGGGAGCCTTGTTATGCTGATGGGCGGGATGTAAATTGCCAACTGCCTCACTGGAGGAGTGCATTGTGTTCCCTAAAACAAGTAAACAACAGAGCTACAGAGCCAAGGCCACTTCCAGTCTAGGGAATATACCTGGGGAAAACTGAAAATCAATAAGAAAGAGCCACTTCCAAATTTAGGGCTGCACTGGCTACAAGAACCTCAACTTGGGTACACCTTAAATATCCCAGGAAATATAAAAATGGTTCAAAACATTGTGGTACTTACGTACGATGGAATATCCGTCAGCCATGAAATCAATGTCATAAGACCAGTAGAAGCAAAGTGAGTGGATTCAGGTACGATGATTCTAAGTGAAATAAGTCACACAGAAAAAGAAACTTATCATAAGATATCACTTATGAAGATCCTGGAAACATGGCTACACGTGAACTGAGTTAGGAAAGAGAACAGAGTCTCACATTTAGAAAACACTCTTATGCCTGCATAAAGGGGAAGGAGAGGTGGGGTGATGCATAAAACCAGAGTTTGATATAAGCACAGGGACCGTTTCAAAAACCAACTTTGGAATTGACAAGACCGACACCTTCCTCAGTGAAAGAGACTCAAAACCCCATATTTCCCACAGAGGAATATATCTGACTAGTAAGAATCTTAAAACCTATGTATTGATATGTCTCCATAAGGGAATCAAGTGTGTCTAGAGTGGCATAAACATGGCAGCGAGAATCAGCTCAAACCAACTATAAAAAAGAATTTCAAAAGCAAAACCAAAAAACAGGGAAATTCTTTACAATTCCTTCAGGGTGTCTGAGGAAACCTGGAAAGACCCTATCTACAATGACAGCTGGATGTGGCATAAGGCTGGACACTTGGGACTGAGAGGATTGGTGAGATTGGGTTAGCAAATGCAGACCCTTTCAAGCAATAATGCATGGCCCCCATTCCATGGGTCCCAACTCTCCAGGTTCAAGGGAATATTACTACAGCTATAACATGTACAGGAAACCTAGAGAATGGACACACTGTGAATACAAAAGGTTTCTAAAACTCAACGAATAGTCCCTCTCCTGGGGCTCCAGTTTGACTTTCCAACTGCCTTACTATCAATCTCCCAACTTGGAGAGACAGGCCCTTTAACCTCCTGGTTTGCACAGGTTCCCAATTTGGCAGAGGATGGAAGGGACGAGGGAGAACCCATGAGAGAGTAGCTGTTAGGCATTTGGACGGGCACATGTCACTCTAATTTCCCGGCAGGAAGAAGAATTAACCAAAGTCTCAGCCACCCACCGGGAACCAGTATAGGACATGATCCAAAATTTTGGACTTGCGTTCAGCTCACAAAAAACGAGTTGAGAAATGGAGCTCAGGGGCACAGCAATTCACAAACTGGCAGAGTGATTAAGGACAACAATCGTACAAAAATCTGTTGAGGGAAGTCAACGAGGCGGACTTGAAAGTGAGGCAAAATAGCAGGAAACAGATTTCAAGAGGTACGTTGGAATCGCCTGTAAAGCACAGGAAGAGGGGCACAACTTGGACAATGGTGCACTTGGCCAAAAAGGGCGTATGCGTTTTCTCCTGAATATATTCAGGAGAAAACGCATACGCCCTTTTTGGCCAAGCAAGCAAGCGGGCAATGCAAATCTGCACTACAAAGAAGTATCACTTCCACCGGTCAAAAGGGACATCCACAAAATGTGTAAAAACCAGAAAGGCAAGACAGGCCCTGGAGAACTGGGAGCCTTGTTATGCTGATGGGCGGGATGTAAATTGCCAACTGCCTCACTGGAGGAGTGCATTGTGTTCCCTAAAACAAGTAAACAACAGAGCTACAGAGCCAAGGCCACTTCCAGTCTAGGGAATATACCTGGGGAAAACTGAAAATCAATAAGAAAGAGCCACCTCCAAATTTAGGGCTGCACTGGCTACAAGAACCTCAACTTGGGTACACCTTAAATATCCCAGGAAATATAAAAATGGTTCAAAACATTGTGGTACTTACGTACGATGGAATATCCCTCAGCCATGAAATCAATGTCATAAGACCAGTAGCAGCAAAGTGAGTGGATTCAGGTACGATGATTCTAAGTGAAATAAGTCACACAGAAAAAGAAACTTATCATAAGATATCACTTATGAAGATCCTGGAAACATGGCTACACGTGAACTGAGTTAGGAAAGAGAACAGAGTCTCACATTTAGAAAACACTCTTATGCCTGCATAAAGGGGAAGGAGAGGTGGGGTGATGCATAAAACCAGAGTTTGATATAGGCACAGGGACCGTTTCAAAAACCAACTTTGGAATTGACAAGACGGACACCTTCCTCAGTGAAAGAGACTCAAAACCCCATATTTCCCACAGAGGAATATATCTGACTAGTAAGAATCTTAAAACCTATGTATTGATATGTCTCCATAAGGGAATCAAGTGTGTCTAGAGTGGCATAAACATGGCAGCGAGAATCAGCTCAAACCCACTATAAAAAAGAATTTCAAAAGCAAAACCAAAAAACAGGGAAATTCTTTACAATTCCTTCAGGGTGTCTGAGGAAACCTGGAAAGACCCTATCTACAATGACAGCTGGATGTGGCATAAGGCTGGACACTTGGGACTGAGAGGATTGGTGAGATTGGGTTAGCAAATGCAGACCCTTTCAAGCAATAATGCATGGCCCCCATTCCATGGGTCCCAACTCTCCAGGTTCAAGGGAATATTACTACAGCTATAACATGTACAGGAAACCTAGAGAATGGACACACTGTGAATACAAAAGGTTTCTAAAACTCAACGAATAGTCCCTCTCCTGGTGCTCCAGTTTGACTTTCCAACTGCCTTACTATCAATCTCCCAACTTGGAGAGACAGGCCCTTTAACCTCCTGGTTTGCACAGGTTCCCAATTTGGCAGAGGATGGAAGGGACGAGGGAGAACCCATGAGAGAGTAGCTGTTAGGCATTTGGACGGGCACATGTCACTCTAATTTCCCGGCAGGAAGAAGAATTAACCAAAGTCTCAGCCACCCACCGGGAACCAGTATAGGACATGATCCAAAATTTTGGACTTGCGTTCAGCTCACAAAAAACGAGTTGAGAAATGGAGCTCAGGGACACAGCAATTCACAAACTGGCAGAGTGATTAAGGACAACTATCGTACAAAAATCTGTTGAGGGAAGTCAACGAGGCGGACTTGAAAGTGAGGCAAAATAGCAGGAAACAGATTTCAAGAGGTACGTTGGAATCGCCTGTAAAGCACAGGAAGAGGGGCACAACTTGGACAATGGTGCACTTGGCCAAAAAGGGCGTATGCGTTTTCTCCTGAATATATTCAGGAGAAAACGCATACGCCCTTTTTGGCCAAGCAAGGAAGCAGGCAATGCAAATCTGCACTACAAAGAAGTATCACTTCCCACCGGTCAAAAGGGACATCCACAAAATGTGTAAAAACCAGAAAGGCAAGACAGGCCCTGGAGAACAGGGAGCCTTGTTATGCTGATGGGCGGGATGTAAATTGCCAACTGCCTCACTGGAGGAGTGCATTGTGTTCCCTAAAACAAGTAAACAACAGAGCTACAGAGCCAAGGCCACTTCCAGTCTAGGGAATATACCTGGGCAAAACTGAAAATCAATAAGAAAGAGCCACCTCCAAATTTAGGGCTGCACTGGCTACAAGAACCTCAACTTGCGTACACCTTAAATATCCCAGGAAATATAAAAATGGTTCAAAACATTGTGGTACTTACGTACGATGGAATATCCCTCAACCATGAAATCAATGTCATAAGACCAGTAGCAGCAAAGTGAGTGGATTCAGGTATGATGATTCTAAGTGAAATAAGTCACACAGAAAAAGAAACTTATCATAAGATATCACTTATGAAGATCCTGTAAACATGGCTACACGTGAACTGAGTTAGGAAAGAGAACAGAGTCTCACATTTAGAAAACACTCTTATGCCTGCATAAAGGGGAAGGAGAGGTGGGGTGATGCATAAAACCAGAGTTTGATATAAGCACAGGGACCGTTTCAAAAACCAACTTTGGAATTGACAAGACCGACACCTTCCTCAGTGAAAGAGACTCAAAACCCCATATTTCCCACAGAGGAATATATCTGACTAGTAAGAATCTTAAAACCTATGTATTGATATGTCTCCATAAGGGAATCAAGTGTGTCTAGAGTGGCATAAACATGGCAGCGAGAATCAGCTCAAACCCACTATAAAAAGGAATTTCAAAAGCAAAACCAAAAAACAGGGAAATTCTTTACAATTCCTTCAGGGTGTCTGAGGAAACCTGGAAAGACCCTATCTACAATGACAGCTGGATGTGGCATAAGCCTGGACACTTGGGACTGAGAGGATTGGTGAGATTGGGTGAGCAAATGCAGACCCTTTCAAGCAATAATGCATGGCCCCCATTCCATGGGTCCCAACTCTCCAGGTTCAAGGGAATATTACTACAGCTATAACATGTGCAGGAAACCTAGAGAATGGACACACTGTGAATACGAAAGGTTTCTAAAACTCAACGAATAGTCCCTCTCCTGGTGCTCCAGTTTGACTTTCCAACTGCCTTACTATCAATCTCCCAACTTGGAGAGACAGGCCCTTTAACCTCCTGGTTTGCACAGGTTCCCAATTTGGCAGAGGATGGAAGGGACGAGGGAGAACCCATGAGAGAGTAGCTGTTAGGCATTTGGACGGGCACATGTCACTCTAATTTCCCGGCAGGAAGAAGAATTAACCAAAGTCTCAGCCACCCACCGGGAACCAGTATAGGACATGATCCAAAATTTTGGACTTGCGTTCAGCTCACAAAAAACGAGTTGAGAAATGGAGCTCAGGGGCACAGCAATTCACAAACTGGCAGAGTGATAAAGGACAACTATCGTCCAAAAATCTGTTGAGGGAAGTCAACGAGGCGGACTTGAAAGCGAGGCAAAATAGCAGGAAACAGATTTCAAGAGGTACCTTGGAATCGCCTGTAAAGCACAGGAAGAGGGGCACAACTTGGACAATGGTGCACTTGGCCAAAAAGGGCGTATGCGTTTTCTCCTGAATATATTCAGGAGAAAACGCATACGCCCTTTTTGGCCAAGCAAGCAAGCGGGCAATGCAAATCTGCACTACAAAGAAGTATCACTTCCCACCGGTCAAAAGGGACATCCACAAAATGTGTAAAAACCAGAAAGGCAAGACAGGCCCTGGAGAACTGGGAGCCTTGTTATGCTGATGGGCGGGATGTAAATTGCCAACTGCCTCACTGGAGGAGTGCATTGTGTTCCCTAAAACAAGTAAACAACAGAGCTACAGAGCCAAGGCCACTTCCAGTCTAGGGAATATACCTTGGGAAAACTGAAAATCAATAAGAAAGAGCCACCTCCAAATTTAGGGCTGCACTGACTACAAGAACCTCAACTTGGGTACACCTTAAATATCCCAGGAAATATAAAAATGGTTCAAAACATTGTGGTACTTACGTACGATGGAATATCCCTCAGCCATGAAATCAATGTCATAAGACCAGTAGCAGCAAAGTGAGTGGATTCAGGTACGATGATTCTAAGTGAAATAAGTCACACAGAAAAAGGAACTTATCATAAGATATCACTTATGAAGATCCTGTAAACATGGCTACACGTGAACTGAGTTAGGAAATAGAACAGAGTCTCACATTTAGAAAACACTCTTATGCCTGCATAAAGGGGAAGGAGAGGTGGGGTGATGCATAAAACCAGAGTTTGATATAAGCACAGGGACCGTTTCAAAAACCAACTTTGGAATTGACAAGACCGACACCTTCCTCAGTGAAAGAGACTCAAAACCCCATATTTCCCACAGAGGAATATATCTGACTAGTAAGAATCTTAAAACCTATGTATTGATATGTCTCCATAAGGGAATCAAGTGTGTCTAGAGTGGCATAAACATGGCAGCGAGAATCAGCTCAAACCCACTATAAAAAGGAATTTCAAAAGCAAAACCAAAAAACAGGGAAATTCTTTACAATTCCTTCAGGGTGTCTGAGGAAACCTGGAAAGACCCAATCTACAATGACAGCTGGATGTGGCATAAGGCTGGACACTTGGGACTGAGAGGATTGGTGAGATTGGGTGAGCAAATGCAGACCCTTTCAAGCAATAATGCATGGCCCCCATTCCATGGGTCCCAACTCTCCATGTTCAAGGGAATATTACTACAGCTATAACATGTACAGGAAACCTAGAGAATGTACACACTGTGAAAACGAAAGGTTTCTAAAACTCAACGAATAGTCCCTCTCCTGGTGCTCCAGTTTGACTTTCCAACTGCCTTACTATCAATCTCCCAACTTGGAGAGACAGGCCCTTTAACCTCCTGGTTTGCACAGGTTCCCAATTTGGCAGAGGATGGAAGGGACGAGGGAGAACCCATGAGAGAGTAGCTGTTAGGCATTTGGACGGGCACATGTCACTCTAATTTCCCGGCAGGAAGAAGAATTAACCAAAGTCTCAGCCACCCACCGGGAACCAGTATAGGACATGATCCAAAATTTTGGACTTGCGTTCAGCTCCCAAAAAACGAGTTGAGAAATGGAGCTCAGGGGCACAGCAATTCACAAACTGGCAGAGTGATAAAGGACAACTATCGTCCAAAAATCTGTTGAGGGAAGTCAACGAGGCGGACTTGAAAGTGAGGCAAAATAGCAGGAAACAGATTTCAAGAGGTACGTTGGAATCGCCTGTAAAGCACAGGAAGAGGGGCACAACTTGGACAATGGTGCACTTGGCCAAAAAGGGCGTATGCGTTTTCTCCTGAATATATTCAGGAGAAAACGCATACGCCCTTTTTGGCCAAGCAAGCAAGCGGGCAATGCAAATCTGCACTACAAAGAAGTATCACTTCCCACCTGTCAAAAGGAACATCCACAAAATGTGTAAAAACCAGAAAGGCAAGACAGGCCCTGGAGAACAGGGAGCCTTGTTATGCTGATGGGCGGGATGTAAATTGCCAACTGCCTCACTGGAGGAGTGCATTGTGTTCCCTAAAACAAGTAAACAACAGAGCTACAGAGCCAAGGCCACTTCCAGTCTAGGGAATATACCTGGGGAAAACTGAAAATCAATAAGAAAGCGCCACCTCCAAATTTAGGGCTGCACTGGCTACAAGAACCTCAACTTGGGTTCACCTTAAATATCCCAGGAAATATAAAAATGGTTCAAAACATTGTGGTACTTACGTACGATGGAATATCCCTCAGCCATGAAATCAATGTCATAAGACCAGTAGCAGCAAAGTGAGTGGATTCAGGTACGATGATTCTAAGTGAAATAAGTCACACAGAAAAAGAAACTTATCATAAGATATCACTTATGAAGATCCTGTAAACATGGCTACACGTGAACTGAGTTAGGAAAGAGAACAGAGTCTCACATTTAGAAAACACTCTTATGCCTGCATAAAGGGGAAGGAGAGGTGGGGTGATGCATAAAACCAGAGTTTGATATAAGCACAGGGACCGTTTCAAAAACCAACTTTGGAATTGACAAGACCGACACCTTCCTCAGTGAAAGAGACTCAAAACCCCATATTTCCCACAGAGGAATATATCTGACTAGTAAGAATCTTAAAACCTATGTATTGATATGTCTCCATAAGGGAAACAAGTGTGTCTAGAGTGGCATAAACATGGCAGCGAGAATCAGCTCAAACCCACTATAAAAAGGAATTTCAAAAGCAAAACCAAAAAACAGGGAAATTCTTTACAATTCCTTCAGGGTGTCTGAGGAAACCTGGAAAGACCCTGTCTACAATGACAGCTGGATGTGGCATAAGGCTGGACACTTGGGACTGAGAGGATTGGTGAGATTGGGTGAGCAAATGCAGACCCTTTCAAGCAATAATGCATGGCCCCCATTCCATGGGTCCCAACTCTCCATGTTCAAGGGAATATTACTACAGCTATAACATGTACAGGAAACCTAGAGAATGGACACACTGTGAATACGAAAGGTTTCTAAAACTCAACGAATAGTCCCTCTCCTGGTGCTCCAGTTTGACTTTCCAACTGCCTTACTATCAATCTCCCAACTTGGAGAGACAGGCCCTTTAACCTCCTGGTTTGCACAGGTTCCCAATTTGGCAGAGGATGGAAGGGACGAGGGAGAACCCATGAGAGAGTAGCTGTTAGGCATTTGGACGGGCACATGTCAATCTAATTTCCCGGCATGAAGAAGAATTAACCAAAGTCTCAGCCACCCACCGGGAACCAGTATAGGACATGATCCAAAATTTTGGACTTGCGTTCAGCTCACAAAAAACGAGTTGAGAAATGGAGCTCAGGGGCACAGCAATTCACAAACTGGCAGAGTGATAAAGGACAACTATCGTCCAAAAATCTGTTGAGGGAAGTCAACGAGGCGGACTTGAAAGTGAGGCAAAATAGCAGGAAACAGATTTCAAGAGGTACGTTGGAATCGCCTGTAAAGCACAGGAAGAGGGGCACAACTTGGACAATGGTGCACTTGGCCAAAAAGGGCGTATGCGTTTTCTCCTGAATATATTCAGGAGAAAACGCATACGCCCTTTTTGGCCAAGCAAGCAAGCGGGCAATGCAAATCTGCACTACAAAGAAGTATCACTTCCCACCGGTCAAAAGGGACATCCACAAAATGTGTAAAAACCAGAAAGGCAAGACAGGCCCTGGAGAACTGGGAGCCTTGTTATGCTGATGGGCGGGATGTAAATTGCCAACTGCCTCACTGGAGGAGTGCATTGTGTTCCCTAAAACAAGTAAACAACAGAGCTACAGATCCAAGGCCACTTCCAGTCTAGGGAATATACCTTGGGAAAACTGAAAATCAATAAGAAAGAGCCACCTCCAAATTTAGGGCTGCACTGGCTACAAGAACTTCAACTTGGGTACACCTTAAATATCCCAGGAAATATAAAAATGGTTCAAAACATTGTGGTACTTACGTACGATGGAATATCCCTCAGCGATGAAATCAATGTCATAAAACCAGTAGCAGCAAAGTGAGTGGATTCAGGTACGATGATTCTAAGTGAAATAAGTCACACAGAAAAAGGAACTTATCATAAGATATCACTTATGAAGATCCTGTAAACATGGCTACACCTGAACTGAGTTAGGAAATAGAACAGAGTCTCACATTTAGAAAACACTCTTATGCCTGCATAAAGGGGATGGAGAGGTGGGGTGATGCATAAAACCAGAGTTTGATATAAGCACAGGGACCGTTCCAAAAACCAACTTTGGTATAGACAAGACCTACACCTTCCTCAGTGAAAGAGACTCAAAACCCCATATTTCCCGCAGAGGAATATATCTGACTAGTAAGAATCTTAAAACCTATGTATTGATATGACTCCATAAGGGAATCAAGTGTGTCTAGAGTGGCATAAACATGGCAGCGAGAATCAGCTCAAACCCACTATAAAAAGGAATTTCAAAAGCAAAACCTAAAAACAGGGAAATTCTTTACAATTCCTTCAGGGTGTCTGAGGAAACCTGGAAAGACCCTATCTACAATGACAGCTGGATGTGGCATAAGGCTGGACACTTGGGACTGAGAGGATTGGTGAGATTGGGTGAGCAAATGCAGACCCTTTCAAGCAATAATGCATGGCCCCCATTCCATGGGTCCCAACTCTCCATGTTCAAGGGAATATCACTACAGCTATAACATGTACAGGAAACCTAGAGAATGGACACACTGTGAATAAGAAAGGTTTCTAAAACTCAACGAATAGTCCCTCTCCTGGTGCTCCAGTTTGACTTTCCAACTGCCTTACTATCAATCTCCCAATTTGGAGAGACAGGCCCTTTAACCTCCTGGTTTGCACAGGTTCCCAATTTGGCAGAGGATGGAAGGGACGAGGGAGAACCCATGAGAGAGTAGCTGTTAGGCATTTGGACGGGCACATGTCACTCTAATTTCCCGGCAGGAAGAAGAATTAACCAAAGTCTCAGCCACCCACCGGGAACCAGTATAGGACATGATCCAAAATTTTGGACTTGCGTTCAGCTCACAAAAAACGAGTTGAGAAATGGAGCTCAGGGGCACAGCAATTCACAAACTGGCAGAGTGATAAAGGACAACTATCGTCCAAAAATCTGTTGAGGGAAGTCAACGAGGCGGACTTGAAAGTGAGGCAAAATAGCAGGAAACAGATTTCAAGAGGTACGTTGGAATCGCCTGTAAAGCACAGGAAGAGGGGCACAACTTGGACAATGGTGCACTTGGCCAAAAAGGGCGTATGCGTTTTCTCCTGAATATATTCAGGAGAAAACGCATACGCCCTTTTTGGCCAAGCAAGCAAGCGGGCAATGCAAATCTGCACTACAAAGAAGTATCACTTCCCACCTGTCAAAAGGAACATCCACAAAATGTGTAAAAACCAGAAAGGCAAGACAGGCCCTGGAGAACAGGGAGCCTTGTTATGCTGATGGGCGGGATGTAAATTGCCAACTGCCTCACTGGAGGAGTGCATTGTGTTCCCTAAAACAAGTAAACAACAGAGCTACAGAGCCAAGGCCACTTCCAGTCTAGGGAATATACCTGGGGAAAACTGAAAATCAATAAGAAAGCGCCACCTCCAAATTTAGGGCTGCACTGGCTACAAGAACCTCAACTTGGGTTCACCTTAAATATCCCAGGAAATATAAAAATGGTTCAAAACATTGTGGTACTTACGTACGATGGAATATCCCTCAGCCATGAAATCAATGTCATAAGACCAGTAGCAACAAAGTGAGTGGATTCAGGTACGATGATTCTAAGTGAAATAAGTCACACAGAAAAAGAAACTTATCATAAGATATCACTTATGAAGATCCTGTAAACATGGCTACACGTGAACTGAGTTAGGAAAGAGAACAGAGTCTCACATTTAGAAAACACTCTTATGCCTGCATAAAGGGGAAGGAGAGGTGGGGTGATGCATAAAACCAGAGTTTGATATAAGCACAGGGACCGTTTCAAAAACCAACTTTGGAATTGACAAGACCGACACCTTCCTCAGTGAAAGAGACTCAAAACCCCATATTTCCCACAGAGGAATATATCTGACTAGTAAGAATCTTAAAACCTATGTATTGATATGTCTCCATAAGGGAAACAAGTGTGTCTAGAGTGGCATAAACATGGCAGCGAGAATCAGCTCAAACCCACTATAAAAAGGAATTTCAAAAGCAAAACCAAAAAACAGGGAAATTCTTTACAATTCCTTCAGGGTGTCTGAGGAAACCTGGAAAGACCCTGTCTACAATGACAGCTGGATGTGGCATAAGGCTGGACACTTGGGACTGAGAGGATTGGTGAGATTGGGTGAGCAAATGCAGACCCTTTCAAGCAATAATGCATGGCCCCCATTCCATGGGTCCCAACTCTCCATGTTCAAGGGAATATTACTACAGCTATAACATGTACAGGAAACCTAGAGAATGGACACACTGTGAATACGAAAGGTTTCTAAAACTCAACGAATAGTCCCTCTCCTGGTGCTCCAGTTTGACTTTCCAACTGCCTTACTATCAATCTCCCAACTTGGAGAGACAGGCCCTTTAACCTCCTGGTTTGCACAGGTTCCCAATTTGGCAGAGGATGGAAGGGACGAGGGAGAACCCATGAGAGAGTAGCTGTTAGGCATTTGGACGGGCACATGTCAATCTAATTTCCCGGCATGAAGAAGAATTAACCAAAGTCTCAGCCACCCACCGGGAACCAGTATAGGACATGATCCAAAATTTTGGACTTGCGTTCAGCTCACAAAAAACGAGTTGAGAAATGGAGCTCAGGGGCACAGCAATTCACAAACTGGCAGAGTGATAAAGGACAACTATCGTCCAAAAATCTGTTGAGGGAAGTCAACGAGGCGGACTTGAAAGTGAGGCAAAATAGCAGGAAACAGATTTCAAGAGGTACGTTGGAATCGCCTGTAAAGCACAGGAAGAGGGGCACAACTTGGACAATGGTGCACTTGGCCAAAAAGGGCGTATGCGTTTTCTCCTGAATATATTCAGGAGAAAACGCATACGCCCTTTTTGGCCAAGCAAGCAAGCGGGCAATGCAAATCTGCACTACAAAGAAGTATCACTTCCCACCGGTCAAAAGGGACATCCACAAAATGTGTAAAAACCAGAAAGGCAAGACAGGCCCTGGAGAACTGGGAGCCTTGTTATGCTGATGGGCGGGATGTAAATTGCCAACTGCCTCACTGGAGGAGTGCATTGTGTTCCCTAAAACAAGTAAACAACAGAGCTACAGATCCAAGGCCACTTCCAGTCTAGGGAATATACCTTGGGAAAACTGAAAATCAATAAGAAAGAGCCACCTCCAAATTTAGGGCTGCACTGGCTACAAGAACTTCAACTTGGGTACACCTTAAATATCCCAGGAAATATAAAAATGGTTCAAAACATTGTGGTACTTACGTACGATGGAATATCCCTCAGCCATGAAATCAATGTCATAAAACCAGTAGCAGCAAAGTGAGTGGATTCAGGTACGATGATTCTAAGTGAAATAAGTCACACAGAAAAAGGAACTTATCATAAGATATCACTTATGAAGATCCTGTAAACATGGCTACACCTGAACTGAGTTAGGAAATAGAACAGAGTCTCACATTTAGAAAACACTCTTATGCCTGCATAAAGGGGATGGAGAGGTGGGGTGATGCATAAAACCAGAGTTTGATATAAGCACAGGGACCGTTCCAAAAACCAACTTTGGTATAGACAAGACCTACACCTTCCTCAGTGAAAGAGACTCAAAACCCCATATTTCCCGCAGAGGAATATATCTGACTAGTAAGAATCTTAAAACCTATGTATTGATATGACTCCATAAGGGAATCAAGTGTGTCTAGAGTGGCATAAACATGGCAGCGAGAATCAGCTCAAACCCACTATAAAAAGGAATTTCAAAAGCAAAACCTAAAAACAGGGAAATTCTTTACAATTCCTTCAGGGTGTCTGAGGAAACCTGGAAAGACCCTATCTACAATGACAGCTGGATGTGGCATAAGGCTGGACACTTGGGACTGAGAGGATTGGTGAGATTGGGTGAGCAAATGCAGACCCTTTCAAGCAATAATGCATGGCCCCCATTCCATGGGTCCCAACTCTCCAGGTTCAAAGGAATATTACTACAGCTATAACATGTACAGGAAACCTAGAGAATGGACACACTGTGAATACGAAAGGTTTCTAAAACTCAACGAATAGTCCCTCTCCTGGTGCTCCAGTTTGACTTTCCAACTGCCTTACTATCAATCTCCCAACTTGGAGAGACAGGCCCTTTAACCTCCTGGTTTGCACAGGTTCCCAATTTGGCAGAGGATGGAAGGGACGAGGGAGAACCCATGAGAGAGTAGCTGTTAGGCATTTGGACGGGCACATGTCACTCTAATTTCCCGGCAGGAAGAAGAATTAACCAAAGTCTCAGCCACCCACCGGGAACCAGTATAGGACATGATCCAAAATTTTGGACTTGCGTTCAGCTCCCAAAAAACGAGTTGAGAAATGGAGCTCAGGGGCACAGCAATTCACAAACTGGCAGAGTGATAAAGGACAACTATCGTCCAAAAATCTGTTGAGGGAAGTCAACGAGGCGGACTTGAAAGCGAGGCAAAATAGCAGGAAACAGATTTCAAGAGGTACCTTGGAATCGCCTGTAAAGCACAGGAAGAGGGGCACAACTTGGACAATGGTGCACTTGGCCAAAAAGGGCGTATGCGTTTTCTCCTGAATATATTCAGGAGAAAACGCATACGCCCTTTTTGGCCAAGCAAGCAAGCGGGCAATGCAAATCTGCACTACAAAGAAGTATCACTTCCCACCGGTCAAAAGGGACATCCACAAAATGTGTAAAAACCAGAAAGGCAAGTCAGGCCCTGGAGAACAGGGAGCCTTGTTATGCTGATGGGCGGGATGTAAATTGCCAACTGCCTCACTGGAGGAGTGCATTGTGTTCCCTAAAACAAGTAAACAACAGAGCTACAGAGCCAAGGCCACTTCCAGTCTAGGGAATATACCTGGGGAAAACTGAAAATCAATAAGAAAGAGCCACCTCCAAATTTAGGGCTGCACTGGCTACAATAACCTCAACTTGGGTACACCTTAAATATCCCAGGAAATATAAAAATGGTTCAAAACATTGTGGTACTTACGTACGATGGAATATCCCTCAGCCATGAAATCAATGTCATAAGACCAGTAGCAGCAAAGTGAGTGGATTCAGGTACGATGATACTAAGTGAAATAAGTCACACAGAAAAAGAAACTTATCATAAGATATCACTTATGAAGATCCTGTAAACATGGCTACACGTGAACTGAGTTAGGAAAGAGAACAGAGTCTCACATTTAGAAAACACTCTTATGCCTGCATAAAGGGGAAGGAGAGGTGGGGTGATGCATAAAACCAGAGTTTGATATAAGCACAGGGACCGTTCCAAAAACCAACTTTGGAATAGACAAGACCTACACCTTCCTCAGTGAAAGAGACTCAAAACCCCATATTTCCCGCAGAGGAATATATCTGACTAGTAAGAATCTTAAAACCTATGTATTGATATGACTCCATAAGGGAATCAAGTGTGTCCTGAGTGGCATAAACATGGCAGCGAGAATCAGCTCAAACCCACTATAAAAAGGAATTTCAAAAGCAAAACCAAAAAACAGGGAAATTCTTTACAATTCCTTCAGGGTGTCTGAGGAAACCTGGAAAGACCCTATCTACAATGACAGCTGGATGTGGCATAAGGCTGGACACTTGGGACTGAGAGGATTGGTGAGATTGGGTGAGCAAATGCAGACCCTTTCAAGCAATAATGCATGGCCCCCATTCCATGGGTCCCAACTCTCCAGGTTCAAGGGAATATTACTACAGCTATAACATGTACAGGAAACCTGGAGAATGGACACACTGTGAATACGAAAGGTTTCTAAAACTCAACGAATAGTCCCTCTCCTGGTGCTCCAGTTTGACTTTCCAACTGCCTTACTATCAATCTCCCAACTTGGAGAGACAGGCCCTTTAACCTCCTGGTTTGCACAGGTTCCCAATTTGGCAGAGGATGGAAGGGACGAGGGAGAACCCATGAGAGAGTAGCTGTTAGGCATTTGGACGGGCACATGTCACTCTAATTTCCCGGCAGGAAGAAGAATTAACCAAAGTCTCAGCCACCCACCGGGAACCAGTATAGGACATGATCCAAAATTTTGGACTTGCGTTCAGCTCCCAAAAAACGAGTTGAGAAATGGAGCTCAGGGGCACAGCAATTCACAAACTGGCAGAGTGATAAAGGACAACTATCGTCCAAAAATCTGTTGAGGGAAGTCAACGAGGCGGACTTGAAAGCGAGGCAAAATAGCAGGAAACAGATTTCAAGAGGTACCTTGGAATCGCCTGTAAAGCACAGGAAGAGGGGCACAACTTGGACAATGGTGCACTTGGCCAAAAAGGGCGTATGCGTTTTCTCCTGAATATATTCAGGAGAAAACGCATACGCCCTTTTTGGCCAAGCAAGCAAGCGGGCAATGCAAATCTGCACTACAAAGAAGTATCACTTCCCACCGGTCAAAAGGGACATCCACAAAATGTGTAAAAACCAGAAAGGCAAGACAGGCCCTGGAGAACAGTGAGCGTTGTTATGCTGATGGGCGGGATGTAAATTGCCAACTGCCTCACTGGAGGAGTGCATTGTGTTCCCTAAAACAAGTAAACAACAGAGCTACAGAGCCAAGGCCACTTCCAGTCTAGAGAATATACCTTGGGAAAACTGAAAATCAATAAGAAAGAGCCACCTCCAAATTTAGGGCTTCACTGGCTACAAGAACCTCAACTTGGGTACACCTTAAATATCCCAGGAAATATAAAAATGGTTCAAAACATTGTGGTACTTACGTACGATGGAATATCCCTCAGCCATGAAATCAATGTCATAAGACCAGTAGCAGCAAAGTGAGTGGATTCAGGTACGATGATTCTAAGTGAAATAAGTCACACAGAAAAAGAAACTTATCATAAGATATCACTTAGGAAGATCGTGTAAACATGGCTACACGTGAACTGAGTTAGGAAAGAGAACAGAGTCTCACATTTAGAAAACACTCTTATGCCTTTATAAAGGGGAAAGAGAGGTGGTGTGATGCATAAAACCAGAGTTTGATATAAGCACAGGGACCGTTTCAAAAACCAACTTTGGAATTGACAAGACCGACACCTTCCTCAGTGAAAGAGACTCAAAACCCCATATTTCCCACAGAGGAATATATCTGACTAGTAAGAATCTTAAAACCTATGTATTGATATGTCTACATAAGGGAATCAAGTGTGTCTAGAGTGGCATAAACATGGCAGCGAGAATCAGCTCAAACCCACTATAAAAAGGAATTTCAAAAGCAAAACCAAAAAACAGGGAAATTCTTTACAATTCCTTCAGGGTGTCTGAGGAAACCTGGAAAGACCCTATCTACAATGACAGCTGGATGTGGCATAAGGCTGGACACTTGGGACTGAGAGGATTGGTGAGATTGGGTGAGCAAATGCAGACCCTTTCAAGCAATAATGCATGGCCCCCATTCCATGGGTCCCAACTCTCCAGGTTCAAAGGAATATTACTACAGCTATAACATGTACAGGAAACCTAGAGAATGGACACACTGTGAATACGAAAGGTTTCTAACAGTCAACGAATAGTCCCTCTCCTGGTGCTCCAGTTTGACTTTCCAACTGCCTTACTATCAATCTCCCAACTTGGAGAGACAGGCCCTTTAACCTCCTGGTTTGCACAGGTTCCCAATTTGGCAGAGGATGGAAGGGACGAGGGAGAACCCATGAGAGAGTAGCTGTTAGGCATTTGGACGGGCACATGTCACTCTAATTTCCCGGCAGGAAGAAGAATTAACCAAAGTCTCAGCCACCCACCGGGAACCAGTATAGGACATGATCCAAAATTTTGGACTTGCGTTCAGCTCCCAAAAAACGAGTTGAGAAATGGAGCTCAGGGGCACAGCAATTCACAAACTGGCAGAGTGATAAAGGACAACTATCGTCCAAAAATCTGTTGAGGGAAGTCAACGAGGCGGACTTGAAAGCGAGGCAAAATAGCAGGAAACAGATTTCAAGAGGTACCTTGGAATCGCCTGTAAAGCACAGGAAGAGGGGCACAACTTGGACAATGGTGCACTTGGCCAAAAAGGGCGTATGCGTTTTCTCCTGAATATATTCAGGAGAAAACGCATACGCCCTTTTTGGCCAAGCAAGCAAGCGGGCAATGCAAATCTGCACTACAAAGAAGTATCACTTCCCACCGGTCAAAAGGGACATCCACAAAATGTGTAAAAACCAGAAAGGCAAGTCAGGCCCTGGAGAACAGGGAGCCTTGTTATGCTGATGGGCGGGATGTAAATTGCCAACTGCCTCACTGGAGGAGTGCATTGTGTTCCCTAAAACAAGTAAACAACAGAGCTACAGAGCCAAGGCCACTTCCAGTCTAGGGAATATACCTGGGGAAAACTGAAAATCAATAAGAAAGAGCCACCTCCAAATTTAGGGCTGCACTGGCTACAATAACCTCAACTTGGGTACACCTTAAATATCCCAGGAAATATAAAAATGGTTCAAAACATTGTGGTACTTACGTACGATGGAATATCCCTCAGCCATGAAATCAATGTCATAAGACCAGTAGCAGCAAAGTGAGTGGATTCAGGTACGATGATACTAAGTGAAATAAGTCACACAGAAAAAGAAACTTATCATAAGATATCACTTATGAAGATCCTGTAAACATGGCTACACGTGAACTGAGTTAGGAAAGAGAACAGAGTCTCACATTTAGAAAACACTCTTATGCCTGCATAAAGGGGAAGGAGAGGTGGGGTGATGCATAAAACCAGAGTTTGATATAAGCACAGGGACGGTTCCAAAAACCAACTTTGGAATAGACAAGACCTACACCTTCCTCAGTGAAAGAGACTCAAAACCCCATATTTCCCGCAGAGGAATATATCTGACTAGTAAGAATCTTAAAACCTATGTATTGATATGACTCCATAAGGGAATCAAGTGTGTCCTGAGTGGCATAAACATGGCAGCGAGAATCAGCTCAAACCCACTATAAAAAGGAATTTCAAATGCAAAACCAAAAAACAGGGAAATTCTTTACAATTCCTTCAGGGTGTCTGAGGAAACCTGGAAAGACCCTATCTACAATGACAGCTGGATGTGGCATAAGGCTGGACACTTGGGACTGAGAGGATTGGTGAGATTGGGTGAGCAAATGCAGACCCTTTCAAGCAATAATGCATGGCCCCCATTCCATGGGTCCCAACTCTCCAGGTTCAAGGGAATATTACTACAGCTATAACATGTACAGGAAACCTGGAGAATGGACACACTGTGAATACGAAAGGTTTCTAAAACTCAACGAATAGTCCCTCTCCTGGTGCTCCAGTTTGACTTTCCAACTGCCTTACTATCAATCTCCCAACTTGGAGAGACAGGCCCTTTAACCTCCTGGTTTGCACAGGTTCCCAATTTGGCAGAGGATGGAAGGGACGAGGGAGAACCCATGAGAGAGTAGCTGTTAGGCATTTGGACGGGCACATGTCACTCTAATTTCCCGGCAGGAAGAAGAATTAACCAAAGTCTCAGCCACCCACCGGGAACCAGTATAGGACATGATCCAAAATTTTGGACTTGCGTTCAGCTCCCAAAAAACGAGTTGAGAAATGGAGCTCAGGGGCACAGCAATTCACAAACTGGCAGAGTGATAAAGGACAACTATCGTCCAAAAATCTGTTGAGGGAAGTCAACGAGGCGGACTTGAAAGCGAGGCAAAATAGCAGGAAACAGATTTCAAGAGGTACCTTGGAATCGCCTGTAAAGCACAGGAAGAGGGGCACAACTTGGACAATGGTGCACTTGGCCAAAAAGGGCGTATGCGTTTTCTCCTGAATATATTCAGGAGAAAACGCATACGCCCTTTTTGGCCAAGCAAGCAAGCGGGCAATGCAAATCTGCACTACAAAGAAGTATCACTTCCCACCGGTCAAAAGGGACATCCACAAAATGTGTAAAAACCAGAAAGGCAAGACAGGCCCTGGAGAACTGGGAGCCTTATTATGCTAATGGGCGGGATGTAAATTGCCAACTGCCTCACTGGAGGAGTGCATTGTGTTCCCTAAAACAAGTAAACAACAGAGCTACAGAGCCAAGGCCACTTCCAGTCTAGGGAATATACCTGGGGAAAACTGAAAATCAATAAGAAAGAGCCACCTCCAAATTTAGGGCTGCACTGGCTACAAGAACCTCAACTTGGGTACACCTTAAATATCCCAGGAAATATAAAAATGGTTCAAAACATTGTGGTACTTACGTACGATGGAATATCCCTCAGCCATGAAATCAATGTCATAAGACCAGTAGCAGCAAAGTGAGTGGATTCAGGTACGATGATTCTAAGTGAAATAAGTCACACAGAAAAAGAAACTTATCATAAGATATCACTTAGGAAGATCCTGTAAACATGGCTACACGTGAACTGAGTTGGGAAAGAGAACAGAGTCTCACATTTAGAAAACACTCTTATGCCTGCATAAAGGGGAAGGAGAGGTGGGGTGATGCATAAAACCAGAGTTTGATATAAGCACAGGGACCGTTTCAAAAACCAACTTTGGAATTGACAAGACCGACACCTTCCTCAGTGAAAGAGACTCAAAACCCCATATTTCCCACAGAGGAATATATCTGACTAGTAAGAATCTTAAAACCTCTGTATTGATATGTCTCCATAAGGGAATCAGTTGTGTCTAGAGTGGCATAAACATGGCAGCGAGAATCAGCTCAAACCCACTATAAAAAGGAATTTCAAAAGCAAAACCAAAAAACAGGGAAATTCTTTACAATTCCTTCAGGGTGTCTGAGGAAACCTGGAAAGACCCTATCTACAATGACAGCTGGATGTGGCATAAGGCTGGACACTTGGGACTGAGAGGATTGGTGAGATTGGGTGAGCAAATGCAGACCCTTTCAAGCAATAATGCATGGCCCCCATTCCATGGGTCCCAACTCTCCAGGTTCAAGGGAATATTACTACAGCTATAACATGTATAGGAAACCTAGAGAATGGACACACTGTGAATACGAAAGGTTTCTAAAACTCAACGAATAGTCCCTCTCCTGGTGCTCCAGTTTGACTTTCCAACTGCCTTACTATCAATCTCCCAACTTGGAGAGACAGGCCCTTTAACCCCCTGGTTTGCACAGGTTCCCAATTTGGCAGAGGATGGAAGGGACGAGGGAGAACCCATGAGAGAGTAGCTGTTCGGCATTTGGACGGGCACATGTGACTCTAATTTCCCGGCAGGAAGAAGAATTAACCAAAGTCTCAGCCACCCACCGGGAACCAGTATAGGACATGATCCAAAATTTTGGACTTGCGTTCAGCTCCCAAAAAACGAGTTGAGAAATGGAGCTCAGGGGCACAGCAATTCACAAACTGGCAGAGTGATAAAGGACAACTATCGTCCAAAAATCTGTTGAGGGAAGTCAACGAGGCGGACTTGAAAGCGAGGCAAAATAGCAGGAAACAGATTTCAAGAGGTACCTTGGAATCGCCTGTAAAGCACAGGAAGAGGGGCACAACTTGGACAATGGTGCAGTTGGCCAAAAAGGGCGTATGCGTTTTCTCCTGAATATATTCAGGAGAAAACGCATACGCCCTTTTTGGCCAAGCAAGCAAGCGGGCAATGCAAATCTGCACTACAAAGAAGTATCACTTCCCACCGGTCAAAAGGGACATCCACAAAATGTGTAAAAACCAGAAAGGCAAGTCAGGCCCTGGAGAACAGGGAGCCTTGTTATGCTGATGGGCGGGATGTAAATTGCCAACTGCCTCACTGGAGGAGTGCATTGTGTTCCCTAAAACAAGTAAACAACAGAGCTACAGAGCCAAGGCCACTTCCAGTCTAGGGAATATACCTGGGGAAAACTGAAAATCAATAAGAAAGAGCCACCTCCAAATTTAGGGCTGCACTGGCTACAATAACCTCAACTTGGGTACACCTTAAATATCCCAGGAAATATAAAAATGGTTCAAAACATTGTGGTACTTACGTACGATGGAATATCCCTCAGCCATGAAATCAATGTCATAAGACCAGTAGCAGCAAAGTGAGTGGATTCAGGTACGATGATACTAAGTGAAATAAGTCACACAGAAAAAGAAACTTATCATAAGATATCACTTATGAAGATCCTGTAAACATGGCTACACGTGAACTGAGTTAGGAAAGAGAACAGAGTCTCACATTTAGAAAACACTCTTATGCCTGCATAAAGGGGAAGGAGAGGTGGGGTGATGCATAAAACCAGAGTTTGATATAAGCACAGGGACGGTTCCAAAAACCAACTTTGGAATAGACAAGACCTACACCTTCCTCAGTGAAAGAGACTCAAAACCCCATATTTCCCGCAGAGGAATATATCTGACTAGTAAGAATCTTAAAACCTATGTATTGATATGACTCCATAAGGGAATCAAGTGTGTCCTGAGTGGCATAAACATGGCAGCGAGAATCAGCTCAAACCCACTATAAAAAGGAATTTCAAATGCAAAACCAAAAAACAGGGAAATTCTTTACAATTCCTTCAGGGTGTCTGAGGAAACCTGGAAAGACCCTATCTACAATGACAGCTGGATGTGGCATAAGGCTGGACACTTGGGACTGAGAGGATTGGTGAGATTGGGTGAGCAAATGCAGACCCTTTCAAGCAATAATGCATGGCCCCCATTCCATGGGTCCCAACTCTCCAGGTTCAAGGGAATATTACTACAGCTATAACATGTACAGGAAACCTGGAGAATGGACACACTGTGAATACGAAAGGTTTCTAAAACTCAACGAATAGTCCCTCTCCTGGTGCTCCAGTTTGACTTTCCAACTGCCTTACTATCAATCTCCCAACTTGGAGAGACAGGCCCTTTAACCTCCTGGTTTGCACAGGTTCCCAATTTGGCAGAGGATGGAAGGGACGAGGGAGAACCCATGAGAGAGTAGCTGTTAGGCATTTGGACGGGCACATGTCACTCTAATTTCCCGGCAGGAAGAAGAATTAACCAAAGTCTCAGCCACCCACCGGGAACCAGTATAGGACATGATCCAAAATTTTGGACTTGCGTTCAGCTCCCAAAAAACGAGTTGAGAAATGGAGCTCAGGGGCACAGCAATTCACAAACTGGCAGAGTGATAAAGGACAACTATCGTCCAAAAATCTGTTGAGGGAAGTCAACGAGGCGGACTTGAAAGCGAGGCAAAATAGCAGGAAACAGATTTCAAGAGGTACCTTGGAATCGCCTGTAAAGCACAGGAAGAGGGGCACAACTTGGACAATGGTGCACTTGGCCAAAAAGGGCGTATGCGTTTTCTCCTGAATATATTCAGGAGAAAACGCATACGCCCTTTTTGGCCAAGCAAGCAAGCGGGCAATGCAAATCTGCACTACAAAGAAGTATCACTTCCCACCGGTCAAAAGGGACATCCACAAAATGTGTAAAAACCAGAAAGGCAAGACAGGCCCTGGAGAACTGGGAGCCTTATTATGCTAATGGGCGGGATGTAAATTGCCAACTGCCTCACTGGAGGAGTGCATTGTGTTCCCTAAAACAAGTAAACAACAGAGCTACAGAGCCAAGGCCACTTCCAGTCTAGGGAATATACCTGGGGAAAACTGAAAATCAATAAGAAAGAGCCACCTCCAAATTTAGGGCTGCACTGGCTACAAGAACCTCAACTTGGGTACACCTTAAATATCCCAGGAAATATAAAAATGGTTCAAAACATTGTGGTACTTACGTACGATGGAATATCCCTCAGCCATGAAATCAATGTCATAAGACCAGTAGCAGCAAAGTGAGTGGATTCAGGTACGATGATTCTAAGTGAAATAAGTCACACAGAAAAAGAAACTTATCATAAGATATCACTTAGGAAGATCCTGTAAACATGGCTACACGTGAACTGAGTTGGGAAAGAGAACAGAGTCTCACATTTAGAAAACACTCTTATGCCTGCATAAAGGGGAAGGAGAGGTGGGGTGATGCATAAAACCAGAGTTTGATATAAGCACAGGGACCGTTTCAAAAACCAACTTTGGAATTGACAAGACCGACACCTTCCTCAGTGAAAGAGACTCAAAACCCCATATTTCCCACAGAGGAATATATCTGACTAGTAAGAATCTTAAAACCTCTGTATTGATATGTCTCCATAAGGGAATCAGTTGTGTCTAGAGTGGCATAAACATGGCAGCGAGAATCAGCTCAAACCCACTATAAAAAGGAATTTCAAAAGCAAAACCAAAAAACAGGGAAATTCTTTACAATTCCTTCAGGGTGTCTGAGGAAACCTGGAAAGACCCTATCTACAATGACAGCTGGATGTGGCATAAGGCTGGACACTTGGGACTGAGAGGATTGGTGAGATTGGGTGAGCAAATGCAGACCCTTTCAAGCAATAATGCATGGCCCCCATTCCATGGGTCCCAACTCTCCAGGTTCAAGGGAATATTACTACAGCTATAACATGTATAGGAAACCTAGAGAATGGACACACTGTGAATACGAAAGGTTTCTAAAACTCAACGAATAGTCCCTCTCCTGGTGCTCCAGTTTGACTTTCCAACTGCCTTACTATCAATCTCCCAACTTGGAGAGACAGGCCCTTTAACCCCCTGGTTTGCACAGGTTCCCAATTTGGCAGAGGATGGAAGGGACGAGGGAGAACCCATGAGAGAGTAGCTGTTCGGCATTTGGACGGGCACATGTGACTCTAATTTCCCGGCAGGAAGAAGAATTAACCAAAGTCTCAGCCACCCACCGGGAACCAGTATAGGACATGATCCAAAATTTTGGACTTGCGTTCAGCTCCCAAAAAACGAGTTGAGAAATGGAGCTCAGGGGCACAGCAATTCACAAACTGGCAGAGTGATAAAGGACAACTATCGTCCAAAAATCTGTTGAGGGAAGTCAACGAGGCGGACTTGAAAGCGAGGCAAAATAGCAGGAAACAGATTTCAAGAGGTACCTTGGAATCGCCTGTAAAGCACATGAAGAGGGGCACAACTTGGACAATGGTGCACTTGGCCAAAAAGGGCGTATGCGTTTTCTCCTGAATATATTCAGGAGAAAATGCATACGCCCTTTTTGGCCAAGCAAGCAAGCGGGCAATGCAAATCTGCACTACAAAGAAGTATCACTTCCCACCGGTCAAAAGGGACATCCACAAAATGTGTAAAAACCAGAAAGGCAAGTCAGGCCCTGGAGAACAGGGAGCCTTGTTATGCTGATGGGCGGGATGTAAATTGCCAACTGCCTCACTGGAGGAGTGCATTGTGTTCCCTAAAACAAGTAAACAACAGAGCTACAGAGCCAAGGCCACTTCCAGTCTAGGGAATATACCTGGGGAAAACTGAAAATCAATAAGAAAGAGCCACCTCCAAATTTAGGGCTGCACTGGCTACAAGAACCTCAACTTGGGTACACCTTAAATATCCCAGGAAATATAAAAATGGTTCAAAACATTGTGGTACTTACGTACGATGGAATATCCCTCAGCCATGAAATCAATGTCATAAGACCAGTAGCAGCAAAGTGAGTGGATTCAGGTACGATGATTCTAAGTGAAATAAGTCACACAGAAAAAGAAACTTATCATAAGATATCACTTATGAAGATCCTGTAAACATGGCTACACGTGAACTGAGTTAGGAAAGAGAACAGAGTCTCACATTTAGAAAACACTCTTATGCCTGCATAAAGGGTAAGGAGAGGTGGGGTGATGCATAAAACCAGAGTTTGATATAAGCACAGGGACCGTTCCAAAAACCAACTTTGGAATAGACAAGACCTACACCTTCCTCAGTGAATGAGACTCAAAACCCCATATTTCCCGCAGAGGAATATATCTGACTAGTAAGAATCTTAAAACCTATGTATTGATATGACTCCATAAGGGAATCAAGTGTGTCCTGAGTGGCATAAACATGGCAGCGAGAATCAGCTCAAACCCACTATAAAAAGGAATTTCAAAAGCAAAACCAAAAAACAGGGAAATTCTTTACAATTCCTTCAGGGTGTCTGAGGAAACCTGGAAAGACCCTATCTACAATGACAGCTGGATGTGGCATAAGGCTGGACACTTGGGACTGAGAGGATTGGTGAGATTGGGTGAGCAAATGCAGACCCTTTCAAGCAATAATGCATGGCCCCCATTCCATGGGTCCCAACTCTCCAGGTTCAAGGGAATATTACTACAGCTATAACATGTATAGGAAACCTAGAGAATGGACACACTGTGAATACGAAAGGTTTCTAAAACTTAACGAATAGTCCCTCTCCTGGTGCTCCAGTTTGACTTTCCAACTGCCTTACTATCAATCTCCCAACTTGGAGAGACAGGCCCTTTAACCTCCTGGTTTGCACAGGTTCCCAATTTGGCAGAGGATGGAAGGGACGAGGGAGAACCCATGAGAGAGTAGCTGTTAGGCATTTGGACGGGCACATGTCACTCTAATTTCCCGGCAGGAAGAAGAATTAACCAAAGTCTCAGCCACCCACCGGGAACCAGTATAGGACATGATCCAAAATTTTGGACTTGCGTTCAGCTCCCAAAAAACGAGTTGAGAAATGGAGCTCAGGGGCACAGCAATTCACAAACTGGCAGAGTGATAAAGGACAACTATCGTCCAAAAATCTGTTGAGGGAAGTCAACGAGGCGGACTTGAAAGCGAGGCAAAATAGCAGGAAACAGATTTCAAGAGGTACCTTGGAATCGCCTGTAAAGCACAGGAAGAGGGGCACAACTTGGACAATGGTGCACTTGGCCAAAAAGGGCGTATGCGTTTTCTCCTGAATATATTCAGGAGAAAACGCATACGCCCTTTTTGGCCAAGCAAGCAAGCGGGCAATGCAAATCTGCACTACAAAGAAGTATCACTTCCCACCGGTCAAAAGGGACATCCACAAAATGTGTAAAAACCAGAAAGGCAAGACAGGCCCTGGAGAACTGGGAGCCTTTTTATGCTGATGGGCGGGATGTAAATTGCCAACTGCCTCACTGGAGGAGTGCATTGTGTTCCCTAAAACAAGTAAACAACAGAGCTACAGAGCCAAGGCCACTTCCAGTCTAGGGAATATACCTGGGGAAAACTGAAAATCAATAAGAAAGAGCCACCTCCAAATTTAGGGCTGCACTGGCTACAAGAACCTCAACTTGGGTACACCTTAAATATCCCAGGAAATATAAAAATGGTTCAAAACATTGTGGTACTTACGTACGATGGAATATCCCTCAGCCATGAAATCAATGTCATAAGACCAGTAGCAGCAAAGTGAGTGGATTCAGGTACGATGATTCTAAGTGAAATAAGTCACACAGAAAAAGAAACTTATCATAAGATATCACTTAGGAAGATCCTGTAAACATGGCTACACGTGAACTGAGTTGGGAAAGAGAACAGAGTCTCACATTTAGAAAACACTCTTATGCCTGCATAAAGGGGATGGAGAGGTGGGGTGATGCATAAAACCAGAGTTTGATATAAGCACAGGGACCGTTCCAAAAACCAACTTTGGAATAGACAAGACCTACACCTTCCTCAGTGAAAGAGACTCAAAACCCCATATTTCCCGCAGAGGAATATATCTGACTAGTAAGAATCTTAAAACCTATGTATTGATATGACTCCATATGGGAATCAAGTGTGTCTAGAGTGGCATAAACATGGCAGCGAGAATCAGCTCAAACCCACTATAAAAAGGAATTTCAAAAGCAAAACGAAAAAACAGGGAAATTCTTTACAATTCCTTCAGGGTGTCTGAGGAAACCTGGAAAGACCCTATCTACAATGACAGCTGGATGTGGCATAAGGCTGGACACTTGGGACTGAGAGGATTGGTGAGATTGGGTGAGCAAATGCAGACCCTTTCAAGCAATAATGCATGGCCCCCATTCCCTGGGTCCCAACTCTCGAGCTTGAAGGGAATATTAATACAGCAAGAACTGGTACAGGAAACCTAGAGAATGGACACACTGTGAATATGAAATGTTTCTAAATCTCAACGAATAGTCCCTCTCCTGGTGCTCTGGTTTGACTTTCCAACTGCTTTACTATCAATCTCCAAACATGGAGACACAGCCCCATTTACCTCCTGGTTCGAAAAGGTTGCCAATTTGGCAAAGGATGAAAGGGAAGAGGGAGAAGCAATGAGAGAGTAGCTGTTAGGCATTTGGACGGGCAGGTGTCACACTAATATACCGGTAGGAAGAAGAATTAACCAAAGTCTCAGCCACCCACCGGGAACCAGTATAGGTCCTGAACCAAAATTTTGGGCTTGCGTTCAGCTCACTAAAAACGAGTTGAAAAATGGAGCTCAGGGGCACAGCAATTCACAAACTGGCAGAGTAATAAAGCACAACTATCGTCCAAAAATCTGTTGAGGGAAGGCAACGAGGCGGACTTGAATGCGAGGCAGAATAGCAGGAAACAGATTTAAAGAGGTACGTTGGAATCGCCTGTAAAGCACAGGAAGAGGGGCACAAGTTCGACAATGATGCACTTGGCCAAAAAGGGCGTATGCGTTTTTTCCTGAATATATTCAGGAGAAAACGCATACGCCCTTTTCGGCCAAGCAAGCAAACGGGCAATGCAAATCTGCACTACAAAGAAGTATCACTTCCCACCGGTCAAAAGGGACATCCACAAAATGTGTAAAAACCAGAAAGGCAAGACAGGCCCTGGAGAACAGGGAGCCTTGTTATGCTGATGGGCGGGATGTAAATTGCCAACTGCCTCACTGGAGGAGTGCATTGTATTCCCTAAAACAAGGAAACAACAGAGCTACAGAGCCAAGGCCACTTCCAGTCTAGGGAATATACCTTGGGAAAACTGAAAATCAATAAGAAAGAGCAACCACCGAATTTAGGGCTGCACTGACTACAAGAACCTCAACTTGGGTACACCTT
This sequence comes from Mesoplodon densirostris, assembly GCF_025265405.1. Taxonomy (NCBI): domain Eukaryota; kingdom Metazoa; phylum Chordata; class Mammalia; order Artiodactyla; family Ziphiidae; genus Mesoplodon; species Mesoplodon densirostris. Next base: position 184,718,618 of record NC_082663.1, on the reverse strand, counting down.
AAATATCCCAGGAAATATAAAAATGGTTCAAAACATTGTGGTACTTACGTACGATGGAATATCCCTCAGCCATGAAATCAATGTCATAAGGCCAGAAGCAGCAAAGTGAGTTGATTCAGGTACGATGATTCTAAGTGAAATAACTCACACAGAAAAAGAAACTTATCATAAGATATCACTTATGAAGATCCTGTAAACATGGCTACACATGAACTGAGTTAGGAAAGAGAACACAGTCTCACATTTAGAAAACACTCTTATGCCTGCATGAAGGGGAAGGAGAGGTGGGGTGATGCATAAAACCAGAGTTTGATATAAGCACAGGGACCGTTCCAAAAACCAAGTTTGGAATAGACAAGACCTATACCTTCCTCAGGGAAAGAGACTCAAATACCCATATTTCCCGCAGAGGAATATATCTGACTAGTAAGAATCTTAAAACCTATGTATTGATATGTCTCCATAAGGGAATCAAGTGTGTCTAGAGTGGCATAAACATGGCAGCGAGAATCAGCTCAAACCCACTATAAAAAGGAATTTCAAAAGCAAAACCAAAAAACAGGGAAATTCTTTACAATTCCTTCAGGGTGTCTGAGGAAACCTGGAAAGACCCTATCTGCAATGACAGCTGGATGTGGCATAAGGCTGGACATTTGGGACTGAGAGGATTGGTGAGATTGGGTGAGCAAATGAAGACCCTTTCAAGCAGTAATGCATAGCCCCCATTCCATGGGTCCCAACTCTCCAGGTTCAAGGATATATTACTACAGCTATAACATGTACAGGAAACCTAGAGAATGTACACATAGTGAATACGAAAGGTTTCTAAAACTCAACGATTAGTCCCTCTCCTGGTGCTCCAGTTTGACTTTCCAACTGCCTTACTATCAATCTCCCAACTTGGAGAGACAGGCCCTTTAACCTCCTGGTTTGCACAGGTTCCCAATTTGGCAGAGGATGGAACGGACGAGGGAGAACACATGAGAGAGTAGCTGTTAGGCATTTGGACGGGCACATGTCACTCTAATTTCCCGGCAGGAAGAAGAATTAACCAAAGTCTCAGCCACCCACCGGGAACCAGTATAGGACATGATCCAAAATTTTGGACTTGTGTTCAGCTCACTAAAAAAGAGTTGAGAAATGGAGCTCAGGAGCACAGCAATTCACAAACTGGCAGAGTGATAAAAGACAACTACCGTCCAAAAATCTGTTGAGGGAATGCAGCGAGCCAGACTTGAAAGTGAGGCAGAAGAGAAGGAAACAGATTTCAAGAGGTACGTTGGAATCGCCTGTAAAGCACAGGAAGAGGGGCACAACTTGGACAATGGTGCACTTGGCCAAAAAGGGCGTATGCGTTTTCTCCTGAATATATTCAGGAGAAAACGCATACGCCCTTTTTGGCCAAGCAAGCAAGCGGGCAATGCAAATCTGCACTACAAAGAAGTATCACTTCCCACCGGTCAAAAGGGACATCCACAAAAAGTGTAAAAACCAGAAAGGCAAGACATGCCCTGGAGAACTGGGAGCCTTGTTATGCTGATGGGCGGGATGTAAACTGCCAACTGCCTCACTGGAGGAGTGCATTGTGTTCCCTAAAACAAGTAAACAACAGAGCTACAGAGCCAAGGCCACTTCCAGTCTAGGGAATATACCTTGGGAAAACTGAAAATCAATAAGAAAGAGCCACCTCCAAATTTAGGGCTGCACTGACTACAAGAACCTCAACTTGGGTACACCTTAAATATCCCAGGAAATATAAAAATGGTTCAAAACATTGTGGTACTTACGTATGATGGAATATCCCTCAGCGATGAAATCAATGTCATAAGACCAGTAGCAGCAAAGTGAGTGATTTCAGGTACGATGATTCTAAGTGAAATAAGTCACACAGAAAAAGAAACTTATCATAAGATATCACTTATGAAGATCCTGTAAACATGGCTACACGTGAACTGAGTTAGGAAAGAGAACAGAGTCTCAAATTTAGAAAACACTCTTATGCCTGCATAAAGGGGAAGGAGAGGTGGGGTGATGCATAAAACCAGAGTTTGATATAAGCACAGGGACCGTTCCAAAAACCAACTTTGGAATAGACAAGACCTACACCTTCCTCAGTGAAAGAGACTCAAAACCCCATATTTCCCGCAGAGGAATATATCTGACTAGTAAGAATCTTAAAACCTATGTATTGATATGACTCCATAAGGGAATCAAGTGTGTCTAGAGTGGCATAAACATGGCAGCGAGAATCAGCTCAAACCCACTATAAAAAGGAATTTCAAAAGCAAAACCAAAAAACAGGGAAATTCTTTACAATTCCTTCAGGGTGTCTGAGGAAACCTGGAAAGACCTTATCTACAATGACAGCTGGATATGGCATAAGGCTGGACACTTGGGACTGAGAGGATTGGTGAGATTGGGTGAGCAAATGCAGACCCTTTCAAGCAATAATGCATGGCCCCCATTCCATGGGTCCCAACTCTCCAGGTTCAAGGGAATATTACTACAGCTATAACATGTACAGGAAACCTAGAGAATGGACACACTGTGAATACGAAAGGTTTCTAAAACTCAACGAATAGTCCCTCTCCTGGTGCTCCAGTTTGACTTTCCAACTGCCTTACTATCAATCTCCCAACTTGGAGAGACAGGCCCTTTAACCTCCTGGTTTGCACAGGTTCCCAATTTGGCAGAGGATGGAAGGGACGAGGGAGAACCCATGAGAGAGTAGCTGTTAGGCATTTGGACGGGCACATGTCACTGTAATTTCCCGGCAGGAAGAAGAATTAACCAAAGTCTCAGCCACCCACCGGGAACCAGTATAGGACATGATCCAAAATTTTGGACTTGCGTTCAGCTCACAAAAAACGAGTTGAGAAATGGAGCTCAGGGGCACAGCAATTCACAAACTGGCAGAGTGATAAAGGACAACTATCGTCCAAAAATCTGTTGAGGGAAGTCAACGAGGCGGACTTGAAAGCGAGGCAAAATAGCAGGAAACAGATCTCAAGAGGTACCTTGGAATCGCCTGTAAAGCACAGGAAGAGGGGCACAACTTGGACAATGGTGCACTTGGCCAAAAAGGGCGTATGCGTTTTCTCCTGAATATATTCAGGAGAAAACGCATACGCCCTTTTTGGCCAAGCAAGCAAGCGGGCAATGCAAATCTGCACTACAAAGAAGTATCACTTCCCACCGGTCAAAAGGGACATCCACAAAATGTGTAAAAACCAGAAAGGCAAGACAGGCCCTGGAGAATGGGAGCCTTGTTATGCTGAGGGGCGGGATGTAAACTGCCAACTGCCTCACTGGAGGAGTGCATTGTGTTCCCTAAAACAAGTAAACAACAGAGCTACAGAGCCAAGGCCACTTCCAGTCTAGGGAATATACCTGGGGAAAACTGAAAATCAATAAGAAAGAGCCACCTCCAAATTTAGGGCTGCACTGACTACAAGAACCTCAACTTGGGTATACCTTAAATATCCAAGGACATATAAAAATGGTTCAAAACATTGTGGTACTTACGTACGATGGAATATCCCTCAGCCATGAAATCAATGTCATAGGACCAGTAGCAGCAAAGTGAGTGGATTCAGGTACGATGATTCTAAGTGAAATAAGTCACACAGAAAAAGAAACTTATCATAAGATATCACTTATGAAGATCCTGTAAACATGGCTACACGTGAACTGAGTTAGGAAAGAGAACAGAGACTCACATTTAGAAAACACTCTTATGCCTGCATAAAGGGGAAGGAGAGGTGGGGTGATGCATAAAACCAGAGTTTGATATAAGCACAGGGACCGTTTCAAAAACCAACTTTGGAATTGACAAGACCGACACCTTCCTTAGTGAAAGAGACTCAAAACCCCATATTTCCCACAGAGGAATATATCTGACTAGTAAGAATCTTAAAACCTATGTATTGATATGTCTCCATAAGGGAATCAAGTGTGTCTAGAGTGGCATAAACATGGCAGCGAGAATCAGCTCAAACCCACTATAAAAAGGAATTTCAAAAGCAAAACCAAAAAACAGGGAAATTCTTTACAATTCCTTCAGGGTGTCTGAGGAAACCTGGAAAGACCCTATCTACAATGACAGCTGGATGTGGCATAAGGCTGGACACTTGGGACTGAGAGGATTGGTGAGATTGGGTGAGCAAATGCAGACCATTTCAAGCAATAATGCATGGCCCCCATTCCATGGGTCCCAACTCTCCAGGTTCAAGGGAATATTACTACAGCTATAACATGTACAGGAAACCTAGAGAATGGACACACTGTGAATACGAAAGGTTTCTAAAACTCAATGAATAGTCCCTCTCCTGGTGCTCCAGTTTGACATTCCAACTGCCTTACTATCAATCTCCCAACTTGGAGAGACAGGCCCTTTAACCTCCTGGTTTGCACAGGTTCCCAATTTGGCAGAGGATGGAAGGGACGAGGGAGAACCCATGAGAGAGTAGCTGTTAGGCATTTGGACGGGCACATGTCACTCTAATTTCCCGGCAGGAAGAAGAATTAACCAAAGTCTCAGCCACCCACCGGGAACCAGTATAGGACATGATCCAAAATTTTGGACTTGCGTTCAGCTCACAAAAAACGAGTTGAGAAATGGAGCTCAGGGGCACAGCAATTCACAAAATGGCAGAGTGATAAAGGACAACTATCGTCCAAAAATCTGTTGAGGGAAGTCAACGAGGCGGACTTGAAAGCGAGGCAAAATAGCAGGAAACAGATTTCAAGAGGTACGTTGGAATCGCCTGTAAAGCACAGGAAGAGGGGCACAACTTGGACAATGGTGCACTTGGCCAAAAAGGGCGTATGCGTTTTCTCCTGAATATATTCAGGAGAAAACACATACGCCCTTTTTGGCCAAGCAAGCAAGCGGGCAATGCAAATCTGCACTACAAAGAAGTATCACTTCCCACCGGTCAAAAGGGACATCCACAAAATGTGTAAAAACCAGAAAGGCAAGACAGGCCCTGGAGAACTGGGAGTCTTGTTATGCTGATGGGCGGGATGTAAATTGCCAACTGCCTCACTGGAGGAGTGCATTGTGTTCCCTAAAAATAGTAAACAACAGAGCTACAGAGCCAAGGCCACTTCCAGTCTAGGGAATATACCTTGGGAAAACTGAAAATCAATAAGAAAGAGCCACCTCCAAATTTAGGGCTGCACTGACTACAAGAACCTCAACTTGGGTACACCTTAAATATCCCAGGAAATATAAAAATGGTTCAAAACATTGTGGTACTTACGTACGATGGAATATCCCTCAGCCATGAAATCAATGTCATAAGACCAGTAGCAGCAAAGTGAGTGGATTCAGGTACGATGATTCTAAGTGAAATAAGTCACACAGAAAAAGAAACTTATCATAAGATATCACTTAGGAAGATCCTGTAAACATGGCTACACGTGAACTGAGTTAGGAAAGAGAACAGAGTCTCACATTTAGAAAACACTCTTATGCCTGCATAAAGGGGATGGAGAGGTCGGGTGATGCATAAAACCAGAGTTTGATATAAGCACAGGGACCGTTCCAAAAACCAACTTTGGAATAGACAAGACCTACACCTTCCTCAGTGAAAGAGACTCAAAACCCCATATTTCCCGCAGAGGAATATATCTGACTAGTAAGAATCTTAAAACCTATGTATTGATATGACTCCATAAGGGAATCAAGTGTGTCTAGAGTGGCATAAACATGGCAGCGAGAATCAGCTCAAACCCACTATAAAAAGGAATTTCAAAAGCAAAACCAAAAAACAGGGAAATTCTTTACAATTCCTTCAGGGTGTCTGAGGAAACCTGGAAAGACCCTATCTACAATGACAGCTGGATGTGGCATAAGGCTGGACACTTGGGACTGAGAGGATTGGTGAGATTGGGTGAGCAAATGCAGACCCTTTCAAGCAATAATGCATGGCCCCCATTCCATGGGTCCCAACTCTCCAGGTTCAAGGGAATATTACTACAGCTATAACATGTACAGGAAACCTAGAGAATGTACACACTGTGAATACGAAAGGTTTCTAAAACTCAATGAATAGTCCCTCTCCTGGTGCTCCAGTTTGACTTTCCAACTGCCTTACTATCAATCTCCCAACTTGGAGAGACAGGCCCTTTAACCTCCTGGTTTGCACAGGTTCCCAATTTGCCAGAGGATGGAAGGGACGAGGGAGAACCCATGAGAGAGTAGCTGTTAGGCATTTGGACGGGCACATGTCACTCTAATTTCCCGGCAGGAAGAAGAATTAACCAAAGTCTCAGCCACCCACCGGGAACCAGTATAGAAGATGATCCAAAATTTTGGACTTGCGTTCAGCTCACAAAAAACGAGTTGAGAAATGGAGCTCAGGGGCACAGCAATTCACAAACTGGCAGAGTGATAAAGGACAACTATCGTCCAAAAATCTGTTGAGGGAAGTCAACGAGGCGGACTTGAAAGCGAGGCAAAATAGCAGGAAACAGATTTCAAGAGGTACGTTGGAATCGCCTGTAAAGCACAGGAAGAGGGGCACAACTTGGACAATGGTGCACTTGGCCAAAAAGGGCGTATGCGTTTTCTCCTGAATATATTCAGGAGAAAACGCATACGCCCTTTTTGGCCAAGCAAGCAAGCGGGCAATGCAAATCTGCACTACAAAGAAGTATCACTTCCCACCGGTCAAAAGGGACATCCACAAAATGTGTAAAAACCAGAAAGGCAAGACAGGCCCTGGAGAACTGGGAGCCTTGTTATGCTGATGGGCGGGATGTAAATTGCCAACTGCCTCACTGGAGGAGTGCATTGTGTTCCCTAAAACAAGTAAACAACAGAGCTACAGAGCCAAGGCCACTTCCAGTCTAGGGAATATACCTTGGGAAAACTGAAAATCAATAAGAAAGAGCCACCTCCAAATTTAGGGCTGCACTGACTACAAGAACCTCAACTTGGGTACACCTTAAATATCCCAGGAAATATAAAAATGGTTCAAAACATTGTGGTACTTACGTACGATGGAATATCCCTCAGCCATGAAATCAATGTCATAAGACCAGTAGCAGCAAAGTGAGTGGATTCAGGTACGATGATTCTAAGTGAAATAAGTCACACAGAAAAAGAAACTTATCATAAGATATCACTTAGGAAGATCCTGTAAACATGGCTACACGTGAATTGAGTTAGGAAAGAGAACAGAGTCTCACATTTAGAAAACACTCTTATGCCTGCATAAAGGGGAAGGAGAGGTGGGGTGATGCATAAAACCAGAGTTTGATATAAGCACAGGGACCGTTTCAAAAACCAACTTTGGAATTGACAAGACCGACACCTTCCTTAGTGAAAGAGACTCAAAACCCCATATTTCCCACAGAGGAATATATCTGACTAGTAAGAATCTTAAAACCTATGTATTGATATGTCTCCATAAGGGAATCAAGTGTGTCTAGAGTGGCATAAACATGGCAGCGAGAATCAGCTCAAACCCACTATAAAAAGGAATTTCAAAAGCAAAACCAAAAAACAGGGAAATTCTTTACAATTCCTTCAGGGTGTCTGAGGAAACCTGGAAAGACCCTATCTACAATGACAGCTGGATGTGGCATAAGGCTGGACACTTGGGACTGAGAGGATTGGTGAGATTGGGTGAGCAAATGCAGACCCTTTCAAGCAATAATGCATGGCCCCCATTCCATGGGTCCCAACTCTCCAGGTTCAAGGGAATATTACTACAGCTATAACATGTACAGGAAACCTAGAGAATGGACACACTGTGAATACGAAAGGTTTCTAAAACTCAACGAATAGTCCCTCTCCTGGCGCTCCAGTTTGACTTTCCAACTGCCTTACTATCAATCTCCCAACTTGGAGAGACAGGCCCTTTAACCTCCTGGTTTGCACAGGTTCCCAATTTGGCAGAGGATGGAAGGGACGAGAGAGAACCCATGAGAGAGTAGCTGTTAGGCATTTGGACGGGCACATGTCACTCTAATTTCCCGGCAGGAAGAAGAATTAACCAAAGTCTCAGCCACCCACCGGGAACCAGTATAGGACATGATCCAAAATTTTGGACTTGCGTTCAGCTCACAAAAAACGAGTTGAGAAATGGAGCTCAGGGGCACAGCAATTCACAAACTGGCAGAGTGATAAAGGACAACTATCGTCCAAAAATCTGTTGAGGGAAGTCAACGAGGCGGACTTGAAAGCGAGGCAAAATAGCAGGAAACAGATTTCAAGAGGTACCTTGGAATCGCCTGTAAAGCACAGGAAGAGGGGCACAACTTGGACAATGGTGCACTTGGCCAAAAAGGGCGTATGCGTTTTCTCCTGAATATATTCAGGAGAAAACGCATACGCCCTTTTTGGCCAAGCAAGCAAGCGGGCAATGCAAATCTGCACTACCAAGAAGTATCACTTCCCACCGGTCAAAAGGGACATCCACAAAATGTGTAAAAACCAGAAAGGCAAGACAGGCCCTGGAGAACTGGGAGCCTTGTTATGCTGATGGGCGGGATGTAAATTGCCAACTGCCTCACTGGAGGAGTGCATTGTGTTCCCTAAAACAAGTAAACAACAGAGCTACAGAGCCAAGGCCACTTCCAGTCTAGGGAATATACCTGGGGAAAACTGAAAATCAATAAGAAAGAGCCACCTCCAAGTTTAGGGCTGCACTGACTACAAGAACCTCAACTTGGGTACACCTTAAATATCCCAGGAAATATAAAAATGGTTCAAAACATTGTGGTACTTACGTACGATGGAATATCCCTCAGCCATGAAATCAATGTCATAAGACCAGTAGCAGCAAAGTGAGTGGATTCAGGTACGATGATTCTAAGTGAAATAAGTCACACAGAAAAAGAAACTTATCATAAGATATCACTTAGGAAGATCCTGTAAACATGGCTACACGTGAACTGAGTTAGGAAAGAGAACAGAGTCTCACATTTAGAAAACACTCTTATGCCTGCATAAAGGGGAAGGAGAGGTGGGGTGATGCATAAAACCAGAGTTTGATATAAGCACAGGGACCGTTCCAAAAACTAACTTTGGAATAGACAAGACCTACACCTTCCTCAGTGAAAGAGACTAAAAACCCCATATTTCCCGCAGAGGAATATATCTGACTAGTAAGAATCTTAAAACCTATGTATTGATATGACTCCATAAGGGAATCAAGTGTGTCTAGAGTGGCATAAACATGGCAGGGAGAATCAGCTCAAACCCACTATAAAAAGGAATTTCAAAAGGAAAACCAAAAAACAGGGAAATTCTTTACAATTCCTTCAGGGTGTCTGAGGAAACCTGGAAAGACCTTATCTACAATGACAGCTGGATGTGGCATAAGGCTGGACACTTGGGACTGAGAGGACTGGTGAGATTGGGTGAGCAAATGCAGACCCTTTCAAGCAATAATGCATGGCCCCCATTCCATGGGTCCCAACTCTCCAGGTTCAAGGGAATATTACTACAGCTATAACATGTACAGGAAACCTAGAGAATGGACACACTGTGAATACGAAAGGTTTCTAAAACTCAACGAATAGTCCCTCTCCTGGTGCTCCAGTTTGACTTTCCAACTGCCTTACTATCAATCTCCCAACTTGGAGAGACAGGCCCTTTAACCTCCTGGTTTGCACAGGTTCCCAATTTGGCAGAGGATGGAAGGGACGAGGGAGAACCCATGAGAGAGTAGCTGTTAGGCATTTGGACGGGCACATGTCACTCTAATTTCCCGGCAGGAAGAAGAATTAACCAAAGTCTCAGCCACCCACCGGGAACCAGTATAGGACATGATCCAAAATTTTGGACTTGCGTTCAGCTCACAAAAAACGAGTTGAGAAATGGAGCTCAGGGGCACAGCAATTCACAAACTGGCAGAGTGATAAAGGACAACTATCGTCCAAAAATCTGTTGAGGGAAGTCAACGAGGCGGACTTGAAAGCGAGGCAAAATAGCAGGAAACAGATTTCAAGAGGTACCTTGGAATCGCCTGTAAAGCACAGGAAGAGGGGCACAACTTGGAGAATGGTGCACTTGGCCAAAAAGGGCGTATGCGTTTTCTCCTGAATATATTCAGGAGAAAACGCATACGCCCTTTTTGGCCAAGCAAGCAAGCGGGCAATGCAAATCTGCACTACAAAGAAGTATCACTTCCCACCGGTCAAAAGGGACATCCACAAAATGTGTAAAAACCAGAAAGGCAAGACAGGCCCTGGAGAACTGGGAGCCTTGTTATGCTGATGGGCGGGATGTAAATTGCCAACTGCCTCACTGGAGGAGTGCATTGTGTTCCCTAAAACAAGTAAACAACAGAGCTACAGAGCCAAGGCCACTTCCAGTCTAGGGAATATACCTTGGGAAAACTGAAAATCAATAAGAAAGAGCCACCTCCAAATTTAGGGCTGCACTGACTACAAGAACCTCAACTTGGGTACACCTTAAATATCCCAGGAAATATAAAAATGGTTCAAAACATTGTGGTACTTACGTACGATGGAATATCCCTCAGCCATGAAATCAATGTCATAAGACCAGTAGCAGCAAAGTGAGTGGATTCAGGTACGATGATTCTAAGTGAAATAAGTCACACAGAAAAAGAAACTTATCATAAGATATCACTTATGAAGATCCTGTAAACATGGCTACACGTGAATTGAGTTAGGAAAGGGAACAGAGTCTCACATTTAGAAAACACTCTTATGCCTGCATAAAGGGGAAGGAGAGGTGGGGTGATGCATAAAACCAGAGTTTGATATAAGCACAGGGACCGTTTCAAAAACCAACTTTGGAATTGACAAGACCGACACCTTCCTCAGTGAAAGAGACTCAAAACCCCATATTTCCCACAGAGGAATATATCTGACTAGTAAGAATCTTAAAACCTATGTATTGATATGTCTCCATAAGGGAATCAAGTGTGTCTAGAGTGGCATAAACATGGCAGCGAGAATCAGCTCAAACCCAGTATAAAAAGGAATTTCAAAAGCAAAACCAAAAAACAGGGAAATTCTTTACAATTCCTTCAGGGTGTCTGAGGAAACCTGGAAAGACCCTATCTACAATGACAGCTGGAGGTGGCATAAGGCTGGACACTTGGGACTGAGAGGATTGGTGAGATTGGGTGAGCAAATGCAGACCCTTTCAAGCAATAATGCATGGCCCCCATTCCATGGGTCCCAACTCTCCAGGTTCAAGGGAATATTACTACAGCTATAACATGTACAGGAAACCTAGAGAATGGACACACTGTGAATACGAAAGGTTTCTAAAACTCAATGAATAGTCCCTCTCCTGGTGCTCCAGTTTGACATTCCAACTGCCTTACTATCAATCTCCCAACTTGGAGAGACAGGCCCTTTAACCTCCTGGTTTGCACAGGTTCCCAATTTGCCAGAGGATGGAAGGGACGAGGGAGAACCCATGAGAGAGTAGCTGTTAGGCATTTGGACGGGCACATGTCACTCTAATTTCCCGGCAGGAAGAAGAATTAACCAAAGTCTCAGCCACCCACCGGGAACCAGTATAGGACATGATCCAAAATTTTGGACTTGCGTTCAGCTCACAAAAAACGAGTTGAGAAATGGAGCTCAGGGGCACAGCAATTCACAAACTGGCAGAGTGATAAAGGACAACTATCATCCAAAAATCTGTTGAGGGAAGTCAACGAGGCGGACTTGAAAGTGAGGCAAAATAGCAGGAAACAGATTTCAAGAGGTACCTTGGAATCGCCTGTAAAGCACAGGAAGAGGGGCACAACTTGGACAATGTTGCACTTGGCCAAAAAGGGTGTATGCGTTTTCTCCTGAATATATTCAGGAGAAAACGCATATGCCCTTTTTGGCCAAGCAAGCAAGCGGGCAATGCAAATCTGCACTACAAAGAAGTATCACTTCCCACCGGTCAAAAGGGACATCCACAAAATGTGTAAAAACCAGAAAGGCAAGACAGGCCCTGGAGAACTGGGAGCCTTGTTATGCTGATGGGCGGGATGTAAATTGCCAACTGCCTCACTGGAGGAGTGCATTGTGTTCCCTAAAATAAGTAAACAACAGAGCTACAGAGCCAAGGCCACTTCCAGTCTAGGGAATATACCTTGGGAAAACTGAAAATCAATAAGAAAGAGCCACCTCCAAATTTAGGGCTGCACTGACTACAAGACCTCAACTTGGGTACACCTTAAATATCCCAGGAAATATAAAAATGGTTCAAAACATTGTGGTATTTACGTACGATGGAATATCCCTCAGCCATGAAATCAATGTCATAAGACCAGTAGCAGCAAAGTGAGTGGATTCAGGTACGATGATTCTAAGTGAAATAAGTCACACAGAAAAAGAAACTTATCATAAGATATCACTTATGAAGATCCTGTAAACATGGCTACACGTGAACTGAGTTAGGAAAGAGAACAGAGTCTCACATTTAGAAAACACTCTTATGCCTGCATAAAGGGGATGGAGAGGTCGGGTGATGCATAAAACCAGAGTTTGATATAAGCACAGGGACCGTTCCAAAAACCAACTTTGGAATAGACAAGACCTACACCTTCCTCAGTGAAAGAGACTCAAAACCCCATATTTCCCGCAGAGGAATATATCTGACTAGTAAGAATCTTAAAACCTATGTATTGATATGACTCCATAAGGGAATCAAGTGTGTCTAGACTGGCATAAACATGGCAGCGAGAATCAGCTCAAACCCACTATAAAAAGGAATTTCAAAAGCAAAACCAAAAAACAGGGAAATTCTTTACAATTCCTTCAGGGTGTCTGAGGAAACCTGGAAAGACCCTATCTACAATGACAGCTGGATGTGGCATAAGGCTGGACACTTGGGACTGAGAGGATTGGTGAGATTGGGTGAGCAAATGCAGACCCTTTCAAGCAATAATGCATGGCCCCCATTCCATGGGTCCCAACTCTCCAGGTTCAAGGGAATATTACTACAGCTATAACATGTACAGGAAACCTAGAGAATGTACACACTGTGAATACGAAAGGTTTCTAAAACTCAATGAATAGTCCCTGTCCTGGTGCTCCAGTTTGACTTTCCAACTGCCTTACTATCAATCTCCCAACTTGGAGAGACAGGCCCTTTAACCTCCTGGTTTGCACAGGTTCCCAATTTGGCAGAGGATGGAAGGGACGAGGGAGAACCCATGAGAGAGTAGCTGTTAGGCATTTGGACGGGCACATGTCACTCTAATTTCCCGGCAGGAAGAAGAATTAACCAAAGTCTCAGCCACCCACCGGGAACCAGTATAGGACATGATCCAAAATTTTGGACTTGCGTTCAGCTCACAAAAAACGAGTTGAGAAATGGAGCTCAGGGGCACAGCAATTCACAAACTGGCAGAGTGATAAAGGACAACTATCGTCCAAAAATCTGTTGAGGGAAGTCAACGAGGCGGACTTGAAAGCGAGGCAAAATAGCAGGAAACAGATTTCAAGAGGTACCTTGGAATCGCCTGTAAAGCACAGGAAGAGGGGCACAACTTGGACAATGGTGCACTTGGCCAAAAAGGGCGTATGCGTTTTCTCCTGAATATATTCAGGAGAAAACGCATACGCCCTTTTTGGCCAAGCAAGCAAGCGGGCAATGCAAATCTGCACTACAAAGAAGTATCACTTCCCACCGGTCAAAAGGGACATCCACAAAATGTGTAAAAACCAGAAAGGCAAGACAGGCCCTGGAGAACTGGGAGCCTTGTTATGCTGATGGGCGGGATGTAAATTGCCAACTGCCTCACTGGAGGAGTGCATTGTGTTCCCTAAAACAAGTAAACAACAGAGCTACAGAGCCAAGGCCACTTCCAGTCTAGGGAATATACCTTGGGAAAACTGAAAATCAATAAGAAAGAGCCACCTCCAAATTTAGGGCTGCACTGACTACAAGAACCTCAACTTGGGTACACCTTAAATATCCCAGGAAATATAAAAATGGTTCAAAACATTGTGGTACTTACGTACGATGGAATATCCCTCAGCCATGAAATCAATGTCATAAGACCAGTAGCAGCAAAGTGAGTGGATTCAGGTACGATGATTCTAAGTGAAATAAGTCACACAGAAAAAGAAACTTATCATAAGATATCACTTATGAAGATCCTGTAAACATGGCTACACGTGAACTGAGTTAGGAAAGAGAACAGAGTCTCACATTTAGAAAACACTCTTATGCCTGCATAAAGGGGAAGGAGAGGTGGGGTGATGCATAAAACCAAAGTTTGATATAAGCACAGGGACCGTTTCAAAAACCAAGTTTGGAATTGACAAGACCGACACCTTCCTTAGTGAAAGAGACTCAAAACCCCATATTTCCCACAGAGGAATATATCTGACTAGTAAGAATCTTAAAACCTATGTATTGATATGTCTCCATAAGGGAATCAAGTGTGTCTAGAGTGGCATAAACATGGCAGCGAGAATCAGCTCAAACCCACTATAAAAAGGAATTTCAAAAGCAAAACCAAAAAACAGGGAAATTCTTTACAATTCCTTCAGGGTGTCTGAGGAAACCTGGAAAGACCCTATCTACAATGACAGCTGGATGTGGCATAAGGCTGGACACTTGGGACTGAGAGGATTGGTGAGATTGGGTGAGCAAATGCAGACCCTTTCAAGCAATAATGCATGGCCCCCATTCCATGGGTCCCAACTCTCCAGGTTCAAGGGAATATTACTACAGCTATAACATGTACAGGAAACCTAGAGAATGGACACACTGTGAATACGAAAGGTTTCTAAAACTCAATGAATAGTCCCTCTCCTGGTGCTCCAGTTTGACATTCCAACTGCCTTACTATCAATCTCCCAACTTGGAGAGACAGGCCCTTTAACCTCCTGGTTTGCACAGGTTCCCAATTTGCCAGAGGATGGAAGGGACGAGGGAGAACCCATGAGAGAGTAGCTGTTTGGCATTTGGACGGGCACATGTCACTCTAATTTCCCGGCAGGAAGAAGAATTAACCAAAGTCTCAGCCACCCACCGGGAACCAGTATAGGACATGATCCAAAATTTTGGACTTGCGTTCAGCTCACAAAAAACGAGTTGAGAAATGGAGCTCAGGGGCACAGCAATTCACAAACTGGCAGAGTGATAAAGGACAAATATCGTCCAAAAATCTGTTGAGGGAAGTCAACGAGGCGGACTTGAAAGTGAGGCAAAATAGCAGGAAACAGATTTCAAGAGGTACCTTGGAATCGCCTGTAAAGCACAGGAAGAGGGGCACAACTTGGACAATGGTGCACTTGGCCAAAAAGGGCGTATGCGTTTTCTCCTGAATATATTCAGGAGAAAACGCATACGCCCTTTTTGGCCAAGCAAGCAAGCGGGCAATGCAAATCTGCACTACAAAGAAGTATCACTTCCCACCGGTCAAAAGGGACATCCACAAAATGTGTAAAAACCAGAAAGGCAAGACAGGCCCTGGAGAACTGGGAGCCTTGTTATGCTGATGGGCGGGATGTAAATTGCCAACTGCCTCACTGGAGGAGTGCATTGTGTTCCCTAAAACAAGTAAACAACAGAGCTACAGAGCCAAGGCCACTTCCAGTCTAGGGAATATACCTTGGGAAAACTGAAAATCAATAAGAAAGAGCCACCTCCAAATTTAGGGCTGCACTGACTACAAGACCTCAACTTGGGTACACCTTAAATATCCCAGGAAATATAAAAATGGTTCAAAACATTGTGGTATTTACGTACGATGGAATATCCCTCAGCCATGAAATCAATGTCATAAGACCAGTAGCAGCAAAGTGAGTGGATTCAGGTACGATGATTCTAAGTGAAATAAGTCACACAGAAAAAGAAACTTATCATAAGATATCACTTATGAAGATCCTGTAACATGGCTACACGTGAACTGAGTTAGGAAAGAGAACAGAGTCTCACATTTAGAAAACACTCTTATGCCTGCATAAAGGGGATGGAGAGGTCGGGTGATGCATAAAACCAGAGTTTGATATAAGCACAGGGACCGTTCCAAAAACCAACCTTGGAATAGACAAGACCTACACCTTCCTCAGTGAAAGAGACTCAAAACCCCATATTTCCTGCAGAGGAATATATCTGACTAGTAAGAATCTTAAAACCTATGTATTGATATGACTCCATAAGGGAATCAAGTGTGTCTAGACTGGCATAAACATGGCAGCGAGAATCAGCTCAAACCCACTATAAAAAGGAATTTCAAAAGCAAAACCAAAAAACAGGGAAATTCTTTACAATTCCTTCAGGGTGTCTGAGGAAACCTGGAAAGACCCTATCTACAATGACAGCTGGATGTGGCATAAGGCTGGACACTTGGGACTGAGAGGATTGGTGAGATTGGGTGAGCAAATGCAGACCCTTTCAAGCAATAATGCATGGCCCCCATTCCATGGGTCCCAACTCTCCAGGTTCAAGGGAATATTACTACAGCTATAACATGTACAGGAAACCTAGAGAATGTACACACTGTGAATACGAAAGGTTTCTAAAACTCAATGAATAGTCCCTCTCCTGGTGCTCCAGTTTGACTTTCCAACTGCCTTACTATCATTCTCCCAACTTGGAGTGACAGGCCCTTTAACCTCCTGGTTTGCACAGGTTCCCAATTTGGCAGAGGATGGAAGGGACGAGGGAGAACCCATGAGAGAGTAGCTGTTAGGCATTTGGACGGGCACATGTCACTCTAATTTCCCGGCAGGAAGAAGAATTAACCAAAGTCTCAGCCACCCACCGGGAACCAGTATAGGACATGATCCAAAATTTTGGACTTGCGTTCAGCTCACAAAAAACGAGTTGAGAAATGGAGCTCAGGGGCACAGCAATTCACAAACTGGCAGAGTGATAAAGGACAACTATCGTCCAAAAATCTGTTGAGGGAAGTCAACGAGGCGGACTTGAAAGCGAGGCAAAATAGCAGGAAACAGATCTCAAGAGGTACCTTGGAATCGCCTGTAAAGCACAGGAAGAGGGGCACAACTTGGACAATGGTGCACTTGGCCAAAAAGGGCGTATGCGTTTTCTCCTGAATATATTCAGGAGAAAACGCATACGCCCTTTTTGGCCAAGCAAGCAAGCGGGCAATGCAAATCTGCACTACAAAGAAGTATCACTTCCCACCGGTCAAAAGGGACATCCACAAAATGTGTAAAAACCAGAAAGGCAAGACAGGCCCTGGAGAACTGGGAGCCTTGTTATGCTGATGGGCGGGATGTAAATTGCCAACTGCCTCACTGGAGGAGTGCATTGTGTTCCCTAAAACAAGTAAACAACAGAGCTACAGAGCCAAGGCCACTTCCAGTCTAGGGAATATACCTGGGGAAAACTGAAAATCAATAAGAAAGAGCCACCTCCAAATTTAGGGCTGCACTGACTACAAGAACCTCAACTTGGGTACACCTTAAATATTCCAGGAAATATAAAAATGGTTCAAAACATTGTGGTACTTACGTACGATGCAATATCCCTCAGCCATGAAATCAATGTCATAAGACCAGTAGCAGCAAAGTGAGTGGATTCAGGTACGATGATTCTAAGTGAAATAAATCACACAGAAAAAGAAATTTATCATAAGATATCACTTATGAAGATCCTGTAAACATGGCTACACGTGAATTGAGTTAGGAAAGAGAACAGAGTCTCACATTTAGAAAACACTCTTATGCCTGCATAAAGGGGAAGGAGAGGTGGGGTGATGCATAAAACCAGAGTTTGATATAAGCACAGGGACCGTTTCAAAAACCAACTTTGGAATTGACAAGACCGACACCTTCCTTAGTGAAAGATACTCAAAACCCCATATTTCCAACAGAGGAATATATCTGACTAGTAAGAATCTTAAAACCTATGTATTGATATGTCTCCATAAGGGAATCAAGTGTGTCTAGAGTGGCATAAATATGGCAGCAAGAATCAGCTCAAACCCACTATAAAAAGGAATTTCAAAAGCAAAACCAAAAAACAGGGAAATTCTTTACAATTCCTTCAGGGTGTCTGAGGAAACCTGGAAAGACCCTATCTACAATGACAGCTGGATGTGGCATAAGGCTGGACACTTGGGACTGCGAGGATTGGTGAGATTGGGTGAGCAAATGCAGACCCTTTCAAGCAATAATGCATGGCCCCCATTCCATGGGTCCCAACTCTCCATGTTCAAGGGAATATTACTACAGCTATAACATGTACAGGAAACCTAGAGAATGGACACACTGTGAATACGAAAGGTTTCTAAAACTCAACGAATAGTCCCTCTCCTGGTGCTCCAGTTTGACTTTCCAACTGCCTTACTATCAATCTCCCAACTTGGAGAGACAGGCCCTTTAACCTCCTGGTTTGCACAGGTTCCCAATTTGGCAGAGGATGGAAGGGACGAGGGAGAACCCATGAGAGAGTAGCTGTTAGGCATTTGGACGGGCACATGTCACTCTAATTTCCCGGCAGGAAGAAGAATTAACCAAAGTCTCAGCCACCCACCGGGAACCAGTATAGGACATGATCCAAAATTTTGGACTTGCGTTCAGCTCACAAAAAACGAGTTGAGAAATGGAGCTCAGGGGCACAGCAATTCACAAACTGGCACAGTGATAAAGGACAACTATCGTCCAAAAATCTGTTGAGGGAAGTCAACGAGGCGGACTTGAAAGTGAGGCAAAATAGCAGGAAACAGATTTCAAGAGGTACGTTGGAATCGCCTGTAAAGCACAAGAAGAGGGGCACAACTTGGACAATGGTGCACTTGGCCAAAAAGGGCGTATGCGTTTTCTCCTGAATATATTCAGGAGAAAACGCATACGCCCTTTTTGGCCAAGCAAGCAAGCGGGCAATGCAAATCTGCACTACAAAGAAGTATCACTTCCCAACGGTCAAAAGGGACATCCACAAAAAGTGTAAAAACCAGAAAGGCAAGACAGGCCCTGGAGAACTGGGAGCCTTGTTATGCTGATGGGCGGGATGTAAACTGCCAACTGCCTCACTGGAGGAGTGCATTGTGTACCCTAAAACAAGTAAACAACAGAGCTACAGAGCCAAGGCCACTTCCAGTCTAGGGAATATACCTTGGGAAAACTGAAAATCAATAAGAAAGAGCCACCTCCAAATTTAGGGCTGCACTGACTACAAGAACCTCAACTTGGGTACACCTTAAATATCCCAGGAAATATAAAAATCGTTCAAAACATTGTGGTAATTACGTGCGAAGGAATATCCCTCAGCCATGAAATCAATGTCATAAGACCAGTAGCAGCAAAGTGAGTGGATTCAGGTACGATGATTCTAAGTGAAATAAGTCACACAGAAAAAGAAACTTATCATAAGATATCACTTATGAAGATCCTGTAAACATGGCTACACGTGAACTGAGTTAGGAAAGAGAACAGAGTCTCACATTTAGAAAACACTCTTATGCCTGCATAAAGGGGAAGGAGAGGTGGGGTGATGCATAAAACCAGAGTTTGATATGAGCACACGGACCGTTTCAAAAACCAACTTTGGAATTGACAAGACCGACACCTTCCTCAGTGAAAGAGACTCAAAACCCCATATTTCCCACAGAGGAATATATCTGACTAGTAAGAATCTTAAAACCTATGTATTGATATGTCTCCATAAGGGAATCAAGTGTGTCTAGAGTGGCATAAACATGGCAGCGAGAATCAGCTCAAACCCACTATAAAAAGGAATTTCAAAAGCAAAACCAAAAAACAGGGAAATTCTTTACAATTCCTTCAGGGTGTCTGAGGAAACCTGGAAAGACCCTATCTACAATGACAGCTGGATGTGGCATAAGGCTGGACACTTGGGACTGAGAGGATTGGTGAGATTGGGTGAGCAAATGCAGACCCTTTCAAGCAATAATGCATGGCCCCCATTCCATGGGTCCCAACTCTCCAGGTTCAAGGGAATATTACTACAGCTATAACATGTACAGGAAACCTGGAGAATGGACACACTGTGAATACGAAAGGTTTCTAAAACTCAACGAATAGTCCCTCTCCTGGTGCTCCAGTTTGACTTTCCAACTGCCTTACTATCAATCTCCCAACTTGGAGAGACAGGCCCTTTAACCTCCTGGTTTGCACAGGTTCCCAGTTTGGCAGAGGATGGAAGGGACGAGAGAGAACCCATGAGAGAGTAGCTGTTAGGCATTTGGACGGGCACATGTCACTCTAATTTCCCTGCAGGAAGAAGAATTAACCAAAGTCTCAGCCACCCACCGGGAACCAGTATAGGACATGATCCAAAATTTTGGACTTGCGTTCAGCTCACAAAAAACGAGTTGAGAAATGGAGCTCAGGGGCACAGCAATTCACAAACTGGCAGAGTGATAAAGGACAACTATCGTCCAAAAATCTGTTGAGGGAAGTCAACGAGGCGGACTTGAAAGCGAGGCAAAATAGCAGGAAACAGATTTCAAGAGGTACCTTGGAATCGCCTGTAAAGCACAGGAAGAGGGGCACAACTTGGACAATGGTGCACTTGGCCAAAAAGGGCGTATGCGTTTTCTCCTGAATATATTCAGGAGAAAACGCATACGCCCTTTTTGGCCAAGCAAGCAAGCGGGCAATGCAAATCTGCACTACAAAGAAGTATCACTTCCCACCGGTCAAAAGGGACATCCACAAAATGTGTAAAAACCAGAAAGGCAAGACAGGCCCTGGAGAACTGGGAGCCTTGTTATGCTGATGGGCGGGATGTAAATTGCCAACTGCCTCACTGGAGGAGTGCATTGTGTTCCCTAAAACAAGTAAACAACAGAGCTACAGAGCCAAGGCCACTTCCAGTCTAGGGAATATACCTTGGGAAAACTGAAAATCAATAAGAAAGAGCCACCTCCAAATTTAGGGCTGCACTGACTACAAGAACCTCAACTTGGGTACACCTTAAATATCCCAGGAAATATAAAAATGGTTCAAAACATTGTAGTACTTACGTATGATGGAATATCCCTCAGCCATGAAATCAATGTCATAAGACCAGTAGCAGCAAAGTGAGTGATTTCAGGTACGATGATTCTAAGTGAAATAAGTCACACAGAAAAAGAAACTTATCATAAGATATCACTTATGAAGATCCTGTAAACATGGCTACACGTGAACTGAGTTAGGAAAGAGAACAGAGTCTCACATTTAGAAAACACTCTTATGCCTGCATAAAGGGGATGGAGAGGTCGGGTGATGCATAAAACCAGAGTTTGATATAAGCACAGGGACCGTTCCAAAAACCAACTTTGGAATAGACAAGACCTACACCTTCCTCAGTGAAAGAGACTCAAAACCCCATATTTCCCGCAGAGGAATATATCTGACTAGTAAGAATCTTAAAACCTATGTATTGATATGACTCCATAAGGGAATCAAGTGTGTCTAGAGTGGCATAAACATGGCAGCGAGAATCAGCTCAAACCCACTATAAAAAGGAATTTCAAAAGCAAAACCAAAAAACAGGGAAATTCTTTACAATTCCTTCAGGGTGTCTGAGGAAACCTGGAAAGACCCTATCTACAATGACAGCTGGATGTGGCATAAGGCTGGACACTTGGGACTGAGAGGATTGGTGAGATTGGGTGAGCAAATGCAGACCCTTTCAAGCAATAATGCATGGCCCCCATTCCATGGGTCCCAACTCTCCAGGTTCAAGGGAATATTACTACAGCTATAACATGTACAGGAAACCTAGAGAATGTACACACTGTGAATACGAAAGGTTTCTAAAACTCAATAAATAGTCCCTCTCCTGGTGCTCCAGTTTGACTTTCCAACTGCCTTACTATCAATCTCCCAACTTGGAGAGACAGGCCCTTTAACCTCCTGGTTTGCACAGGTTCCCAATTTGCCAGAGGATGGAAGGGACGAGGGAGAACCCATGAGAGAGTAGCTGTTAGGCATTTGGACGGGCACATGTCACTCTAATTTCCCGGCAGGAAGAAGAATTAACCAAAGTCTCAGCCACCCACTGGGAACCAGTATAGGACATGATCCAAAATTTTGGACTTGTGTTCAGCTCACAAAAAACGAGTTGAGAAATGGAGCTCAGGGGCACAGCAATTCACAAACTGGCAGAGTGATAAAGGACAACTATCGTCCAAAAATCTGTTGAGGGAAGTCAACGAGGCGGACTTGAAAGCGAGGCAAAATAGCAGGAAACAGATTTCAAGAGGTACCTTGGAATCGCCTGTAAAGCACAGGAAGAGGGGCACAACTTGGACAATGTTGCACTTGGCCAAAAAGGGCGTATGCGTTTTCTCCTGAATATATTCAGGAGAAAACGCATACGCCCTTTTTGGCCAAGCAAGTAAGCGGGCAATGCAAATCTGCACTACAAAGAAGTATCACTTCCCACCGGTCAAAAGGGACATCCACAAAATGTGTAAAAACCAGAAAGGCAAGACAGGCCCTGGAGAACTGGGAGCCTTGTTATGCTGATGGGCGGGATGTAAATTGCCAACTGCCTCACTGGAGGAGTGCATTGTGTTCCCTAAAACAAGTAAACAACAGAGCTACAGAGCCAAGGCCACTTCCAGTCTAGGGAATATACCTGGGGAAAACTGAAAATCAATAAGAAAGAGCCACCTCCAAATTTAGGGCTGCACTGACTACAAGAACCTCAACTTGGGTACACTTTAAATATCCCAGGAAATATAAAAATGGTTCAAAACATTGTGGTACTTACGTACGATGGAATATCCCTCAGCCATGAAATCAATGTCATAAGACCAGTAGCAGCAAAGTGAGTGGATTCAGGTACGATGATTCTAAGTGAAATAAGTCACACAGAAAAAGAAACTTATCATAAGATATCACTTAGGTAGATCCTGTAAACATGGCTACACGTGAACTGAGTTAGGAAAGAGAACAGAGTCTCACATTTAGAAAACACTCTTATGCCTGCATAAAGGGGAAGGAGAGGTGGGGTGATGCATAAAACCAGAGTTTGATATAAGCACAGGGACCGTTTCAAAAACCAACTTTGGAATAGACAAGACCTACACCTTCCTCAGTGAAAGAGACTCAAAACCCCATATTTCCCACAGAGGAATATATCTGACTAGTAAGAATCTTAAAACCTATGTATTGATATGTCTCCATAAGGGAATCAAGTGTGTCTAGAGTGGCATAAACATGGCAGCGAGAATCAGCTCAAACCCACTATAAAAAGGAATTTCAAAAGCAAAACCAAAAAACAGGGAAATTCTTTACAATTCCTTCAGGGTGTCTGAGGAAACCTGGAAAGACCCTATCTACAATGACAGCTGGATGTGGCATAAGGCTGGACACTTGGGACTGAGAGGATTGGTGAGATTGGGTGAGCAAATGCAGACCCTTTCAAGCAATAATGCATGGCCCCCATTCCATGGGTCCCAACTCTCCAGGTTCAAGGGAATATTACTACAGCTATAACATGTACAGGAAACCTGGAGAATGGACACACTGTGAATACGAAAGGTTTCTAAAACTCAACGAATAGTCCCTCTCCTGGTGCTCCAGTTTGACTTTCCAACTGCCTTACTATCAATCTCCCAACTTGGAGAGACAGGCCCTTTAACCTCCTGGTTTGCACAGGTTCCCAATTTGGCAGAGGATGGAAGGGACGAGAGAGAACCCATGAGAGAGTAGCTGTTAGGCATTTGGACGGGCACATGTCACTCTAATTTCCCGGCAGGAAGAAGAATTAACCAAAGTCTCAGCCACCCACCGGGAACCAGTATAGGACATGATCCAAAATTTTGGACTTGCGTTCAGCTCACAAAAAACGAGTTGAGAAATGGAGCTCAGGGGCACAGCAATTCACAAACTGGCAGAGTGATAAAGGACAACTATCGTCCAAAAATCTGTTGAGGGAAGTCAACGAGGCGGACTTGAAAGCGAGGCAAAATAGCAGGAAACAGATTTCAAGAGGTACCTTGGAATCGCCTGTAAAGCACAGGAAGAGGGGCACAACTTGGACAATGGTGCACTTGGCCAAAAAGGGCGTATGCGTTTTCTCCTGAATATATTCAGGAGAAAACGCATACGCCCTTTTTGGCCAAGCAAGCAAGCGGGCAATGCAAATCTGCACTACAAAGAAGTATCACTTCCCACCGGTCAAAAGGGACATCCACAAAATGTGTAAAAACCAGAAAGGCAAGACAGGCCCTGGAGAACTGGGAGCCTTGTTATGCTGATGGGCGGGATGTAAATTGCCAACTGCCTCACTGGAGGAGTGCATTGTGTTCCCTAAAACAAGTAAACAACAGAGCTACAGAGCCAAGGCCACTTCCAGTCTAGGGAATATACCTTGGGAAAACTGAAAATCAAAAAGAAAGAGCCACCTCCAAATTTAGGGCTGCACTGACTACAAGAACCTCAACTTGGGTACACCTTAAATATCCCAGGAAATATAAAAATGGTTCAAAACATTGTGGTACTTACGTACGATGGAATATTCCTCAGCCATGAAATCAATGTCATAAGACCAGTAGCAGCAAAGTGAGTGGATACAGGTACGATGATTCTAAGTGAAATAAGTCACACAGAAAAAGAAACTTATCATAAGATAACACTTATGAAGATCCTGTAAACATGGCTACACGTGAACTGAGTTAGGAAAGAGAACAGAGTCTCACATTTAGAAAACACACTTATGCCTGCATAAAGGGGATGGAGAGGTCGGGTGATGCATAAAACCAGAGTTTGATATAAGCACAGGGACCGTTCCAAAAACCAACTTTGGAATAGACAAGACCTACACCTTCCTCAGTGAAAGAGACTCAAAACCCCATATTTCCCTCAGAGGAATATATCTGACTAGTAAGAATCTTAAAACCTATGTATTGATATGACTCCATAAGGGAATCAAGTGTGTCTAGAGTGGCATAAACATGGCAGCGAGAATCAGCTCAAACCCAGTATAAAAAGGAATTTCAAAAGGAAAACCAAAAAACAGGGAAATTCTTTACAATTCCTTCAGGGTGTCTGAGGAAACCTGGAAAGACCCTATCTACAATGACAGCTGGATGTGGCATAAGGCTGGACACTTGGGACTGAGAGGATTGGTGAGATTGGGTGAGCAAATGCAGACCCTTTCAAGCAATAATGCATGGCCCCCATTCCATGGGTCCCAACTCTCCAGGTTCAAGGGAATATTACTACAGCTATAACATGTACAGGAAACCTAGAGAATGTACACACTGTGAATACGAAAGGTTTCTAAAACTCAACGAATAGTCCCTCTCCTGGTGCTCCAGTTTGACTTTCCAACTGCCTTACTATCAATCTCCCAACTTGGAGAGACAGGCCCTTTAACCTCCTGGTTTGCACAGGTTCCCAATTTGCCAGAGGATGGAAGGGACGAGGGAGAACCCATGAGAGAGTAGCTGTTAGGCATTTGGACGGGCACATGTCACTCTAATTTCCCGGCAGGAAGAAGAATTAACCAAAGTCTCAGCCACCCAACGGGAACCAGTATAGGACATGATCCAAAATTTTGGACTTGTGTTCAGCTCTCAAAAAACGAGTTGAGAAATGGAGCTCAGGGGCACAGCAATTCACAAACTGGCAGAGTGATAAAGGACAACTATCGTCCAAAAATCTGTTGAGGGAAGTCAACGAGGCGGACTTGAAAGCGAGGCAAAATAGCAGGAAACAGATTTCAAGAGGTACCTTGGAATCGCCTGTAAAGCACAGGAAGAGGGGCACAACTTGGACAATGGTGCACTTGGCCAAAAAGGGCGTATGCGTTTTCTCCTGAATATATTCAGGAGAAAACGCATACGCCCTTTTTGGCCAAGCAAGTAAGCGGGCAATGCAAATCTGCACTACAAAGAAGTATCACTTCCCACCGGTCAAAAGGGACATACACAAAATGTGTAAAAACCAGAAAGGCAAGACAGGCCCTGGAGAACTGGGAGCCTTGTTATGCTGATGGGCGGGATGTAAACTGCCAACTGCCTCACTGGAGGAGTGCATTGTGTTCCCTAAAACAAGTAAACAACAGAGCTACAGAGCCAAGGCCACTTCCAGTCTAGGGAATATACCTTGGGAAAACTGAAAATCAATAAGAAAGAGCCACCTCCAAATTTAGGGCTGCACTGACTACAAGAACCTCAACTTGGGTACACCTTAAATATCCCAGGAAATATAAAAATGGTTCAAAACATTGTGGTACTTACGTACGAAGGAATATCCCTCAGCCATGAAATCAATGTCATAAGACCAGTAGCAGCAAAGTGAGTGGATTCAGGTACGATGATTCTAAGTGAAATAAGTCACACAGAAAAAGAAACTTATCATAAGATATCACTTATGAAGATCCTGTAAACATGGCTACACGTGAACTGAGTTAGGAAAGAGAACAGAGTCTCACATTTAGAAAACACTCTTATGCCTGCATAAAGGGGAAGGAGAGGTGGGGTGATGCATAAAACCAGAGTTTGATATGAGCACACGGACCGTTTCAAAAACCAACTTTGGAGTTGACAAGACCGACACCTTCCTCAGTGAAAGAGACTCAAAACCCCATATTTCCCACAGAGGAATATATCTGACTAGTAAGAATCTTAAAACCTATGTATTGATATGTCTCCATAAGGGAATCAAGTGTGTCTAGAGTGGCATAAACATGGCAGCGAGAATCAGCTCAAACCCACTATAAAAAGGAATTTCAAAAGCAAAACCAAAAAACAGGGAAATTCTTTACAATTCCTTCAGGGTGTCTGAGGAAACCTGGAAAGACCCTATCTACAATGACAGCTGGATGTGGCATAAGGCTGGACACTTGGGACTGAGAGGATTGGTGAGATTGGGTGAGCGAATGCAGACCCTTTCAAGCAATAATGCATGGCCCCCATTCCATGGGTCCCAACTCTCCATGTTCAAGGGAATATTACTACAGCTATAACATGTACAGGAAACCTAGAGAATGGACACACTGTGAATACGAAAGGTTTCTAAAACTCAACGAATAGTCCCTCTCCTGGTGCTCCAGTTTGACTTTCCAACTGCCTTACTATCAATCTCCCAACTTGGAGAGACAGGCCCTTTAACCTCCTGGTTTGCACAGGTTCCCAATTTGGCAGAGGATGGAAGGGACGAGAGAGAACCCATGAGAGAGTAGCTGTTAGGCATTTGGACGGGCACATGTCACTCTAATTTCCCGGCAGGTAGAAGAATTAACCAAAGTCTCAGCCACCCACCGGGAACCAGTATAGGACATGATCCAAAATTTTGGACTTGCGTTCAGCTCACAAAAAACGAGTTGAGAAATGGAGCTCAGGGGCACAGCAATTCACAAACTGGCAGAGTGATAAAGGACAACTATCGTCCAAAAATCTGTTGAGGGAAGTCAACGAGGCGGACTTGAAAGCGAGGCAAAATAGCAGGAAACAGATTTCAAGAGGTACCTTGGAATCGCCTGTAAAGCACAGGAAGAGGGGCACAACTTGGACAATGGTGCACTTGGCCAAAAAGGGCGTATGCGTTTTCTCCTGAATATATTCAGGAGAAAACGCATACGCCCTTTTTGGCCAAGCAAGCAAGCGGGCAATGCAAATCTGCACTACAAAGAAGTATCACTTCCCACCGGTCAAAAGGGACATCCACAAAATGTGTAAAAACCAGAAAGGCAAGACAGGCCCTGGAGAACTGGGAGCCTTGTTATGCTGATGGGCGGGATGTAAATTGCCAACTGCCTCACTGGAGGAGTGCATTGTGTTCCCTAAAACAAGTAAACAACAGAGCTACAGAGCCAAGGCCACTTCCAGTCTAGGGAATATACCTTGGGAAAACTGAAAATCAAAAAGAAAGAGCCACCTCCAAATTTAGGGCTGCACTGACTACAAGAACCTCAACTTGGGTACACCTTAAATATCCCAGGAAATATAAAAATGGTTCAAAACATTGTGGTACTTACGTACGATGGAATATTCCTCAGCCATGAAATCAATGTCATAAGACCAGTAGCAGCAAAGTGAGTGGATACAGGTACGATGATTCTAAGTGAAATAAGTCACACAGAAAAAGAAACTTATCATAAGATAACACTTATGAAGATCCTGTAAACATGGCTACACGTGAACTGAGTTAGGAAAGAGAACAGAGTCTCACATTTAGAAAACACACTTATGCCTGCATAAAGGGGATGGAGAGGTCGGGTGATGCATAAAACCAGAGTTTGATATAAGCACAGGGACCGTTCCAAAAACCAACTTTGGAATAGACAAGACCTACACCTTCCTCAGTGAAAGAGACTCAAAACCCCATATTTCCCTCAGAGGAATATATCTGACTAGTAAGAATCTTAAAACCTATGTATTGATATGACTCCATAAGGGAATCAAGTGTGTCTAGAGTGGCATAAACATGGCAGCGAGAATCAGCTCAAACCCAGTATAAAAAGGAATTTCAAAAGGAAAACCAAAAAACAGGGAAATTCTTTACAATTCCTTCAGGGTGTCTGAGGAAACCTGGAAAGACCCTATCTACAATGACAGCTGGATGTGGCATAAGGCTGGACACTTGGGACTGAGAGGATTGGTGAGATTGGGTGAGCAAATGCAGACCCTTTCAAGCAATAATGCATGGCCCCCATTCCATGGGTCCCAACTCTCCAGGTTCAAGGGAATATTACTACAGCTATAACATGTACAGGAAACCTAGAGAATGTACACACTGTGAATACGAAAGGTTTCTAAAACTCAACGAATAGTCCCTCTCCTGGTGCTCCAGTTTGACTTTCCAACTGCCTTACTATCAATCTCCCAACTTGGAGAGACAGGCCCTTTAACCTCCTGGTTTGCACAGGTTCCCAATTTGCCAGAGGATGGAAGGGACGAGGGAGAACCCATGAGAGAGTAGCTGTTAGGCATTTGGACGGGCACATGTCACTCTAATTTCCCGGCAGGAAGAAGAATTAACCAAAGTCTCAGCCACCCAACGGGAACCAGTATAGGACATGATCCAAAATTTTGGACTTGTGTTCAGCTCTCAAAAAACGAGTTGAGAAATGGAGCTCAGGGGCACAGCAATTCACAAACTGGCAGAGTGATAAAGGACAACTATCGTCCAAAAATCTGTTGAGGGAAGTCAACGAGGCGGACTTGAAAGCGAGGCAAAATAGCAGGAAACAGATTTCAAGAGGTACCTTGGAATCGCCTGTAAAGCACAGGAAGAGGGGCACAACTTGGACAATGGTGCACTTGGCCAAAAAGGGCGTATGCGTTTTCTCCTGAATATATTCAGGAGAAAACGCATACGCCCTTTTTGGCCAAGCAAGTAAGCGGGCAATGCAAATCTGCACTACAAAGAAGTATCACTTCCCACCGGTCAAAAGGGACATCCACAAAATGTGTAAAAACCAGAAAGGCAAGACAGGCCCTGGAGAACTGGGAGCCTTGTTATGCTGATGGGCGGGATGTAAACTGCCAACTGCCTCACTGGAGGAGTGCATTGTGTTCCCTAAAACAAGTAAACAACAGAGCTACAGAGCCAAGGCCACTTCCAGTCTAGGGAATATACCTTGGGAAAACTGAAAATCAATAAGAAAGAGCCACCTCCAAATTTAGGGCTGCACTGACTACAAGAACCTCAACTTGGGTACACCTTAAATATCCCAGGAAATATAAAAATGGTTCAAAACATTGTGGTACTTACGTACGAAGGAATATCCCTCAGCCATGAAATCAATGTCATAAGACCAGTAGCAGCAAAGTGAGTGGATTCAGGTACGATGATTCTAAGTGAAATAAGTCACACAGAAAAAGAAACTTATCATAAGATATCACTTATGAAGATCCTGTAAACATGGCTACACGTGAACTGAGTTAGGAAAGAGAACAGAGTCTCACATTTAGAAAACACTCTTATGCCTGCATAAAGGGGAAGGAGAGGTGGGGTGATGCATAAAACCAGAGTTTGATATGAGCACACGGACCGTTTCAAAAACCAACTTTGGAGTTGACAAGACCGACACCTTCCTCAGTGAAAGAGACTCAAAACCCCATATTTCCCACAGAGGAATATATCTGACTAGTAAGAATCTTAAAACCTATGTATTGATATGTCTCCATAAGGGAATCAAGTGTGTCTAGAGTGGCATAAACATGGCAGCGAGAATCAGCTCAAACCCACTATAAAAAGGAATTTCAAAAGCAAAACCAAAAAACAGGGAAATTCTTTACAATTCCTTCAGGGTGTCT
The DNA here is from genome assembly GCF_025265405.1 of Mesoplodon densirostris. Taxonomy (NCBI): domain Eukaryota; kingdom Metazoa; phylum Chordata; class Mammalia; order Artiodactyla; family Ziphiidae; genus Mesoplodon; species Mesoplodon densirostris. Next base: position 184,688,466 of record NC_082663.1, on the reverse strand, counting down.
GAGGAAACCTGGAAAGACCCTATCTACAATGACAGCTGGATGTGGCATAAGGCTGGACACTTGGGACTGAGAGGATTGGTGAGATTGGGTGAGCAAATGCAGACCCTTTCAAGCAATAATGCATGGCCCCCATTCCATGGGTCCCAATTCTCCATGTTCAAGGGAATATTACTACAGCTATAACATGTACAGGAAACCTAGAGAATGGACACACTGTGAATACGAAAGGTTTCTAAAACTCAACGAATAGTCCCTCTCCTGGTGCTCCAGTTTGACTTTCCAACTCCCTTACTATCAATCTCCCATCTTGGAGAGACAGGCCCTTTAACCTCCTGGTTTGCACAGGTTCCCAATTTGGCAGAGGATGGAAGGGACGAGAGAGAACCCATGAGAGAGTAGCTGTTAGGCATTTGGACGGGCACATGTCACTCTAATTTCCCGGCAGGAAGAAGAATTAACCAAAGTCTCAGCCACCCACCGGGAACCAGTATAGGACATGATCCAAAATTTTGGACTTGCGTTCAGCTCACAAAAAACGAGTTGAGAAATGGAGCTCAGGGGCACAGCAATTCACAAACTGGCAGAGTGATAAAGGACAACTATCGTCCAAAAATCTGTTGAGGGAAGTCAACGAGGCGGACTTGAAAGCGAGGCAAAATAGCAGGAAACAGATTTCAAGAGGTACCTTGGAATCGCCTGTAAAGCACAGGAAGAGGGGCACAACTTGGACAATGGTGCACTTGGCCAAAAAGGGCGTATGCGTTTTCTCCTGAATATATTCAGGAGAAAACGCATACGCCCTTTTTGGCCAAGCAAGTAAGCGGGCAATGCAAATCTGCACTACAAAGAAGTATCACTTCCCACCGGTCAAAAGGGACATCCACAAAATGTGTAAAAACCAGAAAGGCAAGACAGGCCCTGAGGAACTGGGAGCCTTGTTATGCTGATGGGCGGGATGTAAACTGCCAACTGCCTCACTGGAGGAGTGCATTGTGTTCCCTAAAACAAGTAAACAACAGAGCTACAGAGCCAAGGCCACTTCCAGTCTAGGGAATATACCTTGGGAAAACTGAAAATCAATAAGAAAGAGCCACCTCCAAATTTAGGGCTGCACTGACTACAAGAACCTCAACTTGGGTACACCTTAAATATCCCAGGAAATATAAAAATGGTTCAAAACATTGTGGTACTTACGTACGATGGAATATCCCTCAGCCATGAAATCAATGTCATAAGACCAGTAGCAGCAAAGTGAGTGGATTCAGGTACGATGATTCTAAGTGAAATAAGTCACACAGAAAAAGAAACTTATCATAAGATATCACTTATGAAGATCCTGTAAACATGGCTACACGTGAACTGAGTTAGGAAAGAGAACAGAGTCTCACATTTATAAAACACTCTTATGCCTGCATAAAGGGGAAGGAGAGGTGGGGTGATGCATAAAACCAGAGTTTGATATGAGCACACGGACCGTTTCAAAAACCAACTTTGGAACTGACAAGACCGACACCTTCCTCAGTGAAAGAGACTCAAAACACCATATTTCCCACAGAGGAATATATCTGACTAGTAAGAATCTTAAAACCTATGTATTGATATGTCTCCATAAGGGAATCAAGTGTGTCTAGAGTGGCATAAACATGGCAGCGAGAATCAGCTCAAACCCACTATAAAAAGGAATTTCAAAAGCAAAACCAAAAAACAGGGAAATTCTTTACAATTCCTTCAGGGTGTCTGAGGAAACCTGGAAAGACCCTATCTACAATGACAGCTGGATGTGGCATAAGGCTGGACACTTGGGACTGAGAAGATTGGTGAGATTGGGTGAGCGAATGCAGACCCTTTCAAGCAATAATGCATGGCCCCCATTCCATGGGTCCCAACTCTCCATGTTCAAGGGAATATTACTACAGCTATAACATGTACAGGAAACCTAGAGAATGGACACACTGTGAATACGAAAGGTTTCTAAAACTCAACGAATAGTCCCTCTCCTGGTGCTCCAGTTTGACTTTCCAACTGCCTTACTATCAATCTCCCAACTTGGAGAGACAGGCCCTTTAACCTCCTGGTTTGCACAGGTTCCCAATTTGGCAGAGGATGGAAGGGACGAGAGAGAACCCATGAGAGAGTAGCTGTTAGGCATTTGGACGGGCACATGTCACTCTAATTTCCCGGCAGGTAGAAGAATTAACCAAAGTCTCAGCCACCCACCGGGAACCAGTATAGGACATGATCCAAAATTTTGGACTTGCGTTCAGCTCACAAAAAACGAGTTGAGAAATGGAGCTCAGGGGCACAGCAATTCACAAACTGGCAGAGTGATAAAGGACAACTATCGTCCAAAAATCTGTTGAGGGAAGTCAACGAGGCGGACTTGAAAGCGAGGCAAAATAGCAGGAAACAGATTTCAAGAGGTACCTTGGAATCGCCTGTAAAGCACAGGAAGAGGGGCACAACTTGGACAATGGTGCACTTGGCCAAAAAGGGCGTATGCGTTTTCTCCTGAATATATTCAGGAGAAAATGCATACGCCCTTTTTGGCCAAGCAAGCAAGCGGGCAATGCAAATCTGCACTACAAAGAAGTATCATTTCCCACCGGTCAAAAGGGACATCCACAAAATGTGTAAAAACCAGAAAGGCAAGACAGGCCCTGGAGAACTGGGAGCCTTGTTATGCTGATAGGCGGGATGTAAATTGCCAACTGCCTCACTGGAGGAGTGCATTGTGTTCCCTAAAACAAGTAAACAACAGAGCTACAGAGCCAAGGCCACTTCCAGTCTAGGGAATATACCTTGGGAAAAATGAAAATCAATAAGAAAGAGCCACCTCCAAATTTAGGGCTGCACTGACTACAAGAACCTCAACTTGGGTACACCTTAAATATCCCAGGAAATATAAAAATGGTTCAAAACATTGTGGTACTTACGTACGATGGAATATCCCTCAGCCATGAAATCAATGTCATAAGACCAGTATCAGCAAAGTGAGTGGATTCAGGTACGATGATTCTAAGTGAAATAAGTCACACAGAAAAAGAAACTTATCATAAGATATCACTTAGGAAGATCCTGTAAACATGGCTACACGTGAACTGAGTTAGGAAAGAGAACAGAGTCTCACATTTAGAAAACACTCTTATGCCTGCATAAAGGGGAAGGAGAGGTGGGGTGATGCATAAAACCAGAGTTTGATATAAGCACAGGGACCGTTTCAAAAACCAACTTTGGAATAGACAAGACCTACACGTTCCTCAGTGAAAGAGACTCAAAACCCCATATTTCCCACAGAGGAATATATCTGACTAGTAAGAATCTTAAAACCTATGTATTGATATGTCTCCATAAGGGAATCAAGTGTGTCTAGAGTGGCATAAACATGGCAGCGAGAATCAGCTCAAACCCACTATAAAAAGGAATTTCAAAAGCAAAACCAAAAAACAGGGAAATTCTTTACAATTCCTTCAGGGTGTCTGAGGAAACCTGGAAAGACCCTATCTACAATGACAGCTGGATGTGGCATAAGGCTGGACACTTGGGACTGAGAGGATTGGTGAGATTGGGTGAGCAAATGCAGACCCTTTCAAGCAATAATGCATGGACCCCATTCCATGGGTCCCAATTCTCCATGTTCAAGGGAATATTACTACAGCTATAACATGTACAGGAAACCTAGAGAATGGACACACTGTGAATACGAAAGGTTTCTAAAACTCAACGAATAGTCCCTCTCCTGGTGCTCCAGTTTGACTTTCCAACTGCCTTACTATCAATCTCCCATCTTGGAGAGACAGGCCCTTTAACCTCCTGGTTTGCACAGGTTCCCAATTTGGCAGAGGATGGAAGGGACGAGAGAGAACCCATGAGAGAGTAGCTGTTAGGCATTTGGACGGGCACATGTCACTCTAATTTCCCGGCAGGAAGAAGAATTAACCAAAGTCTCAGCCACCCACCGGGAACCAGTATAGGACATGATCCAAAATTTTGGACTTGCGTTCAGCTCACAAAAAACGAGTTGAGAAATGGAGCTCAGGGGCACAGCAATTCACAAACTGGCAGAGTGATAAAGGACAACTATCGTCCAAAAATCTGTTGAGGGAAGTCAACGAGGCGGACTTGAAAGCGAGGCAAAATAGCAGGAAACAGATTTCAAGAGGTACCTTGGAATCGCCTGTAAAGCACAGGAAGAGGGGCACAACTTGGACAATGGTGCACTTGGCCAAAAAGGGCGTATGCGTTTTCTCCTGAATATATTCAGGAGAAAACGCATACGCCCTTTTTGGCCAAGCAAGCAAGCGGGCAATGCAAATCTGCACTACAAAGAAGTATCACTTCCCACCGGTCAAAAGGGACATCCACAAAATGTGTAAAAACCAGAAAGGCAAGACAGGCTCTGGAGAACTGGGAGCCTTGTTATGCTGATGGGCGGGATGTAAATTGCCAACTGCCTCACTGGAGGAGTGCATTGTGTTCCCTAAAACAAGTAAACAACAGAGCTACAGAGCCAAGGCCACTTCCAGTCTAGGGAATATACCTTGGGAAAACTGAAAATCAATAAGAAAGAGCCACCTCCAAATTTAGGGCTGCACTGACTACAAGAACCTCAACTTGGGTACACCTTAAATATCCCAGGAAATATAAAAATGGTTCAAAACATTGTGGTACTTACGTACGAAGGAATATCCCTCAGCCATGAAATCAACGTCATAAGACCAGTAGCAGCAAAGTGAGTGGATTCAGGTACGATGATTCTAAGTGAAATAAGTCACACAGAAAAAGAAACTTATCATAAGATATCACTTATGAAGATCCTGTAAACATGGCTACACGTGAACTGAGTTAGGAAAGAGAACAGAGTCTCACATTTAGAAAACACTCTTATGCCTGCATAAAGGGGAAGGAGAGGTGGGGTGATGCATAAAACCAGAGTTTGATATGAGCACACGGACCGTTTCAAAAACCAACTTTGGAGTTGACAAGACCGACACCTTCCTCAGTGAAAGAGACTCAAAACCCCATATTTCCCACAGAGGAATATATCTGACTAGTAAGAATCTTAAAACCTATGTATTGATATGTCTCCATAAGGGAATCAAGTGTGTCTAGAGTGGCATAAACATGGCAGCGAGAATCAGCTCAAACCCACTATAAAAAGGAATTTCAAAAGCAAAACCAAAAAACAGGGAAATTCTTTACAATTCCTTCAGGGTGTCTGAGGAAACCTGGAAAGACCCTATCTACAATGACAGCTGGATGTGGCATAAGGCTGGACACTTGGGACTGAGAGGATTGGTGAGATTGGGTGAGCAAATGCAGACCCTTTCAAGCAATAATGCATGGCCCCCATTCCATGGGTCCCAATTCTCCATGTTCAAGGGAATATTACTACAGCTATAACATGTACAGGAAACCTAGAGAATGGACACACTGTGAATACGAAAGGTTTCTAAAACTCAACGAATAGTCCCTCTCCTGGTGCTCCAGTTTGACTTTCCAACTGCCTTACTATCAATCTCCCATCTTGGAGAGACAGGCCCTTTAACCTCCTGGTTTGCACAGGTTCCCAATTTGGCAGAGGATGGAAGGGACGAGAGAGAACCCATGAGAGAGTAGCTGTTAGGCATTTGGACGGGCACATGTCACTCTAATTTCCCGGCAGGAAGAAGAATTAACCAAAGTCTCAGCCACCCACCGGGAACCAGTATAGGACATGATCCAAAATTTTGGACTTGCGTTCAGCTCACAAAAAACGAGTTGAGAAATGGAGCTCAGGGGCACAGCAATTCACAAACTGGCAGAGTGATAAAGGACAACTATCGTCCAAAAATCTGTTGAGGGAAGTCAACGAGGCGGACTTGAAAGCGAGGCAAAATAGCAGGAAACAGATTTCAAGAGGTACCTTGGAATCGCCTGTAAAGCACAGGAAGAGGGGCACAACTTGGACAATGGTGCACTTGGCCAAAAAGGGCGTATGCGTTTTCTCCTGAATATATTCAGGAGAAAACGCATACGCCCTTTTTGGCCAAGCAAGCAAGCGGGCAATGCAAATCTGCACTACAAAGAAGTATCACTTCCCACCGGTCAAAAGGGACATCCACAAAATGTGTAAAAACCAGAAAGGCAAGACAGGCTCTGGAGAACTGGGAGCCTTGTTATGCTGATGGGCGGGATGTAAATTGCCAACTGCCTCACTGGAGGAGTGCATTGTGTTCCCTAAAACAAGTAAACAACAGAGCTACAGAGCCAAGGCCACTTCCAGTCTAGGGAATATACCTTGGGAAAACTGAAAATCAATAAGAAAGAGCCACCTCCAAATTTAGGGCTGCACTGACTACAAGAACCTCAACTTGGGTACACCTTAAATATCCCAGGAAATATAAAAATGGTTCAAAACATTGTGGTACTTACGTACGAAGGAATATCCCTCAGCCATGAAATCAACGTCATAAGACCAGTAGCAGCAAAGTGAGTGGATTCAGGTACGATGATTCTAAGTGAAATAAGTCACACAGAAAAAGAAACTTATCATAAGATATCACTTATGAAGATCCTGTAAACATGGCTACACGTGAACTGAGTTAGGAAAGAGAACAGAGTCTCACATTTAGAAAACACTCTTATGCCTGCATAAAGGGGAAGGAGAGGTGGGGTGATGCATAAAACCAGAGTTTGATATGAGCACACGGACCGTTTCAAAAACCAACTTTGGAGTTGACAAGACCGACACCTTCCTCAGTGAAAGAGACTCAAAACCCCATATTTCCCACAGAGGAATATATCTGACTAGTAAGAATCTTAAAACCTATGTATTGATATGTCTCCATAAGGGAATCAAGTGTGTCTAGAGTGGCATAAACATGGCAGCGAGAATCAGCTCAAACCCACTATAAAAAGGAATTTCAAAAGCAAAACCAAAAAACAGGGAAATTCTTTACAATTCCTTCAGGGTGTCTGAGGAAACCTGGAAAGACCCTATCTACAATGACAGCTGGATGTGGCATAAGGCTGGACACTTGGGACTGAGAGGATTGGTGAGATTGGGTGAGCGAATGCAGACCCTTTCAAGCAATAATGCATGGCCCCCATTCCATGGGTCCCAACTCTCCATGTTCAAGGGAATATTACTACAGCTATAACATGTACAGGAAACCTAGAGAATGGACACACTGTGAATACGAAAGGTTTCTAAAACTCAACGAATAGTCCCTCTCCTGGTGCTCCAGTTTGACTTTCCAACTGCCTTACTATCAATCTCCCAACTTGGAGAGACAGGCCCTTTAACCTCCTGGTTTGCACAGGTTCCCAATTTGGCAGAGGATGGAAGGGACGAGAGAGAACCCATGAGAGAGTAGCTGTTAGGCATTTGGACGGGCACATGTCACTCTAATTTCCCGGCAGGTAGAAGAATTAACCAAAGTCTCAGCCACCCACCGGGAACCAGTATAGGACATGATCCAAAATTTTGGACTTGCGTTCAGCTCACAAAAAACGAGTTGAGAAATGGAGCTCAGGGGCACAGCAATTCACAAACTGGCAGAGTGATAAAGGACAACTATCGTCCAAAAATCTGTTGAGGGAAGTCAACGAGGCGGACTTGAAAGCGAGGCAAAATAGCAGGAAACAGATTTCAAGAGGTACCTTGGAATCGCCTGTAAAGCACAGGAAGAGGGGCACAACTTGGACAATGGTGCACTTGGCCAAAAAGGGCGTATGCGTTTTCTCCTGAATATATTCAGGAGAAAACGCATACGCCCTTTTTGGCCAAGCAAGCAAGCGGGCAATGCAAATCTGCACTACAAAGAAGTATCACTTCCCACCGGTCAAAAGGGACATCCACAAAATGTGTAAAAACCAGAAAGGCAAGACAGGCTCTGGAGAACTGGGAGCCTTGTTATGCTGATGGGCGGGATGTAAATTGCCAACTGCCTCACTGGAGGAGTGCATTGTGTTCCCTAAAACAAGTAAACAACAGAGCTACAGAGCCAAGGCCACTTCCAGTCTAGGGAATATACCTTGGGAAAACTGAAAATCAATAAGAAAGAGCCACCTCCAAATTTAGGGCTGCACTGACTACAAGAACCTCAACTTGGGTACACCTTAAATATCCCAGGAAATATAAAAATGGTTCAAAACATTGTGGTACTTACGTACGAAGGAATATCCCTCAGCCATGAAATCAACGTCATAAGACCAGTAGCAGCAAAGTGAGTGGATTCAGGTACGATGATTCTAAGTGAAATAAGTCACACAGAAAAAGAAACTTATCATAAGATATCACTTATGAAGATCCTGTAAACATGGCTACACGTGAACTGAGTTAGGAAAGAGAACAGAGTCTCACATTTAGAAAACACTCTTATGCCTGCATAAAGGGGAAGGAGAGGTGGGGTGATGCATAAAACCAGAGTTTGATATGAGCACACGGACCGTTTCAAAAACCAACTTTGGAGTTGACAAGACCGACACCTTCCTCAGTGAAAGAGACTCAAAACCCCATATTTCCCACAGAGGAATATATCTGACTAGTAAGAATCTTAAAACCTATGTATTGATATGTCTCCATAAGGGAATCAAGTGTGTCTAGAGTGGCATAAACATGGCAGCGAGAATCAGCTCAAACCCACTATAAAAAGGAATTTCAAAAGCAAAACCAAAAAACAGGGAAATTCTTTACAATTCCTTCAGGGTGTCTGAGGAAACCTGGAAAGACCCTATCTACAATGACAGCTGGATGTGGCATAAGGCTGGACACTTGGGACTGAGAGGATTGGTGAGATTGGGTGAGCGAATGCAGACCCTTTCAAGCAATAATGCATGGCCCCCATTCCATGGGTCCCAACTCTCCATGTTCAAGGGAATATTACTACAGCTATAACATGTACAGGAAACCTAGAGAATGGACACACTGTGAATACGAAAGGTTTCTAAAACTCAACGAATAGTCCCTCTCCTGGTGCTCCAGTTTGACTTTCCAACTGCCTTACTATCAATCTCCCAACTTGGAGAGACAGGCCCTTTAACCTCCTGGTTTGCACAGGTTCCCAATTTGGCAGAGGATGGAAGGGACGAGAGAGAACCCATGAGAGAGTAGCTGTTAGGCATTTGGACGGGCACATGTCACTCTAATTTCCCGGCAGGTAGAAGAATTAACCAAAGTCTCAGCCACCCACCGGGAACCAGTATAGGACATGATCCAAAATTTTGGACTTGCGTTCAGCTCACAAAAAACGAGTTGAGAAATGGAGCTCAGGGGCACAGCAATTCACAAACTGGCAGAGTGATAAAGGACAACTATCGTCCAAAAATCTGTTGAGGGAAGTCAACGAGGCGGACTTGAAAGCGAGGCAAAATAGCAGGAAACAGATTTCAAGAGGTACCTTGGAATCGCCTGTAAAGCACAGGAAGAGGGGCACAACTTGGACAATGGTGCACTTGGCCAAAAAGGGCGTATGCGTTTTCTCCTGAATATATTCAGGAGAAAATGCATACGCCCTTTTTGGCCAAGCAAGCAAGCGGGCAATGCAAATCTGCACTACAAAGAAGTATCATTTCCCACCAGTCAAAAGGGACATCCACAAAATGTGTAAAAAAAAGAAAGGCAAGACAGGCCCTGGAGAACTGGGAGCCTTGTTATGCTGATGGGCGGGATGTAAATTGCCAACTGCCTCACTGGAGGAGTGCATTGTGTTCCCTAAAACAAGTAAACAACAGAGCTACAGAGCCAAGGCCACTTCCAGTCTAGGGAATATACCTTGGGAAAAATGAAAATCAATAAGAAAGAGCCACCTCCAAATTTAGGGCTGCACTGACTACAAGAACCTCAACTTGGGTACACCTTAAATATCCCAGGAAATATAAAAATGGTTCAAAACATTGTGGTACTTACGTACGATGGAATATCCCTCAGCCATGAAATCAATGTCATAAGACCAGTAGCAGCAAAGTGAGTGGATTCAAGTACGATGATTCTAAGTGAAATAAGTCACACAGAAAAAGAAACTTATCATAAGATATCACTTAGGAAGATCCTGTAAACATGGCTACACGTGAACTGAGTTAGGAAAGAGAACAGAGTCTCACATTTAGAAAACACTCTTATGCCTGCATAAAGGGGAAGGAGAGGTGGGGTGATGCATAAAACCAGAGTTTGATATAAGCACAGGGACCGTTTCAAAAACCAACTTTGGAATAGACAAGACCTACACCTTCCTCAGTGAAAGAGACTCAAAACCCCATATTTCCCACAGAGGAATATATCTGACTAGTAAGAATCTTAAAACCTATGTATTGATATGTCTCCATAAGGGAATCAAGTGTGTCTAGAGTGGCATAAACATGGCAGCGAGAATCAGCTCAAACCCACTATAAAAAGGAATTTCAAAAGCAAAACCAAAAAACAGGGAAATTCTTTACAATTCCTTCAGGGTGTCTGAGGAAACCTGGAAAGACCCTATCTACAATGACAGCTGGATGTGGCATAAGGCTGGACACTTGGGACTGAGAGGATTGGTGAGATTGGGTGAGCAAATGCAGACCCTTTCAAGCAATAATGCATGGCCCCCATTCCATGGGTCCCAACTCTCCATGTTCAAGGGAATATTACTACAGCTATAACATGTACAGGAAACCTAGAGAATGGACACACTGTGAATACGAAAGGTTTCTAAAACTCAACGAATAGTCCCTCTCCTGGTGCTCCAGTTTGACTTTCCAACTGCCTTACTATCAATCTCCCATCTTGGAGAGACAGGCCCTTTAACCTCCTGGTTTGCACAGGTTCCCAATTTGGCAGAGGATGGAAGGGACGAGAGAGAACCCATGAGAGAGTAGCTGTTAGGCATTTGGACGGGCACATGTCACTCTAATTTCCCGGCAGGAAGAAGAATTAACCAAAGTCTCAGCCACCCACCGGGAACCAGTATAGGACATGATCCAAAATTTTGGACTTGCGTTCAGCTCACAAAAAACGAGTTGAGAAATGGAGCTCAGGGGCACAGCAATTCACAAACTGGCAGAGTGATAAAGGACAACTATCGTCCAAAAATCTGTTGAGGGAAGTCAACGAGGCGGACTTGAAAGCGAGGCAAAATAGCAGGAAACAGATTTCAAGAGGTACCTTGGAATCGCCTGTAAAGCACAGGAAGAGGGGCACAACTTGGACAATGGTGCACTTGGCCAAAAAGGGCGTATGCGTTTTCTCCTGAATATATTCAGGAGAAAACGCATACGCCCTTTTTGGCCAAGCAAGCAAGCGGGCAATGCAAATCTGCACTACAAAGAAGTATCACTTCCCACCGGTCAAAAGGGACATCCACAAAATGTGTAAAAACCAGAAAGGCAAGACAGGCCCTGGAGAACTGGGAGCCTTGTTATGCTGATGGGCGGGATGTAAATTGCCAACTGCCTCACTGGAGGAGTGCATTGTGTTCCCTAAAACAAGTAAACAACAGAGCTACAGAGCCAAGGCCACTTCCAGTCTAGGGAATATACCTTGGGAAAACTGAAAATCAATAAGAAAGAGCCACCTCCAAATTTAGGGCTGCACTGACTACAAGAACCTCAACTTGGGTACACCTTAAATATCCCAGGAAATATAAAAATGGTTCAAAACATTGTGGTACTTACGTATGATGGAATATCCCTCAGCCATGAAATCAATGTCATAAGACCAGTAGCAGCAAAGTGAGTGATTTCAGGTACGATGATTCTAAGTGAAAAAAGTCACACAGAAAAAGAAACTTATCATAAGATATCACTTATGAAGATCCTGTAAACATGGCTACACGTGAACTGAGTTAGGATAGAGAACAGAGTCTCACATTTAGAAAACACTCTTATGCCTGCATAAAGGGGATGGAGAGGTCGGGTGATGCATAAAACCAGAGTTTGATATAAGCACAGGGACCGTTCCAAAAACCAACTTTGGAATAGACAAGACCTACACCTTCCTCAGTGAAAGAGACTCAAAACCCCATATTTCCCGCAGAGGAATATATCTGACTAGTAAGAATCTTAAAACCTATGTATTGATATGACTCCATAAGGGAATCAAGTGTGTCTAGAGTGGCATAAACATGGCAGCGAGAATCAGCTCAAACCCACTATAAAAAGGAATTTCAAAAGCAAAACCAAAAAACAGGGAAATTCTTTACAATTCCTTCAGGGTGTCTGAGGAAACCTGGAAAGACCCTATCTACAATGACAGCTGGATGTGGCATAAGGCTGGACACTTGGGACTGAGAGGATTGGTGAGATTGGGTGAGCAAATGCAGACCCTTTCAAGCAATAATGCATGGCCCCCATTCCATGGGTCCCAACTCTCCAGGTTCAAGGGAATATTACTACAGCTATAACATGTACAGGAAACCTAGAGAATGTACACACTGTGAATACGAAAGGTTTCTAAAACTCAATAAATAGTCCCTCTCCTGGTGCTCCAGTTTGACTTTCCAACTGCCTTACTATCAATCTCCCAACTTGGAGAGACAGGCCCTTTAACCTCCTGGTTTGCACAGGTTCCCAATTTGCCGGAGAATGGAAGGGACAAGGGAGAACCCATGAGAGAGTAGCTGTTAGGCATTTGGACGGGCACATGTCACTCTAATTTCCCGGCAGGAAGAAGAATTAACCAAAGTCTCAGCCACCCACCGGGAACCAGTATAGGACATGATCCAAAATTTTGGACTTGTGTTCAGCTCACAAAAAACGAGTTGAGAAATGGAGCTCAGGGGCACAGCAATTCACAAACTGGCAGAGTGATAAAGGACAACTATCGTCCAAAAATCTGTTGAGGGAAGTCAACGAGGCGGACTTGAAAGCGAGGCAAAATAGCAGGAAACAGATTTCAAGAGGTACCTTGGAATCGCCTGTAAAGCACAGGAAGAGGGGCACAACTTGGACAATGGTGCACTTGGCGAAAGAGGGCGTATGCGTTTTCTCCTGAATATATTCAGGAGAAAACGCATACGCCCTTTTTGGCCAAGCAAGTAAGCGGGCAATGCAAATCTGCACTACAAAGAAGTATCACTTCCCACCGGTCAAAAGGGACATCCACAAAATGTGTAAAAACCAGAAAGGCAAGACAGGCCCTGGAGAACTGGGAGCCTTGTTATGCTGATGGGCGGGATGTAAATTGCCAACTGCCTCACTGGAGGAGTGCATTGTGTTCCCTAAAACAAGTAAACAACAGAGCTACAGAGCCAAGGCCACTTCCAGTCTAGGGAATATACCTGGGGATAACTGAAAATCAATAAGAAAGAGCCACCTCCAAATTTAGGGCTGCACTGACTACAAGAACCTCAACTTGGGTACACCTTAAATATCCCAGGAAATATAAAAATGGTTCAAAACATTGTGGTACTTACGTACGATGGAATATCCCTCAGCCATGAAATCAATGTCATAAGACCAGTAGCAGCAAAGTGAGTGGATTCAGGTACGATGATTCTAAGTGAAATAAGTCACACAGAAAAAGAAACTTATCATAAGATATCACTTAGGAAGATCCTGTAAACATGGCTACACGTGAACTGAGTTAGGAAAGAGAACAGAGTCTCACATTTAGAAAACACTCTTATGCCTGCATAAAGGGGAAGGAGAGGTGGGGTGATGCATAAAACCAGAGTTTGATATAAGCACAGGGACCGTTTCAAAAACCAACTTTGGAATAGACAAGACCTACACCTTCCTCAGTGAAAGAGACTCAAAACCCCATATTTCCCACAGAGGAATATATCTGACTAGTAAGAATCTTAAAACCTATGTATTGATATGTCTCCATAAGGGAATCAAGTGTGTCTAGAGTGGCATAAACATGGCAGCGAGAATCAGCTCAAACCCACTATAAAAAGGAATTTCAAAAGCAAAACCAAAAAACAGGGAAATTCTTTACAATTCCTTCAGGGTGTCTGAGGAAACCTGGAAAGACCCTATCTACAATGACAGCTGGATGTGGCATAAGGCTGGACACTTGGGACTGAGAGGATTGGTGAGATTGGGTGAGCAAATGCAGACCCTTTCAAGCAATAATGCATGGCCCCCATTACATGGGTCCCAACTCTCCAGGTTCAAGGGAATATTACTACAGCTATAACATGTACAGGAAACCTGGAGAATGGACACACTGTGAATACGAAAGGTTTCTAAAACTCAACGAATAGTCCCTCTCCTGCTGCTCCAGTTTGACTTTCCAACTGCCTTACTATCAATCTCCCAACTTGGAGAGACAGGCCCTTTAACCTCCTGGTTTGCACAGGTTCCCAATTTGGCAGAGGATGGAAGGGACGAGAGAGAACCCATGAGAGAGTAGCTGTTAGGCATTTGGACGGGCACATGTCACTCTAATTTCCCGGCAGGAAGAAGAATTAACCAAAGTCTCAGCCACCCACCGGGAACCAGTATAGGACATGATCCAAAATTTTGGACTTGCGTTCAGCTCACAAAAAACGAGTTGAGAAATGGAGCTCAGGGGCACAGCAATTCACAAACTGGCAGAGTGATAAAGGACAACTATCGTCCAAAAATCTGTTGAGGGAAGTCAACGAGGCGGACTTGAAAGCGAGGCAAAATAGAAGGAAACAGATTTCAAGAGGTACCTTGGAATCGCCTGTAAAGCACAGGAAGAGGGGCACAACTTGGACAATGGTGCACTTGGCCAAAAAGGGCGTATGCGTTTTCTCCTGAATATATTCAGGAGAAAACGCATACGCCCTTTTTGGCCAAGCAAGCAAGCGGGCAATGCAAATCTGCACTACAAAGAAGTATCACTTCCCACCGGTCAAAAGGGACATCCACAAAATGTGTAAAAACCAGAAAGGCAAGACAGGCGCTGGAGAACTGGGAGCCTTGTTATGCTGATGGGCGGGATGTAAATTGCCAACTGCCTCACTGGAGGAGTGCATTGTGTTCCCTAAAACAAGTAAACAACAGAGCTACAGAGACAAGGCCACTTCCAGTCTAGGGAATATACCTTGGGAAAACTGAAAATCAATAAGAAAGAGCCACCTCCAAATTTAGGGCTGCACTGACTACAAGAACCTCAACTTGGGTACACCTTAAATATCCCAGGAAATATAAAAATGGTTCAAAACATTGTGGTACTTACGTACGAAGGAATATCCCTCAGCCATGAAATCAATGTCATAAGACCAGTAGCAGCAAAGTGAGTGATTTCAGGTACGATGATTCTAAGTGAAATAAGTCACACAGAAAAAGAAACTTATCATAAGATATCACTTATGAAGATCCTGTAAACATGGCTACACGTGAACTGAGTTAGGAAAGAGAACAGAGACTCACATTTAGAAAACACTCTTATGCCTGCATAAAGGGGATGGAGAGGTCGGGTGATGCATAAAACCAGAGTTTGATATAAGCACAGTGACCGTTCCAAAAACCAACTTTGGAATAGACAAGACCTACACCTTCCTCAGTGAAAGAGACTCAAAACCCCATATTTCCCGCAGAGGAATATATCTGACTAGTAAGAATCTTAAAAACTATGTATTGATATGACTCCATAAGGGAATCAAGTGTGTCTAGAGTGGCATAAACATGGCAGCGAGAATCAGCTCAAACCCACTATAAAAAGGAATTTCAAAAGCAAAACCAAAAAACAGGGAAATTCTTTACAATTCCTTCAGGGTGTCTGAGGAAACCTGGAAAGACCCTATCTAAAATGACAGCTGGATGTGGCATAAGGCTGGACACTTGGGACTGAGAGGATTGGTGAGATTGGGTGAGCAAATGCAGACCCTTTCAAGCAATAATGCATGGCCCCCATTCCATGGGTCCCAACTCTCCACGTTCAAGGGAATATTACTACAGCTATAACATGTACAGGAAACCTAGAGAATGGACACACTGTGAATACGAAAGTTTTCTAAAACTCAATAAATAGTCCCTCTCCTGGTGCTCCAGTTTGACTTTCCAACTGCCTTACTATCAATCTCCCAACTTGGAGAGACAGGCCCTTTAACCTCCTGGTTTGCACAGGTTCCCAATTTGGCAGAGGATGGAAGGGACGAGGGAGAACCCATGAGAGAGTAGCTGTTAGGCATTTGGACGGGCACATGTCACTCTAATTTCCCGGCAGGAAGAAGAATTAACCAAAGTCTCAGCCACACACCGGGAACCAGTATAGGACATGATCCAAAATTTTGGACTTGTGTTCAGCTCACAAAAAACGAGTTGAGAAATGGAGCTCAGGGGCACAGCAATTCACAAACTGGCAGAGTGATAAAGGACAACTATCGTCCAAAAATCTGTTGAGGGAAGTCAACGAGGCGGACTTGAAAGCGAGGCAAAATAGCAGGAAACAGATTTCAAGAGGTACCTTGGAATCGCCTGTAAAGCACAGGAAGAGGGGCACAACTTGGACAATGGTGCACTTGGCCAAAAAGGGCGTATGCGTTTTCTCCTGAATATATTCAGGAGAAAACGCATACGCCCTTTTTGGCCAAGCAAGCAAGCGGGCAATGCAAATCTGCACTACAAAGAAGTATCACTTCCCACCGGTCAAAAGGGACATCCACAAAATGTGTAAAAACCAGAAAGGCAAGACAGGCCCTGGAGAACTGGGAGCCTTGTTATGCTGATGGGCGGGATGTAAATTGCCAACTGCCTCACTGGAGGAGTGCATTGTGTTCCCTAAAACAAGTAAACAACAGAGCTACAGAGCCAAGGCCACTTCCAGTCTAGGGAATATACCTGGGGAAAACTGAAAATCAATAAGAAAGAGCCACCTCCAAATTTAGGGCTGCACTGACTACAAGAACCTCAACTTGGGTACACCTTAAATATCCCAGGAAATATAAAAATGGTTCAAAACATTGTGGTACTTACGTACGATGGAATATCCCTCAGCCATGAAATCAATGTCATAAGACCAGTAGCAGCAAAGTGAGTGGATTCAGGTACGATGATTCTAAGTGAAATAAGTCACACAGAAAAAGAAACTTATCATAAGATATCACTTAGGAAGATCCTGTAAACATGGCTACACGTGAACTGAGTTAGGAAAGAGAACAGAGTCTCACATTTAGAAAACACTCTTATGCCTGCATAAAGGGGAAGGAGAGGTGGGGTGATGCATAAAACCAGAGTTTGATATAAGCACAGGGACCGTTTCAAAAACCAACTTTGGAACTGACAAGACCGACACCTTCCTCAGTGAAAGAGACTCAAAACCCCATATTTCCCACAGAGGAATATATCTGACTAGTAATAATCTTAAAACCTATGTATTGATATGTCTCCATAAGGGAATCAAGTGTGTCTAGAGTGGCATAAACATGGCAGCGAGAATCAGCTCAAACCCACTATAAAAAGGAATTTCAAAAGCAAAACCAAAAAACAGGGAAATTCTTTACAATTCCTTCAGGGTGTCTGAGGAAACCTGGAAAGACCCTATCTACAATGACAGCTGGATGTGGCATAAGGCTGGACACTTGGGACTGAGAGGATTGGTGAGATTGGGTGAGCAAATGCAGACCCTTTCAAGCAATAATGCATGGCCCCCATTCCATGGGTCCCAACTCTCCAGGTTCAAGGGAATATTACTACAGCTATAACATGTACAGGAAACCTAGAGAATGTACACACTGTGAATACGAAAGGTTTCTAAAACTCAATAAATAGTCCCTCTCCTGGTGCTCCAGTTTGACTTTCCAACTGCCTTACTATCAATCTCCCAACTTGGAGAGACAGGCCCTTTAACCTCCTGGTTTGCACAGGTTCCCAATTTGCCAGAGGATGGAAGGGACGAGGGAGAACCCATGAGAGAGTAGCTGTTAGGCATTTGGACGGGCACATGTCACTCTAATTTCCCGGCAGGAAGAAGAATTAACCAAAGTCTCAGCCACCCACCGGGAACCAGTATAGGACATGATCCAAAATTTTGGACTTGTGTTCAGCTCACAAAAAACGAGTTGAGAAATGGAGCTCAGGGGCACAGCAATTCACAAACTGGCAGAGTGATAAAGGACAACTATCGTCCAAAAATCTGTTGAGGGAAGTCAACGAGGCGGACTTGAAAGCGAGGCAAAATAGCAGGAAACAGATTTCAAGAGGTACCTTGGAATCGCCTGTAAAGCACAGGAAGAGGGGCACAACTTGGACTTTGGTGCACTTGGCCAAAAAGGGCGTATGCGTTTTCTCCTGAATATATTCAGGAGAAAACGCATACGCCCTTTTTGGCCAAGCAAGCAAGCGGGCAATGCAAATCTGCACTACAAAGAAGTATCACTTCCCACCGGTCAAAAGGGACATCCACAAAATGTGTAAAAACCAGAAAGGCAAGACAGGCCCTGGAGAACTGGGAGCCTTGTTATGCTGATGGGCGGGATGTAAATTGCCAACTGCCTCACTGGAGGAGTGCATTGTGTTCCCTAAAACAAGTAAACAACAGAGCTACAGAGCCAAGGCCACTTCCAGTCTAGGGAATATACCTGGGGAAAACTGAAAATCAATAAGAAAGAGCCACCTCCAAATTTAGGGCTGCACTGACTACAAGAACCTCAACTTGGGTACACCTTAAATATCCCAGGAAATATAAAAATGGTTCAAAACATTGTGGTACTTACGTACGATGGAATATCCCTCAGCCATGAAATCAATGTCATAAGACCAGTAGCAGCAAAGTGAGTGGATTCAGGTACGATGATTCTAAGTGAAATAAGTCACACAGAAAAAGAAACTTATCATAAGATATCACTTAGGAAGATCCTGTAAACATGGCTACACGTGAACTGAGTTAGGAAAGAGAACAGAGTCTCACATTTAGAAAACACTCTTATGCCTGCATAAAGGGGAAGGAGAGGTGGGGTGATGCATAAAACCAGAGTTTGATATAAGCACAGGGACCGTTTCGAAAACCAACTTTGGAACTGACAAGACCGACACCTTCCTCAGTGAAAGAGACTCAAAACCCCATATTTCCCACAGAGGAATATATCTGACTAGTAAGAATCTTAAAACCTATGTATTGATATGTCTCCATAAGGGAATCAAGTGTGTCTAGAGTGGCATAAACATGGCAGCGAGAATCAGCTCAAACCCACTATAAAAAGGAATTTCAAAAGCAAAACCAAAAAACAGGGAAATTCTTTACAATTCCTTCAGGGTGTCTGAAGAAACCTGGAAAGACCCTATCTACAATGACAGCTGGATGTGGCATAAGGCTGGACACTTGGGACTGAGAGGATTGGTGAGATTGGGTGAGCAAATGCAGACCCTTTCAAGCAATAATGCATGGCCCCCATTCCATGGGTCCCAACTCTCCAGGTTCAAGGGAATATTACTACAGCTATAACATGTACAGGAAACCTGGAGTATGGACACACTGTGAATACGAAAGGTTTCTAAAACTCAAGGAATAGTCCCTCTCCTGGTGCTCCAGTTTAACTTTCCAACTGCCTTACTATCAATCTCCCAACTTGGAGAGACAGGCCCTTTAACCTCCTGGTTTGCACAGGTTCCCAATTTGGCAGAGGATGGAAGGGACGAGGGAGAACCCATGAGAGAGTAGCTGTTAGGCATTTGGACGGGCACATGTCACTCTAATTTCCCAGCAGGAAGAAGAATTAACCAAAGTCTCAGCCACCCACCGGGAACCAGTATAGGACATGATCCAAAATTTTGGACTTGCGTTCCGCTCACAAAAAACGAGTTGAGAAATGGAGCTCAGGGGCACAGCAATTCACAAACTGGCAGAGTGATAAAGGACAACTATCGTCCAAAAATCTGTTGAGGGAAGTCAACGAGGCGGACTTGAAAGCGAGGCAAAATAGCAGGAAACAGATTTCAAGAGGTACCTTGGAATCGCCTGTAAAGCACAGGAACAGGGGCACAACTTGGACAATGGTGCACTTGGCCAAAAAGGGCGTATGCGTTTTCTCCTGAATATATTCAGGAGAAAACGCATACGCCCTTTTTGGCCAAGCAAGCAAGCGGGCAATGCAAATCTGCACTACAAAGAAGTATCACTTCCCACCGGTCAAAAGGGACATCCACAAAATGTGTAAAAACCAGAAAGGCAAGACAGGCCCTGGAGAACTGGGAGCCTTGTTATGCTGATGGGCGGGATGTAAATTGCCAACTGCCTCACTGGAGGAGTGCATTGTGTTCCCTAAAACAAGTAAACAACAGAGCTACAGATCCAAGGCCACTTCCAGTCTAGGGAATATACCTTGGGAAAACTGAAAATCAATAAGAAAGAGCCACCTCCAAATTTAGGGCTGCACTGACTACAAGAACCTCAACTTGGGTACACCTTAAATATCCCAGGAAATATAAAAATAGTTCAAAACATTGTGGTACTTACGTATGATGGCATATCCCTCAGCGATGAAGTCAATGTCATAAGACCAGTAGCAGCAAAGTGAGTGATTTCAGGTACGATGATTCTAAGTGAAATAAGTCACACAGAAAAAGAAACTTATCATAAGATATCACTTATGAAGATCCTGTAAACATGGCTACACGTGAACTGAGTTAGGAAAGAGAACAGAGTCTCACATTTAGAAAACACTCTTATGCCTGCATAAAGGGGATGGAGAGGTCGGGTGATGCATAAAACCAGAGTTTGATATAAGCACAGGGACCGTTCCAAAAACCAACTTTGGAATAGTCAAGACCTACACCTTCCTCAGTGAAAGAGACTCAAAACCCCATATTTCCCGCAGAGGAATATATCTGACTAGTAAGAATCTTAAAACCTATGTATTGATATGACTCCATAAGGGAATCAAGTGTGTCTAGAGTGGCATAAACATGGCAGCGAGAATCAGCTCAAACCCACTATAAAAAGGAATTTCAAAAGCAAAACCAAAAAACAGGGAAATTCTTTACAATTCCTTCAGGGTGTCTGAGGAAACCTGGAAAGACCCTATCTACAATGACAGCTGGATGTGGCATAAGGCTGGACACTTGGGACTGAGAGGATTGGTGAGATTGGGTGAGCAAATGCAGACCCTTTCAAGCAATAATGCATGGCCCCCATTCCATGGGTCCCAACTCTCCAGGTTCAAGGGAATATTACTACAGCTATAACATGTACAGGAAACCTAGAGAATGTACACACTGTGAATACGAAAGGTTTCTAAAACTCAATAAATAGTCCCTCTCCTGGTGCTCCAGTTTGACTTTCCAACTGCCTTACTATCAATCTCCCAACTTGGAGAGACAGGCCCTTTAACCTCCTGGTTTGCACAGGTTCCCAATTTGCCAGAGGATGGAAGGGACGAGGGAGAACCCATGAGAGAGTAGCTGTTAGGCATTTGGACGGGCACATGTCACTCTAATTTCCCGGCAGGAAGAAGAATTAACCAAAGTCTCAGCCACCCACCGGGAACCAGTATAGGACATGATCCAAAATTTTGGACTTGTGTTCAGCTCACAAAAAACGAGTTGAGAAATGGAGCTCAGGGGCACAGCAATTCACAAACTGGCAGAGTGATAAAGGACAACTATCGTCCAAAAATCTGTTGAGGGAAGTCAACGAGGCGGACTTGAAAGCGAGGCAAAATAGCAGGAAACAGATTTCAAGAGGTACCTTGGAATCGCCTGTAAAGCACAGGAAGAGGGGCACAACTTGGACAATGGTGCACTTGGCCAAAAAGGGCGTATGCGTTTTCTCCTGAATATATTCAGGAGAAAACGCATACGCCCTTTTTGGCCAAGCAAGCAAGCGGGCAATGCAAATCTGCACTACAAAGAAGTATCACTTCCCACCGGTCAAAAGGGACATCCACAAAATGTGTAAAAACCAGAAAGGCAAGACAGGCCCTGGAGAACTGGGAGCCTTGTTATGCTGATGGGCGGGATGTAAATTGCCAACTGCCTCACTGGAGGAGTGCATTGTGTTCCCTAAAACAAGTAAACAACAGAGCTACAGAGCCAAGGCCACTTCCAGTCTAGGGAATATACCTGGGGAAAACTGAAAATCAATAAGAAAGAGCCACCTCCAAATTTAGGGCTGCACTGACTACAAGAACCTCAACTTGGGTACACCTTAAATATCCCAGGAAATATAAAAATGGTTCAAAACATTGTGGTACTTACGTACGATGGAATATCCCTCAGCCATGAAATCAATGTCATAAGACCAGTAGCAGCAAAGTGAGTGGATTCAGGTACGATGATTCTAAGTGAAATAAGTCACACAGAAAAAGAAACTTATCATAAGATATCACTTAGGAAGATCCTGTAAACATGGCTACACGTGAACTGAGTTAGGAAAGAGAACAGAGTCTCACATTTAGAAAACACTCTTATGCCTGCATAAAGGGGAAGGAGAGGTGGGGTGATGCATAAAACCAGAGTTTGATATAAGCACAGGGACCGTTTCGAAAACCAACTTTGGAACTGACAAGACCGACACCTTCCTCAGTGAAAGAGACTCAAAACCCCATATTTCCCACAGAGGAATATATCTGACTAGTAAGAATCTTAAAACCTATGTATTGATATGTCTCCATAAGGGAATCAAGTGTGTCTAGAGTGGCATAAACATGGCAGCGAGAATCAGCTCAAACCCACTATAAAAAGGAATTTCAAAAGCAAAACCAAAAAACAGGGAAATTCTTTACAATTCCTTCAGGGTGTCTGAAGAAACCTGGAAAGACCCTATCTACAATGACAGCTGGATGTGGCATAAGGCTGGACACTTGGGACTGAGAGGATTGGTGAGATTGGGTGAGCAAATGCAGACCCTTTCAAGCAATAATGCATGGCCCCCATTCCATGGGTCCCAACTCTCCAGGTTCAAGGGAATATTACTACAGCTATAACATGTACAGGAAACCTGGAGTATGGACACACTGTGAATACGAAAGGTTTCTAAAACTCAAGGAATAGTCCCTCTCCTGGTGCTCCAGTTTAACTTTCCAACTGCCTTACTATCAATCTCCCAACTTGGAGAGACAGGCCCTTTAACCTCCTGGTTTGCACAGGTTCCCAATTTGGCAGAGGATGGAAGGGACGAGGGAGAACCCATGAGAGAGTAGCTGTTAGGCATTTGGACGGGCACATGTCACTCTAATTTCCCGGCAGGAAGAAGAATTAACCAAAGTCTCAGCCACCCACCGGGAACCAGTATAGGACATGATCCAAAATTTTGGACTTGCGTTCCGCTCACAAAAAACGAGTTGAGAAATGGAGCTCAGGGGCACAGCAATTCACAAACTGGCAGAGTGATAAAGGACAACTATCGTCCAAAAATCTGTTGAGGGAAGTCAACGAGGCGGACTTGAAAGCGAGGCAAAATAGCAGGAAACAGATTTCAAGACGTACCTTGGAATCGCCTGTAAAGCACAGGAACAGGGGCACAACTTGGACAATGGTGCACTTGGCCAAAAAGGGCGTATGCGTTTTCTCCTGAATATATTCAGGAGAAAACGCATACGCCCTTTTTGGCCAAGCAAGCAAGCGGGCAATGCAAATCTGCACTACAAAGAAGTATCACTTCCCACCGGTCAAAAGGGACATCCACAAAATGTGTAAAAACCAGAAAGGCAAGACAGGCCCTGGAGAACTGGGAGCCTTGTTATGCTGATGGGCGGGATGTAAATTGCCAACTGCCTCACTGGAGGAGTGCATTGTGTTCCCTAAAACAAGTAAACAACAGAGCTACAGAGCCAAGGCCACTTCCAGTCTAGGGAATATACCTTGGGAAAACTGAAAATCAATAAGAAAGAGCCACCTCCAAATTTAGGGCTGCACTGACTACAAGAACCTCAACTTGGGTACACCTTAAATATCCCAGGAAATATAAAAATAGTTCAAAACATTGTGGTACTTACGTATGATGGCATATCCCTCAGCGATGAAGTCAATGTCATAAGACCAGTAGCAGCAAAGTGAGTGATTTCAGGTACGATGATTCTAAGTGAAATAAGTCACACAGAAAAAGAAACTTATCATAAGATATCACTTATGAAGATCCTGTAAACATGGCTACACGTGAACTGAGTTAGGAAAGAGAACAGAGTCTCACATTTAGAAAACACTCTTATGCCTGCATAAAGGGGATGGAGAGGTCGGGTGATGCATAAAACCAGAGTTTGATATAAGCACAGGGACCGTTCCAAAAACCAACTTTGGAATAGTCAAGACCTACACCTTCCTCAGTGAAAGAGACTCAAAACCCCATATTTCCCGCAGAGGAATATATCTGACTAGTAAGAATCTTAAAACCTATGTATTGATATGACTCCATAAGGGAATCAAGTGTGTCTAGAGTGGCATAAACATGGCAGCGAGAATCAGCTCAAACCCACTATAAAAAGGAATTTCAAAAGCAAAACCAAAAAACAGGGAAATTCTTTACAATTCCTTCAGGGTGTCTGAGGAAACCTGGAAAGACCCTATCTACAATGACAGCTGGATGTGGCATAAGGCTGGACACTTGGGACTGAGAGGATTGGTGAGATTGGGTGAGCAAATGCAGACCCTTTCAAGCAATAATGCATGGCCCCCATTCCATGGGTCCCAACTCTCCAGGTTCAAGGGAATATTACTACAGCTATAACATGTACAGGAAACCTAGAGAATGTACACACTGTGAATACGAAAGGTTTCTAAAACTCAATAAATAGTCCCTCTCCTGGTGCTCCAGTTTGACTTTCCAACTGCCTTACTATCAATCTCCCAACTTGGAGAGACAGGCCCTTTAACCTCCTGGTTTGCACAGGTTCCCAATTTGCCAGAGGATGGAAGGGACGAGGGAGAACCCATGAGAGAGTAGCTGTTAGGCATTTGGACGGGCACATGTCACTCTAATTTCCCGGCAGGAAGAAGAATTAACCAAAGTCTCAGCCACCCACCGGGAACCAGTATAGGACATGATCCAAAATTTTGGACTTGTGTTCAGCTCACAAAAAACGAGTTGAGAAATGGAGCTCAGGGGCACAGCAATTCACAAACTGGCAGAGTGATAAAGGACAACTATCGTCCAAAAATCTGTTGAGGGAAGTCAACGAGGCGGACTTGAAAGCGAGGCAAAATAGCAGGAAACAGATTTCAAGAGGTACCTTGGAATCGCCTGTAAAGCACAGGAAGAGGGGCACAACTTGGACAATGGTGCACTTGGCCAAAAAGGGCGTATGCGTTTTCTCCTGAATATATTCAGGAGAAAACGCATACGCCCTTTTTGGCCAAGCAAGCAAGCGGGCAATGCAAATCTGCACTACAAAGAAGTATCACTTCCCGCCGGTCAAAAGGGACATCCACAAAATGTGTAAAAACCAGAAAGGCAAGACAGGCCCTGGAGAACTGGGAGCCTTGTTATGCTGATGGGCGGGATGTAAATTGCCAACTGCCTCACTGGAGGAGTGCATTGTGTTCCCTAAAACAAGTAAACAACAGAGCTACAGAGCCAAGGCCACTTCCAGTCTAGGGAATATACATGGGGAAAACTGAAAATCAATAAGAGAGAGCCACCTCCAAATTTAGGGCTGCACTGACTACAAGAACCTCAACTTGGGTACACCTTAAATATCCCAGGAAATATAAAAATGGTTCAAAACATTGTGGTACTTACGTACGATGGAATATCCCTCAGCCATGAAATCAATGTCATAAGATCAGTAGCAGCAAAGTGAGTGGATTCAGGTACGATGATTCTAAGTGAAATAAGTCACACAGAAAAAGAAACTTATCATAAGATATCACTTAGGAAGATCCTGTAAACATGGCTACACGTGAACTGAGTTAGGAAAGAGAACAGAGTCTCACATTTAGAAAACACTCTTATGCCTGCATAAAGGGGAAGGAGAGGTGGGGTGATGCATAAAACCAGAGTTTGATATAAGCACAGGGACCGTTTCAAAAACCAACTTTGGAACTGACAAGACCGACACCTTCCTCAGTGAAAGAGACTCAAAACTCCATATTTCCCACAGAGGAATATATCTGACTAGTAAGAATCTTAAAACCTATGTATTGATATGTCTCCATAAGGGAATCAAGTGTGTCTAGAGTGGCATAAACATGGCAGCGAGAATCAGCTCAAACCCACTATAAAAAGGAATTTCAAAAGAAAACCAAAAAACAGGGAAATTCTTTACAATTCCTTCAGGGTGTCTGAGGAAACCTGGAAAGACCCTATCTACAATGACAGCTGGATGTGGCATAAGGCTGGACACTTGGGACTGAGAGGATTGGTGAGATTGGGTGAGCAAATGCAGACCCTTTCAAGCAATAATGCATGGCCCCCATTCCATGGGTCCCAACTCTCCAGGTTCAAGGGAATATTACTACAGCTATAACATGTACAGGAAACCTAGAGAATGGACACACTGTGAATACGAAAGGTTTCTAAAACTCAACGAATAGTCCCTCTCCTGGTGCTCCAGTTTGACTTTCCAACTGCCTTACTATTAATCTCCCAACTTGGAGAGACAGGCCCTTTAACCTCCTGGTTTGCACAGGTTCCCAATTTGGCAGAGGATGGAAGGGACGAGGGAGAACCCATGAGAGAGTAGCTGTTAGGCATTTGGACGGGCACATGTCACTCTAATTTCCCGGCAGGAAGAAGAATTAACCAAAGTCTCAGCCACCCACCGGGAACCAGTATAGGACATGATCCAAAATTTTGGACTTGCGTTCAGCTCACAAAAAACGAGTTGAGAAATGGAGCTCAGGGGCACAGCAATTCACAAACTGGCAGAGTGATAAAGGACAACTATCGTCCAAAAATCTGTTGAGGGAAGTCAACGAGGCGGACTTGAAAGCGAGGCAAAATAGCAGGAAACAGATTTCAAGAGGTACCTTGGAATCGCCTGTAAAGCACAGGAAGAGGGGCACAACTTGGACAATGGTGCACTTGGCCAAAAAGGGCGTATGCGTTTTCTCCTGAATATATTCAGGAGAAAACGCATATGCCCTTTTTGGCCAAGCAAGCAAGCGGGCAATGCAAATCTGCACTACAAAGAAGTATCACTTCCCACCGGTCAAAAGGGACATCCACAAAATGTGTAAAAACCAGAAAGGCAAGACAGGCCCTGGAGAACTGGGAGCCTTGTTATGCTGATGGGCGGGATGTAAATTGCCAACTGCCTCACTGGAGAAGTGCATTGTGTTCCCTAAAATAAGTAAACAACAGAGCTACAGAGCCAAGGCCACTTCCAGTCTAGGGAATATACCTTGGGAAAACTGAAAATCAATAAGAAAGAGCCACCTCCAAATTTAGGGCTGTACTGACTACAAGAATCTAAACTTGGGTACATCTTAAATATCCCAGGAAATATAAAAATGGTTCAAAACATTGTGGTACTTACGTACGATGGAATATCCCTCAGCCATGAAATCAATGTCATAAGACCAGTAGCAGCAAAGTGAGTGGATTCAGGTACGATGATTCTAAGTGAAATAAGTCACACAGAAAAAAGAAACTTATCATAAGATATCACTTAGGAAGATCCTGTAAACATGGCTACACGTGAACTGAGTTAGGAAAGAGAACAGAGTCTCACATTTAGAAAACACTCTTATGCCTGCATAAAGGGGAAGGAGAGGTGGGGTGATGCATAAAACCAGAGTTTGATATAAGCACAGGGACCGTTTCAAAAACCAACTTTGGAATAGACAAGACCTACACCTTCCTCAGTGAAAGAGACTCAAAACCCCATATTTCCCGCAGAGGAATATATCTGACTAGTAAGAATCTTAAAACCTATGTATTGATATGACTCCATAAGGGAATCAAGTGTGTCTAGAGTGGCATAAACATGGCAGCGAGAATCAGCTCAAACCCACTATAAAAAGAAATTTCAAAAGCAAAACCAAAAAACAGGGAAATTCTTTACAATTCCTTCAGGGTGTCTGAGGAAACCTGGAAAGACCCTATCTACAATGACAGCTGGATGTGGCATAAGGCTGGACACTTGGGACTGAGAGGATTGGTGAGATTGGGTGAGCAAATGCAGACCCTTTCAAGCAATAATGCATGGCCCCCATTCCATGGGTCCCAAATCTCCAGGTTCAAGGGAATATTACTACAGCTATAACATGTACAGGAAACCTAGAGAATGTACACACTGTGAATACGAAAGGTTTCTAAAACTCAATAAATAGTCCCTCTCCTGGTGCTCCAGTTTGACTTTCCAACTGCCTTACTATCAATCTCCCAACTTGGAGAGACAGGCCCTTTAACCTCCTGGTTTGCACAGGTTCCCAATTTGCCAGAGGATGGAAGGGACGAGGGAGAACCCATGAGAGAGTAGCTGTTAGGCATTTGGACGGGCACATGTCACTCTAATTTCCCGGCAGGAAGAAGAATTAACCAAAGTCTCAGCCACCCACCGGGAACCAGTATAGGACATGATCCAAAATTTTGGACTTGTGTTCAGCTCACAAAAAACGAGTTGAGAAATGGAGCTCAGGGGCACAGCAATTCACAAACTGGCAGAGTGATAAAGGACAACTATCGTCCAAAAATCTGTTGAGGGAAGTCAACGAGGCGGACTTGAAAGCGAGGCAAAATAGCAGGAAACAGATTTCAAGAGGTACCTTGGAATCGCCTGTAAAGCACAGGAAGAGGGGCACAACTTGGACAATGGTGCACTTGGCCAAAAAGGGCATATGCGTTTTCTCCTGAATATATTCAGGAGAAAACGCATACGCCCTTTTTGGCCAAGCAAGCAAGCGGGCAATGCAAATCTGCACTACAAAGAAGTATCACTTCCCACCGGTCAAAAGGGACATCCACAAAATGTGTAAAAACCAGAAAGGCAAGACAGGCCCTGGAGAACTGGGAGCCTTGTTATGCTGATGGGCGGGATGTAAATTGCCAACTGCCTCACTGGAGGAGTGCATTGTGTTCCCTAAAATAAGTAAACAACAGAGCTACAGAGCCAAGGACACTTCCAGTCTAGGGAATATACCTGGGGAAAACTGAAAATCAATAAGAAAGAGCCACCTCCAAATTTAGGGCTGCACTGACTACAAGAACCTCAAATTGGGTACACCTTAAATATCCCAGGAAATATAAAAATGGTTCAAAACATTGTGGTACTTACGTACGATGGAATATCCCTCAGCCATGAAATCAATGTCATAACACCAGTAGCAGCAAAGTGAGTGGATTCAGGTACGATGATTCTAAGTGAAATAAGTCACACAGAAAAAGAAACTTATCATAAGATATCACTTAGGAAGATCCTGTAAACATGGCTACACGTGAACTGAGTTAGGAAAGAGAACAGAGTCTCACATTTAGAACACACTCTTATGCCTGCATAAAGGGGAAGGAGAGGTGGGGTGATGCATAAAACCAGAGTTTGATATAAGCACAGGGACCGTTTCAAAAACCAACTTTGGAACTGACAAGACCGACACTTTCCTCAGTGAAAGAGACTCAAAACCCCATATTTCCCACAGAGGAATATATCTGACTAGTAAGAATCTTAAAACCTATGTATTGATATGTCTCCATAAGGGAATCAAGTGTCTCTAGAGTGGCATAAACATGGCAGCGAGAATCAGCTCAAACCCAGTATAAAAAGGAATTTCAAAAGCAAAACCAAAAAACAGGGAAATTCTTTACAATTCCTTCAGGGTGTCTGAGGAAACCTGGAAAGACCCTATCTACAATGACAGCTGTATGTGGCATAAGGTTGGACACTTGGGACTGAGAGGATTGGTGAGATTGGGTGAGCAAATGCAGACCCTTTCAAGCAATAATGCATGGCCCCCATTCCATGGGTCCCAACTCTCCAGGTTCAAGGGAATATTACTACAGCTATAACATGTACAGGAAACCTGGAGAATGGACACACTGTGAATACGAAAGGTTTCTAAAACTCAAGGAATAGTCCCTCTCCTGGTGCTCCAGTTTGACTTTCCAACTGCCTTACTATTAATCTCCCAACTTGGAGAGACAGGCCCTTTAACCTCCTGGTTTGCACAGGTTCCCAATTTGGCAGAGGATGGAAGGGACGAGGGAGAACCCATGAGAGAGTAGCTGTTAGGCATTTGGACGGGCACATGTCACTCTAATTTCCCGGCAGGAAGAAGAATTAACCAAAGTCTCAGCCACCCACCGGGAACCAGTATAGGACATGATCCAAAATTTTGGACTTGTGTTCAGCTCACAAAAAACGAGTTGAGAAATGGAGCTCAGGGGCACAGCAATTCACAAACTGGCAGAGTGATAAAGGACAACTATCGTCCAAAAATCTGTTGAGGGAAGTCAACGAGGCGGACTTGAAAGCGAGGCAAAATAGCAGGAAACAGATTTCAAGAGGTACCTTGGAATCGCCTGTAAAGCACAGGAAGAGGGGCACAACTTGGACAATGGTGCACTTGGCCAAAAAGGGCGTATGCGTTTTCTCCTGAATATATTCAGGAGAAAACGCATACGCCCTTTTTGGCCAAGCAAGCAATGCAAATCTGCACTACAAAGAAGTATCACTTCCCACCGGTCAAAAGGGACATCCACAAAATGTGTAAAAACCAGAAAGGCAGGACAGGCCCTGGAGAACAGGGAGCCTTCTTATGCTGATGGGCGGGATGTAAATTGCCAACTGCCTCACTGGAGGAGTGCATTGTGTTCCCTAAAATAAGTAAACAACAGAGCTACAGAGCCAAGGCCACTTCCAGTCTAGGGAATATACCTTGGGAAAACTGAACATCAATAAGAAAGAGCCACCTCCAAATTTAGGGCTGTACTGACTACAAGAACCTAAACTTGGGTACATCTTAAATATCCCAGGAAATATAAAAATGGTTCAAAACATTGTGGTACTTACGTACGATGGAATATCCCTCAGCCATGAAATCAATGTCATAAGACCAGTAGCAGCAAAGTGAGTGGATTCAGGTACGATGATTCTAAGTGAAATAAGTCACACAGAAAAAAGAAACTTATCATAAGATATCACTTAGGAAGATCCTGTAAACATGGCTACACGTGAACTGAGTTAGGAAAGAGAACAGAGTCTCACATTTAGAAAACACTCTTATGCCTGCATAAAGGGGAATGAGAGGTGGGGTGATGCATAAAACAAGAGTTTGATATAAGCACAGGGACCGTTTCAAAAACCAACTTTGGAACTGACAAGACCGACACCTTCCTCAGTGAAAGAGACTCAAAACCCCATATTTCCCACAGAGGAATATATCTGACTAGTAAGAATCTTAAAACCTATGTATTGATATGTCTCCATAAGGGAATCAAGTGTGTCTAGAGTGGCATAAACATGGCAGCGAGAATCAGCTCAAACCCACTATAAAAAGGAATTTCAAAAGCAAAACCAAAAAACAGGGAAATTCTTTACAATTCCTTCAGGGTGTCTGAGGAAACCTGGAAAGACCCTATCTACAATGACAGCTGGATGTGGCATAAGGTTGGACACTTGGGACTGAGAGGATTGGTGAGATTGGGTGAGCAAATGCAGACCCTTTCAAGCAATAATGCATGGCCCCCATTCCATGGGTCCCAACTCTCCAGGTTCAAGGGAATATTACTACAGCTATAACATGTACAGGAAACCTGGAGAATGGACACACTGTGAATACGAAAGGTTTCTAAAACTCAAGGAATAGTCCCTCTCCTGGTGCTCCAGTTTGACTTTCCAACTGCCTTACTATTAATCTCCCAACTTGGAGAGACAGGCCCTTTAACCTCCTGGTTTGCACAGGTTCCCAATTTGGCAGAGGATGGAAGGGACGAGGGAGAACCCATGAGAGAGTAGCTGTTAGGCATTTGGACGGGCACATGTCACTCTAATTTCCCGGCAGGAAGAAGAATTAACCAAAGTCTCAGCCACCCACCGGGAACCAGTATAGGACATGATCCAAAATTTTGGACTTGCGTTCAGCTCACAAAAAACGAGTTGAGAAATGGAGCTCAGGGGCACAGCAATTCACAAACTGGCAGAGTGATAAAGGACAACTATCGTCCAAAAATCTGTTGAGGGAAGTCAACGAGGCGGACTTGAAAGCGAGGCAAAATAGCAGGAAACAGATTTCAAGAGGTACCTTGGAATCGCCTGTAAAGCACAGGAAGAGGGGCACAACTTGGACAATGGTGCACTTGGCCAAAAAGGGCGTATGCGTTTTCTCCTGAATATATTCAGGAGAAAACGCATAAGCCCTTTTTGGCCAAGCAAGCAAGCGGGCAATGCAAATCTGCACTACAAAGAAGTATCACTTCCCACCGGTCAAAAGGGACATCCACAAAATGTGTAAAAACCAGAAAGGCAAGACAGGCCCTGGAGAACTGGGAGCCTTGTTATGCTGATGGGCGGGATGTAAATTGCCAACTGCCTCACTGGAGGAGTGCATTGTGTTCCCTAAAACAAGTAAACAACAGAGCTACAGAGCCAAGGCCACTTCCAGTCTAGGGAATATACCTGGGGAAAACTGAAAATCAATAAGAAAGAGCCACCTCCAAATTTAGGGCTGCACTGACTACAAGAACCTCAAATTGGGTACACCTTAAATATCCCAGGAAATATAAAAATGGTTCAAAACATTGTGGTACTTACGTACGATGGAATATCCCTCAGCCATGAAATCAATGTCATAAGACCAGTAGCAGCAAAGTGAGTGGATTCAGGTACGATGATTCTAAGTGAAATAAGTCACACAGAAAAAGAAACTTATCATAAGATATCACTTAGGAAGATCCTGTAAACATGGCTACACGTGAACTGAGTTAGGAAAGAGAACAGAGTCTCACATTTAGAACACACTCTTATGCCTGCATAAAGGGGAAGGAGAGGTGGGGTGATGCATAAAACCAGAGTTTGATATAAGCACAGGGACCGTTTCAAAAACCAACTTTGGAACTGACAAGACCGACACCTTCCTCAGTGAAAGAGACTCAAAACCCCATATTTCCCACAGAGGAATATATCTGACTAGTAAGAATCTTAAAACCTATGTATTGATATGTCTCCATAAGGGAATCAAGTGTGTCTAGAGTGGCATAAACATGGCAGCGAGAATCAGCTCAAACCCACTATAAAAAGGAATTTCAAAAGCAAAACCAAAAAACAGGGAAATTCTTTACAATTCCTTCAGGGTGTCTGAGGAATCCTGGAAAGACCCTATCTACAATGACAGCTGTATGTGGCATAAGGTTGGACACTTGGGACTGAGAGGATTGGTGAGATTGGGTGAGCAAATGCAGACCCTTTCAAGCAATAATGCATGGCCCCCATTCCATGGGTCCCAACTCTCCAGGTTCAAGGGAATATTACTACAGCTATAACATGTACAGGAAACCTGGAGAATGGACACACTGTGAATACGAAAGGTTTCTAAAACTCAAGGAATAGTCCCTCTCCTGGTGCTCCAATTTGACTTTCCAACTGCCTTACTATTAATCTCCCAACTTGGAGAGACAGGCCCTTTAACCTCCTGGTTTGCACAGGTTCCCAATTTGGCAGAGGATGGAAGGGACGAGGGAGAATCCATGAGAGAGTAGCTGTTAGGCATTTGGACGGGCACATGTCACTCTAATTTCCCGGCAGGAAGAAGAATTAACCAAAGTCTCAGCCACCCACCGGGAACCAGTATAGGACATGATCCAAAATTTTGGACTTGCGTTCAGCTCACAAAAAACGAGTTGAGAAATGGAGCTCAGGGGCACAGCAATTCACAAAATGGCAGAGTGATAAAGGACAACTATCGTCCAAAAATCTGTTGAGGGAAGTCAACGAGGCGGACTTGAAAGCGAGGCAAAATAGCAGGAAACAGATTTCAAGAGGTACCTTGGAATCGCCTGTAAAGCACAGGAAGAGGGGCACAACTTGGACAATGGTGCACTTGGCCAAAAAGGGCGTATGCGTTTTCTCCTGAATATATTCAGGAGAAAACGCATATGCCCTTTTTGGCCAAGCAAGCAAGCGGGCAATGCAAATCTGCACTACAAAGAAGTATCACTTCCCACCGGTCAAAAGGGACATCCACAAAATGTGTAAAAACCAGAAAGGCAGGACAGGCCCTGGAGAACAGGGAGCCTTGTTATGCTGATGGGCGGGACGTAAATTGCCAACTGCCTCACTGGAGGAGTGCATTGTGTTTCCTAAAATAAGTAAACAACAGAGCTACAGAGCCAAGGCCACTTCCAGTCTAGGGAATATACCTTGGGAAAACTGAAAATCAATAAGAAAGAGCCACCTCCAAATTTAGGGCTGTACTGACTACAAGAACCTAAACTTGGGTACATCTTAAATATCCCAGGAAATATAAAAATGGTTCAAAACATTGTGGTACTTACGTACGATGGAATATCCCTCAGCCATGAAATCAATGTCATAAGACCAGTAGCAGCAAAGTGAGTGGATTCAGGTACGATGATTCTAAGTGAAATAAGTCACACAGAAAAAAGAAACTTATCATAAGATATCACTTAGGAAGATCCTGTAAACATGGCTACACGTGAACTGAGTTAGGAAAGAGAACAGAGTCTCACATTTAGAAAACACTCTTATGCCTGCATAAAGGGGAAGGAGAGGTGGGGTGATGCATAAAACCAGAGTTTGATATAAGCACAGGGACCGTTTCAAAAACCAACTTTGGAATAGACAAGACCTACACCTTCCTCAGTGAAAGAGACTCAAAACCCCATATTTCCCGCAGAGGAATATATCTGACTAGTAGGAATCTTAAAACCTATGTATTGATATGACTCCATAAGGGAATCAAGTGTGTCTAGAGTGGCATAAACATGGCAGCGAGAATCAGCTCAAACCCACTATAAAAAGGAATTTCAAAAGCAAAACCAAAAAACAGGGAAATTCTTTACAATTCCTTCAGGGTGTCTGAGGAAACCTGGAAAGACCCTATCTACAATGACAGCTGGATGTGGCATAAGGCTGGACACTTGGGACTGAGAGGATTGTTGAGATTGGGTGAGCAAATGCAGACCCTTTCAAGCAATAATGCATGGCCCCCATTCCATGGGTCCCAACTCTCCAGGTTCAAGGGAATATTACTACAGCTATAACATGTACAGGAAACCTAGAGAATGTACACACTGTGAATACGAAAGGTTTCTAAAACTCAATAAATAGTCCCTCTCCTGGTGCTCCAGTTTGACTTTCCAACTGCCTTACTATCAATCTCCCAACTTGGAGAGACAGGCCCTTTAACCTCCTGGTTTGCACAGGTTCCCAATTTGCCAGAGGATGGAAGGGACGAGGGAGAACCCATGAGAGAGTAGCTGTTAGGCATTTGGACGGGCACATGTCACTCTAATTTCCCGGCAGGAAGAAGAATTAACCAAAGTCTCAGCCACCCACCGGGAACCAGTATAGGACATGATCCAAAATTTTGGACTTGTGTTCAGCTCACAAAAAACGAGTTGAGAAATGGAGCTCAGGGGCACAGCAATTCACAAACTGGCAGAGTGATAAAGGACAACTATCGTCCAAAAATCTGTTGAGGGAAGTCAACGAGGCGGACTTGAAAGCGAGGCAAAATAGCAGGAAACAGATTTCAAGAGGTACCTTGGAATCGCCTGTAAAGCACAGGAAGAGGGGCACAACTTGGACTTTGTTGCACTTGGCCAAAAAGGGCGTATGCGTTTTCTCCTGAATATATTCAGGAGAAAACGCATACGCCCTTTTTGGCCAAGCAAGCAAGCGGGCAATGCAAATCTGCACTACAAAGAAGTATCACTTCCCACCGGTCAAAAGGGACATCCACAAAATGTGTAAAAACCAGAAAGGCAAGACAGGCCCTGGAGAACTGGGAGCCTTGTTATGCTGATGGGCGGGATGTAAACTGCCAACTGCCTCACTGGAGGAGTGCATTGTGTTCCCTAAAACAAGTAAACTACAGAGCTACAGAGCCAAGG
The DNA here is from genome assembly GCF_025265405.1 of Mesoplodon densirostris. Taxonomy (NCBI): domain Eukaryota; kingdom Metazoa; phylum Chordata; class Mammalia; order Artiodactyla; family Ziphiidae; genus Mesoplodon; species Mesoplodon densirostris. The sequence continues at coordinate 184,652,657 of NC_082663.1, read as the reverse complement.
CCACTTCCAGTCTAGGGAATATACCTTGGGAAAACTGAAAATCAATAAGAAAGAGCCACCTCCAAATTTAGGGCTGCACTGACTACAAGAACCTCAACTTGGGTACACCTTAAATATCCCAGGAAATATAAAAATGGTTCAAAACATTGTGGTACTTACGTACGATGGAATATCCCTCAGCCATGAAATCAATGTCATAAGACCAGTAGCAGCAAAGTGAGTGGATTCAGGTACGATGATTCTAAGTGAAATAAGTCACACAGAAAAAGAAACTTATCATAAGATATCACTTAGGAAGATCCTGTAAACATGGCTACACGTGAACTGAGTTAGGAAAGAGAACAGAGTCTCACATTTAGAAAACACTCTTATGCCTGCATAAAGGGGAAGGAGAGGTGGGGTGATGCATAAAACCAGAGTCTGATATAAGCACAGGGACCGTTTCAAAAACCAACTTTGGAATTGACAAGACCGACACCTTCCTCAGTGAAAGAGACTCAAAACCCCATATTTCCCACAGAGGAATATATCTGACTAGTAAGAATCTTAAAACCTATGTATTGATATGTCTCCATAAGGGAATCAAGTGTGTCTAGAGTGGCATAAACATGGCAGCGAGAATCAGCTCAAACCCACTATAAAAAGGAATTTCAAAAGCAAAACCAAAAAAGAGGGAAATTCTTTACAATTCCTTCAGGGTGTCTGAGGAAACCTGGAAAGACCCTATCTACAATGACAGCTGGATGTGGCATAAGGCTGGACACTTGGGACTGAGAGGATTGGTGAGATTGGGTGAGCAAATGCAGACCCTTTCAAGCAATAATGCATGGCCCCCATTCCATGGGTCCCAACTCTCCAGGTTCAAGGGAATATTACTACAGCTATAACATGTACAGGAAACCTGGAGAATGGACACACTGTGAATACGAAAGGTTTCTAAAACTCAAGGAATAGTCCCTCTCCTGGTGCTCCAGTTTGACTTTCCAACTGCCTTACTATTAATCTCCCAACTTGGAGAGACAGGCCCTTTAACCTCCTGGTTTGCACAGGTTCCCAATTTGGCAGAGGATGGAAGGGACGAGGGAGAACCCATGAGAGAGTAGCTGTTAGGCATTTGGACGGGCACATGTCACTCTAATTTCCCGGCAGGAAGAAGAATTAACCAAAGTCTCAGCCACCCACCGGGAACCAGTATAGGACATGATCCAAAATTTTGGACTTGCGTTCAGCTCACAAAAAACGAGTTGAGAAATGGAGCTCAGGGGCACAGCAATTCACAAACTGGCAGAGTGATAAAGGACAACTATCGTCCAAAAATCTGTTGAGGGAAGTCAACGAGGCGGACTTGAAAGTGAGGCAAAATAGCAGGAAACAGATTTCAAGAGGTACGTTGGAATCGCCTGTAAAGCACAGGAAAAGGGGCACAACTTGGACAATGGTGCACTTGGCCAAAAAGGGCGTATGCGTTTTCTCCTGAATATATTCAGGAGAAAACGCATACGCCCTTTTTGGCCAAGCAAGCAAGCGGGCAATGCAAATCTGCACTACCAAGAAGTATCACTTCCCACCGGTCAAAAGGGACATCCACAAAATGTGTAAAAACCAGAAAGGCAAGACAGGCCCTGGAGAACTTGGAGCCTTGTTATGCTGATGGGCGGGATGTAAATTGCCAACTGCCTCACTGGAGGAGTGCATTGTGTTCCCTAAAACAAGTAAACTACAGAGCTACAGAGCCAAGGCCACTTCCAGTCTAGGGAATATACCTTGGGAAAACTGAAAATCAATAAGAAAGAGCCACCTCCAAATTTAGGGCTGCACTGACTACAAGAACCTCAACTTGGGTACACCTTAAATATCCCAGGAAATATAAAAATGGTTCAAAACATTGTGGTACTTACGTACGATGGAATATCCCTCAGCCATGAAATCAATGTCATAAGACCAGTAGCAGCAAAGTGAGTGGATTCAGGTACGATGATTCTAAGTGAAATAAGTCACACAGAAAAAGAAACTTATCATAAGATATCACTTATGAAGATCCTGTAAACATGGCTACACGTGAACTGAGTTAGGAAAGAGAACAGAGTCTCACATTTAGAAAACACTCTTATGCCTGCATAAAGGGGAAGGAGAGGTGGGGTGATGCATAAAACCAGAGTCTGATATAAGCACAGGGACCGTTTCAAAAACCAACTTTGGAATTGACAAGACCGACACCTTCCTCAGTGAAAGAGACTCAAAACCCCATATTTCCCACAGAGGAATATATCTGACTAGTAAGAATCTTAAAACCTATGTATTGATATGTCTCCATAAGGGAATCAAGTGTGTCTAGAGTGGCATAAACATGGCAGCGAGAATCAGCTCAAACCCACTATAAAAAGGAATTTCAAAAGCAAAACCAAAAAAGAGGGAAATTCTTTACAATTCCTTCAGGGTGTCTGAGGAAACCTGGAAAGACCCTATCTACAATGACAGCTGGATGTGGCATAAGGCTGGACACTTGGGACTGAGAGGATTGGTGAGATTGGGTGAGCAAATGCAGACCCTTTCAAGCAATAATGCATGGCCCCCATTCCATGGGTCCCAACTCTCCAGGTTCAAGGGAATATTACTACAGCTATAACATGTACAGGAAACCTAGAGAATGGACACATTGTGAATACGAAAGGTTTCTAAAACTCAACGAATAGTCCCTCTCCTGGTGCTCCAGTTTGACTTTCCAACTGCCTTACTATCAATCTCCCAACTTGGAGAGACAGGCCCTTTAACCTCCTGGTTTGCACAGGTTCCCAATTTGGCAGAGGATGGAAGGGACGAGGGAGAACCCATGAGAGAGTAGCTGTTAGGCATTTGGACGGGCACATGTCACTCTAATTTCCCGGCAGGAAGAAGAATTAACCAAAGTCTCAGCCACCCACCGGGAACCAGTATAGGACATGATCCAAAATTTTGGACTTGCGTTCAGCTCACAAAAAACGAGTTGAGAAATGGAGCTCAGGGGCACAGCAATTCACAAACTGGCAGAGTGATAAAGGACAACTATCGTCCAAAAATCTGTTGAGGGAAGTCAACGAGGCGGACTTGAAAGTGAGGCAAAATAGCAGGAAACAGATTTCAAGAGGTACGTTGGAATCGCCTGTAAAGCACAGGAAGAGGGGCACAACTTGGACAATGGTGCACTTGGCCAAAAACGGCGTATGCGTTTTCTCCTGAATATATTCAGGAGAAAACGCATACGCCCTTTTTGGCCAAGCAAGCAAGCGGGCAATGCAAATCTGCACTACCAAGAAGTATCACTTCCCACCGGTCAAAAGGGACATCCACAAAATGTGTAAAAACCAGAAAGGCAAGACAGGCCCTGGAGAACTGGGAGCCTTTTTATGCTGATGGGCGGGATGTAAATTGCCAACTGCCTCACTGGAGGAGTGCATTGTGTTCCCTAAAACAAGTAAACTACAGAGCTACAGAGCCAAGGCCACTTCCAGTCTAGGGAATATACCTTGGGAAAACTGAAAATCAATAAGAAAGAGCCACCTCCAAATTTAGGGCTGCACTGACTACAAGAACCTCAACTTGGGTACACCTTAAATATCCCAGGAAATATAAAAATGGTTCAAAACATTGTGGTACTTACGTACGATGGAATATCCCTCAGCCATGAAATCAATGTCATAAGACCAGTAGCAGCAAAGTGAGTGGATTCAGGTACGATGATTCTAAGTGAAATAAGTCACACAGAAAAAGAAACTTATCATAAGATATCACTTATGAAGATCCTGTAAACATGGCTACACGTGAACTGAGTTAGGAAAGAGAACAGAGTCTCACATTTAGAAAACACTCTTATGCCTGCATAAAGGGGAAGGAGAGGTGGGGTGATGCATAAAACCAGAGTCTGATATAAGCACAGGGACCGTTTCAAAAACCAACTTTGGAATTGACAAGACCGACACCTTCCTCAGTGAAAGAGACTCAAAACCCCATATTTCCCACAGAGGAATATATCTGACTAGTAAGAATCTTAAAACCTATGTATTTATATGTCTCCATAAGGGAATCAAGTGTGTCTAGAGTGGCATAAACATGGCAGCGAGAATCAGCTCAAACCCACTATAAAAAGGAATTTCAAAAGCAAAACCAAAAAAGAGGGAAATTCTTTACAATTCCTTCAGGGTGTCTGAGGAAACCTGGAAAGACCCTATCTACAATGACAGCTGGATGTGGCATAAGGCTGGACACTTGGGACTGAGAGGATTGGTGAGATTGGGTGAGCAAATGCAGACCCTTTCAAGCAATAATGCATGGCCCCCATTCCATGGGTCCCAACTCTCCAGGTTCAAGGGAATATTACTACAGCTATAACATGTACAGGAAACCTAGAGAATGGACACACTGTGAATATGAAAGGTTTCTAAAACTCAACGAATAGTCCCTCTCCTGGTGCTCCAGTTTGACTTTCCAACTGCCTTACTATCAATCTCCCAACTTGGAGAGACAGGCCCTTTAACCTCCTGGTTTGCACAGGTTCCCAATTTGGCAGAGGATGGAAGGGACGAGGGAGAACCCATGAGAGAGTAGCTGTTAGGCATTTGGACGGGCACATGTCACTCTAATTTCCCGGCAGGAAGAAGAATTAACCAAAGTCTCAGCCACCCACCGGGAACCAGTATAGGACATGATCCAAAATTTTGGACTTGCGTTCAGCTCACAAAAAACGAGTTGAGAAATGGAGCTCAGGGGCACAGCAATTCACAAACTGGCAGAGTGATAAAGGACAACTATCGTCCAAAAATCTGTTGAGGGAAGTCAACGAGGCGGACTTGAAAGTGAGGCAAAATAGCAGGAAACAGATTTCAAGAGGTACCTTGGAATCGCCTGTAAAGCACAGGAAGAGGGGCACAACTTGGACAATGGTGCACTTGGCCAAAAAGGGCGTATGCGTTTTCTCCTGAATATATTCAGGAGAAAACGCATACGCCCTTTTTGGCCAAGCAAGCAAGCGGGCAATGCAAATCTGCACTACCAAGAAGTATCACTTCCCACCGGTCAAAAGGGACATCCACAAAATGTGTAAAAACCAGAAAGGCAAGACAGGCCCTGGAGAACTGGGAGCCTTGTTATGCTAATGGGCGGGATGTAAATTGCCAACTGCCTCACTGGAGGAGTGCATTGTGTTCCCTAAAACAAGTAAACTACAGAGCTACAGAACCAAGGCCACTTCCAGTCTAGGGAATATACCTTGGGAAAACTGAAAATCAATAAGAAAGAGCCACCTCCAAATTTAGGGCTGCACTGACTACAAGAACCTCAACTTGGGTACACCTTAAATATCCCAGGAAATATAAACATGGTTCAAAACATTGTGGTACTTACGTACGATGGAATATCCCTCAGCCATGAAATCAATGTCATAAGACCAGTAGCAGCAAAGTGAGTGGATTCAGGTACGATGATTCTAAGTGAAATAAGTCACACAGAAAAAGAAACTTATCATAAGATATCACTTATGAAGATCCTGTAAACATGGCTACACGTGAACTGAGTTAGGAAAGAGAACAGAGTCTCACATTTAGAAAACACTCTTATGCCTGCATAAAGGGGAAGGAGAGGTGGGGTGATGCATAAAACCAGAGTCTGATATAAGCACAGGGACCGTTTCAAAAACCAACTTTGGAATTGACAAGACCGACACCTTCCTCAGTGAAAGAGACTCAAAACCCCATATTTCCCACAGAGGAATATATCTGACTAGTAAGAATCTTAAAACCTATGTATTGATATGTCTCCATAAGGGAATCAAGTGTGTCTAGAGTGGCATAAACATGGCAGCGAGAATCAGCTCAAACCCACTATAAAAAGGAATTTCAAAAGCAAAACCAAAAAAGAGGGAAATTCTTTACAATTCCTTCAGGGTGTCTGAGGAAACCTGGAAAGACCCTATCTACAATGACAGCTGGATGTGGCATAAGGCTGGACACTTGGGACTGAGAGGATTGGTGAGATTGGGTGAGCAAATGCAGACCCTTTCAAGCAATAATGCATGGCCCCCATTCCATGGGTCCCAACTCTCCAGGTTCAAGGGAATATTACTACAGCTATAACATGTACAGGAAACCTAGAGAATGGACACACTGTGAATACGAAAGGTTTCTAAAACTCAACGAATAGTCCCTCTCCTGGTGTTCCAGTTTGACTTTCCAACTGCCTTACTATCAATCTCCCAACTTGGAGAGACAGGCCCTTTAACCTCCTGGTTTGCACAGGTTCCCAATTTGGCAGAGGATGGAAGGGACGAGGGAGAACCCATGAGAGAGTAGCTGTTAGGCATTTGGACGGGCACATGTCACTCTAATTTCCCGGCACGAAGAAGAATTAACCAAAGTCTCAGCCACCCACCGGGAACCAGTATAGGACATGATCCAAAATTTTGGACTTGCGTTCAGCTCACAAAAAACGAGTTGAGAAATGGAGCTCAGGGGCACAGCAATTCACAAACTGGCAGAGTGATAAAGGACAACTATCGTCCAAAAATCTGTTGAGGGAAGTCAACGAGGCGGACTTGAAAGTGAGGCAAAATAGCAGGAAACAGATTTCAAGAGGTACCTTGGAATCGCCTGTAAAGCACAGGAAGAGGGGCACAACTTGGACAATGGTGCACTTGGCCAAAAAGGGTGTATGCGTTTTCTCCTGAATATATTCAGGAGAAAACGCATACGCCCTTTTTGGCCAAGCAAGCAAGCGGGCAATGCAAATCTGCACTACCAAGAAGTATCACTTCCCACCGGTCAAAAGGGACATCCACAAAATGTGTAAAAACCAGAAAGGCAAGACAGGCCCTGGAGAACTGGGAGCCTTGTTATGCTGATGGGCGGGATGTAAATTGCCAACTGCCTCACTGGAGGAGTGCATTGTGTTCCCTAAAACAAGTAAACTACAGAGCTACAGAGCCAAGGCCACTTCCAGTCTAGGGAATATACATGGGGAAAACTGAAAATCAATAAGAAAGAGCCACCTCCAAATTTAGGGCTGCACTGACTACAAGAACCTCAACTTGGGTACACCTTAAATATCCCAGGAAATATAAAAATGGTTCAAAACATTGTGGTACTTACGTACGATGGAATATCCCTCAGCCATGAAATCAATGTCATAAGACCAGTAGCAGCAAAGTGAGTGGATTCAGGTACGATGATTCTAAGTGAAATAAGTCACACAGAAAAAGAAACTTATCATAAGATATCACTTAGGAAGATCCTGTAAACATGGCTACACGTGAACTGAGTTAGGAAAGAGAACAGAGTCTCACATTTAGAAAACACTCTTATGCCTGCATAAAGGGGAAGGAGAGGTGGGGTGATGCATAAAACCAGAGTTTGATATGAGCACAGGGACCGTTTCAAAAACCAACTTTGGAATAGACAAGACCTACACCTTCCTCAGTGAAAGAGATTCAAAACCCCATATTTCCCACAGAGGAATATATCTGACTAGTAAGAATCTTAAAACCTATGTATTGATATGTCTCCATAAGGGAATCAAGTGTGTCTAGAGTGGCATAAACATGGCAGCGAGAATCAGCTCAAACCCACTATAAAAAGGAATTTCAAAAGCAAAACCAAAAAACAGGGAAATTCTTTACAATTCCTTCAGGGTGTCTGAGGAAACCTGGAAAGACCCTATCTACAATGACAGCTGGATGTGGCATAAGGCTGGACACTTGGGACTGAGAGGATTGGTGAGATTGGGTGAGCAAATGCAGACCCTTTCAAGCAATAATGCATGGCCCCCATTCCATGGGTCCCAACTCTCCAGGTTCAAGGGAATATTACTACAGCTATAACATGTACAGGAAACCTAGAGAATGGACACACTGTGAATACGAAAGGTTTCTAAAACTCAACGAATAGTCCCTCTCCTGGTGCTCCAGTTTGACTTTCCAACTGCCTTACTATCAATCTCCCAACTTGGAGAGACAGGCCCTTTAACCTCCTGGTTTGCACAGGTTCCCAATTTGGCAGAGGATGGAAGGGACGAGGGAGAACCCATGAGAGAGTAGCTGTTAGGCATTTGGACGGGCACATGTCACTCTAATTTCCCGGCAGGAAGAAGAATTAACCAAAGTCTCAGCCACCCACCGGGAACCAGTATAGGACATGATCCAAAATTTTGGACTTGCGTTCAGCTCACAAAAAACGAGTTGAGAAATGGAGCTCAGTGGCACAGCAATTCACAAACTGGCAGAGTGATAAAGGACAACTATCGTCCAAAAATCTGTTGAGGGAAGTCAACGAGGCGGACTTGAAAGCGAGGCAAAATAGCAGGAAACAGATTTCAAGAGGTACCTTGGAATCGCCTGTAAAGCACAGGAAGAGGGGCACAACTTGGACAATGGTGCACTTGGCCAAAAAGGGCGTATGCGTTTTCTCCTGAATATATTCAGGAGAAAACGCATACGCCCTTTTTGGCCAAGCAAGCAAGCGGGCAATGCAAATCTGCACTACAAAGAAGTATCACTTCCCACCGGTCAAAAGGGACATCCACAAAATGTGTAAAAACCAGAAAGGCAAGACAGGCCCTGGAGAACTGGGAGCCTTGTTATGCTGATGGGAGGGATGTAAATTGCCAACTGCCTCACTGGAGGAGTGCATTGTGTTCCCTAAAACAAGTAAACAACAGAGCTACAGAGCCAAGGCCACTTCCAGTCTAGGGAATATACATGGGGAAAACTGAAAATCAATAAGAAAGAGCCACCTCCAAATTTAGGGCTGCACTGACTACAAGAACCTCAACTTGGGTACACCTTAAATATCCCAGGAAATATAAAAATGGTTCAAAACATTGTGGTACTTACGTACGATGGAATATCCCTCAGCCATGAAATCAATGTCATAAGACCAGTAGCAGCAAAGTGAGTGGATTCAGGTACGATGATTCTAAGTGAAATAAGTCACACAGAAAAAAGAAACTTATCATAAGATATCACTTAGGAAGATCCTGTAAACATGGCTACACGTGAACTGAGTTAGGAAAGAGAACAGAGTCTCACATTTAGAAAACAGTCTTATGCCTGCATAAAGGGGAATGAGAGGTGGGGTGATGCATAAAACCAGAGTTTGATATAAGCACAGGGACCGTTTCAAAAACCAACTTTGGAATAGACAAGACCTACACCTTCCTCAGTGAAAGAGACTCAAAACCCCATATTTCCCGCAGAGGAATATATCTGACTAGTAAGAATCTTAAAACCTATGTATTGATATGACTCCATAAGGGAATCAAGTGTGTCTAGAGTGGCATAAACATGGCAGCGAGAATCAGCTCAAACCCACTATAAAAAGGAATTTCAAAAGCAAAACCAAAAAACAGGGAAATTCTTTACAATTCCTTCAGGCTGTCTGAGGAAACCTGGAAAGACCCTATCTACAATGACAGCTGGATGTGGCATAAGGCTGGACACTTGGGACTGAGAGGATTGGTGAGATTGGGTGAGCAAATGCAGACCCTTTCAAGCAATAATGCATGGCCCCCATTCCATGGGTCCCAACTCTCCAGGTTCAAGGGAATATTACTACAGCTATAACATGTACAGGAAACCTAGAGAATGGACACACTGTGAATACGAAAGGTTTCTAAAACTCAACGAATAGTCCCTCTCCTGGTGCTCCAGTTTGACTTTCCAACTGCCTTACTATCAATCTCCCAACTTGGAGAGACAGGCCCTTTAACCTCCTGGTTTGCACAGGTTCCCAATTTGCCAGAGGATGGAAGGGACGAGGGAGAACCCATGAGAGAGTAGCTGTTAGGCATTTGGACGGGCACATGTCACTCTAATTTCCCGGCAGGAAGAAGAATTAACCAAAGTCTCAGCCACCCACCGGGAACCAGTATAGGACATGATCCAAAATTTTGGACTTGTGTTCAGCTCACAAAAAACGAGTTGAGAAATGGAGCTCAGGGGCACAGCAATTCACAAACTGGCAGAGTGATAAAGGACAACTATCGTCCAAAAATCTGTTGAGGGAAGTCAACGAGGCGGACTTGAAAGCGAGGCAAAATTGCAGGAAACAGATTTCAAGAGGTACCTTGGAATCGCCTGTAAAGCACAGGAAGAGGGGCACAACTTGGACTTTGGTGCACTTGGCCAAAAAGGGCGTATGCGTTTTCTCCTGAATATATTCAGGAGAAAACGCATACGCCCTTTTTGGCCAAGCAAGCAAGCGGGCAATGCAAATCTGCACTACAAAGAAGTATCACTTCCCACCGGTCAAAAGGGACATCCACAAAATGTGTAAAAACCAGAAAGGCAAGACAGGCCCTGGAGAACTGGGAGCCTTGTTATGCTGATGGGCGGGATGTAAATTGCCAACTGCCTCACTGGAGGAGTGCATTGTGTTCCCTAAAACAAGTAAACAACAGAGCTACAGAGCCAAGGCCACTTCCAGTCTAGGGAATATACATGGGGAAAACTGAAAATCAATAAGAAAGAGCCACCTCCAAATTTAGGGCTGCACTGACTACAAGAACCTCAACTTGGGTACACCTTAAATATCCCAGGAAATATAAAAATGGTTCAAAACATTGTGGTACTTACGTACGATGGAATATCCCTCAGCCATGAAATCAATGTCATAAGACCAGTAGCAGCAAAGTGAGTGGATTCAGGTACGATGATTCTAAGTGAAATAAGTCACACAGAAAAAGAAACTTATCATAAGATATCACTTAGGAAGATCCTGTAAACATGGCTACACGTGAACTGAGTTAGGAAAGAGAACAGAGTCTCACATTTAGAAAACACTCTTATGCCTGCATAAAGGGGAAGGAGAGGTGGGGTGATGCATAAAACCAGAGTTTGATATGAGCACAGGGACCGTTTCAAAAACCAACTTTGGAATAGACAAGACCTACACCTTCCTCAGTGAAAGAGATTCAAAACCCCATATTTCCCACAGAGGAATATATCTGACTAGTAAGAATCTTAAAACCTATGTATTGATATGTCTCCATAAGGGAATCAAGTGTGTCTAGAGTGGCATAAACATGGCAGCGAGAATCAGCTCAAACCCACTATAAAAAGGAATTTCAAAAGCAAAACCAAAAAACAGGGAAATTCTTTACAATTCCTTCAGGGTGTCTGAGGAAACCTGGAAAGACCCTATCTACAATGACAGCTGGATGTGGCATAAGGCTGGACACTTGGGACTGAGAGGATTGGTGAGATTGGGTGAGCAAATGCAGACCCTTTCAAGCAATAATGCATGGCCCCCATTCCATGGGTCCCAACTCTCCAGGTTCAAGGGAATATTACTACAGCTATAACATGTACAGGAAACCTAGAGAATGGACACACTGTGAATACGAAAGGTTTCTAAAACTCAACGAATAGTCCCTCTCCTGGTGCTCCAGTTTGACTTTCCAACTGCCTTACTATCAATCTCCCAACTTGGAGAGACAGGCCCTTTAACCTCCTGGTTTGCACAGGTTCCCAATTTGGCAGAGGATGGAAGGGACGAGGGAGAACCCATGAGAGAGTAGCTGTTAGGCATTTGGACGGGCACATGTCACTCTAATTTCCCGGCAGGAAGAAGAATTAACCAAAGTCTCAGCCACCCACCGGGAACCAGTATAGGACATGATCCAAAATTTTGGACTTGCGTTCAGCTCACAAAAAACGAGTTGAGAAATGGAGCTCAGTGGCACAGCAATTCACAAACTGGCAGAGTGATAAAGGACAACTATCGTCCAAAAATCTGTTGAGGGAAGTCAACGAGGCGGACTTGAAAGCGAGGCAAAATAGCAGGAAACAGATTTCAAGAGGTACCTTGGAATCGCCTGTAAAGCACAGGAAGAGGGGCACAACTTGGACAATGGTGCACTTGGCCAAAAAGGGCGTATGCGTTTTCTCCTGAATATATTCAGGAGAAAACGCATACGCCCTTTTTGGCCAAGCAAGCAAGCGGGCAATGCAAATCTGCACTACAAAGAAGTATCACTTCCCACCGGTCAAAAGGGACATCCACAAAATGTGTAAAAACCAGAAAGGCAAGACAGGCCCTGGAGAACTGGGAGCCTTGTTATGCTGATGGGAGGGATGTAAATTGCCAACTGCCTCACTGGAGGAGTGCATTGTGTTCCCTAAAACAAGTAAACAACAGAGCTACAGAGCCAAGGCCACTTCCAGTCTAGGGAATATACATGGGGAAAACTGAAAATCAATAAGAAAGAGCCACCTCCAAATTTAGGGCTGCACTGACTACAAGAACCTCAACTTGGGTACACCTTAAATATCCCAGGAAATATAAAAATGGTTCAAAACATTGTGGTACTTACGTACGATGGAATATCCCTCAGCCATGAAATCAATGTCATAAGACCAGTAGCAGCAAAGTGAGTGGATTCAGGTACGATGATTCTAAGTGAAATAATTCACACAGAAAAAAGAAACTTATCATAAGATATCACTTAGGAAGATCCTGTAAACATGGCTACACGTGAACTGAGTTAGGAAAGAGAACAGAGTCTCACATTTAGAAAACAGTCTTATGCCTGCATAAAGGGGAATGAGAGGTGGGGTGATGCATAAAACCAGAGTTTGATATAAGCACAGGGACCGTTTCAAAAACCAACTTTGGAATAGACAAGACCTACACCTTCCTCAGTGAAAGAGACTCAAAACCCCATATTTCCCGCAGAGGAATATATCTGACTAGTAAGAATCTTAAAACCTATGTATTGATATGACTCTATAAGGGAATCAAGTGTGTCTAGAGTGGCATAAACATGGCAGCGAGAATCAGCTCAAACCCACTATAAAAAGGAATTTCAAAAGCAAAACCAAAAAACAGGGAAATTCTTTACAATTCCTTCAGGCTGTCTGAGGAAACCTGGAAAGACCCTATCTACAATGACAGCTGGATGTGGCATAAGGCTGGACACTTGGGACTGAGAGGATTGGTGAGATTGGGTGAGCAAATGCAGACCCTTTCAAGCAATAATGCATGGCCCCCATTCCATGGGTCCCAACTCTCCAGGTTCAAGGGAATATTACTACAGCTATAACATGTACAGGAAACCTAGAGAATGTACACACTGTGAATACGAAAGGTTTCTAAAACTCAATAAATAGTCCCTCTCCTGGTGCTCCAGTTTGACTTTCCAACTGCCTTACTATCAATCTCCCAACTTGGAGAGACAGGCCCTTTAACCTCCTGGTTTGCACAGGTTCCCAATTTGCCAGAGGATGGAAGGGACGAGGGAGAACCCATGAGAGAGTAGCTGTTAGGCATTTGGACGGGCACATGTCACTCTAATTTCCCGGCAGGAAGAAGAATTAACCAAAGTCTCAGCCACCCACCGGGAACCAGTATAGGACATGATCCAAAATTTTGGACTTGTGTTCAGCTCACAAAAAACGAGTTGAGAAATGGAGCTCAGGGGCACAGCAATTCACAAACTGGCAGAGTGATAAAGGACAACTATCGTCCAAAAATCTGTTGAGGGAAGTCAACGAGGCGGACTTGAAAGCGAGGCAAAATTGCAGGAAACAGATTTCAAGAGGTACCTTGGAATCGCCTGTAAAGCACAGGAAGAGGGGCACAACTTGGACTTTGGTGCACTTGGCCAAAAAGGGCGTATGCGTTTTCTCCTGAATATATTCAGGAGAAAACGCATACGCCCTTTTTGGCCAAGCAAGCAAGCGGGCAATGCAAATCTGCACTACAAAGAAGTATCACTTCCCACCGGTCAAAAGGGACATCCACAAAATGTGTAAAAACCAGAAAGGCAAGACAGGCCCTGGAGAACTGGGAGCCTTGTTATGCTGATGGGCGGGATGTAAATTGCCAACTGCCTCACTGGAGGAGTGCATTGTGTTCCCTAAAACAAGTAAACAACAGAGCTACAGAGCCAAGGCCACTTCCAGTCTAGGGAATATACATGGGGAAAACTGAAAATCAATAAGAAAGAGCCACCTCCAAATTTAGGGCTGCACTGACTACAAGAACCTCAACTTGGGTACACCTTAAATATCCCAGGAAATATAAAAATGGTTCAAAACATTGTGGTACTTACGTACGATGGAATATCCCTCAGCCATGAAATCAATGTCATAAGACCAGTAGCAGCAAAGTGAGTGGATTCAGGTACGATGATTCTAAGTGAAATAAGTCACACAGAAAAAGAAACTTATCATAAGATATCACTTATGAAGATCCTGTAAACATGGCTACACGTGAACTGAGTTAGGAAAGAGAACAGAGTCTCACATTTAGAAAACACTCTTATGCCTGCATAAAGGGGAAGGAGAGGTGGGGTGATGCATAAAACCAGAGTTTGATATAAGCACAGGGACCGTTTCAAAAACCAACTTTGGAATTGACAAGACCGACACCTTCCTCAGTGAAAGAGACTCAAAACCCCATATTTCCCACAGAGGAATATATCTGACTAGTAAGAATCTTAAAACCTATGTATTGATATGTCTCCATAAGGGAATCAAGTGTGTCTAGAGTGGCATAAACATGGCAGCGAGAATCAGCTCAAACCCACTATAAAAAGGAATTTCAAAAGCAAAACCAAAAAACAGGGAAATTCTTTACAATTCCTTCAGGGTGTCTGAGGAAACCTGGAAAGACCCTATCTACAATGACAGCTGGATGTGGCATAAGGCTGGACACTTGGGACTGAGAGGATTGGTGAGATTGGGTGAGCAAATGCAGACCCTTTCAAGCAATAATGCATGGCCCCCATTCCATGGGTCCCAACTCTCCAGGTTCAAGGGAATATTACTACAGCTATAACATGTACAGGAAACCTAGAGAATGGACACACTGTGAATACGAAAGGTTTCTAAAACTCAACGAATAGTCCCTCTCCTGGTGCTCCAGTTTGACTTTCCAACTGCCTTACTATCAATCTCCCAACTTGGAGAGACAGGCCCTTTAACCTCCTGGTTTGCACAGGTTCCCAATTTGGCAGAGGATGGAAGGGACGAGGGAGAACCCATGAGAGAGTAGCTGTTAGGCATTTGGACGGGCACATGTCACTCTAATTTCCCGGCAGGAAGAAGAATTAACCAAAGTCTCAGCCACCCACCGGGAACCAGTATAGGACATGATCCAAAATTTTGGACTTGCGTTCAGCTCACAAAAAACGAGTTGAGAAATGGAGCTCAGTGGCACAGCAATTCACAAACTGGCAGAGTGATAAAGGACAACTATCGTCCAAAAATCTGTTGAGGGAAGTCAACGAGGCGGACTTGAAAGCGAGGCAAAATAGCAGGAAACAGATTTCAAGAGGTACCTTGGAATCGCCTGTAAAGCACAGGAAGAGGGGCACAACTTGGACAATGGTGCACTTGGCCAAAAAGGGCGTATGCGTTTTCTCCTGAATATATTCAGGAGAAAACGCATACGCCCTTTTTGGCCAAGCAAGCAAGCGGGCAATGCAAATCTGCACTACAAAGAAGTATCACTTCCCACCGGTCAAAAGGGACATCCACAAAATGTGTAAAAACCAGAAAGGCAAGACAGGCCCTGAGGAAATGGGAGCCTTGTTATGCTGATGGGTGGGATGTAAATTGCCAACTGCCTCACTGGAGGAGTGCATTGTGTTCCCTAAAACAAGTAAACAACAGAGCTACAGAGCCAAGGCCACTTCCAGTCTAGGGAATATACCTTGGGAAAACTGAAAATCAATAAGAAAGAGCCACCTCCAAATTTAGGGCTGCACTGACTACAAGAACCTCAACTTGGGTACACCTTAAATATCCCAGGAAATATAAAAATGGTTCAAAACATTGTGGTACTTACGTACGATGGAATATCCCTCAGCCATGAAATCAATGTCATAAGACCAGTAGCAGCAAAGTGAGTGGATTCAGGTACGATGATTCTAAGTGAAATAAGTCACACAGAAAAAGAAACTTATCATAAGATATCACTTATGAAGATCCTGTAAACATGGCTACACGTGAACTGAGTTAGGAAAGAGAACAGAGTCTCACATTTAGAAAACACTCTTATGCCTGCATAAAGGGGAAGGAGAGGTGGGGTGATGCATAAAACCAGAGTTTGATATAAGCACAGGGACCGTTTCAAAAACCAACTTTGGAATTGACAAGACCGACACCTTCCTCAGTGAAAGAGACTCAAAACCCCATATTTCCCACAGAGGAATATATCTGACTAGTAAGAATCTTAAAACCTATGTATTGATATGTCTCCATAAGGGAATCAAGTGTGTCTAGAGTGGCATAAACATGGCAGCGAGAATCAGCTCAAACCCACTATAAAAAGGAATTTCAAAAGCAAAACCAAAAAACAGGGAAATTCTTTACAATTCCTTCAGGGTGTCTGAGGAAACCTGGAAAGACCCTATCTACAATGACAGCTGGATGTGGCATAAGGCTGGACACTTGGGACTGAGAGGATTGGTGAGATTGGGTGAGCAAATGCAGACCCTTTCAAGCAATAATGCATGGCCCCCATTCCATGGGTCCCAACTCTCCAGGTTCAAGGGAATATTACTACAGCTATAACATGTACAGGAAACCTAGAGAATGGACACACTGTGAATACGAAAGGTTTCTAAAACTCAACGAATAGTCCCTCTCCTGGTGCTCCAGTTTGACTTTCCAACTGCCTTACTATCAATCTCCCAACTTGGAGAGACAGGCCCTTTAACCTCCTGGTTTGCACAGGTTCCCAATTTGGCAGAGGATGGAAGGGACGAGGGAGAACCCATGAGAGAGTAGCTGTTAGGCATTTGGACGGGCACATGTCACTCTAATTTCCCGGCAGGAAGAAGAATTAACCAAAGTCTCAGCCACCCACCGGGAACCAGTATAGGACATGATCCAAAATTTTGGACTTGCGTTCAGCTCACAAAAAACGAGTTGAGAAATGGAGCTCAGTGGCACAGCAATTCACAAACTGGCAGAGTGATAAAGGACAACTATCGTCCAAAAATCTGTTGAGGGAAGTCAACGAGGCGGACTTGAAAGCGAGGCAAAATAGCAGGAAACAGATTTCAAGAGGTACCTTGGAATCGCCTGTAAAGCACAGGAAGAGGGGCACAACTTGGACAATGGTGCACTTGGCCAAAAAGGGCGTATGCGTTTTCTCCTGAATATATTCAGGAGAAAACGCATACGCCCTTTTTGGCCAAGCAAGCAAGCGGGCAATGCAAATCTGCACTACAAAGAAGTATCACTTCCCACCGGTCAAAAGGGACATCCACAAAATGTGTAAAAACCAGAAAGGCAAGACAGGCCCTGAGGAAATGGGAGCCTTGTTATGCTGATGGGTGGGATGTAAATTGCCAACTGCCTCACTGGAGGAGTGCATTGTGTTCCCTAAAACAAGTAAACAACAGAGCTACAGAGCCAAGGCCACTTCCAGTCTAGGGAATATACCTTGGGAAAACTGAAAATCAATAAGAAAGAGCCACCTCCAAATTTAGGGCTGCACTGACTACAAGAACCTCAACTTGGGTACACCTTAAATATCCCAGGAAATATAAAAATGGTTCAAAACATTGTGGTACTTACGTACGATGGAATATCCCTCAGCCATGAAATCAATGTCATAAGACCAGTAGCAGCAAAGTGAGTGGATTCAGGTATGATGATTCTAAGTGAAATAAGTCACACAGAAAAAGAAACTTATCATAAGATATCACTTATGAAGATCCTGTAAACATGGCTACACGTGAACTGAGTTAGGAAAGAGAACAGAGTCTCACATTTAGAAAACACTCTTATGCCTGCATAAAGGGGAAGGAGAGGTGGGGTGATGCATAAAACCAGAGTTTGATATGAGCACAGGGACCGTTTCAAAAACCAACTTTGGAATAGACAAGACCTACACCTTCCTCAGTGAAAGAGATTCAAAACCCCATATTTCCCACAGAGGAATATATCTGACTAGTAAGAATCTTAAAACCTATGTATTGATATGTCTCCATAAGGGAATCAAGTGTGTCTAGAGTGGCATAAACATAGCAGCGAGAATCAGCTCAAAGCCACTATAAAAAGGAATTTCAAAAGCAAAACCAAAAAACAGGGAAATTCTTTACAATTCCTTCAGGGTGTCTGAGGAAACCTGGAAAGACCCTATCTACAATGACAGCTGGATGTGGCATAAGGCTGGACACTTGGGACTGAGAGGATTGGTGAGATTGGGTGAGCAAATGCAGACCCTTTCAAGCAATAATGCATGGCCCCCATTCCATGGGTCCCAACTCTCCAGGTTCAAGGGAATATTACTACAGCTATAACATGTACAGGAAACCTAGAGAATGGACACACTGTGAATACGAAAGGTTTCTAAAACTCAACGAATAGGCCATCTCCTGGTGCTCCAGTTTGACTTTCCAACTGCCTTACTATCAATCTCCCAACTTGGAGAGACAGGCCCTTTAACCTCCTGGTTTGCACAGGTTCCCAATTTGGCAGAGGATGGAAGGGACGAGGGAGAACCCATGAGAGAGTAGCTGTTAGGCATTTGGACGGGCACATGTCACTCTAATTTCCCGGCAGGAAGAAGAATTAACCAAAGTCTCAGCCACCCACCGGGAACCAGTATAGGACATGATCCAAAATTTTGGACTTGCGTTCAGCTCACAAAAAACGAGTTGAGAAATGGAGCTCAGGGGCACAGCAATTCACAAACTGGCAGAGTGATAAAGGACAACTATCGTCCAAAAATCTGTTGAGGGAAGTCAACGAGGCGGACTTGAAAGCGAGGCAAAATAGCAGGAAACAGATTTCAAGAGGTACCTTGGAATCGCCTGTAAAGCACAGGAAGAGGGGCACAACTTGGACAATGGTGCACTTGGCCAAAAAGGGCGTATGCGTTTTCTCCTGAATATATTCAGGAGAAAACGCATATGCCCTTTTTGGCCAAGCAAGCAAGCGGGCAATGCAAATCTGCACTACAAAGAAGTATCACTTCCCACCGGTCAAAAGGGACATCCACAAAATGTGTAAAAACCAGAAAGGCAAGACAGGCCCTGGAGAACTGGGAGCCTTGTTATGCTGATGGGCGGGATGTAAACTGCCAACTGCCTCACTGGAGGAGTGCATTGTGTTCCCTAAAACAAGTAAACAACAGAGCTACAGAGCCAAGGCCACTTCCAGTCTAGGGAATATACCTTGGGAAAACTGAAAATCAATAAGAAAGAGCCACCTCCAAATTTAGGGCTGCACTGGCTACAAGAACCTCAACTTGGGTACACCTTAAATATCCCAGGAAATATAAAAATGGTTCAAAACATTGTGGTACTTACGTACGATGGAATACCCCTCAGCCATGAAATCAATGTCATAAGACCAGTAGCAACAAAGTGAGTGGATTCAGGTACGATGATTCTAAGTGAAATAAGTCACACAGAATAAGAAACTTATCATAAGATATCACTTATGAAGATCCTGTAAACATGGCTACACGTGAACTGAGTTAGGAAAGAGAACAGAGTCTCACATTTAGAAAACACTCTTATGCCTGCATAAAGGGGAAGGAGAGGTGGGGTGATGCATAAAATCAGAGTTTGATATAAGCACAGGGACCGTTTCAAAAACCAACTTTGGAATAGACAAGACCTACACCTTCCTCAGTGAAAGAGACTCAAAACCCCATATTTCCCACAGAGGAATATATCTGACTAGTAAGAATCTTAAAACCTATGAATTGATATGTCTCCATAAGGGAATCAAGTGTGTCTAGAGTGGCATAAACATGGCAGCGAGAATCAGCTCAAACCCACTATAAAAAGGAATTTCAAAAGCAAAACCAAAAAACAGGGAAATTCTTTACAATTCCTTCAGGGTGTCTGAGGAAACCTGGAAAGACCCTATCTACAATGACAGCTGGATGTGGCATAAGGCTGGACACTTGGGACTGAGAGGATTGGTGAGATTGGGTGAGCAAATGCAGACCCTTTCAAGCAATAATGCATGGCCCCCATTCCATGGATCCCAACTCTCCAGGTTCAAGGGAATATTACTACAGCTATAACATGTACAGGAAACTTAGAGAATGGACACACTGTGAATACGAAAGGTTTCTAAAACTCAACGAATAGTCCCTCTCCTGGTGCTCCAGTTTGACTTTCCAACTGCCTTACTATCAATCTCCCAACTTGGAGAGACAGGCCCTTTAACCTCCTGGTTTGCACAGGTTCCCAATTTGGCAGAGGATGGAAGGGACGAGGGAGAACCCATGAGAGAGTAGCTGTTAGGCATTTGGACGGGCACATGTCACTCTAATTTCCCGGCAGGAAGAAGAATTAACCAAAGTCTCAGCCACCCACCGGGAACCAGTATAGGACATGATCCAAAATTTTGGACTTGCGTTCAGCTCACAAAAAACGAGTTGAGAAATGGAGCTCAGGGGCACAGCAATTCACAAACTGGCAGAATGATAAAGGACAACTATCGTCCAAAAATCTGTTGAGGGAAGTCAACGAGGCGGACTTGAAAGCAAGGCAAAATAGCAGGAAACAGATTTCAAGAGGTACCTTGGAATCGCCTGTAAAGCACAGGAAGAGGGGCACAACTTGGACAATGGTGCACTTGGCCAAAAAGGGCGTATGCGTTTTCTCCTGAATATATTCAGGAGAAAACGCATACGCCCTTTTTGGCCAAGCAAGCAAGCGGGCAATGCAAATCTGCACTACAAACAAGTATCACTTCCCACCGGTCAAAAGGGACATCCACAAAATGTGTAAAAACCAGAAAGGCAAGACAGGCCCTGGAGAACTGGGAGCCTTGTTATGCTGATGGGCGGGATGTAAATTGCCAACTGCCTCACTGGAGGAGTGCATTGTGTTCCCTAAAACAAGTAAACAACAGAGCTACAGAGCCAAGGCCACTTCCAGTCTAGGGAATATACCTTGGGAAAACTGAAAATCAATAAGAAAGAGCCACCTCCAAATTTAGGGCTGCACTGACTACAAGAACCTCAACTTGGGTACACCTTAAATATCCCAGGAAATATAAAAATGGTTCAAAACATTGTGGTACTTACGTACGATGGAATATCCCTCAGCCATGAAATCAATGTCATAAGACCAGTAGCAGCAAAGTGAGTGGATTCAGGTACGATGATTCTAAGTGAAATAAGTCACACAGAAAAAGAAACTTATCATAAGATATCACTTATGAAGATCCTGTAAACATGGCTACACGTGAACTGAGTTAGGAAAGAGAACAGAGTCTCACATTTAGAAAACACTCTTATGCCTGCATAAAGGGGAAGGAGAGGTGGGGTGATGCATAAAATCAGAGTTTGATATAAGCACAGGGACCGTTTCAGAAACCAACTTTGGAATAGACAAGACCTACACCTTCCTCAGTGAAAGAGACTCAAAACCCCATATTTCCCGCAGAGGAATATATCTGACTAGTAAGAATCTTAAAACCTATGTATTGATATGACACCATAAGGGAATCAAGTGTGTCTAGAGTGGCATAAACATGGCAGCGAGAATCAGCTCAAACCCACTATAAAAAGGAATTTCAAAAGCAAAACCAAAAAACAGGGAAATTCTTTACAATTCCTTCAGGGTGTCTGAGGAAACCTGGAAAGACCCTATCTACAATGACAGCTGGATGTGGCATAAGGCTGGACACTTGGGACTGAGATGATTGGTGAGATTGGGTGAGCGAATGCAGACCCTTTCAAGCAATAATGCATGGCCCCCATTCCATGGGTCCCAACTCTCCATGTTCAAGGGAATATTACTACAGCTATAACATGTACAGGAAACCTAGAGAATGGACACATTGTGAATACGAAAGGTTTCTAAAACTCAACGAATAGTCCCTCTCCTGGTGCTCCAGTTTGACTTTCCAACTGCCTTACTATCAATCTCCCAACTTGGAGAGACAGGCCCTTTAACCTCCTGGTTTGCACAGGTTCCCAATTTGGCAGAGGATGGAAGGGACGAGGGAGAACCCATGAGAGAGTAGCTGTTAGGCATTTGGACGGGCACATGTCACTCTAATTTCCCGGCAGGAAGAAGAATTAACCAAAGTCTCAGCCACCCACCGGGAACCAGTATAGGACATGATCCAAAATTTTGGACTTGCGTTCAGCTCACAAAAAACGAGTTGAGAAATGGAGCTCAGGGGCACAGCAATTCACAAACTGGCAGAGTGATAAAGGACAACTATCGTCCAAAAATCTGTTGAGGGAAGTCAACGAGGCGGACTTGAAAGCGAGGCAAAATAGCAGGAAACAGATTTCAAGAGGTACGTTGGAATCGCCTGTAAAGCACAGGAAGAGGGGCACAACTTGGACAATGGTGCACTTGGCCAAAAAGGGCGTATGCGTTTTCTCCTGAATATATTCAGGAGAAAACGCATACGCCCTTTTTGGCCAAGCAAGCAAGCGGGCAATGCAAATCTGCACTACAAAGAAGTATCACTTCCCACCGGTCAAAAGGGACATCCACAAAATGTGTAAAAACCAGAAAGGCAAGACAGGCCCTGGAGAACTGGGAGCCTTGTTATGCTGATGGGCGGGATGTAAACTGCCAACTGCCTCACTGGAGGAGTGCATTGTGTTCCCTAAAACAAGTAAACAACAGAGCTACAGAGCCAAGGCCACTTCCAGTCTAGGGAATATACCTTGGGAAAACTGAAAATCAATAAGAAAGAGCCACCTCCAAATTTAGGGCTGCACTGGCTACAAGAACCTCAACTTGGGTACACCTTATATATCCCAGGAAATATAAAAATGGTTCAAAACATTGTGGTACTTACGTACGATGGAATATCCCTCAGCCATGAAATCAATGTCATAAGACCAGTAGCAACAAAGTGAGTGGATTCAGGTACGATGATTCTAAGTGAAATAAGTCACACAGAATAAGAAACTTATCATAAGATATCACTTATGAAGATCCTGTAAACATGGCTACACGTGAACTGAGTTAGGAAAGAGAACAGAGTCTCACATTTAGAAAACACTCTTATGCCTGCATAAAGGGGAAGGAGAGGTGGGGTGATGCATAAAATCAGAGTTTGATATAAGCACAGGGACCGTTTCAAAAACCAACTTTGGAATAGACAAGACCTACACCTTCCTCAGTGAAAGAGACTCAAAACCCCATATTTCCCACAGAGGAATATATCTGACTAGTAAGAATCTTAAAACCTATGAATTGATATGTCTCCATAAGGGAATCAAGTGTGTCTAGAGTGGCATAAGCATGGCAGCGAGAATCAGCTCAAACCCACTATAAAAAGGAATTTCAAAAGCAAAACCAAAAAACAGGGAAATTCTTTACAATTCCTTCAGGGTGTCTGAGGAAACCTGGAAAGACCCTATCTACAATGACAGCTGGATGTGGCATAAGGCTGGACACTTGGGACTGAGAGGATTGGTGAGATTGGGTGAGTGAATGCAGACCCTTTCAAGCAATAATGCATGGCCCCCATTCCATGGGTCCCAACTCTCCATGTTCAAGGGAATATTACTACAGCTATAACATGTACAGGAAACCTAGAGAATGGACACATTGTGAATACGAAAGGTTTCTAAAACTCAACGAATAGTCCCTCTCCTGGTGCTCCAGTTTGACTTTCCAACTGCCTTACTATCAATCTCCAAACTTGGAGAGACAGGCCCTTTAACCTCCTGGTTTGCACAGGTTCCCAATTTGGCAGAGGATGGAAGGGACGAGGGAGAACCCATGAGAGAGTAGCTGTTAGGCATTTGGACGGGCACATGTCACTCTAATTTCCCGGCAGGAAGAAGAATTAACCAAAGTCTCAGCCACCCACCGGGAACCAGTATAGGACATGATCCAAAATTTTGGACTTGCGTTCAGCTCACAAAAAACGAGTTGAGAAATGGAGCTCAGGGGCACAGCAATTCACAAACTGGCAGAGTGATAAAGGACAACTATTGTCCAAAAATCTGTTGAGGGAAGTCAACGAGGCGGACTTGAAAGTGAGGCAAAATAGCAGGAAACAGATTTCAAGAGGTACGTTGGAATCGCCTGTAAAGCACAGGAAGAGGGGCACAACTTGGACAATGGTGCACTTGGCCAAAAAGGGCGTATGCGTTTTCTCCTGAATATATTCAGGAGAAAACGCATACGCCCTTTTTGGCCAAGCAAGCAAGCGGGCAATGCAAATCTGCACTACAAACAAGTATCACTTCCCACCGGTCAAAAGGGACATCCACAAAATGTGTAAAAACCAGAAAGGCAAGACAGGCCCTGGAGAACTGGGAGCCTTGTTATGCTGATGGGCGGGATGTAAATTGCCAACTGCCTCACTGGAGGAGTGCATTGTGTTCCCTAAAACAAGTAAACAACAGAGCTACAGAGCCAAGGCCACTTCCAGTCTAGGGAATATACCTTGGGAAAACTGAAAATCAATAAGAAAGAGCCACCTCCAAATTTAGGGCTGCACTGACTACAAGAACCTCAACTTGGGTACACCTTAAATATCCCAGGAAATATAAAAATGGTTCAAAACATTGTGGTACTTACGTACGATGGAATATCCCTCAGCCATGAAATCAATGTCATAAGACCAGTAGCAGCAAAGTGAGTGGATTCAGGTACGATGATTCTAAGTGAAATAAGTCACACAGAAAAAGAAACTTATCATAAGATATCACTTATGAAGATCCTGTAAACATGGCTACACGTGAACTGAGTTAGGAAAGAGAACAGAGTCTCACATTTAGAAAACACTCTTATGCCTGCATAAAGGGGAAGGAGAGGTGAGGTGATGCATAAAACCAGAGTTTGATATAAGCACAGGGACCGTTTCAGAAACCAACTTTGGAATAGACAAGACCTACACCTTCCTCAGTGAAAGAGACTCAAAACCCCATATTTCCCGCAGAGGAATATATCTGACTAGTAAGAATCTTAAAACCTATGTATTGATATGACACCATAAGGGAATCAAGTGTGTCTAGAGTGGCATAAACATGGCAGCGAGAATCAGCTCAAACCCAGTATAAAAAGGAATTTCAAAAGCAAAACCAAAAAACAGGGAAATTCTTTACAATTCCTTCAGGGTGTCTGAGGAAACCTGGAAAGACCCTATCTACAATGACAGCTGGATGTGGCATAAGGCTGGACACTTGGGACTGAGATGATTGGTGAGATTGGGTGAGCGAATGCAGACCCTTTCAAGCAATAATGCATGGCCCCCATTCCATGGGTCCCAACTCTCCATGTTCAAGGGAATATTACTACAGCTATAACATGTACAGGAAACCTAGAGAATGGACACATTGTGAATACGAAAGGTTTCTAAAACTCAACGAATAGTCCCTCTCCTGGTGCTCCAGTTTGACTTTCCAACTGCCTTACTATCAATCTCCCAACTTGGAGAGACAGGCCCTTTAACCTCCTGGTTTGCACAGGTTCCCAATTTGGCAGAGGATGGAAGGGACGAGGGAGAACCCATGAGAGAGTAGCTGTTAGGCATTTGGACGGGCACATGTCACTCTAATTTCCCGGCAGGAAGAAGAATTAACCAAAGTCTCAGCCACCCACCGGGAACCAGTATTGGACATGATCCAAAATTTTGGACTTGCGTTCAGCTCACAAAAAACGAGTTGAGAAATGGAGCTCAGGGGCACAGCAATTCACAAACTGGCAGAGTGATAAAGGACAACTATCGTCCAAAAATCTGTTGAGGGAAGTCAACGAGGCGGACTTGAAAGCGAGGCAAAATAGCAGGAAACAGATTTCAAGAGGTACCTTGGAATCGCCTGTAAAGCACAGGAAGAGGGGCACAACTTGGACAATGGTGCACTTGGCCAAAAAGGGCGTATGCGTTTTCTCCTGAATATATTCAGGAGAAAACGCATACGCCCTTTTTGGCCAAGCAAGCAAGCGGGCAATGCAAATCTGCACTACAAAGAAGTATCACTTCCCACCGGTCAAAAGGGACATCCACAAAATGTGTAAAAACCAGAAAGGCAAGACAGGCCCTGGAGAACTGGGAGCCTTGTTATGCTGATGGGTGGGATGTAAATTGCCAACTGCCTCACTGGAGGAGTGCATTGTGTTCCCTAAAACAAGTAAACAACAGAGCTACAGAGCCAAGGCCACTTCCAGTCTAGGGAATATACCTTGGGAAAACTGAAAATCAATAAGAAAGAGCCACCTCCAAATTTAGGGCTGCACTGACTACAAGAACCTCAACTTGGGTACACCTTAAATATCCCAGGAAATATAAAAATGGTTCAAAACATTGTGGTACTTACGTAGGATGGAATATCCCTCAGCCATGAAATCAATGTCATAAGACCAGTAGCAGCAAAGTGAGTGGATTCAGGTACGATGATTCTAAGTGAAATAAGTCACACAGAAAAAGAAACTTATCATAAGATATCACTTATGAAGATCCTGTAAACATGGCTACACGTGAACTGAGTTAGGAAAGAGAACAGAGTCTCACATTTAGAAAACACTCTTATGCCTGCATAAAGGGGAAGGAGAGGTGGGGTGATGCATAAAACCAGAGTTTGATATAAGCACAGGGACCGTTTCAAAAACCAACTTTGGAACTGACAAGACCGACACCTTCCTCAGTGAAAGAGACTCAAAACCCCATATTTCCCGCAGAGGAATATATCTGACTAGTAAGAATCTTAAAACCTATGTATTGATATGACTCCATAAGGGAATCAAGTGTGTCTACAGTGGCATAAACATGGCAGCGAGAATCAGCTCAAACCCACTATAAAAAGGACTTTCAAAAGCAAAACCAAAAAACAGGGAAATTCTTTATAATTCCTTCAGGGTGTCTGAGGAAACCAGGAAAGACCCTATCTACAATGACAGCTGGATGTGGCATAAGGCTGGACACTTGGGACTGAGAGGATTGGTGAGATTGGGTGAGCAAATGCAGACCCTTTCAAGCAATAATGCATGGCCCCCATTCCATGGGTCCCAACTCTCCAGGTTCAAGGGAATATTACTACAGCTATAACATGTACAGGAAACCTAGAGAATGGACACACTGTGAATACGAAAGATTTCTAAAACTCAATGAATAGTCCCTCTCTTGGTGCTCCAGTTTGACTTTCCAACTGCCTTACTATCAATCTCCCAACTTGGAGAGACAGGCCCTTTAACCTCCTGGTTTGCACAGGTTCCCAATTTGCCAGAGGATGGAAGGGACGAGGGAGAACCCATGAGAGAGTAGCTGTTAGGCATTTGGACGGGCACATGTCACTCTAATTTCCCGGCAGGAAGAAGAATTAACCAAAGTCTCAGCCACCCACCGGGAACCAGTATAGGACATGATCCAAAATTTTGGACTTGCGTTCAGCTCCCAAAAAACGAGTTGAGAAATGGAGCTCAGGGGCACAGCAATTCACAAACTGGCAGAGTGATAAAGGACAACTATCGTCCAAAAATCTGTTGAGGGAAGTCAACGAGGCGGACTTGAAAGCGAGGCAAAATAGCAGGAAACAGATTTCAAGAGGTACGTTGGATTCGCCTGTAAAGCACAGGAAGAGGGGCACAACTTGGACAATGGTGCACTTGGCCAAAAAGGGCGTATGCGTTTTCTCCTGAATATATTCAGGAGAAAACGCATACGCCCTTTTTGGCCAAGCAAGCAAGGGGGCAATGCAAATCTGCACTACAAAGAAGTATCACTTCCCACCGGTCAAAAGGGACATCCACAAAATGTGTAAAAACCAGAAAGGCAAGACAGGCCCTGGAGAACTGGGAGCCTTGTTATGCTGATGGGCGGGATGTAAACTGCCAAGTGCCTCACTGGAGGAGTGCATTGTGTTCCCTAAAACAAGTAAACAACAGAGCTACAGAGCCAAGGCCACTTCCAGTCTAGGGAATATACCTTGGGAAAACTGAAAATCAATAAGAAAGAGCCACCTCCAAATTTAGGGCTGCACTGACTACAAGAACCTCAACTTGGGTACACCTTAAATATCCCAGGAAATATAAAAATGGTTCAAAACATTGTGGTACTTACGTATGATGGAATATCCCTCAGCGATGAAATCAATGTCATAAGACCAGTAGCAGCAAAGTGAGTGGATTCAGGTACGATGATTCTAAGTGAAATAAGTCACACAGAAAAAGAAATTTATCATAAGATATCACTTATGAAGATCCTGTAAACATGGCTACACGTGAACTGAGTTAGGAAAGAGAACAGAGTCTCACATTTAGAAAACACTCTTATGCCTGCATAAAGGGGATGGAGAGGTGGGGTGATGCATAAAACCAGAGTTTGATATAAGCACAGGGACCGTTTCAAAAACCAACTTTGGAATAGACAAGACCTACACCTTCCTCAGTGAAAGAGACTCAAAACCCCATATTTCCCGCAGAGGAATATATCTGACTAGTAAGAATCTTAAAACCTATGTATTGATATGACTCCATAAGGGAATCAAGTGTGTCTAGAGTGGCATAAACATGGCAGCGAGAATCAGCTCAAACCCACTATAAAAAGGAATTTCAAAAGCAAAACCAAAAAACAGGGAAATTCTTTACAATTCCTTCAGGGTGTCTGAGGAAACCTGGAAAGACCCTATCTACAATGACAGCTGGATGTGGCATAAGGCTGGACACTTGGGACTGAGAGGATTGGAGAGATTGGGTGAGCAAATGCAGACCCTTTCAAGCAATAATGCATGGCCCCCATTCCATGGGTCCCAACTCTCCAGGTTCAAGGGAATATTACTACAGCTATAACATGTACAGGAAACCTAGAGAATGGACACACTGTGAATACGAAAGGTTTCTAAATCTCAACGAATAGTCCCTCTCCTGGTGCTCCAGTTTGACTTTCCAACTGCCTTACTATCAATCTCCCAACTTGGAGAGACAGGCCCTTTAACCTCCTGGTTTGCACAGGTTCCCAATTTGGCAGAGGATGGAAGGGACGAGAGAGAACCCATGAGAGAGTAGCTGTTAGGCATTTGGACGGGCACATGTCACTCTAATTTCCCGGCAGGAAGAAGAATTAACCAAAGTCTCAGCCACCCACCGGGAACCAGTATAGGACATGATCCAAAATTTTGGACTTGCGTTCAGCTCACAAAAAACGAGTTGAGAAATGGAGCTCAGGGGCACAGCAATTCACAAACTGGCAGAGTGATAAAGGACAACTATCGTCCAAAAATCTGTTGAGGGAAGTCAACGAGGCGGACTTGAAAGTGAGGCAAAATAGCAGGAAACAGATTTCAAGAGGTACCTTGGAATCGCCTGTAAAGCACAGGAAGAGGGGCACAACTTGGGCAATGGTGCACTTGGCCAAAAAGGGCGTATGCGTTTTCTCCTGAATATATTCAGGAGAAAACGCATACGCCCTTTTTGGCCAAGCAAGCAAGCGGGCAATGCAAATCTGCACTACAAAGATGTATCACTTCCCACCGGTCAAAAGGGACATCCACAAAATGTGTAAAAACCAGAAAGGCAAGACAGGCCCTGAGGAACTGGGAGCCTTGTTATGCTGATGGGCGGGATGTAAACTGCCAACTGCCTTACTGGAGGAGTGCATTGTGTTCCCTAAAACAAGTAAACAACAGAGCTACAGAGCCAAGGCCACTTCCAGTCTAGGGAATATACCTTGGGAAAACTGAAAATCAATAAGAAAGAGCCACCTCCAAATTTAGGGCTGCACTGACTACAAGAACCTCAACTTGGGTACACCTTAAATATCCCAGGAAATATAAAAATGGTTCAAAACATTGTGGTACTTACGTACGATGGAATATCCCTCAGCCATGAAATCAATGTCATAAGACCAGTAGCAGCAAAGTGAGTGGATTCAGGTACGATGATTCTAAGTGAAATAAGTCACACAGAAAAAGAAACTTATCATAAGATATCACTTAGGAAGATCCTGTAAACATGGCTACACGTGAACTGAGTTAGGAAAGAGAACAGAGTCTCACATTTAGAAAACACTCTTATGCCTGCATAAAGGGGATGGAGAGGTCGGGTGATGCATAAAACCAGAGTTTGATATAAGCACAGGGACCATTCCAAAAACCAAATTTGGAATAGAAAAGACCTACACCTTCCTCAGTGAAAGAGACTCAAAACCCCATATTTCCCACAGAGGAATATATCTGACTAGTAAGAATCTTAAAACCTATGTATTGATATGACTCCATAAGGGAATCAAGTGTGTCTAGAGTGGCATAAACATGGCAGCGAGAATCAGCTCAAACCCACTATAAAAAGGAATTTCAAAAGCAAAACCAAAAAACAGGGAAATTCTTTACAATTCCTTCAGGGTCTCTGAGGAAACCTGGAAAGACCCTATCTACAATGACAGCTGGATGTGGCATAAGGCTGGACACTTGGGACTGAGAGGATTGGTGAGATTGGGTGAGCAAATGCAGACCCTTTCAAGCAATAATGCATGGCCCCCATTCCATGGGTCCCAACTCTCCAGGTTCAAGGGAATATTACTACAGCTATAACATGTACAGGAAACCTAGAGAATAGACACAATGTGAATACGAAAGGTTTCTAAAACTCAACGAATAGTCCCTCTCCTGGTGCTCCAGTTTGACTTTCCAACTGCCTTACTATCAATCTCCCAACTTGGAGAGACAGGCCCTTTAACCTCCTGGTTTGCACAGGTTCCCAATTTGGCAGAGGATGGAAGGGACGAGGGAGAACCCATGAGAGAGGAGCTGTTAGGCATTTGGACGGGCACATGTCACTCTAATTTCCCGGCAGGAAGAAGAATTAACCAAAGTCTCAGCCACCCACCGGCAACCAGTATAGGACATGATCCAAAATTTTGGACTTGCGTTCAGCTCACAAAAAAACGAGTTGAGAAATAGAGCTCAGGGGCACAGCAATTCACAAACTGGCAGAGTGATAAAGGACAACTATCGTCCAAAAATCTGTTGAGGGAAGTCAACGAGGCGGACTTGAAAGCGAGGCAAAATAGCAGGAAACAGATTTCAAGAGGTACGTTGGAATCGCCTGTAAAGCACAGGAAGAGGGGCACAACTTGGACAATGGTGCACTTGGCCAAAAAGGGCGTATGCGTTTTCTCCTGAATATATTCAGGAGAAAACGCATACGCCCTTTTTGGCCAAGCAAGCAAGTGGGCAATGCAAATGTGCACTACAAAGAAGTATCACTTCCCACCGGTCAAAAGGGACATCCACAAAATGTGTAAAAACCAGAAAGGCAAGACAGGCCCTGAGGAACTGGGAGCCTTGTTATGCTGATGGTTGGGATGTAAACTGCCAACTGCCTCACTGGAGGAGTGCATTGTGTTCCCTAAAACAAGTAAACAACAGAGCTACAGAGCCAAGGCCACATCCAGTCTAGGGAATATACCTGGGGAAAACTGAAAATCAATAAGAAAGAGCCACCTCCAAATTTAGGGCTGCACTGACTACAAGAACCTCAACTTGGGTACACCTTAAATATCCCAGGAAATATAAAAATGGTTCAAAACATTGTGGTACTTACGTACGATGGAATATCCCTCAGCCATGAAATCAATGTCATAAGACCAGTAGCAGCAAAGTGAGTGGATTCAGGTACGATGATTCTAAGTGAAATAAGTCACACAGAAAAAGAAACTTATCATAAGATATCACTTATGAAGATCCTGTAAACATGGCTACACGTGAACTGAGTTAGGAAAGAGAACAGAGTCTCACATTTAGAAAACACTCTTATGCCTGCATAAAGGGGATGGAGAGGTCGGGTGATGCATAAAACCAGAGTTTGATATAAGCACAGGGACCATTCCAAAAACCAAATTTGGAATAGAAAAGACCTACACCTTCCTCAGTGAAAGAGACTCAAAACCCCATATTTCCCGCAGAGGAATATATCTGACTAGTAAGAATCTTAAAACCTATGTATTGATATGTCTCCATAAGGGAATCAAGTGTGTCTAGAGTGGCATAAACATGGCAGCGAGAATCAGCTCAAACCCACTATAAAAAGGAATTTCAAAAGCAAAACCAAAAAACAGGGAAATTCTTTACAATTCCTTCAGGATGTCTGAGGAAACCTGGAAAGACCCTATCTACAATGACAGCTGGATGTGGCATAAGGCTGGACACTTGGGACTGAGAGGATTGGTGAGATTGGGTGAGCAAATGCAGACCCTTTCAAGCAATAATGCATGGCCCCCATTCCATGGGTCCCAACTCTCCAGGTTCAAGGGAATATTACTACAGCTATAACATGTACAGGAAACCTAGAGAATGGACACACTGTGAATACGAAAGGTTTCTAAAACTCAACGAATAGTCCCTCTCCTGGTGCTCCAGTTTGATTTTCCAACTGCCTTACTATAAATCTCCCAACTTGGAGAGACAGGCCCTTTAACCTACTGGTTTGCACAGGTTCCCAATTTGCCAGAGGATGGAAGGGACGAGGGAGAACCCATGAGAGAGGAGCTGTTAGGCATTTGGACGGGCACATGTCACTCTAATTTCCCGGCAGGAAGAAGAATTAACCAAAGTCTCAGCCACCCACCGGGAACCAGTATAGGACATGATCCAAAATTTTGGACTTGCGTTCAGCTCACAAAAAACGAGTTGAGAAATGGAGCTCAGGGGCACAGCAATTCACAAACTGGCAGAGTGATAAAGGACAACTATCGTCCAAAAATCTGTTGAGGGAAGTCAACGAGGCGGACTTGAAAGCGAGGCAAAATAGCAGGAAACAGATTTCAAGAGGTACCTTGGAATCGCCTGTAAAGCACAGGAAGAGGGGCACAACTTGGACAATGGTGCACTTGGCCAAAAAGGGCGTATGCGTTTTCTCCTGAATATATTCAGGAGAAAACGCATACGCCCTTTTTGGCCAAGCAAGCAAGGGGGCAATGCAAATCTGCACTACAAAGAAGTATCATTTCCCACCGGTCAAAAGGGACATCCACAAAATGTGTAAAAACCAGAAAGGCAAGACAGGCCCTGAGGAACTGGGAGCCTTGTTATGCTGATGGGTGGGATGTAAATTGCCAACTGCCTCACTGGAGGAGTGCATTGTGTTCCCTAAAACAAGTAAAAAACAGAGCTACAGAGCCAAGGCCACTTCCAGTCTAGGGAATATACCTTGGGAAAACTGAAAATCAATAAGAAAGAGCCACCTCCAAATTTAGGGCTGCACTGACTACAAGAACCTCAACTTGGGTACACCTTAAATATCCCAGGAAATATATAAATGGTTCAAAACATTGTGGTACTTACGTACGATGGAATATCCCTCAGCCATGAAATCAATGTCATAAGACCAGTAGCAACAAAGTGAGTGGATTCAGGTACGATGATTCTAAGTGAAATAAGTCACACAGAAAAAGTAACTTATCATAAGATATCACTTATGAAGATCCTGTAAACATGGCTACACGTGAACTGAGTTAGGAAAGAGAACAGAGTCTCACATTTAGAAAACACTCTTATGCCTGCATAAAGGGGAAGGAGAGGTGGGGTGATGCATAAAACCAGAGATTGATATAAGCACAGGGACCGTTCCAAAAACCAACTTTGGAATAGACAAGACCTACACCTTCCTCAGTGAAAGAGACTCAAAACCCCATATTTCCCGCAGAGGAATATATCTGACTAGTAAGAATCTTAAATCCTATGTATTGATATGTCTCCATAAGGGAATCAAGTGTGTCTAGAGTGGCATAAACATGGCAGCGAGAATCAGCTCAAACCCACTATAAAAAGGAATTTCAAAAGCAAAACCAAAAAACAGGGAAATTCTTTACAATTCCTTCAGGGTGTCTGAGGAAACCTGGAAAGACCCTATCTACAATGACAGCTGGATGTGGCATAAGGCTGGACACTTGGGACTGAGAGGATTGGTGAGATTGGGTGAGTGAATGCAGACCCTTTCAAGCAATAATGCATGGCCCCCATTCCATGGGTCCCAACTCTCCATGTTCAAGGGAATATTACTACAGCTATAACATGTACAGGAAACCTAGAGAATGGACACACTGTGAATACAAAAGGTTTCTAAAACTCAACGAATAGTCCCTCTCCTGGTGCTCCAGTTTGACTTTCCAACTGCCTTACTATCAATCTCCCAACTTGGAGAGACAGGCCCTTTAACCTCCTGGTTTGCACAGGTTCCCAATTTGGCAGAGGATGGAAGGGACGAGAGAGAACCCATGAGAGAGTAGCTGTTAGGCATTTGGACGGGCACATGTCACTCTAATTTCCCGGCAGGAAGAAGAATTAACCAAAGTCTCAGCCACCCACCGGGAACCAGTATAGGACATGATCCAAAATTTTGGACTTGCGTTCAGCTCACAAAAAACGAGTTGAGAAATGGAGCTCAGGGGCACAGCAATTCACAAACTGGCAGAGTGATAAAGGACAACTATCGTCCAAAAATCTGTTGAGGGAAGTCAACGAGGCGGACTTGAAAGCGAGGCAAAATAGCAGGAAACAGATTTCAAGAGGTACGTTGGAATCGCCTGTAAAGCACAGGAAGAGGGGCACAACTTGGACAATGGTGCACTTGGCCAAAAAGGGCGTATGCGTTTTCTCCTGAATATATTCAGGAGAAAACGCATACGCCCTTTTTGGCCAAGCAAGCAAGCGGGCAATGCAAATCTGCACTACAAAGAAGTATCACTTCCCACCGGTCAAAAGGGACATCCACAAAATGTGTAAAAACCAGAAAGGCAAGACAGGCCCTGGAGAACTGGGAGCCTTGTTATGCTGATGGGCGGGATGTAAATTGCCAACTGCCTCACTGGAGGAGTGCATTGTGTTCCCTAAAACAAGTAAACAACAGAGCTACAGAGCCAAGGCCACTTCCAGTCTAGGGAATATACCTTGGGAAAACTGAAAATCAATAAGAAAGAGCCACCTCCAAATTTAGGGCTGCACTGACTACAAGAACCTCAACTTGGGTACACCTTAAATATCCCAGGAAATATAAAAATGGTTCAAAACATTGTGGTACTTACGTATGATGGAATATCCCTCAGCCATGAAATCAATGTCATAAGACCAGTAGCAGCAAAGTGAGTGGATTCAGGTACGATGATTCTAAGTGAAATAAGTCACACAGAAAAAGAAACTTATCATAAGATATCACTTATGAAGATCCTGTAAACATGGCTACACGTGAACTGAGTTAGGAAAGAGAACAGAGTCTCACATTTAGAAAACACTCTTATGCCTGCATAAAGGGGAAGGAGAGGTGGGGTGCTGCATAAAACCAGAGTTTGATATATGCACAGGGACCGTTTCAAAAACCAACTTTGGAATTGACAAGACCGACACCTTCCTCAGTGAAAGAGACTCAAAACCCCATATTTCCCACAGAGGAATATATCTGACTAGTAAGAATCTTAAAACCTATGTATTGATATGTCTCCATAAGGGAATCAAGTGTGTCTAGAGTGGCATAAACATGGCAGCGAGAATCAGCTCAAACCCACTATAAAAAGGAATTTCAAAAGCAAAACCAAAAAACAGGGAAATTCTTTACAATTCCTTCAGGGTGTCTGAGGAAACCTGGAAAGACCCTATCTACAATGACAGCTGGATGTGGCATAAGGCTGGACACTTGGGACTGAGAGGATTGGTGAGATTGGGTGAGCAAATGCAGACCCTTTCAAGCAATAATGCATGGCCCCCATTCCATGGGTCCCAACTCTCCAGGTTCAAGGGAATATTACTACAGCTATAACATGTACAGGAAACCTAGAGAATGGACACACTGTGAATACGAAAGGTTTCTAAAACTCAACGAATAGTCCCTCTCCTGGTGCTCCAGTTTGACTTTCCAACTGCCTTACTATCAATCTCCCAACTTGGAGAGACAGGCCCTTTAACCTCCTGGTTTGCACAGGTTCCCAATTTGGCAGAGGATGGAAGGGACGAGAGAGAACCCATGAGAGAGTAGCTGTTAGGCATTTGGACGGGCACATGTCACTCTAATTTCCCGGCAGGAAGAAGAATTAACCAAAGTCTCAGCCACCCACCGGGAACCAGTATAGGATATGATCCAAAATTTTGGACTTGCATTCAGCTCACAAAAAACGAGTTGAGAAATGGAGCTCAGGGGCACAGCAATTCACAAACTGCCAGAGTGATAAAGGACAACTATCGTCCAAAAATCTGTTGAGGGAAGTCAACGAGGCGGACTTGAAAGCGAGGCAAAATAGCAGGAAACAGATTTCAAGAGGTACCTTGGAATTGCCTGTAAAGCACAGGAAGAGGGGCACAACTTGGACAATGGTGCACTTGGCCAAAAAGGGCGTATGCGTTTTCTCCTGAATATATTCAGGAGAAAACGCATACGCCCTTTTTGGCCAAGCAAGCAAGCGGGCAATGCAAATCTGCACTACAAAGAAGTATCATTTCCCACTGGTCAAAAGGGACATCCACAAAATGTGTAAAAACCAGAAAGGCAAGACAGGCCCTGGAGAACTGGGAGCCTTGTTATGCTGATGGGCGGGATGTAAACTGCCAACTGCCTCACTGGAGGAGTGCATTGTCTTCCCTAAAACAAGTAAACAACAGAGCTACAGAGCCAAGGCCACTTCCAGTCTAGGGAATATACCTTGGGAAAACTGAAAATCAATAAGAAAGAGCCACCTCCAAATTTAGGGCTGCACTGACTACAAGAACCTCAACTTGGGTACACCTTAAATATCCCAGGAAATATAAAAATGGTTCAAAACATTGTGGTACTTACGTAGGATGGAATATCCCTCAGCCATGAAATCAATGTCATAAGACCAGTAGCAGCAAAGTGAGTGGATTCAGGTACGATGATTCTAAGTGAAATAAGTCACACAGAAAAAGAAATTTATCATAAGATATCACTTATGAAGATCCTGTAAACATGGCTACACGTGAACTGAGTTAGGAAAGAGAACAGAGTCTCACATTTAGAAAACACTCTTATGCCTGCATAAAGGGGATGGAGAGGTGGGGTGATGCATAAAACCAGAGTTTGATATAAGCACAGGGACCGTTCCAAAAACCAACTTTGGAATAGACAAGACCTACACCTTCCTCAGTGAAAGAGACTCAAAACCCCATATTTCCCGCAGAGGAATATATCTGACTAGTAAGAATCTTAAAACCTATGTATTGATATGACTCCATAAGGGAATCAAGTGTGTCTAGAGTGGCATAAACATGGCAGCGAGAATCAGCTCAAACCCACTATAAAAAGGAATTTCAAAAGCAAAACCAAAAAACAGGGAAATTCTTTACAATTCCTTCAGGGTGTCTGAGGAAACCTGGAAAGACCCTATCTACAATGACAGCTGGATGTGGCATAAGGCTGGACACTTGGGACTGAGAGGATTGGTGAGATTGGGTGAGCAAATGCAGACCCTTTCAAGCAATAATGCATGGCCCCCATTCCATGGGTCCCAACTCTCCAGGTTCAAGGGAATATTACTACAGCTATAACATGTACAGGAAACCTAGAGAATGGACACACTGTGAATACGAAAGGTTTCTAAAACTCAACGAATAGTCCCTCCCCTGGTGCTCCAGTTTGACTTTCCAACTGCCTTACTATCAATCTCCCAACTTGGAGAGACAGGCCCTTTAACCTCCTGGTTTGCACAGGTTCCCAATTTGGCAGAGGATGGAAGGGACGAGGGAGAACCCATGAGAGAGTAGCTGTTAGGCATTTGGACGGGCACATGTCACTCTAATTTCCCGGCAGGAAGAAGAATTAACCAAAGTCTCATCCACCCACCGGGAACCAGGATAGGACATGATCCAAAATTTTCGACTTGCGTTCAGCTCACAAAAAACGAGTTGAGAAATGGAGCTCAGGGGCACAGCAATTCACAAACTGGCAGAGTGATAAAGGACAACTATCGTCCAAAAATCTGTTGAGGGAAGTCAACGAGGCGGACTTGAAAGCGAGGCAAAATAGCAGGAAACAGATTTCAAGAGGTACCTTGGAATTGCCTGTAAAGCACAGGAAGAGGGGCACAACTTGGACAATGGTGCACTTGGCCAAAAAGGGCGTATGCGTTTTCTCCTGAATATATTCAGGAGAAAACGCATACGCCCTTTTTGGCCAAGCAAGCAAGCGGGCAATGCAAATCTGCACTACAAAGAAGTATCATTTCCCAACGGTCAAAAGGGACATTCCCAAAATGTGTAAAAACCAGAAAGGCAAGACAGGCCCTGGAGAACTGGGAGCCTTGTTATGCTGATGGGCGGGATGTAAACTGCCAACTGCCTCACTGGAGGAGTGCATTGTGTTCCCTAAAACAAGTAAACAACAGAGCTACAGAGCCAAGGCCACTTCCAGTCTAGGGAATATACCTTGGGAAAACTGAAAATCAATAAGAAAGAGCCACCTCCAAATTTAGGGCTGCACTGACTACAAGAACCTCAACTTGGGTACACCTTAAATATCCCAGGAAATATAAAAATGGTTCAAAACATTGTGGTACTTACGTACGATGGAATATCCCTCAGCGATGAAATCAATGTCATAAGACCAGTAGCAGCAAAGTGAGTGGATTCAGGTACGATGATTCTAAGTGAAATAAGTCACACAGAAAAAGAAACTTATCATAAGATATCACTTATGAAGATCCTGTAAACATGGCTACACGTGAACTGAGTTAGGAAAGAGAACAGAGTCTCACATTTAGAAAACACTCTTATGCCTGCATAAAGGGGATGGAGAGGTGGGGTGATGCATAAAACCAGAGTTTGATATAAGCACAGGGACCGTTCCAAAAACCAACTTTGGAATAGACAAGACCTACACCTTCCTCAGTGAAAGAGACTCAAAACCCCATATTTCCCGCAGAGGAATATATCTGACTAGTAAGAATCTTAAAACCTATGTATTGATATGACTCCATAAGGGAATCAAGTGTGTCTAGAGTGGCATAAACATGGCAGCGAGAATCAGCTCAAACCCACTATAAAAAGGAACTTCAAAAGCAAAACCAAAAAACAGGGAAATTCTTTACAATTCCTTCAGGGTGTCTGAGGAAACCTGGAAAGACCCTATCTACAATGACAGCTGGATGTGGCATAAGGCTGGACACTTGGGACTGAGAGGATTGGTGAGATTGGGTGAGCAAATGCAGACCCTTTCAAGCAATAATGCATGGCCCTCATTCCATGGGTCCCAACTCTCCAGGTTCAAGGGAATATTACTACAGCTATAACATGTACAGGAAACCTAGAGAATGGACACACTGTGAATACGAAAGGTTTCTAAAACTCAACGAATAGTCCCTCTCCTGGTGCTCCAGTTTGACTTTCCAACTGCCTTACTATGAATCTCCCAACTTGGAGAGACAGGCCCTTTAACCTCCTGGTTTGCACAGGTTCCCAATTTGGCAGAGGATGGAAGGGATGAGGGAGAACCCATGAGAGAGTAGCTGTTAGGCATTTGGACGGGCACATGTCACTCTAATTTCCCGGCAGGAAGAAGAATTAACCAAAGTCTCATCCACCCACCGGGAACCAGTATAGGACATGATCCAAAATTTTCGACTTGCGTTCAGCTCAGAAAAAACGAGTTGAGAAATGGAGCTCAGGGGCACAGCAATTCACAAACTGGCAGAGTGATAAAGGACAACTATCGTCCAAAAATCTGTTGAGGGAAGTCAACGAGGCGGACTTGAAAGCGAGGCAAAATAGCAGGAAACAGATTTCAAGAGGTACCTTGGAATCGCCTGTAAAGCACAGGAAGAGGGGCACAACTTGGACAATGGTGCACTTGGCCAAAAAGGGCGTATGCGTTTTCTCCTGAATATATTCAGGAGAAAACGCATACGCCCTTTTTGGCCAAGCAAGCAAGCGGGCAATGCAAATCTGCACTACAAAGAAGTATCATTTCCCATCGGTCAAAAGGGACATCCACAAAATGTGTAAAAACCAGAAAGGCAAGACAGGCCCTGGAGAACTGGGAGCCTTGTTATGCTGATGGGCGGGATGTAAATTGCCAACTGCCTCACTGGAGGAGTGCATTGTGTTCCCTAAAACAAGTAAACAACAGAGCTACAGAGCCAAGGCCACTTCCAGTCTAGGGAATATACCTTGGGAAAACTGAAAATCAATAAGAAAGAGCCACCTCCAAATTTAGGGCTGCACTGACTACAAGAACCTCAACTTGGGTACACCTTAAATATCCCAGGAAATATAAAAATGGTTCAAAACATTGTGGTACTTACGTAGGATGGAATATCCCTCACCCATGAAATCAATTTCATAAGACCAGTAGCAGCAAAGTGAGTGGATTCAGGTACGATGATTCTAAGTGAAATAAGTCACACAGAAAAAGAAACTTATCATAAGATATCACTTATGAAGATCCTGTAAACATGGCTACACGTGAACTGAGTTAGGAAAGAGAACAGAGTCTCACATTTAGAAAACACTCTTATGCCTGCATAAAGGGGAAGGAGAGGTGGGGTGATGCATAAAACCAGAGTTTGATATAAGCACAGGGACCGTTTCAAAAACCAACTTTGGAACTGACAAGACCGACACCTTCCTCAGTGAAAGAGACTCAAAACCCCATATTTCCCGCAGAGGAATATATCTGACTAGTAAGAATCTTAAAACCTATGTATTGATATGTCTCCATAAGGGAATCAAGTGTGTCTAGAGTGGCATAAACATGGCAGCGAGTATCAGCTCAAACCCACTATAAAAAGGAATTTCAAAAGCAAAACCAAAAAACAGGGAAATTCTTTACAATTCCTTCAGGGTGTCTGAGGAAACCTGGAAAGACCCTATCTACAATGACAGCTGGATGTGGCATAAGGCTGGACACTTGGGACTGAGAGGATTGGTGAGATTGGGTGAGCAAATGCAGACCCTTTCAAGCAATAATGCATGGCCCCCATTCCATGGGTCCCAAATCTCCAGGTTCAAGGGAATATTACTACAGCTATAACATGTACAGGAAACCTAGAGAATGGACACACTGTGAATACGAAAGGTTTCTAAAACTCAACGAATAGTCCCTCTCCTGGTGCTCCAGTTTGACTTTCCAACTGCCTTACTATCAATCTCCCAACTTGGAGAGACAGGCCCTTTAACCTCCTGGTTTGCACAGGTTCCCAATTTGGCAGAGGATGGAAGGGACGAGGGAGAACCCATGAGAGAGTAGCTGTTAGGCATTTGGACGGGCACATGTCACTCTAATTTCCCGGCAGGTAGAAGAATTAACCAAAGTCTCAGCCACCCACCGGGAACCAGTATAGGACATGATCCAAAATTTTGGACTTGTGTTCAGCTCAGAAAAAACGAGTTGAGAAATGGAGCTCAGGGGCACAGCAATTCACAAACTGGCAGAGTGATAAAGGACAACTATCGTCCAAAAATCTGTTGAGGGAAGTCAACGAGGCGGACTTGAAAGCGAGGCAAAATAGCAGGAAACAGATTTCAAGAGGTACCTTGGAATCGCCTGTAAAGCACAGGAAGAGGGGCACAACTTGGACAATGGTGCACTTGGCCAAAAAGGGCGTATGCGTTTTCTCCTGAATATATTTAGGAGAAAACGCATACGCCCTTTTTGGCCAAGCAAGCAAGCGGGCAATGCAAATCTGCACTACAAAGAAGTATCACTTCCCACCGGTCAAAAGGGACATCCACAAAATGTGTAAAAACCAGAAAGGCAAGACAGGCCCTGGAGAACTGGGAGCCTTGTTATGCTGATGGGCGGGATGTAAATTGCCATCTGCCTCACTGGAAGAGTGCAATGTGTTCCCTAAAACAAGTAAACAACAGAGCTACAGAGCCAAGGCCACTTCCAGTCTAGGGAATATACCTTGGGAAAACTGAAAATCAATAAGAAAGAGCCACCTCCAAATTTAGGGCTGCACTGACTACAAGAACCTCAACTTGGGTACACCTTAAATATCCCAGGAAATATAAAAATGGTTCAAAACATTGTGGTACTTACGTACGATGGAATATCCCTCAGCCATGAAATCAATGTCATAAGACCAGTAGCAGCAAAGTGAGTGGATTCAGGTACGATGATTCTAAGTGAAATAAGTCACACAGAAAAAGAAACTTATCATAAGATATCACTTATGAAGATCCTGTAAACATGGCTACACGTGAACTGAGTTAGGAAAGAGAACAGAGTCTCACATTTAGAAAACACTCTTATGCCTGCATAAAGGGGAAGGAGAGGTGGGGTGATGCATAAAACCAGAGTTTGATATAAGCACAGGGACCGTTTCAAAAACCAACTTTGGAATTGACAAGACCGACACCTTCCTCAGTGAAAGAGACTCAAAACCCCATATTTCCCACAGAGGAATATATCTGACTAGTAAGAATCTTAAAACCTATGTATTGATATGTCTCCATAAGGGAATCAAGTGTGTCTAGAGTGGCATAAACATGGCAGCGAGAATCAGCTCAAACCCAGTATAAAAAGGAATTTCAAAAGCAAAACCAAAAAACAGGGAAATTCTTTACAATTCCTTCAGGGTGTCTGAGGAAACCTGGAAAGACCCTATCTACAATGACAGCTGGATGTGGCATAAGGCTGGACACTTGGGACTGAGAGGATTGGTGAGATTGGGTGAGCAAATGCAGACCCTTTCAAGCAATAATGCATGGCCCCCATTCCATGGGTCCCAACTCTCCAGGTTCAAGGGAATATTACTACAGCTATAACATGTACAGGAAACCTAGAGAATGGACACACTGTGAATACGAAAGGTTTCTAAAACTCAACGAATAGTCCCTCTCCTGGTGCTCCAGTTTGACATTCCACCTGCCTTACTATCAATCTCCCAACTTGGAGAGACAGGCCCTTTAACCTCCTGGTTTGCACAGGTTCCCAATTTGGCAGAGGATGGAAGGGACGAGGGAGAACCCATGAGAGAGTAGCTGTTAGGCATTTGGACGGGCACATGTCACTCTAATTTCCCGGCAGGAAGAAGAATTAACCAAAGTCTCAGCCACCCACCGGGAACCAGTATAGGACATGATCCAAAATTTTGGACTTGCGTTCAGCTCACAAAAAACGAGTTGAGAAATGGAGCTCAGGGGCACAGCAATTCACAAACTGGCAGAGTGATAAAGGACAACTATCGTCCTAAAATCTGTTGAGGGAAGTCAACGAGGCGGACTTGAAAGTGAGGCAAAATAGCAGGAAACAGATTTCAAGAGGTACCTTGGAATCGCCTGTAAAGCACAGGAAGAGGGGCACAACTTGGACAATGGTGCACTTGGCCAAAAAGGGCGTATGCGTTTTCTCCTGAATATATTCAGGAGAAAACGCATACGCCCTTTTTGGCCAAGCAAGCAAGCGGGCAATGCAAATCTGCACTACAAAGAAGTATCACTTCCCACCAGTAAAAAGGGACATCCACAAAATGTGTAAAAACCAGAAAGGCAAGACAGGCCCTGGAGAACTGGGAGCCTTGTTATGCTGATGGGCGGGATGTAAATGGCCAACTGCCTCACTGGAGGAGTGCATTGTGTTCCCTAAAACAAGTAAACAACAGAGCTACAGAGCCAAGGACACTTCCAGTCTAGGGAATATACCTTGGGAAAACTGAAAATCAATAAGAAAG
The DNA here is from genome assembly GCF_025265405.1 of Mesoplodon densirostris. Lineage (NCBI taxonomy): Eukaryota > Metazoa > Chordata > Mammalia > Artiodactyla > Ziphiidae > Mesoplodon > Mesoplodon densirostris. Next base: position 184,609,126 of record NC_082663.1, on the reverse strand, counting down.
AGCCACCTCCAAATTTAGGGCTGCACTGACTACAAGAACCTCAACTTGGGTACACCTTAAATATCCCAGGAAATATAAAAATGGTTCAAAACATTGTGGTACTTACGTAGGATGGAATATCCCTCAGCCATGAAATCAATGTCATAAGACCAGTAGCAGCAAAGTGAGTGGATTCAGGTACGATGATTCTAAGTGAAATAAGTCACACAGAAAAAGAAACTTATCATAAGATATCACTTATGAAGATCCTGTAAACATGGCTACACGTGAACTGAGTTAGGAAAGAGAACAGAGTCTCACATTTAGAAAACACTCTTATGCCTGCATAAAGGGGAAGGAGAGGTGGGGTGATGCATAAAACCAGAGTTTGATATAAGCACAGGGACCGTTTCAAAAACCAACTTTGGAACTGACAAGACCGACACCTTCCTCAGTGAAAGAGACTCAAAGCCCCATATTTCCCGCAGAGGAATATATCTGACTAGTAAGAATCTTAAAACCTATGTATTGATATGTCTCCATAAGGGAATCAAGTGTGTCTAGAGTGGCATAAACATGGCAGCGAGTATCAGCTCAAACCCACTATAAAAAGGAATTTCAAAAGCAAAACCAAAAAACAGGGAAATTCTTTACAATTCCTTCAGGGTGTCTGAGGAAACCTGGAAAGACCCTATCTACAATGACAGCTGGATGTGGCATAAGGCTGGACACTTGGGACTGAGAGGATTGGTGAGATTGGGTGAGCAAATGCAGACCCTTTCAAGCAATAATGCATGGCCCCCATTCCATGGGTCCCAACTCTCCAGGTTCAAGGGAATATTACTACAGCTATAACATGTACAGGAAACCTAGAGAATGGACACACTGTGAATACGAAAGGTTTCTAAAACTCAACGAATAGTCCCTCTCCTGGTGCTCCAGTTTGACTTTCCAACTGCCTTACTATCAATCTCCCAACTTGGAGAGACAGGCCCTTTAACCTCCTGGTTTGCACAGGTTCCCAATTTGGCAGAGGATGGAAGGGACGAGGGAGAACCCATGAGAGAGTAGCTGTTAGGCATTTGGACGGACACATGTCACTCTAATTTCCCGGCAGGAAGAAGAATTAACCAAAGTCTCAGCCACCCACCGGGAACCAGTATAGGACATGATCCAAAATTTTGGACTTGTGTTCAGCTCAGAAAAAACGAGTTGAGAAATGGAGCTCAGGGGCACAGCAATTCACAAACTGGCAGAGTGATAAAGGACAACTATCGTCCAAAAATCTGTTGAGGGAAGTCAACGAGGCGGACTTGAAAGCGAGGCAAAATAGCAGGAAACAGATTTCAAGAGGTACCTTGGAATCGCCTGTAAAGCACAGGAAGAGGGGCACAACTTGGACAATGGTGCACTTGGCCAAAAAGGGCGTATGCGTTTTCTCCTGAATATATTCAGGAGAAAACGCATACGCCCTTTTTGGCCAAGCAAGCAAGCGGGCAATGCAAATCTGCACTACAAAGAAGTATCACTTCCCACCGGTCAAAAGGGACATCCACAAAATGTGTAAAAACCAGAAAGGCAAGACAGGCCCTGGAGAACTGGGAGCCTTGTTATGCTGATGGGCGGGATGTAAATGGCCAACTGCCTCACTGGAGGAGTGCATTGTGTTCCCTAAAACAAGTAAACAACAGAGCTACAGAGCCAAGGACACTTCCAGTCTAGGGAATATACCTTGGGAAAACTGAAAATCAATAAGAAAGAGCCACCTCCAAATTTAGGGCTGCACTGACTACAAGAACCTCAACTTGGGTACACCTTAAATATCCCAGGAAATATAAAAATGGTTCAAAACATTGTGGTACTTACGTAGGATGGAATATCCCTCAGCCATGAAATCAATGTCATAAGACCAGTAGCAGCAAAGTGAGTGGATTCAGGTACGATGATTCTAAGTGAAATAAGTCACACAGAAAAAGAAACTTATCATAAGATATCACTTATGAAGATCCTGTAAACATGGCTACACGTGAACTGAGTTAGGAAAGAGAACAGAGTCTCACATTTAGAAAACACTCTTATGCCTGCATAAAGGGGAAGGAGAGGTGGGGTGATGCATAAAACCAGAGTTTGATATAAGCACAGGGACCGTTTCAAAAACCAACTTTGGAACTGACAAGACCGACACCTTCCTCAGTGAAAGAGACTCAAAGCCCCATATTTCCCGCAGAGGAATATATCTGACTAGTAAGAATCTTAAAACCTATGTATTGATATGTCTCCATAAGGGAATCAAGTGTGTCTAGAGTGGCATAAACATGGCAGCGAGTATCAGCTCAAACCCACTATAAAAAGGAATTTCAAAAGCAAAACCAAAAAACAGGGAAATTCTTTACAATTCCTTCAGGGTGTCTGAGGAAACCTGGAAAGACCCTATCTACAATGACAGCTGGATGTGGCATAAGGCTGGACACTTGGGACTGAGAGGATTGGTGAGATTGGGTGAGCAAATGCAGACCCTTTCAAGCAATAATGCATGGCCCCCATTCCATGGGTCCCAACTCTCCAGGTTCAAGGGAATATTACTACAGCTATAACATGTACAGGAAACCTAGAGAATGGACACACTGTGAATACGAAAGGTTTCTAAAACTCAACGAATAGTCCCTCTCCTGGTGCTCCAGTTTGACTTTCCAACTGCCTTACTATCAATCTCCCAACTTGGAGAGACAGGCCCTTTAACCTCCTGGTTTGCACAGGTTCCCAATTTGGCAGAGGATGGAAGGGACGAGGGAGAACCCATGAGAGAGTAGCTGTTAGGCATTTGGACGGACACATGTCACTCTAATTTCCCGGCAGGAAGAAGAATTAACCAAAGTCTCAGCCACCCACCGGGAACCAGTATAGGACATGATCCAAAATTTTGGACTTGTGTTCAGCTCAGAAAAAACGAGTTGAGAAATGGAGCTCAGGGGCACAGCAATTCACAAACTGGCAGAGTGATAAAGGACAACTATCGTCCAAAAATCTGTTGAGGGAAGTCAACGAGGCGGACTTGAAAGCGAGGCAAAATAGCAGGAAACAGATTTCAAGAGGTACCTTGGAATCGCCTGTAAAGCACAGGAAGAGGGGCACAACTTGGACAATGGTGCACTTGGCCAAAAAGGGCGTATGCGTTTTCTCCTGAATATATTCAGGAGAAAACGCATACGCCCTTTTTGGCCAAGCAAGCAAGCGGGCAATGCAAATCTGCACTACAAAGAAGTATCACTTCCCACCGGTCAAAAGGGACATCCACAAAATGTGTAAAAACCAGAAAGGCAAGACAGGCCCTGGAGAACTGGGAGCCTTGTTATGCTGATGGGCGGCATGTAAATTGCCAACTGCCTCACTGGAAGAGTGCATTGTGTTCCCTAAAACAAGTAAACAACAGAGCTACAGAGCCAAGGCCACTTCCAGTCTAGGGAATATACCTTGGGAAAACTGAAAATCAATAAGAAAGTGCCACCTCAAAATTTACGGCTGCACTGACTACAAGAACCTCAACTTGGGTACACCTTAAATATCCCAGGAAATATAAAAATGGTTCAAAACATTGTGGTACTTACGTAGGATGGAATATCCCTCAGCCATGAAATCAATGTCATAAGACCAGTAGCAGCAAAGTGAGTGGATTCAGGTACGATGATTCTAAGTGAAATAAGTCACACAGAAAAAGAAACTTATCATAAGATATCACTTATGAAGATCCTGTAAACATGGCTACACGTGAACTGAGTTAGGAAAGAGAACAGAGTCTCACATTTAGAAAACACTCTTATGCCTGCATAAAGGGGAAGGAGAGGTGGGGTGATGCATAAAACCAGAGTTTGATATAAGCACAGGGACCGTTTCAAAAACCAACTTTGGAACTGACAAGACCGACACCTTCCTCAGTGAAAGAGACTCAAAACCCCATATTTCCCGCAGAGGAATATATCTGACTAGTAAGAATCTTAAAACCTATGTATTGATATGTCTCCATAAGGGAATCAAGTGTGTCTAGAGTGGCATAAACATGGCAGCGAGTATCAGCTCAAACCCACTATAAAAAGGAATTTCAAAAGCAAAACCAAAAAACAGGGAAATTCTTTACAATTCCTTCAGGGTGTCTGAGGAAACCTGGAAAGACCCTATCTACAATGACAGCTGGATGTGGCATAAGGCTGGACACTTGGGACTGAGAGGATTGGTGAGATTGGGTGAGCAAATGCAGACCCTTTCAAGCAATAATGCATGGCCCCCATTCCATGGGTCCCAACTCTCCAGGTTCAAGGGAATATTACTACAGCTATAACATGTACAGGAAACCTAGAGAATGGACACACTGTGAATACGAAAGGTTTCTAAAACTCAACGAATAGTCCCTCTCCTGGTGCTCCAGTTTGACTTTCCAACTGCCTTACTATCAATCTCCCAACTTGGAGAGACAGGCCCTTTAACCTCCTGGTTTGCACAGGTTCCCAATTTGGCAGAGGATGGAAGGGACGAGGGAGAACCCATGAGAGAGTAGCTGTTAGGCATTTGGACGGACACATGTCACTCTAATTTCCCGGCAGGAAGAAGAATTAACCAAAGTCTCAGCCACCCACCGGGAACCAGTATAGGACATGATCCAAAATTTTGGACTTGTGTTCAGCTCAGAAAAAACGAGTTGAGAAATGGAGCTCAGGGGCACAGCAATTCACAAACTGGCAGAGTGATAAAGGACAACTATCGTCCAAAAATCTGTTGAGGGAAGTCAACGAGGCGGACTTGAAAGCGAGGCAAAATAGCAGGAAACAGATTTCAAGAGGTACCTTGGAATCGCCTGTAAAGCACAGGAAGAGGGGCACAACTTGGACAATGGTGCACTTGGCCAAAAAGGGCGTATGCGTTTTCTCCTGAATATATTCAGGAGAAAACGCATACGCCCTTTTTGGCCAAGCAAGCAAGCGGGCAATGCAAATCTGCACTACAAAGAAGTATCACTTCCCACCGGTCAAAAGGGACATCCACAAAATGTGTAAAAACCAGAAAGGCAAGACAGGCCCTGGAGAACTGGGAGCCTTGTTATGCTGATGGGCGGGATGTAAATTGCCAACTGCCTCACTGGAAGAGTGCATTGTGTTCCCTAAAACAAGTAAACAACAGAGCTACAGAGCCAAGGCCACTTCCAGTCTAGGGAATATACCTTGGGAAAACTGAAAATCAATAAGAAAGTGCCACCTCCAAATTTAGGGCTGCACTGACTACAAGAACCTCAACTTGGGTACACCTTAAATATCCCAGGAAATATAAAAATGGTTCAAAACATTGTGGTACTTACGTACGATGGAATATCCCTCAGCCATGAAATCAATGTCATAAGACCAGTAGCAGCAAAGTGAGTGGATTCAGGTACGATGATTCTAAGTGAAATAAGTCACACAGAAAAAGAAACTTATCATAAGATATCACTTATGAAGATCCTGTAAACATGGCTACTCGTGAATTGAGTTAGGAAAGAGAACAGAGTCTCACATTTAGAAAACACTCTTATGCCTGCATAAAGGGGAAGGAGAGGTGGGGTGATGCATAAAACCAGAGTTTGATATAAGCACAGGGACCGTTTCAAAAACCAACTTTGGAACTGACAAGACCGACACCTTCCTCAGTGAAAGAGACTCAAAGCCCCATATTTCCCGCAGAGGAATATATCTGACTAGTAAGAATCTTAAAACCTATGTATTGATATGTCTCCATAAGGGAATCAAGTGTGTCTAGAATGGCATAAACATGGCAGCGAGTATCAGCTCAAACCCACTATAAAAAGGAATTTCAAAAGCAAAACCAAAAAACAGGGAAATTCTTTACAATTCCTTCAGGGTGTCTGAGGAAACCTGGAAAGACCCTATCTACAATGACAGCTGGATGTGGCATAAGGCTGGACACTTGGGACTGAGAGGATTGGTGAGATTGGGTGAGCAAATGCAGACCCTTTCAAGCAATAATGCATGGCCCCCATTCCATGGGTCCCAACTCTCCAGGTTCAAGGGAATATTACTACAGCTATAACATGTACAGGAAACCTAGAGAATGGACACACTGTGAATACGAAAGGTTTCTAAAACTCAACGAATAGTCCCTCTCCTGGTGCTCCAGTTTGACTTTCCAACTGCCTTACTATCAATCTCCCAACTTGGAGAGACAGGCCCTTTAACCTCCTGGTTTGCACAGGTTCCCAATTTGGCAGAGGATGGAAGGGACGAGGGAGAACCCATGAGAGAGTAGCTGTTAGGCATTTGGACGGACACATGTCACTCTAATTTCCCGGCAGGAAGAAGAATTAACCAAAGTCTCAGCCACCCACCGGGAACCAGTATAGGACATGATCCAAAATTTTGGACTTGCGTTCAGCTCAGAAAAAACGAGTTGAGAAATGGAGCTCAGGGGCACAGCAATTCACAAACTGGCAGAGTGATAAAGGACAACTATCGTCCAAAAATCTGTTGAGGGAAGTCAACGAGGCGGACTTGAAAGCGAGGCAAAATAGCAGGAAACAGATTTCAAGAGGTACCTTGGAATCGCCTGTAAAGCACAGGAAGAGGGGCACAACTTGGACAATGGTGCACTTGGCCAAAAAGGGCGTATGCGTTTTCTCCTGAATATATTCAGGAGAAAACGCATACGCCCTTTTTGGCCAAGCAAGCAAGCGGGCAATGCAAATCTGCACTACAAAGTAGTATCACTTCCCACCGGTCAAAAGGGACATCCACAAAATGTGTAAAAACCAGAAAGGCAAGACAGGCCCTGGAGAACTGGGAGCCTTGTTATGCTGATGGGCGGGATGTAAATTGCCAACTGCCTCACTGGAAGAGTGCATTGTGTTCCCTAAAACAAGTAAACAACAGAGCTACAGAGCCAAGGCCACTTCCAGTCTAGGGAATATACCTTGGGAAAACTGAAAATCAATAAGAAAGTGCCACCTCCAAATTTAGGGCTGCACTGACTACAAGAACCTCAACTTGGGTACACCTTAAATATCCCAGGAAATATAAAAATGGTTCAAAACATTGTGGTACTTACGTAGGATGGAATATCCCTCAGCCATGAAATCAATGTCATAAGACCAGTAGCAGCAAAGTGAGTGGATTCAGGTACAATGATTCTAAGTGAAATAAGTCACACAGAAAAAGAAACTTATCATAAGATATCACTTATGAAGATCCTGTAAACATGTCTACACGTGAACTGAGTTAGGAAAGAGAACAGAGTCTCACATTTAGAAAACACTCTTATGCCTGCATAAAGGGGAAGGAGAGGTGGGGTGATGCATAAAACCAGAGTTTGATATAAGCACAGGGACCGTTTCAAAAACCAACTTTGGAACTGACAAGACCGACACCTTCCTCAGTGAAAGAGACTCAAAACCCCATATTTCCCGCAGAGGAATATATCTGACTAGTAAGAATCTTAAAACCTATGTATTGATATGTCTCCATAAGGGAATCAAGTGTGTCTAGAGTGGCATAAACATGGCAGCGAGTATCAGCTCAAACCCACTATAAAAAGGAATTTCAAAAGCAAAACCAAAAAACAGGGAAATTCTTTACAATTCCTTCAGGGTGTCTGAGGAAACCTGGAAAGACCCTATCTACAATGACAGCTGGATGTGGCATAAGGCTGGACACTTGGGACTGAGAGGATTGGTGAGATTGGGTGAGCAAATGCAGACCCTTTCAAGCAATAATGCATGGCCCCCATTCCATGGGTCCCAACTCTCCAGGTTCAAGGGAATATTACTACAGCTATAACATGTACAGGAAACCTAGAGAATGGACACACTGTGAATACGAAAGGTTTCTAAAACTCAACGAATAGTCCCTCTCCTGGTGCTCCAGTTTGACTTTCCAACTGCCTTACTATCAATCTCCCAACTTGGAGAGACAGGCCCTTTAACCTCCTGGTTTGCACAGGTTCCCAATTTGGCAGAGGATGGAAGGGACGAGGGAGAACCCATGAGAGAGTAGCTGTTAGGCATTTGGACGGACACATGTCACTCTAATTTCCCGGCAGGAAGAAGAATTAACCAAATTCTCAGCCACCACCGGGAACCAGTATAGGACATGATCCAAAATTTTGGACTTGTGTTCAGCTCAGAAAAAACGAGTTGAGAAATGGAGCTCAGGGGCACAGCAATTCACAAACTGGCAGAGTGATAAAGGACAACTATCGTCCAAAAATCTGTTGAGGGAAGTCAACGAGGCGGACTTGAAAGCGAGGCAAAATAGCAGGAAACAGATTTCAAGAGGTACCTTGGAATCGCCAGTAAAGCACAGGAAGAGGGGCACAACTTGGACAATGGTGCACTTGGCCAAAAAGGGCGTATGCGTTTTCTCCTGAATATATTCAGGAGAAAACGCATACGCCCTTTTTGGCCAAGCAAGCAAGCGGGCAATGCAAATCTGCACTACAAAGAAGTATCACTTCCCACCGGTCAAAAGGGACATCCACAAAATGTGTAAAAACCAGAAAGGCAAGACAGGCCCTGGAGAACTGGGAGCCTTGTTATGCTGATGGGCGGCATGTAAATTGCCAACTGCCTCACTGGAAGAGTGCATTGTGTTCCCTAAAACAAGTAAACAACAGAGCTACAGAGCCAAGGCCACTTCCAGTCTAGGGAATATACCTTGGGAAAACGGAAAATCAATAAGAAAGTGCCACCTCCAAATTTAGGGCTGCACTGACTACAAGAACCTCAACTTGGGTACACCTTAAATATCCCAGGAAATATAAAAATGGTTCAAAACATTGTGGTACTTACGTACGATGGAATATCCCTCAGCCATGAAATCAATGTCATAAGACCAGTAGCAGCGAAGTGAGTGGATTCAGGTACGATGATTCTAAGTGAAAAAAGTCACACAGAAAAAGAAACTTATCATAAGATATCACTTATGAAGATCCTGTAAACATGGCTACTCGTGAATTGAGTTAGGAAAGAGAACAGAGTCTCACATTTAGAAAACACTCTTATGCCTGCATAAAGGGGAAGGAGAGGTGGGGTGATGCATAAAACCAGAGTTTGATATAAGCACAGGGACCGTTTCAAAAACCAACTTTGGAATTGACAAGACCGACACCTTCCTCAGTGAAAGAGACTCAAAACCCCATATTTCCCACAGAGGAATATATCTGACTAGTAAGAATCTTAAAACCTATGTATTGATATGTCTCCATAAGGGAATCAAGTGTGTCTAGAGTGGCATAAACATGGCAGCGAGAATCAGCTCAAACCCAGTATAAAAAGGAATTTCAAAAGCAAAACCAAAAAACAGGGAAATTCTTTACAATTCCTTCAGGGTGTCTGAGGAAACCTGGAAAGACCCTATCTACAATGACAGCTGGATGTGGCATAAGGCTGGACACTTGGGACTGAGAGGATTGGTGAGATTGGGTGAGCAAATGCAGACCCTTTCAAGCAATAATGCATGGCCCCCATTCCATGGGTCCCAACTCTCCAGGTTCAAGGGAATATTACTACAGCTATAACATGTACAGGAAACCTAGAGAATGGACACACTGTGAATACGAAAGGTTTCTAAAACTCAACGAATAGTCCCTCTCCTGGTGCTCCAGTTTGACTTTCCAACTGCCTTACTATCAATCTCCCAACTTGGAGAGACAGGCCCTTTAACCTCCTGGTTTGCACAGGTTCCCAATTTGGCAGAGGATGGAAGGGACGAGGGAGAACCCATGAGAGAGTAGCTGTTAGGCATTTGGACGGTCACATGTCACTCTAATTTCCCGGCAGGAAGAAGAATTAACCAAAGTCTCAGCCACCCACCGGGAACCAGTATAGGACATGATCCAAAATTTTGGACTTGCGTTCAGCTCACAAAGAACGAGTTGAGAAATGGAGCTCAGGGGCACAGCAATTCACAAACTGGCAGAGTGATAAAGGACAACTATCGTCCTAAAATCTGTTGAGGGAAGTCAACGAGGCGGACTTGAAAGTGAGGCAAAATAGCAGGAAACAGATTTCAAGAGGTACCTTGGAATCGCCTGTAAAGCACAGGAAGAGGGGCACAACTTGGACAATGGTGCACTTGGCCAAAAAGGGCGTATGCGTTTTCTCCTGAATATATTCAGGAGAAAACGCATACGCCCTTTTTGGCCAAGCAAGCAAGCGGGCAATGCAAATCTGCACTACAAAGAAGTATCACTTCCCACCAGTAAAAATGGACATCCACAAAATGTGTAAAAACCAGAAAGGCAAGACAGGCCCTGGAGAACTGGGAGCCTTGTTATGCTGATGGGCGGGATGTAAATGGCCAACTGCCTCACTGGAGGAGTGCATTGTGTTCCCTAAAACAAGTAAACAACAGAGCTACAGAGCCAAGGACACTTCCAGTCTAGGGAATATACCTTGGGAAAACTGAAAATCAATAAGAAAGAGCCACCTCCAAATTTAGGGCTGCACTGACTACAAGAACCTCAACTTGGGTACACCTTAAATATCCCAGGAAATATAAAAATGGTTCAAAACATTGTGGTACTTACGTAGGATGGAATATCCCTCAGCCATGAAATCAATGTCATAAGACCAGTAGCAGCAAAGTGAGTGGATTCAGGTACGATGATTCTAAGTGAAATAAGTCACACAGAAAAAGAAACTTATCATAAGATATCACTTATGAAGATCCTGTAAACATGGCTACACGTGAACTGAGTTAGGAAAGAGAACAGAGTCTCACATTTAGAAAACACTCTTATGCCTGCATAAAGGGGAAGGAGAGGTGGGGTGATGCATAAAACCAGAGTTTGATATAAGCACAGGGACCGTTTCAAAAACCAACTTTGGAACTGACAAGACCGACACCTTCCTCAGTGAAAGAGACTCAAAGCCCCATATTTCCCGCAGAGGAATATATCTGACTAGTAAGAATCTTAAAACCTATGTATTGATATGTCTCCATAAGGGAATCAAGTGTGTCTAGAGTGGCATAAACATGGCAGCGAGTATCAGCTCAAACCCACTATAAAAAGGAATTTCAAAAGCAAAACCAAAAAACAGGGAAATTCTTTACAATTCCTTCAGGGTGTCTGAGGAAACCTGGAAAGACCCTATCTACAATGACAGCTGGATGTGGCATAAGGCTGGACACTTGGGACTGAGAGGATTGGTGAGATTGGGTGAGCAAATGCAGACCCTTTCAAGCAATAATGCATGGCCCCCATTCCATGGGTCCCAACTCTCCAGGTTCAAGGGAATATTACTACAGCTATAACATGTACAGGAAACCTAGAGAATGGACACACTGTGAATACGAAAGGTTTCTAAAACTCAACGAATAGTCCCTCTCCTGGTGCTCCAGTTTGACTTTCCAACTGCCTTACTATCAATCTCCCAACTTGGAGAGACAGGCCCTTTAACCTCCTGGTTTGCACAGGTTCCCAATTTGGCAGAGGATGGAAGGGACGAGGGAGAACCCATGAGAGAGTAGCTGTTAGGCATTTGGACGGACACATGTCACTCTAATTTCCCGGCAGGAAGAAGAATTAACCAAAGTCTCAGCCACCCACCGGGAACCAGTATAGGACATGATCCAAAATTTTGGACTTGTGTTCAGCTCAGAAAAAACGAGTTGAGAAATGGAGCTCAGGGGCACAGCAATTCACAAACTGGCAGAGTGATAAAGGACAACTATCGTCCAAAAATCTGTTGAGGGAAGTCAACGAGGCGGACTTGAAAGCGAGGCAAAATAGCAGGAAACAGATTTCAAGAGGTACCTTGGAATCGCCTGTAAAGCACAGGAAGAGGGGCACAACTTGGACAATGGTGCACTTGGCCAAAAAGGGCGTATGCGTTTTCTCCTGAATATATTCAGGAGAAAACGCATACGCCCTTTTTGGCCAAGCAAGCAAGCGGGCAATGCAAATCTGCACTACAAAGAAGTATCACTTCCCACCGGTCAAAAGGGACATCCACAAAATGTGTAAAAACCAGAAAGGCAAGACAGGCCCTGGAGAACTGGGAGCCTTGTTATGCTGATGGGCGGGATGTAAATTGCCAACTGCCTCACTGGAAGAGTGCATTGTGTTCCCTAAAACAAGTAAACAACAGAGCTACAGAGCCAAGGCCACTTCCAGTCTAGGGAATATACCTTGGGAAAACTGAAAATCAATAAGAAAGTGCCACCTCCAAATTTAGGGCTGCACTGACTACAAGAACCTCAACTTGGGTACACCTTAAATATCCCAGGAAATATAAAAATGGTTCAAAACATTGTGGTACTTACGTACGATGGAATATCCCTCAGCCATGAAATCAATGTCATAAGACCAGTAGCAGCAAACTGAGTGGATTCAGGTACGATGATTCTAAGTGAAATAAGTCACACAGAAAAAGAAACTTATCATAAGATATCACTTATGAAGATCCTGTAAACATGGCTACTCGTGAATTGAGTTAGGAAAGAGAACAGAGTCTCACATTTAGAAAACACTCTTATGCCTGCATAAAGGGGAAGGAGAGGTGGGGTGATGCATAAAACCAGAGTTTGATATAAGCACAGGGACGGTTTCAAAAACCAACTTTGGAATTGACAAGACCGACACCTTCCTCAGTGAAAGAGACTCAAAACCCCATATTTCCCACAGTGGAATATATCTGACTAGTAAGAATCTTAAAACCTATGTATTGATATGTCTCCATAAGGGAATCAAGTGTGTCTAGAGTGGCATAAACATGGCAGCGAGAATCAGCTCAAACCCAGTATAAAAAGGAATTTCAAAAGCAAAACCAAAAAACAGGGAAATTCTTTACAATTCCTTCAGGGTGTCTGAGGAAACCTGGAAAGACCCTATCTACAATGACAGCTGGATGTGGCATAAGGCTGGACACTTGGGACTGAGAGGATTGGTGAGATTGGGTGAGCAAATGCAGACCCTTTCAAGCAATAATGCATGGCCCCCATTCCATGGGTCCCAACTCTCCAGGTTCAAGGGAATATTACTACAGCTATAACATGTACAGGAAACCTAGAGAATGGACACACTGTGAATACGAAAGGTTTCTAAAACTCAACGAATAGTCCCTCTCCTGGTGCTCCAGTTTGACTTTCCACCTGCCTTACTATCAATCTCCCAACTTGGAGAGACAGGCCCTTTAACCTCCTGGTTTTCACAGGTTCCCAATTTGGCAGAGGATGGAAGGGACGAGGGAGAACCCATGAGAGAGTAGCTGTTAGGCATTTGGACGGGCACATGTCACTCTAATTTCCCGGCAGGAAGAAGAATTAACCAAAGTCTCAGCCACCCACCGGGAACCAGTATAGGACATGATCCAAAATTTTGGACTTGCGTTCAGCTCACAAAAAACGAGTTGAGAAATGGAGCTCAGGGGCACAGCAATTCACAAACTGGCAGAGTGATAAAGGACAACTATCGTCCAAAAATCTGTTGAGGGAAGTCAACGAGGCGGACTTGAAAGCGAGGCAAAATAGCAGGAAACAGATTTCAAGAGGTACCTTGGAATCGCCTGTAAAGCACAGGAAGAGGGGCACAACTTGGACAATGGTGCACTTGGCCAAAAAGGGCGTATGCGTTTTCTCCTGAATATATTCAGGAGAAAACGCATACGCCCTTTTTGGCCAAGCAAGCAAGCGGGCAATGCAAATCTGCACTACAAAGAAGTATCACTTCCCACCGGTCAAAAGGGACATCCACAAAATGTGTAAAAACCAGAAAGGCAAGACAGGCCCTGGAGAAATGGGAGCCTTGTTATGCTGATGGGCGGGATGTAAATTGCCAACTGCCTCACTGGAAGAGTGCATTGTGTTCCCTAAAACAAGTAAACAACAGAGCTACAGAGCCAAGGCCACTTCCAGTCTAGGGAATATACCTTGGGAAAACTGAAAATCAATAAGAAAGAGCCACCTCCAAATTTAGGGCTGCACTGACTACAAGAACCTCAACTTGGGTACACCTTAAATATCCCAGGAAATATAAAAATGGTTCAAAACATTGTGGTACTTACGTACGATGGAATATCCCTCAGCCATGAAATCAATGTCATAAGACCAGTAGCAGCAAAGTGAGTGGATTCAGGTACGATGATTCTAAGTGAAATAAGTCACACAGAAAAAGAAACTTATCATAAGATATCACTTATGAAGATCCTGTAAACATGGCTACTCGTGAATTGAGTTAGGAAAGAGAACAGAGTCTCACATTTAGAAAACACTCTTATGCCTGCATAAAGGGGAAGGAGAGGTGGGGTGATGCATAAAACCAGAGTTTGATATAAGCTCAGGGACCGTTTCAAAAACCAACTTTGGAATTGACAAGACCGACACCTTCCTCAGTGAAAGAGACTCAAAACCCCATATTTCCCACAGAGGAATATATCTGACTAGTAAGAATCTTAAAACCTATGTATTGATATGTCTCCATAAGGGAATCAAGTGTGTCTAGAGTGGCATAAACATGGCAGCGAGAATCAGCTCAAACCCAGTATAAAAAGGAATTTCAAAAGCAAAACCAAAAAACAGGGAAATTCTTTACAATTCCTTCAGGGTGTCTGAGGAAACCTGGAAAGACCCTATCTACAATGACAGCTGGATGTGGCATAAGGCTGGACACTTGGGACTGAGAGGATTGGTGAGATTGGGTGAGCAAATGCAGACCCTTTCAAGCAATAATGCATGGCCCCCATTCCATGGGTCCCAACTCTCCAGGTTCAAGGGAATATTACTACAGCTATAACATGTACAGGAAACCTAGAGAATGGACACACTGTGAATACGAAAGGTTTCTAAAACTCAACGAATAGTCCCTCTCCTGGTGCTCCAGTTTGACTTTCCACCTGCCTTACTATCAATCTCCCAACTTGGAGAGACAGGCCCTTTAACCTCCTGGTTTGCACAGGTTCCCAATTTGGCAGAGGATGGAAGGGACGAGGGAGAACCCATGAGAGAGTAGCTGTTAGGCATTTGGACGGGCACATGTCACTCTAATTTCCCGGCAGGAAGAAGAATTAACCAAAGTCTCAGCCACCCACCGGGAACCAGTATAGGACATGATCCAAAATTTTGGACTTGCGTTCAGCTCACAAAAAACGAGTTGAGAAATGGAGCTCAGGGGCACAGCAATTCACAAACTGGCAGAGTGATAAAGGACAACTATCGTCCAAAAATCTGTTGAGGGAAGTCAACGAGGCGGACTTGAAAGCGAGGCAAAATAGCAGGAAACAGATTTCAAGAGGTACCTTGGAATCGCCTGTAAAGCACAGGAAGAGGGGCACAACTTGGACAATGGTGCACTTGGCCAAAAAGGGCGTATGCGTTTTCTCCTGAATATATTCAGGAGAAAACGCATACGCCCTTTTTGGCCAAGCAAGCAAGCGGGCAATGCAAATCTGCACTACAAAGAAGTATCACTTCCCACCGGTCAAAAGGGACATCCACAAAATGTGTAAAAACCAGAAAGGCAAGACAGGCCCTGGAGAACTGGGAGCCTTGTTATGCTGATGGGCGGGATGTAAATTGCCAACTGCCTCACTGGAAGAGTGCATTGTGTTCCCTAAAACAAGTAAACAACAGAGCTACAGAGCCAAGGCCACTTCCAGTCTAGGGAATATACCTTGGGAAAACTGAAAATCAATAAGAAAGAGCCACCTCCAAATTTAGGGCTGCACTGACTACAAGAACCTCAACTTGGGTACACCTTAAATATCCCAGGAAATATAAAAATGGTTCAAAACATTGTGGTACTTACGTACGATGGAATATCCCTCAGCCATGAAATCAATGTCATAAGACCAGTAGCAGCAAAGTGAGTGGATTCAGGTACGATGATTCTAAGTGAAATAAGTCACACAGAAAAAGAAACTTATCATAAGATATCACTTATGAAGATCCTGTAAACATGGCTACTCGTGAATTGAGTTAGGAAAGAGAACAGAGTCTCACATTTAGAAAACACTCTTATGCCTGCATAAAGGGGAAGGAGAGGTGGGGTGATGCATAAAACCAGAGTTTGATATAAGCTCAGGGACCGTTTCAAAAACCAACTTTGGAATTGACAAGACCGACACCTTCCTCAGTGAAAGAGACTCAAAACCCCATATTTCCCACAGAGGAATATATCTGACTAGTAAGAATCTTAAAACCTATGTATTGATATGTCTCCATAAGGGAATCAAGTGTGTCTAGAGTGGCATAAACATGGCAGCGAGAATCAGCTCAAACCCACTATAAAAAGGAATTTCAAAAGCAAAACCAAAAAACAGGGAAATTCTTTACAATTCCTTCAGGGTGTCTGAGGAAACCTGGAAAGACCCTATCTACAATGACAGCTGGATGTGGCATAAGGCTGGACACTTGGGACTGAGAGGATTGGTGAGATTGGGTGAGCAAATGCAGACCCTTTCAAGCAATAATGCATGGCCCCCATTCCATGGGTCCCAACTCTCCAGGTTCAAGGGAATATTACTACAGCTATAACATGTACAGGAAACCTAGAGAATGGACACACTGTGAATACGAAAGGTTTCTAAAACTCAACGAATAGTCCCTCTCCTGGTGCTCCAGTTTGACTTTCCACCTGCCTTACTATCAATCTCCCAACTTGGAGAGACAGGCCCTTTAACCTCCTGGTTTGCACAGGTTCCCAATTTGGCAGAGGATGGAAGGGACGAGGGAGAACCCATGAGAGAGTAGCTGTTAGGCATTTGGACGGGCACATGTCACTCTAATTTCCCGGCAGGAAGAAGAATTAACCAAAGTCTCAGCCACCCACCGGGAACCAGTATAGGACATGATCCAAAATTTTGGACTTGCGTTCAGCTCACAAAAAACGAGTTGAGAAATGGAGCTCAGGGGCACAGCAATTCACAAACTGGCAGAGTGATAAAGGACAACTATCGTCCAAAAATCTGTTGAGGGAAGTCAACGAGGCGGACTTGAAAGCGAGGCAAAATAGCAGGAAACAGATTTCAAGAGGTACCTTGGAATCGCCTGTAAAGCACAGGAAGAGGGGCACAACTTGGACAATGGTGCACTTGGCCAAAAAGGGCGTATGCGTTTTCTCCTGAATATATTCAGGAGAAAACGCATACGCCCTTTTTGGCCAAGCAAGCAAGCGGGCAATGCAAATCTGCACTACAAAGAAGTATCACTTCCCACCGGTCAAAAGGGACATCCACAAAATGTGTAAAAACCAGAAAGGCAAGACAGGCCCTGGAGAACTGGGAGCCTTGTTATGCTGATGGGCGGGATATAAATTGCCAACTGCCTCACTGGAGGAGTGCATTGTGTTCCCTAAAACAAGTAAACAACAGAGCTACAGAGCCAAGGCCACTTCCAGTCTAGGGAATATACCTTGGGAAAACTGAAAATCAATAAGAAAGAGCCACCTCCAAATTTAGGGCTGCACTGACTACAAGAACCTCAACTTGGGTACACCTTAAATATCCCAGGAAATATAAAAATGGTTCAAAACATTGTGGTACTTACGTACGATGGAATATCCCTCAGCCATGAAATCAATGTCATAAGACCAGTAGCAGCAAAGTGAGTGGATTCAGGTACGATGATTCTAAGTGAAATAAGTCACACAGAAAAAGAAACTTATCATAAGATATCACTTATGAAGATCCTGTAAACATGGCTACACGTGAACTGAGTTAGGAAAGAGAACAGAGTCTCACATTTAGAAAACACTCTTATGCCTTCATAAAGGGGAAGGAGAGGTGGGGTGATGCATAAAACCAGAGTTTGATATAAGCACAGGGACCGTTCCAAAAACCAACTTTGGAATAGACAAGACCTACACCTTCCTCAGTGAAAGAGACTCAAAGCCCCATATTTCCCGCAGAGGAATATATCTGACTAGTAAGAATCTTAAAACCTATGTATTGATATGACTCCATAAGGGAATCAAGTGTGTCTACAGTGGCATAAACATGGCAGCGAGAATCAGCTCAAACCCAGTATAAAAAGGAATTTCAAAAGCAAAACCAAAAAACAGGGAAATTCTTTACAATTCCTTCAGGGTGTCTGAGGAAACCAGGAAAGACCCTATCTACAATGACAGCTGGATGTGGCATAAGGCTGGACACTTGGGACTGAGAGGATTGGTGAGATTGGGTGAGCAAATGCAGACCCTTTCAAGCAATAATGCATGGCCCCCATTCCATGGGTCCCAACTCTCCAGGTTCAAGGGAATATTACTACAGCTATAACATGTACAGGAAACCTAGAGAATGGACACACTGTGAATACGAAAGGTTTCTAAAACTCAATGAATAGTCCCTCTCCTGGTGCTCCAGTTTGACTTTCCAACTGCCTTACTATCAATCTCCCAACTTGGAGAGACAGGCCCTTTAACCTCCTGGTTTGCACAGGTTCCCAATTTGGCAGAGGATGGAAGGGACGAGGGAGAACCCATGAGAGAGTAGCTGTTAGGCATTTGGACGGACACATGTCACTCTAATTTCCCGGCAGGAAGAAGAATTAACCAAATTCTCAGCCACCACCGGGAACCAGTATAGGACATGATCCAAAATTTTGGACTTGTGTTCAGCTCAGAAAAAACGAGTTGAGAAATGGAGCTCAGGGGCACAGCAATTCACAAACTGGCAGAGTGATAAAGGACAACTATCGTCCAAAAATCTGTTGAGGGAAGTCAACGAGGCGGACTTGAAAGCGAGGCAAAATAGCAGGAAACAGATTTCAAGAGGTACCTTGGAATCGCCTGTAAAGCACAGGAAGAGGGGCACAACTTGGACAATGGTGCACTTGGCCAAAAAGGGCGTATGCGTTTTCTCCTGAATATATTCAGGAGAAAACGCATACGCCCTTTTTGGCCAAGCAAGCAAGCGGGCAATGCAAATCTGCACTACAAAGAAGTATCACTTCCCACCGGTCAAAAGGGACATCCACAAAATGTGTAAAAACCAGAAAGGCAAGACAGGCCCTGGAGAACTGGGAGCCTTGTTATGCTGATGGGCGGCATGTAAATTGCCAACTGCCTCACTGGAAGAGTGCATTGTGTTCCCTAAAACAAGTAAACAACAGAGCTACAGAGCCAAGGCCACTTCCAGTCTAGGGAATATACCTTGGGAAAACGGAAAATCAATAAGAAAGTGCCACCTCCAAATTTAGGGCTGCACTGACTACAAGAACCTCAACTTGGGTACACCTTAAATATCCCAGGAAATATAAAAATGGTTCAAAACATTGTGGTACTTACGTACGATGGAATATCCCTCAGCCATGAAATCAATGTCATAAGACCAGTAGCAGCAAAGTGAGTGGATTCAGGTACGATGATTCTAAGTGAAATAAGTCACACAGAAAAAGAAACTTATCATAAGATATCACTTATGAAGATCCTGTAAACATGGCTACTCGTGAATTGAGTTAGGAAAGAGAACAGAGTCTCACATTTAGAAAACACTCTTATGCCTGCATAAAGGGGAAGGAGAGGTGGGGTGATGCATAAAACCAGAGTTTGATATAAGCACAGGGACCGTTTCAAAAACCAACTTTGGAATTGACAAGACCGACACCTTCCTCAGTGAAAGAGACTCAAAACCCCATATTTCCCACAGAGGAATATATCTGACTAGTAAGAATCTTAAAACCTATGTATTGATATGTCTCCATAAGGGAATCAAGTGTGTCTAGAGTGGCATAAACATGGCAGCGAGAATCAGCTCAAACCCAGTATAAAAAGGAATTTCAAAAGCAAAACCAAAAAACAGGGAAATTCTTTACAATTCCTTCAGGGTGTCTGAGGAAACCTGGAAAGACCCTATCTACAATGACAGCTGGATGTGGCATAAGGCTGGACACTTGGGACTGAGAGGATTGGTGAGATTGGGTGAGCAAATGCAGACCCTTTCAAGCAATAATGCATGGCCCCCATTCCATGGGTCCCAACTCTCCAGGTTCAAGGGAATATTACTACAGCTATAACATGTACAGGAAACCTAGAGAATGGACACACTGTGAATACGAAAGGTTTCTAAAACTCAACGAATAGTCCCTCTCCTGGTGCTCCAGTTTGACTTTCCACCTGCCTTACTATGAATCTCCCAACTTGGAGAGACAGGCCCTTTAACCTCCTGGTTTGCACAGGTTCCCAATTTGGCAGAGGATGGAAGGGACGAGGGAGAACCCATGAGAGAGTAGCTGTTAGGCATTTGGACGGGCACATGTCACTCTAATTTCCCGGCAGGAAGAAGAATTAACCAAAGTCTCAGCCACCCACCGGGAACCAGTATAGGACATGATCCAAAATTTTGGACTTGCGTTCAGCTCACAAAGAACGAGTTGAGAAATGGAGCTCAGGGGCACAGCAATTCACAAACTGGCAGAGTGATAAAGGACAACTATCGTCCTAAAATCTGTTGAGGGAAGTCAACGAGGCGGACTTGAAAGTGAGGCAAAATAGCAGGAAACAGATTTCAAGAGGTACCTTGGAATCGCCTGTAAAGCACAGGAAGAGGGGCACAACTTGGACAATGGTGCACTTGGCCAAAAAGGGCGTATGCGTTTTCTCCTGAATATATTCAGGAGAAAACGCATACGCCCTTTTTGGCCAAGCAAGCAAGCGGGCAATGCAAATCTGCACTACAAAGAAGTATCACTTCCCACCAGTAAAAATGGACATCCACAAAATGTGTAAAAACCAGAAAGGCAAGACAGGCCCTGGAGAACTGGGAGCCTTGTTATGCTGATGGGCGGGATGTAAATGGCCAACTGCCTCACTGGAGGAGTGCATTGTGTTCCCTAAAACAAGTAAACAACAGAGCTACAGAGCCAAGGACACTTCCAGTCTAGGGAATATACCTTGGGAAAACTGAAAATCAATAAGAAAGAGCCACCTCCAAATTTAGGGCTGCACTGACTACAAGAACCTCAACTTGGGTACACCTTAAATATCCCAGGAAATATAAAAATGGTTCAAAACATTGTGGTACTTACGTAGGATGGAATATCCCTCAGCCATGAAATCAATGTCATAAGACCAGTAGCAGCAAAGTGAGTGGATTCAGGTACGATGATTCTAAGTGAAATAAGTCACACAGAAAAAGAAACTTATCATAAGATATCACTTATGAAGATCCTGTAAACATGGCTACACGTGAACTGAGTTAGGAAAGAGAACAGAGTCTCACATTTAGAAAACACTCTTATGCCTGCATAAAGGGGAAGGAGAGGTGGGGTGATGCATAAAACCAGAGTTTGATATAAGCACAGGGACCGTTTCAAAAACCAACTTTGGAACTGACAAGACCGACACCTTCCTCAGTGAAAGAGACTCAAAGCCCCATATTTCCCGCAGAGGAATATATCTGACCAGTAAGAATCTTAAAACCTATGTATTGATATGTCTCCATAAGGGAATCAAGTGTGTCTAGAGTGGCATAAACATGGCAGCGAGTATCAGCTCAAACCCACTATAAAAAGGAATTTCAAAAGCAAAACCAAAAAACAGGGAAATTCTTTACAATTCCTTCAGGGTGTCTGAGGAAACCTGGAAAGACCCTATCTACAATGACAGCTGGATGTGGCATAAGGCTGGACACTTGGGACTGAGAGGATTGGTGAGATTGGGTGAGCAAATGCAGACCCTTTCAAGCAATAATGCATGGCCCCCATTCCATGGGTCCCAACTCTCCAGGTTCAAGGGAATATTACTACAGCTATAACATGTACAGGAAACCTAGAGAATGGACACACTGTGAATACGAAAGGTTTCTAAAACTCAACGAATAGTCCCTCTCCTGGTGCTCCAGTTTGACTTTCCAACTGCCTTACTATCAATCTCCCAACTTGGAGAGACAGGCCCTTTAACCTCCTGGTTTGCACAGGTTCCCAATTTGGCAGAGGATGGAAGGGACGAGGGAGAACCCATGAGAGAGTAGCTGTTAGGCATTTGGACGGACACATGTCACTCTAATTTCCCGGCAGGAAGAAGAATTAACCAAAGTCTCAGCCACCCACCGGGAACCAGTATAGGACATGATCCAAAATTTTGGACTTGTGTTCAGCTCAGAAAAAACGAGTTGAGAAATGGAGCTCAGGGGCACAGCAATTCACAAACTGGCAGAGTGATAAAGGACAACTATCGTCCAAAAATCTGTTGAGGGAAGTCAACGAGGCGGACTTGAAAGCGAGGCAAAATAGCAGGAAACAGATTTCAAGAGGTACCTTGGAATCGCCTGTAAAGCACAGGAAGAGGGGCACAACTTGGACAATGGTGCACTTGGCCAAAAAGGGCGTATGCGTTTTCTCCTGAATATATTCAGGAGAAAACGCATACGCCCTTTTTGGCCAAGCAAGCAAGCGGGCAATGCAAATCTGCACTACAAAGAAGTATCACTTCCCACCGGTCAAAAGGGACATCCACAAAATGTGTAAAAACCAGAAAGGCAAGACAGGCCCTGGAGAACTGGGAGCCTTGTTATGCTGATGGGCGGGATGTAAATTGCCAACTGCCTCACTGGAAGAGTGCATTGTGTTCCCTAAAACAAGTAAACAACAGAGCTACAGAGCCAAGGCCACTTCCAGTCTAGGGAATATACCTTGGGAAAACGGAAAATCAATAAGAAAGTGCCACCTCCAAATTTAGGGCTGCACTGACTACAAGAACCTCAACTTGGGTACACCTTAAATATCCCAGGAAATATAAAAATGGTTCAAAACATTGTGGTACTTACGTACGATGGAATATCCCTCAGCCATGAAATCAATGTCATAAGACCAGTAGCAGCGAAGTGAGTGGATTCAGGTACGATGATTCTAAGTGAAAAAAGTCACACAGAAAAAGAAACTTATCATAAGATATCACTTATGAAGATCCTGTAAACATGGCTACTCGTGAATTGAGTTAGGAAAGAGAACAGAGTCTCACATTTAGAAAACACTCTTATGCCTGCATAAAGGGGAAGGAGAGGTGGGGTGATGCATAAAACCAGAGTTTGATATAAGCACAGGGACCGTTTCAAAAACCAACTTTGGAATTGACAAGACCGACACCTTCCTCAGTGAAAGAGACTCAAAACCCCATATTTCCCACAGAGGAATATATCTGACTAGTAAGAATCTTAAAACCTATGTATTGATATGTCTCCATAAGGGAATCAAGTGTGTCTAGAGTGGCATAAACATGGCAGCGAGAATCAGCTCAAACCCAGTATAAAAAGGAATTTCAAAAGCAAAACCAAAAAACAGGGAAATTCTTTACAATTCCTTCAGGGTGTCTGAGGAAACCTGGAAAGACCCTATCTACAATGACAGCTGGATGTGGCATAAGGCTGGACACTTGGGACTGAGAGGATTGGTGAGATTGGGTGAGCAAATGCAGACCCTTTCAAGCAATAATGCATGGCCCCCATTCCATGGGTCCCAACTCTCCAGGTTCAAGGGAATATTACTACAGCTATAACATGTACAGGAAACCTAGAGAATGGACACACTGTGAATACGAAAGGTTTCTAAAACTCAACGAATAGTCCCTCTCCTGGTGCTCCAGTTTGACTTTCCAACTGCCTTACTATCAATCTCCCAACTTGGAGAGACAGGCCCTTTAACCTCCTGGTTTGCACAGGTTCCCAATTTGGCAGAGGATGGAAGGGACGAGGGAGAACCCATGAGAGAGTAGCTGTTAGGCATTTGGACGGTCACATGTCACTCTAATTTCCCGGCAGGAAGAAGAATTAACCAAAGTCTCAGCCACCCACCGGGAACCAGTATAGGACATGATCCAAAATTTTGGACTTGCGTTCAGCTCACAAAGAACGAGTTGAGAAATGGAGCTCAGGGGCACAGCAATTCACAAACTGGCAGAGTGATAAAGGACAACTATCGTCCTAAAATCTGTTGAGGGAAGTCAACGAGGCGGACTTGAAAGTGAGGCAAAATAGCAGGAAACAGATTTCAAGAGGTACCTTGGAATCGCCTGTAAAGCACAGGAAGAGGGGCACAACTTGGACAATGGTGCACTTGGCCAAAAAGGGCGTATGCGTTTTCTCCTGAATATATTCAGGAGAAAACGCATACGCCCTTTTTGGCCAAGCAAGCAAGCGGGCAATGCAAATCTGCACTACAAAGAAGTATCACTTCCCACCAGTAAAAATGGACATCCACAAAATGTGTAAAAACCAGAAAGGCAAGACAGGCCCTGGAGAACTGGGAGCCTTGTTATGCTGATGGGCGGGATGTAAATGGCCAACTGCCTCACTGGAGGAGTGCATTGTTTTCCCTAAAACAAGTAAACAACAGAGCTACAGAGCCAAGGACACTTCCAGTCTAGGGAATATACCTTGGGAAAACTGAAAATCAATAAGAAAGAGCCACCTCCAAATTTAGGGCTGCACTGACTACAAGAACCTCAACTTGGGTACACCTTAAATATCCCAGGAAATATAAAAATGGTTCAAAACATTGTGGTACTTACGTAGGATGGAATATCCCTCAGCCATGAAATCAATGTCATAAGACCAGTAGCAGCAAAGTGAGTGGATTCAGGTACGATGATTCTAAGTGAAATAAGTCACACAGAAAAAGAAACTTATCATAAGATATCACTTATGAAGATCCTGTAAACATGGCTACACGTGAACTGAGTTAGGAAAGAGAACAGAGTCTCACATTTAGAAAACACTCTTATGCCTGCATAAAGGGGAAGGAGAGGTGGGGTGATGCATAAAACCAGAGTTTGATATAAGCACAGGGACCGTTTCAAAAACCAACTTTGGAATTGACAAGACCTACACCTTCCTCAGTGAAAGAGACTCAAAGCCCCATATTTCCCGCAGAGGAATATATCTGACTAGTAAGAATCTTAAAACCTATGTATTGATATGTCTCCATAAGGGAATCAAGTGTGTCTAGAGTGGCATAAACATGGCAGCGAGTATCAGCTCAAACCCACTATAAAAAGGAATTTCAAAAGCAAAACCAAAAAACAGGGAAATTCTTTACAATTCCTTCAGGGTGTCTGAGGAAACCTGGAAAGACCCTATCTACAATGACAGCTGGATGTGGCATAAGGCTGGACACTTGGGACTGAGAGGATTGGTGAGATTGGGTGAGCAAATGCAGACCCTTTCAAGCAATAATGCATGGCCCCCATTCCATGGGTCCCAACTCTCCAGGTTCAAGGGAATATTACTACAGCTATAACATGTACAGGAAACCTAGAGAATGGACACACTGTGAATACGAAAGGTTTCTAAAACTCAACGAATAGTCCCTCTCCTGGTGCTCCAGTTTGACTTTCCAACTGCCTTACTATCAATCTCCCAACTTGGAGAGACAGGCCCTTTAACCTCCTGGTTTGCACAGGTTCCCAATTTGGCAGAGGATGGAAGGGACGAGGGAGAACCCATGAGAGAGTAGCTGTTAGGCATTTGGACGGACACATGTCACTCTAATTTCCCGGCAGGAAGAAGAATTAACCAAAGTCTCAGCCACCCACCGGGAACCAGTATAGGACATGATCCAAAATTTTGGACTTGTGTTCAGCTCAGAAAAAACGAGTTGAGAAATGGAGCTCAGGGGCACAGCAATTCACAAACTGGCAGAGTGATAAAGGACAACTATCGTCCAAAAATCTGTTGAGGGAAGTCAACGAGGCGGACTTGAAAGCGAGGCAAAATAGCAGGAAACAGATTTCAAGAGGTACCTTGGAATCGCCTGTAAAGCACAGGAAGAGGGGCACAACTTGGACAATGGTGCACTTGGCCAAAAAGGGCGTATGCGTTTTCTCCTGAATATATTCAGGAGAAAACGCATACGCCCTTTTTGGCCAAGCAAGCAAGCGGGCAATGCAAATCTGCACTACAAAGAAGTATCACTTCCCACCGGTCAAAAGGGACATCCACAAAATGTGTAAAAACCAGAAAGGCAAGACAGGCCCTGGAGAACTGGGAGCCTTGTTATGCTGATGGGCGGGATGTAAATTGCCAACTGCCTCACTGGAAGAGTGCATTGTGTTCCCTAAAACAAGTAAACAACAGAGCTACAGAGCCAAGGCCACTTCCAGTCTAGGGAATATACCTTGGGAAAACTGAAAATCAATAAGAAAGTGCCACCTCCAAATTTAGGGCTGCACTGACTACAAGAACCTCAACTTGGGTACACCTTAAATATCCCAGGAAATATAAAAATGGTTCAAAACATTGTGGTACTTACGTACGATGGAATATCCCTCAGCCATGAAATCAATGTCATAAGACCAGTAGCAGCAAACTGAGTGGATTCAGGTACGATGATTCTAAGTGAAATAAGTCACACAGAAAAAGAAACTTATCATAAGATATCACTTATGAAGATCCTGTAAACATGGCTACTCGTGAATTGAGTTAGGAAAGAGAACAGAGTCTCACATTTAGAAAACACTCTTATGCCTGCATAAAGGGGAAGGAGAGGTGGGGTGATGCATAAAACCAGAGTTTGATATAAGCACAGGGACGGTTTCAAAAACCAACTTTGGAATTGACAAGACCGACACCTTCCTCAGTGAAAGAGACTCAAAACCCCATATTTCCCACAGTGGAATATATCTGACTAGTAAGAATCTTAAAACCTATGTATTGATATGTCTCCATAAGGGAATCAAGTGTGTCTAGAGTGGCATAAACATGGCAGCGAGAATCAGCTCAAACCCAGTATAAAAAGGAATTTCAAAAGCAAAACCAAAAAACAGGGAAATTCTTTACAATTCCTTCAGGGTGTCTGAGGAAACCTGGAAAGACCCTATCTACAATGACAGCTGGATGTGGCATAAGGCTGGACACTTGGGACTGAGAGGATTGGTGAGATTGGGTGAGCAAATGCAGACCCTTTCAAGCAATAATGCATGGCCCCCATTCCATGGGTCCCAACTCTCCAGGTTCAAGGGAATATTACTACAGCTATAACATGTACAGGAAACCTAGAGAATGGACACACTGTGAATACGAAAGGTTTCTAAAACTCAACGAATAGTCCCTCTCCTGGTGCTCCAGTTTGACTTTCCACCTGCCTTACTATCAATCTCCCAACTTGGAGAGACAGGCCCTTTAACCTCCTGGTTTTCACAGGTTCCCAATTTGGCAGAGGATGGAAGGGACGAGGGAGAACCCATGAGAGAGTAGCTGTTAGGCATTTGGACGGGCACATGTCACTCTAATTTCCCGGCAGGAAGAAGAATTAACCAAAGTCTCAGCCACCCACCGGGAACCAGTATAGGACATGATCCAAAATTTTGGACTTGCGTTCAGCTCACAAAAAACGAGTTGAGAAATGGAGCTCAGGGGCACAGCAATTCACAAACTGGCAGAGTGATAAAGGACAACTATCGTCCAAAAATCTGTTGAGGGAAGTCAACGAGGCGGACTTGAAAGCGAGGCAAAATAGCAGGAAACAGATTTCAAGAGGTACCTTGGAATCGCCTGTAAAGCACAGGAAGAGGGGCACAACTTGGACAATGGTGCACTTGGCCAAAAAGGGCGTATGCGTTTTCTCCTGAATATATTCAGGAGAAAACGCATACGCCCTTTTTGGCCAAGCAAGCAAGCGGGCAATGCAAATCTGCACTACAAAGAAGTATCACTTCCCACCGGTCAAAAGGGACATCCACAAAATGTGTAAAAACCAGAAAGGCAAGACAGGCCCTGGAGAAATGGGAGCCTTGTTATGCTGATGGGCGGGATGTAAATTGCCAACTGCCTCACTGGAAGAGTGCATTGTGTTCCCTAAAACAAGTAAACAACAGAGCTACAGAGCCAAGGCCACTTCCAGTCTAGGGAATATACCTTGGGAAAACTGAAAATCAATAAGAAAG
Source organism: Mesoplodon densirostris (assembly GCF_025265405.1). NCBI lineage: Eukaryota > Metazoa > Chordata > Mammalia > Artiodactyla > Ziphiidae > Mesoplodon > Mesoplodon densirostris. Next base: position 184,581,304 of record NC_082663.1, on the reverse strand, counting down.
AGCCACCTCCAAATTTAGGGCTGCACTGACTACAAGAACCTCAACTTGGGTACACCTTAAATATCCCAGGAAATATAAAAATGGTTCAAAACATTGTGGTACTTACGTACGATGGAATATCCCTCAGCCATGAAATCAATGTCATAAGACCAGTAGCAGCAAAGTGAGTGGATTCAGGTACGATGATTCTAAGTGAAATAAGTCACACAGAAAAAGAAACTTATCATAAGATATCACTTATGAAGATCCTGTAAACATGGCTACTCGTGAATTGAGTTAGGAAAGAGAACAGAGTCTCACATTTAGAAAACACTCTTATGCCTGCATAAAGGGGAAGGAGAGGTGGGGTGATGCATAAAACCAGAGTTTGATATAAGCTCAGGGACCGTTTCAAAAACCAACTTTGGAATTGACAAGACCGACACCTTCCTCAGTGAAAGAGACTCAAAACCCCATATTTCCCACAGAGGAATATATCTGACTAGTAAGAATCTTAAAACCTATGTATTGATATGTCTCCATAAGGGAATCAAGTGTGTCTAGAGTGGCATAAACATGGCAGCGAGAATCAGCTCAAACCCAGTATAAAAAGGAATTTCAAAAGCAAAACCAAAAAACAGGGAAATTCTTTACAATTCCTTCAGGGTGTCTGAGGAAACCTGGAAAGACCCTATCTACAATGACAGCTGGATGTGGCATAAGGCTGGACACTTGGGACTGAGAGGATTGGTGAGATTGGGTGAGCAAATGCAGACCCTTTCAAGCAATAATGCATGGCCCCCATTCCATGGGTCCCAACTCTCCAGGTTCAAGGGAATATTACTACAGCTATAACATGTACAGGAAACCTAGAGAATGGACACACTGTGAATACGAAAGGTTTCTAAAACTCAACGAATAGTCCCTCTCCTGGTGCTCCAGTTTGACTTTCCACCTGCCTTACTATCAATCTCCCAACTTGGAGAGACAGGCCCTTTAACCTCCTGGTTTGCACAGGTTCCCAATTTGGCAGAGGATGGAAGGGACGAGGGAGAACCCATGAGAGAGTAGCTGTTAGGCATTTGGACGGGCACATGTCACTCTAATTTCCCGGCAGGAAGAAGAATTAACCAAAGTCTCAGCCACCCACCGGGAACCAGTATAGGACATGATCCAAAATTTTGGACTTGCGTTCAGCTCACAAAAAACGAGTTGAGAAATGGAGCTCAGGGGCACAGCAATTCACAAACTGGCAGAGTGATAAAGGACAACTATCGTCCAAAAATCTGTTGAGGGAAGTCAACGAGGCGGACTTGAAAGCGAGGCAAAATAGCAGGAAACAGATTTCAAGAGGTACCTTGGAATCGCCTGTAAAGCACAGGAAGAGGGGCACAACTTGGACAATGGTGCACTTGGCCAAAAAGGGCGTATGCGTTTTCTCCTGAATATATTCAGGAGAAAACGCATACGCCCTTTTTGGCCAAGCAAGCAAGCGGGCAATGCAAATCTGCACTACAAAGAAGTATCACTTCCCACCGGTCAAAAGGGACATCCACAAAATGTGTAAAAACCAGAAAGGCAAGACAGGCCCTGGAGAACTGGGAGCCTTGTTATGCTGATGGGCGGGATGTAAATTGCCAACTGCCTCACTGGAAGAGTGCATTGTGTTCCCTAAAACAAGTAAACAACAGAGCTACAGAGCCAAGGCCACTTCCAGTCTAGGGAATATACCTTGGGAAAACTGAAAATCAATAAGAAAGAGCCACCTCCAAATTTAGGGCTGCACTGACTACAAGAACCTCAACTTGGGTACACCTTAAATATCCCAGGAAATATAAAAATGGTTCAAAACATTGTGGTACTTACGTACGATGGAATATCCCTCAGCCATGAAATCAATGTCATAAGACCAGTAGCAGCAAAGTGAGTGGATTCAGGTACGATGATTCTAAGTGAAATAAGTCACACAGAAAAAGAAACTTATCATAAGATATCACTTATGAAGATCCTGTAAACATGGCTACTCGTGAATTGAGTTAGGAAAGAGAACAGAGTCTCACATTTAGAAAACACTCTTATGCCTGCATAAAGGGGAAGGAGAGGTGGGGTGATGCATAAAACCAGAGTTTGATATAAGCTCAGGGACCGTTTCAAAAACCAACTTTGGAATTGACAAGACCGACACCTTCCTCAGTGAAAGAGACTCAAAACCCCATATTTCCCACAGAGGAATATATCTGACTAGTAAGAATCTTAAAACCTATGTATTGATATGTCTCCATAAGGGAATCAAGTGTGTCTAGAGTGGCATAAACATGGCAGCGAGAATCAGCTCAAACCCACTATAAAAAGGAATTTCAAAAGCAAAACCAAAAAACAGGGAAATTCTTTACAATTCCTTCAGGGTGTCTGAGGAAACCTGGAAAGACCCTATCTACAATGACAGCTGGATGTGGCATAAGGCTGGACACTTGGGACTGAGAGGATTGGTGAGATTGGGTGAGCAAATGCAGACCCTTTCAAGCAATAATGCATGGCCCCCATTCCATGGGTCCCAACTCTCCAGGTTCAAGGGAATATTACTACAGCTATAACATGTACAGGAAACCTAGAGAATGGACACACTGTGAATACGAAAGGTTTCTAAAACTCAACGAATAGTCCCTCTCCTGGTGCTCCAGTTTGACTTTCCACCTGCCTTACTATCAATCTCCCAACTTGGAGAGACAGGCCCTTTAACCTCCTGGTTTGCACAGGTTCCCAATTTGGCAGAGGATGGAAGGGACGAGGGAGAACCCATGAGAGAGTAGCTGTTAGGCATTTGGACGGGCACATGTCACTCTAATTTCCCGGCAGGAAGAAGAATTAACCAAAGTCTCAGCCACCCACCGGGAACCAGTATAGGACATGATCCAAAATTTTGGACTTGCGTTCAGCTCACAAAAAACGAGTTGAGAAATGGAGCTCAGGGGCACAGCAATTCACAAACTGGCAGAGTGATAAAGGACAACTATCGTCCAAAAATCTGTTGAGGGAAGTCAACGAGGCGGACTTGAAAGCGAGGCAAAATAGCAGGAAACAGATTTCAAGAGGTACCTTGGAATCGCCTGTAAAGCACAGGAAGAGGGGCACAACTTGGACAATGGTGCACTTGGCCAAAAAGGGCGTATGCGTTTTCTCCTGAATATATTCAGGAGAAAACGCATACGCCCTTTTTGGCCAAGCAAGCAAGCGGGCAATGCAAATCTGCACTACAAAGAAGTATCACTTCCCACCGGTCAAAAGGGACATCCACAAAATGTGTAAAAACCAGAAAGGCAAGACAGGCCCTGGAGAACTGGGAGCCTTGTTATGCTGATGGGCGGGATATAAATTGCCAACTGCCTCACTGGAGGAGTGCATTGTGTTCCCTAAAACAAGTAAACAACAGAGCTACAGAGCCAAGGCCACTTCCAGTCTAGGGAATATACCTTGGGAAAACTGAAAATCAATAAGAAAGAGCCACCTCCAAATTTAGGGCTGCACTGACTACAAGAACCTCAACTTGGGTACACCTTAAATATCCCAGGAAATATAAAAATGGTTCAAAACATTGTGGTACTTACGTACGATGGAATATCCCTCAGCCATGAAATCAATGTCATAAGACCAGTAGCAGCAAAGTGAGTGGATTCAGGTACGATGATTCTAAGTGAAATAAGTCACACAGAAAAAGAAACTTATCATAAGATATCACTTATGAAGATCCTGTAAACATGGCTACACGTGAACTGAGTTAGGAAAGAGAACAGAGTCTCACATTTAGAAAACACTCTTATGCCTTCATAAAGGGGAAGGAGAGGTGGGGTGATGCATAAAACCAGAGTTTGATATAAGCACAGGGACCGTTCCAAAAACCAACTTTGGAATAGACAAGACCTACACCTTCCTCAGTGAAAGAGACTCAAAGCCCCATATTTCCCGCAGAGGAATATATCTGACTAGTAAGAATCTTAAAACCTATGTATTGATATGACTCCATAAGGGAATCAAGTGTGTCTACAGTGGCATAAACATGGCAGCGAGAATCAGCTCAAACCCAGTATAAAAAGGAATTTCAAAAGCAAAACCAAAAAACAGGGAAATTCTTTACAATTCCTTCAGGGTGTCTGAGGAAACCAGGAAAGACCCTATCTACAATGACAGCTGGATGTGGCATAAGGCTGGACACTTGGGACTGAGAGGATTGGTGAGATTGGGTGAGCAAATGCAGACCCTTTCAAGCAATAATGCATGGCCCCCATTCCATGGGTCCCAACTCTCCAGGTTCAAGGGAATATTACTACAGCTATAACATGTACAGGAAACCTAGAGAATGGACACACTGTGAATACGAAAGGTTTCTAAAACTCAATGAATAGTCCCTCTCCTGGTGCTCCAGTTTGACTTTCCAACTGCCTTACTATCAATCTCCCAACTTGGAGAGACAGGCCCTTTAACCTCCTGGTTTGCACAGGTTCCCAATTTGGCAGAGGATGGAAGGGACGAGGGAGAACCCATGAGAGAGTAGCTGTTAGGCATTTGGACGGACACATGTCACTCTAATTTCCCGGCAGGAAGAAGAATTAACCAAATTCTCAGCCACCACCGGGAACCAGTATAGGACATGATCCAAAATTTTGGACTTGTGTTCAGCTCAGAAAAAACGAGTTGAGAAATGGAGCTCAGGGGCACAGCAATTCACAAACTGGCAGAGTGATAAAGGACAACTATCGTCCAAAAATCTGTTGAGGGAAGTCAACGAGGCGGACTTGAAAGCGAGGCAAAATAGCAGGAAACAGATTTCAAGAGGTACCTTGGAATCGCCTGTAAAGCACAGGAAGAGGGGCACAACTTGGACAATGGTGCACTTGGCCAAAAAGGGCGTATGCGTTTTCTCCTGAATATATTCAGGAGAAAACGCATACGCCCTTTTTGGCCAAGCAAGCAAGCGGGCAATGCAAATCTGCACTACAAAGAAGTATCACTTCCCACCGGTCAAAAGGGACATCCACAAAATGTGTAAAAACCAGAAAGGCAAGACAGGCCCTGGAGAACTGGGAGCCTTGTTATGCTGATGGGCGGCATGTAAATTGCCAACTGCCTCACTGGAAGAGTGCATTGTGTTCCCTAAAACAAGTAAACAACAGAGCTACAGAGCCAAGGCCACTTCCAGTCTAGGGAATATACCTTGGGAAAACGGAAAATCAATAAGAAAGTGCCACCTCCAAATTTAGGGCTGCACTGACTACAAGAACCTCAACTTGGGTACACCTTAAATATCCCAGGAAATATAAAAATGGTTCAAAACATTGTGGTACTTACGTACGATGGAATATCCCTCAGCCATGAAATCAATGTCATAAGACCAGTAGCAGCAAAGTGAGTGGATTCAGGTACGATGATTCTAAGTGAAATAAGTCACACAGAAAAAGAAACTTATCATAAGATATCACTTATGAAGATCCTGTAAACATGGCTACTCGTGAATTGAGTTAGGAAAGAGAACAGAGTCTCACATTTAGAAAACACTCTTATGCCTGCATAAAGGGGAAGGAGAGGTGGGGTGATGCATAAAACCAGAGTTTGATATAAGCACAGGGACCGTTTCAAAAACCAACTTTGGAATTGACAAGACCGACACCTTCCTCAGTGAAAGAGACTCAAAACCCCATATTTCCCACAGAGGAATATATCTGACTAGTAAGAATCTTAAAACCTATGTATTGATATGTCTCCATAAGGGAATCAAGTGTGTCTAGAGTGGCATAAACATGGCAGCGAGAATCAGCTCAAACCCAGTATAAAAAGGAATTTCAAAAGCAAAACCAAAAAACAGGGAAATTCTTTACAATTCCTTCAGGGTGTCTGAGGAAACCTGGAAAGACCCTATCTACAATGACAGCTGGATGTGGCATAAGGCTGGACACTTGGGACTGAGAGGATTGGTGAGATTGGGTGAGCAAATGCAGACCCTTTCAAGCAATAATGCATGGCCCCCATTCCATGGGTCCCAACTCTCCAGGTTCAAGGGAATATTACTACAGCTATAACATGTACAGGAAACCTAGAGAATGGACACACTGTGAATACGAAAGGTTTCTAAAACTCAACGAATAGTCCCTCTCCTGGTGCTCCAGTTTGACTTTCCACCTGCCTTACTATGAATCTCCCAACTTGGAGAGACAGGCCCTTTAACCTCCTGGTTTGCACAGGTTCCCAATTTGGCAGAGGATGGAAGGGACGAGGGAGAACCCATGAGAGAGTAGCTGTTAGGCATTTGGACGGGCACATGTCACTCTAATTTCCCGGCAGGAAGAAGAATTAACCAAAGTCTCAGCCACCCACCGGGAACCAGTATAGGACATGATCCAAAATTTTGGACTTGCGTTCAGCTCACAAAGAACGAGTTGAGAAATGGAGCTCAGGGGCACAGCAATTCACAAACTGGCAGAGTGATAAAGGACAACTATCGTCCTAAAATCTGTTGAGGGAAGTCAACGAGGCGGACTTGAAAGTGAGGCAAAATAGCAGGAAACAGATTTCAAGAGGTACCTTGGAATCGCCTGTAAAGCACAGGAAGAGGGGCACAACTTGGACAATGGTGCACTTGGCCAAAAAGGGCGTATGCGTTTTCTCCTGAATATATTCAGGAGAAAACGCATACGCCCTTTTTGGCCAAGCAAGCAAGCGGGCAATGCAAATCTGCACTACAAAGAAGTATCACTTCCCACCAGTAAAAATGGACATCCACAAAATGTGTAAAAACCAGAAAGGCAAGACAGGCCCTGGAGAACTGGGAGCCTTGTTATGCTGATGGGCGGGATGTAAATGGCCAACTGCCTCACTGGAGGAGTGCATTGTGTTCCCTAAAACAAGTAAACAACAGAGCTACAGAGCCAAGGACACTTCCAGTCTAGGGAATATACCTTGGGAAAACTGAAAATCAATAAGAAAGAGCCACCTCCAAATTTAGGGCTGCACTGACTACAAGAACCTCAACTTGGGTACACCTTAAATATCCCAGGAAATATAAAAATGGTTCAAAACATTGTGGTACTTACGTAGGATGGAATATCCCTCAGCCATGAAATCAATGTCATAAGACCAGTAGCAGCAAAGTGAGTGGATTCAGGTACGATGATTCTAAGTGAAATAAGTCACACAGAAAAAGAAACTTATCATAAGATATCACTTATGAAGATCCTGTAAACATGGCTACACGTGAACTGAGTTAGGAAAGAGAACAGAGTCTCACATTTAGAAAACACTCTTATGCCTGCATAAAGGGGAAGGAGAGGTGGGGTGATGCATAAAACCAGAGTTTGATATAAGCACAGGGACCGTTTCAAAAACCAACTTTGGAACTGACAAGACCGACACCTTCCTCAGTGAAAGAGACTCAAAGCCCCATATTTCCCGCAGAGGAATATATCTGACTAGTAAGAATCTTAAAACCTATGTATTGATATGTCTCCATAAGGGAATCAAGTGTGTCTAGAGTGGCATAAACATGGCAGCGAGTATCAGCTCAAACCCACTATAAAAAGGAATTTCAAAAGCAAAACCAAAAAACAGGGAAATTCTTTACAATTCCTTCAGGGTGTCTGAGGAAACCTGGAAAGACCCTATCTACAATGACAGCTGGATGTGGCATAAGGCTGGACACTTGGGACTGAGAGGATTGGTGAGATTGGGTGAGCAAATGCAGACCCTTTCAAGCAATAATGCATGGCCCCCATTCCATGGGTCCCAACTCTCCAGGTTCAAGGGAATATTACTACAGCTATAACATGTACAGGAAACCTAGAGAATGGACACACTGTGAATACGAAAGGTTTCTAAAACTCAACGAATAGTCCCTCTCCTGGTGCTCCAGTTTGACTTTCCAACTGCCTTACTATCAATCTCCCAACTTGGAGAGACAGGCCCTTTAACCTCCTGGTTTGCACAGGTTCCCAATTTGGCAGAGGATGGAAGGGACGAGGGAGAACCCATGAGAGAGTAGCTGTTAGGCATTTGGACGGACACATGTCACTCTAATTTCCCGGCAGGAAGAAGAATTAACCAAAGTCTCAGCCACCCACCGGGAACCAGTATAGGACATGATCCAAAATTTTGGACTTGTGTTCAGCTCAGAAAAAACGAGTTGAGAAATGGAGCTCAGGGGCACAGCAATTCACAAACTGGCAGAGTGATAAAGGACAACTATCGTCCAAAAATCTGTTGAGGGAAGTCAACGAGGCGGACTTGAAAGCGAGGCAAAATAGCAGGAAACAGATTTCAAGAGGTACCTTGGAATCGCCTGTAAAGCACAGGAAGAGGGGCACAACTTGGACAATGGTGCACTTGGCCAAAAAGGGCGTATGCGTTTTCTCCTGAATATATTCAGGAGAAAACGCATACGCCCTTTTTGGCCAAGCAAGCAAGCGGGCAATGCAAATCTGCACTACAAAGAAGTATCACTTCCCACCGGTCAAAAGGGACATCCACAAAATGTGTAAAAACCAGAAAGGCAAGACAGGCCCTGGAGAACTGGGAGCCTTGTTATGCTGATGGGCGGGATGTAAATTGCCAACTGCCTCACTGGAAGAGTGCATTGTGTTCCCTAAAACAAGTAAACAACAGAGCTACAGAGCCAAGGCCACTTCCAGTCTAGGGAATATACCTTGGGAAAACTGAAAATCAATAAGAAAGTGCCACCTCCAAATTTAGGGCTGCACTGACTACAAGAACCTCAACTTGGGTACACCTTAAATATCCCAGGAAATATAAAAATGGTTCAAAACATTGTGGTACTTACGTACGATGGAATATCCCTCAGCCATGAAATCAATGTCATAAGACCAGTAGCAGCAAACTGAGTGGATTCAGGTACGATGATTCTAAGTGAAATAAGTCACACAGAAAAAGAAACTTATCATAAGATATCACTTATGAAGATCCTGTAAACATGGCTACTCGTGAATTGAGTTAGGAAAGAGAACAGAGTCTCACATTTAGAAAACACTCTTATGCCTGCATAAAGGGGAAGGAGAGGTGGGGTGATGCATAAAACCAGAGTTTGATATAAGCACAGGGACGGTTTCAAAAACCAACTTTGGAATTGACAAGACCGACACCTTCCTCAGTGAAAGAGACTCAAAACCCCATATTTCCCACAGTGGAATATATCTGACTAGTAAGAATCTTAAAACCTATGTATTGATATGTCTCCATAAGGGAATCAAGTGTGTCTAGAGTGGCATAAACATGGCAGCGAGAATCAGCTCAAACCCAGTATAAAAAGGAATTTCAAAAGCAAAACCAAAAAACAGGGAAATTCTTTACAATTCCTTCAGGGTGTCTGAGGAAACCTGGAAAGACCCTATCTACAATGACAGCTGGATGTGGCATAAGGCTGGACACTTGGGACTGAGAGGATTGGTGAGATTGGGTGAGCAAATGCAGACCCTTTCAAGCAATAATGCATGGCCCCCATTCCATGGGTCCCAACTCTCCAGGTTCAAGGGAATATTACTACAGCTATAACATGTACAGGAAACCTAGAGAATGGACACACTGTGAATACGAAAGGTTTCCAAAACTCAACGAATAGTCCCTCTCCTGGTGCTCCAGTTTGACTTTCCACCTGCCTTACTATCAATCTCCCAACTTGGAGAGACAGGCCCTTTAACCTCCTGGTTTGCACAGGTTCCCAATTTGGCAGAGGATGGAAGGGACGAGGGAGAACCCATGAGAGAGTAGCTGTTAGGCATTTGGACGGGCACATGTCACTCTAATTTCCCGGCAGGAAGAAGAATTAACCAAAGTCTCAGCCACCCACCGGGAACCAGTATAGGACATGATCCAAAATTTTGGACTTGCGTTCAGCTCACAAAAAACGAGTTGAGAAATGGAGCTCAGGGGCACAGCAATTCACAAACTGGCAGAGTGATAAAGGACAACTATCGTCCAAAAATCTGTTGAGGGAAGTCAACGAGGCGGACTTGAAAGCGAGGCAAAATAGCAGGAAACAGATTTCAAGAGGTACCTTGGAATCGCCTGTAAAGCACAGGAAGAGGGGCACAACTTGGACAATGGTGCACTTGGCCAAAAAGGGCGTATGCGTTTTCTCCTGAATATATTCAGGAGAAAACGCATACGCCCTTTTTGGCCAAGCAAGCAAGCGGGCAATGCAAATCTGCACTACAAAGAAGTATCACTTCCCACCGGTCAAAAGGGACATCCACAAAATGTGTAAAAACCAGAAAGGCAAGACAGGCCCTGGAGAAATGGGAGCCTTGTTATGCTGATGGGCGGGATGTAAATTGCCAACTGCCTCACTGGAAGAGTGCATTGTGTTCCCTAAAACAAGTAAACAACAGAGCTACAGAGCCAAGGCCACTTCCAGTCTAGGGAATATACCTTGGGAAAACTGAAAATCAATAAGAAAGAGCCACCTCCAAATTTAGGGCTGCACTGACTACAAGAACCTCAACTTGGGTACACCTTAAATATCCCAGGAAATATAAAAATGGTTCAAAACATTGTGGTACTTACGTACGATGGAATATCCCTCAGCCATGAAATCAATGTCATAAGACCAGTAGCAGCAAAGTGAGTGGATTCAGGTACGATGATTCTAAGTGAAATAAGTCACACAGAAAAAGAAACTTATCATAAGATATCACTTATGAAGATCCTGTAAACATGGCTACTCGTGAATTGAGTTAGGAAAGAGAACAGAGTCTCACATTTAGAAAACACTCTTATGCCTGCATAAAGGGGAAGGAGAGGTGGGGTGATGCATAAAACCAGAGTTTGATATAAGCACAGGGACGGTTTCAAAAACCAACTTTGGAATTGACAAGACCGACACCTTCCTCAGTGAAAGAGACTCAAAACCCCATATTTCCCACAGTGGAATATATCTGACTAGTAAGAATCTTAAAACCTATGTATTGATATGTCTCCATAAGGGAATCAAGTGTGTCTAGAGTGGCATAAACATGGCAGCGAGAATCAGCTCAAACCCAGTATAAAAAGGAATTTCAAAAGCAAAACCAAAAAACAGGGAAATTCTTTACAATTCCTTCAGGGTGTCTGAGGAAACCTGGAAAGACCCTATCTACAATGACAGCTGGATGTGGCATAAGGCTGGACACTTGGGACTGAGAGGATTGGTGAGATTGGGTGAGCAAATGCAGACCCTTTCAAGCAATAATGCATGGCCCCCATTCCATGGGTCCCAACTCTCCAGGTTCAAGGGAATATTACTACAGCTATAACATGTACAGGAAACCTAGAGAATGGACACACTGTGAATACGAAAGGTTTCTAAAACTCAACGAATAGTCCCTCTCCTGGTGCTCCAGTTTGACTTTCCACCTGCCTTACTATCAATCTCCCAACTTGGAGAGACAGGCCCTTTAACCTCCTGGTTTGCACAGGTTCCCAATTTGGCAGAGGATGGAAGGGACGAGGGAGAACCCATGAGAGAGTAGCTGTTAGGCATTTGGACGGGCACATGTCACTCTAATTTCCCGGCAGGAAGAAGAATTAACCAAAGTCTCAGCCACACACCGGGAACCAGTATAGGACATGATCCAAAATTTTGGACTTGCGTTCAGCTCACAAAAAACGAGTTGAGAAATGGAGCTCAGGGGCACAGCAATTCACAAACTGGCAGAGTGATAAAGGACAACTATCGTCCAAAAATCTGTTGAGGGAAGTCAACGAGGCGGACTTGAAAGCGAGGCAAAATAGCAGGAAACAGATTTCAAGAGGTACCTTGGAATCGCCTGTAAAGCACAGGAAGAGGGGCACAACTTGGACAATGGTGCACTTGGCCAAAAAGGGCGTATGCGTTTTCTCCTGAATATATTCAGGAGAAAACGCATACGCCCTTTTTGGCCAAGCAAGCAAGCGGGCAATGCAAATCTGCACTACAAAGAAGTATCACTTCCCACCGGTCAAAAGGGACATCCACAAAATGTGTAAAAACCAGAAAGGCAAGACAGGCCCTGGAGAAATGGGAGCCTTGTTATGCTGATGGGCGGGATGTAAATTGCCAACTGCCTCACTGGAAGAGTGCATTGTGTTCCCTAAAACAAGTAAACAACAGAGCTACAGAGCCAAGGCCACTTCCAGTCTAGGGAATATACCTTGGGAAAACTGAAAATCAATAAGAAAGAGCCACCTCCAAATTTAGGGCTGCACTGACTACAAGAACCTCAACTTGGGTACACCTTAAATATCCCAGGAAATATAAAAATGGTTCAAAACATTGTGGTACTTACGTACGATGGAATATCCCTCAGCCATGAAATCAATGTCATAAGACCAGTAGCAGCAAAGTGAGTGGATTCAGGTACGATGATTCTAAGTGAAATAAGTCACACAGAAAAAGAAACTTATCATAAGATATCACTTATGAAGATCCTGTAAACATGGCTACTCGTGAATTGAGTTAGGAAAGAGAACAGAGTCTCACATTTAGAAAACACTCTTATGCCTGCATAAAGGGGAAGGAGAGGTGGGGTGATGCATAAAACCAGAGTTTGATATAAGCTCAGGGACCGTTTCAAAAACCAACTTTGGAATTGACAAGACCGACACCTTCCTCAGTGAAAGAGACTCAAAACCCCATATTTCCCACAGAGGAATATATCTGACTAGTAAGAATCTTAAAACCTATGTATTGATATGTCTCCATAAGGGAATCAAGTGTGTCTAGAGTGGCATAAACATGGCAGCGAGAATCAGCTCAAACCCAGTATAAAAAGGAATTTCAAAAGCAAAACCAAAAAACAGGGAAATTCTTTACAATTCCTTCAGGGTGTCTGAGGAAACCTGGAAAGACCCTATCTACAATGACAGCTGGATGTGGCATAAGGCTGGACACTTGGGACTGAGAGGATTGGTGAGATTGGGTGAGCAAATGCAGACCCTTTCAAGCAATAATGCATGGCCCCCATTCCATGGGTCCCAACTCTCCAGGTTCAAGGGAATATTACTACAGCTATAACATGTACAGGAAACCTAGAGAATGGACACACTGTGAATACGAAAGGTTTCTAAAACTCAACGAATAGTCCCTCTCCTGGTGCTCCAGTTTGACTTTCCACCTGCCTTACTATGAATCTCCCAACTTGGAGAGACAGGCCCTTTAACCTCCTGGTTTGCACAGGTTCCCAATTTGGCAGAGGATGGAAGGGACGAGGGAGAACCCATGAGAGAGTAGCTGTTAGGCATTTGGACGGGCACATGTCACTCTAATTTCCCGGCAGGAAGAAGAATTAACCAAAGTCTCAGCCACCCACCGGGAACCAGTATAGGACATGATCCAAAATTTTGGACTTGCGTTCAGCTCACAAAGAACGAGTTGAGAAATGGAGCTCAGGGGCACAGCAATTCACAAACTGGCAGAGTGATAAAGGACAACTATCGTCCTAAAATCTGTTGAGGGAAGTCAACGAGGCGGACTTGAAAGTGAGGCAAAATAGCAGGAAACAGATTTCAAGAGGTACCTTGGAATCGCCTGTAAAGCACAGGAAGAGGGGCACAACTTGGACAATGGTGCACTTGGCCAAAAAGGGCGTATGCGTTTTCTCCTGAATATATTCAGGAGAAAACGCATACGCCCTTTTTGGCCAAGCAAGCAAGCGGGCAATGCAAATCTGCACTACAAAGAAGTATCACTTCCCACCAGTAAAAATGGACATCCACAAAATGTGTAAAAACCAGAAAGGCAAGACAGGCCCTGGAGAACTGGGAGCCTTGTTATGCTGATGGGCGGGATGTAAATGGCCAACTGCCTCACTGGAGGAGTGCATTGTGTTCCCTAAAACAAGTAAACAACAGAGCTACAGAGCCAAGGACACTTCCAGTCTAGGGAATATACCTTGGGAAAACTGAAAATCAATAAGAAAGAGCCACCTCCAAATTTAGGGCTGCACTGACTACAAGAACCTCAACTTGGGTACACCTTAAATATCCCAGGAAATATAAAAATGGTTCAAAACATTGTGGTACTTACGTAGGATGGAATATCCCTCAGCCATGAAATCAATGTCATAAGACCAGTAGCAGCAAAGTGAGTGGATTCAGGTACGATGATTCTAAGTGAAATAAGTCACACAGAAAAAGAAACTTATCATAAGATATCACTTATGAAGATCCTGTAAACATGGCTACACGTGAACTGAGTTAGGAAAGAGAACAGAGTCTCACATTTAGAAAACACTCTTATGCCTGCATAAAGGGGAAGGAGAGGTGGGGTGATGCATAAAACCAGAGTTTGATATAAGCACAGGGACCGTTTCAAAAACCAACTTTGGAACTGACAAGACCGACACCTTCCTCAGTGAAAGAGACTCAAAGCCCCATATTTCCCGCAGAGGAATATATCTGACTAGTAAGAATCTTAAAACCTATGTATTGATATGTCTCCATAAGGGAATCAAGTGTGTCTAGAGTGGCATAAACATGGCAGCGAGTATCAGCTCAAACCCACTATAAAAAGGAATTTCAAAAGCAAAACCAAAAAACAGGGAAATTCTTTACAATTCCTTCAGGGTGTCTGAGGAAACCTGGAAAGACCCTATCTACAATGACAGCTGGATGTGGCATAAGGCTGGACACTTGGGACTGAGAGGATTGGTGAGATTGGGTGAGCAAATGCAGACCCTTTCAAGCAATAATGCATGGCCCCCATTCCATGGGTCCCAACTCTCCAGGTTCAAGGGAATATTACTACAGCTATAACATGTACAGGAAACCTAGAGAATGGACACACTGTGAATACGAAAGGTTTCTAAAACTCAACGAATAGTCCCTCTCCTGGTGCTCCAGTTTGACTTTCCAACTGCCTTACTATCAATCTCCCAACTTGGAGAGACAGGCCCTTTAACCTCCTGGTTTGCACAGGTTCCCAATTTGGCAGAGGATGGAAGGGACGAGGGAGAACCCATGAGAGAGTAGCTGTTAGGCATTTGGACGGACACATGTCACTCTAATTTCCCGGCAGGAAGAAGAATTAACCAAAGTCTCAGCCACCCACCGGGAACCAGTATAGGACATGATCCAAAATTTTGGACTTGTGTTCAGCTCAGAAAAAACGAGTTGAGAAATGGAGCTCAGGGGCACAGCAATTCACAAACTGGCAGAGTGATAAAGGACAACTATCGTCCAAAAATCTGTTGAGGGAAGTCAACGAGGCGGACTTGAAAGCGAGGCAAAATAGCAGGAAACAGATTTCAAGAGGTACCTTGGAATCGCCTGTAAAGCACAGGAAGAGGGGCACAACTTGGACAATGGTGCACTTGGCCAAAAAGGGCGTATGCGTTTTCTCCTGAATATATTCAGGAGAAAACGCATACGCCCTTTTTGGCCAAGCAAGCAAGCGGGCAATGCAAATCTGCACTACAAAGAAGTATCACTTCCCACCGGTCAAAAGGGACATCCACAAAATGTGTAAAAACCAGAAAGGCAAGACAGGCCCTGGAGAACTGGGAGCCTTGTTATGCTGATGGGCGGGATGTAAATTGCCAACTGCCTCACTGGAAGAGTGCATTGTGTTCCCTAAAACAAGTAAACAACAGAGCTACAGAGCCAAGGCCACTTCCAGTCTAGGGAATATACCTTGGGAAAACTGAAAATCAATAAGAAAGTGCCACCTCCAAATTTAGGGCTGCACTGACTACAAGAACCTCAACTTGGGTACACCTTAAATATCCCAGGAAATATAAAAATGGTTCAAAACATTGTGGTACTTACGTACGATGGAATATCCCTCAGCCATGAAATCAATGTCATAAGACCAGTAGCAGCAAACTGAGTGGATTCAGGTACGATGATTCTAAGTGAAATAAGTCACACAGAAAAAGAAACTTATCATAAGATATCACTTATGAAGATCCTGTAAACATGGCTACTCGTGAATTGAGTTAGGAAAGAGAACAGAGTCTCACATTTAGAAAACACTCTTATGCCTGCATAAAGGGGAAGGAGAGGTGGGGTGATGCATAAAACCAGAGTTTGATATAAGCACAGGGACGGTTTCAAAAACCAACTTTGGAATTGACAAGACCGACACCTTCCTCAGTGAAAGAGACTCAAAACCCCATATTTCCCACAGTGGAATATATCTGACTAGTAAGAATCTTAAAACCTATGTATTGATATGTCTCCATAAGGGAATCAAGTGTGTCTAGAGTGGCATAAACATGGCAGCGAGAATCAGCTCAAACCCAGTATAAAAAGGAATTTCAAAAGCAAAACCAAAAAACAGGGAAATTCTTTACAATTCCTTCAGGGTGTCTGAGGAAACCTGGAAAGACCCTATCTACAATGACAGCTGGATGTGGCATAAGGCTGGACACTTGGGACTGAGAGGATTGGTGAGATTGGGTGAGCAAATGCAGACCCTTTCAAGCAATAATGCATGGCCCCCATTCCATGGGTCCCAACTCTCCAGGTTCAAGGGAATATTACTACAGCTATAACATGTACAGGAAACCTAGAGAATGGACACACTGTGAATACGAAAGGTTTCTAAAACTCAACGAATAGTCCCTCTCCTGGTGCTCCAGTTTGACTTTCCACCTGCCTTACTATCAATCTCCCAACTTGGAGAGACAGGCCCTTTAACCTCCTGGTTTGCACAGGTTCCCAATTTGGCAGAGGATGGAAGGGACGAGGGAGAACCCATGAGAGAGTAGCTGTTAGGCATTTGGACGGGCACATGTCACTCTAATTTCCCGGCAGGAAGAAGAATTAACCAAAGTCTCAGCCACCCACCGGGAACCAGTATAGGACATGATCCAAAATTTTGGACTTGCGTTCAGCTCACAAAAAACGAGTTGAGAAATGGAGCTCAGGGGCACAGCAATTCACAAACTGGCAGAGTGATAAAGGACAACTATCGTCCAAAAATCTGTTGAGGGAAGTCAACGAGGCGGACTTGAAAGCGAGGCAAAATCGCAGGAAACAGATTTCAAGAGGTACCTTGGAATCGCCTGTAAAGCACAGGAAGAGGGGCACAACTTGGACAATGGTGCACTTGGCCAAAAAGGGCGTATGCGTTTTCTCCTGAATATATTCAGGAGAAAACGCATACGCCCTTTTTGGCCAAGCAAGCAAGCGGGCAATGCAAATCTGCACTACAAAGAAGTATCACTTCCCACCGGTCAAAAGGGACATCCACAAAATGTGTAAAAACCAGAAAGGCAAGACAGGCCCTGGAGAAATGGGAGCCTTGTTATGCTGATGGGCGGGATGTAAATTGCCAACTGCCTCACTGGAAGAGTGCATTGTGTTCCCTAAAACAAGTAAACAACAGAGCTACAGAGCCAAGGCCACTTCCAGTCTAGGGAATATACCTTGGGAAAACTGAAAATCAATAAGAAAGAGCCACCTCCAAATTTAGGGCTGCACTGACTACAAGAACCTCAACTTGGGTACACCTTAAATATCCCAGGAAATATAAAAATGGTTCAAAACATTGTGGTACTTACGTACGATGGAATATCCCTCAGCCATGAAATCAATGTCATAAGACCAGTAGCAGCAAAGTGAGTGGATTCAGGTACGATGATTCTAAGTGAAATAAGTCACACAGAAAAAGAAACTTATCATAAGATATCACTTATGAAGATCCTGTAAACATGGCTACTCGTGAATTGAGTTAGGAAAGAGAACAGAGTCTCACATTTAGAAAACACTCTTATGCCTGCATAAAGGGGAAGGAGAGGTGGGGTGATGCATAAAACCAGAGTTTGATATAACCTCAGGGACCGTTTCAAAAACCAACTTTGGAATTGACAAGACCGACACCTTCCTCAGTGAAAGAGACTCAAAACCCCATATTTCCCACAGAGGAATATATCTGACTAGTAAGAATCTTAAAACCTATGTATTGATATGTCTCCATAAGGGAATCAAGTGTGTCTAGAGTGGCATAAACATGGCAGCGAGAATCAGCTCAAACCCAGTATAAAAAGGAATTTCAAAAGCAAAACCAAAAAACAGGGAAATTCTTTACAATTCCTTCAGGGTGTCTGAGGAAACCTGGAAAGACCCTATCTACAATGACAGCTGGATGTGGCATAAGGCTGGACACTTGGGACTGAGAGGATTGGTGAGATTGGGTGAGCAAATGCAGACCCTTTCAAGCAATAATGCATGGCCCCCATTCCATGGGTCCCAACTCTCCAGGTTCAAGGGAATATTACTACAGCTATAACATGTACAGGAAACCTAGAGAATGGACACACTGTGAATACGAAAGGTTTCTAAAACTCAACGAATAGTCCCTCTCCTGGTGCTCCAGTTTGACTTTCCACCTGCCTTACTATCAATCTCCCAACTTGGAGAGACAGGCCCTTTAACCTCCTGGTTTGCACAGGTTCCCAATTTGGCAGAGGATGGAAGGGACGAGGGAGAACCCATGAGAGAGTAGCTGTTAGGCATTTGGACGGGCACATGTCACTCTAATTTCCCGGCAGGAAGAAGAATTAACCAAAGTCTCAGCCACCCACCGGGAACCAGTATAGGACATGATCCAAAATTTTGGACTTGCGTTCAGCTCACAAAAAAACGAGTTGAGAAATGGAGCTCAGGGGCACAGCAATTCACAAACTGGCAGAGTGATAAAGGACAACTATCGTCCAAAAATCTGTTGAGGGAAGTCAACGAGGCGGACTTGAAAGCGAGGCAAAATAGCAGGAAACAGATTTCAAGAGGTACCTTGGAATCGCCTGTAAAGCACAGGAAGAGGGGCACAACTTGGACAATGGTGCACTTGGCCAAAAAGGGCGTATGCGTTTTCTCCTGAATATATTCAGGAGAAAACGCATACGCCCTTTTTGGCCAAGCAAGCAAGCGGGCAATGCAAATCTGCACTACAAAGAAGTATCACTTCCCACCGGTCAAAAGGGACATCCACAAAATGTGTAAAAACCAGAAAGGCAAGACAGGCCCTGGAGAACTGGGAGCCTTGTTATGCTGATGGGCGGGATGTAAATTGCCAACTGCCTCACTGGAAGAGTGCATTGTGTTCCCTAAAACAAGTAAACAACAGAGCTACAGAGCCAAGGCCACTTCCAGTCTAGGGAATATACCTTGGGAAAACTGAAAATCAATAAGAAAGAGCCACCTCCAAATTTAGGGCTGCACTGACTACAAGAACCTCAACTTGGGTACACCTTAAATATCCCAGGAAATATAAAAATGGTTCAAAACATTGTGGTACTTACGTACGATGGAATATCCCTCAGCCATGAAATCAATGTCATAAGACCAGTAGCAGCAAAGTGAGTGGATTCAGGTACGATGATTCTAAGTGAAATAAGTCACACAGAAAAAGAAACTTATCATAAGATATCACTTATGAAGATCCTGTAAACATGGCTACTCGTGAATTGAGTTAGGAAAGAGAACAGAGTCTCACATTTAGAAAACACTCTTATGCCTGCATAAAGGGGAAGGAGAGGTGGGGTGATGCATAAAACCAGAGTTTGATATAAGCTCAGGGACCGTTTCAAAAACCAACTTTGGAATTGACAAGACCGACACCTTCCTCAGTGAAAGAGACTCAAAACCCCATATTTCCCACAGAGGAATATATCTGACTAGTAAGAATCTTAAAACCTATGTATTGATATGTCTCCATAAGGGAATCAAGTGTGTCTAGAGTGGCATAAACATGGCAGCGAGAATCAGCTCAAACCCACTATAAAAAGGAATTTCAAAAGCAAAACCAAAAAACAGGGAAATTCTTTACAATTCCTTCAGGGTGTCTGAGGAAACCTGGAAAGACCCTATCTACAATGACAGCTGGATGTGGCATAAGGCTGGACACTTGGGACTGAGAGGATTGGTGAGATTGGGTGAGCAAATGCAGACCCTTTCAAGCAATAATGCATGGCCCCCATTCCATGGGTCCCAACTCTCCAGGTTCAAGGGAATATTACTACAGCTATAACATGTACAGGAAACCTAGAGAATGGACACACTGTGAATACGAAAGGTTTCTAAAACTCAACGAATAGTCCCTCTCCTGGTGCTCCAGTTTGACTTTCCACCTGCCTTACTATCAATCTCCCAACTTGGAGAGACAGGCCCTTTAACCTCCTGGTTTGCACAGGTTCCCAATTTGGCAGAGGATGGAAGGGACGAGGGAGAACCCATGAGAGAGTAGCTGTTAGGCATTTGGACGGGCACATGTCACTCTAATTTCCCGGCAGGAAGAAGAATTAACCAAAGTCTCAGCCACCCACCGGGAACCAGTATAGGACATGATCCAAAATTTTGGACTTGCGTTCAGCTCACAAAAAACGAGTTGAGAAATGGAGCTCAGGGGCACAGCAATTCACAAACTGGCAGAGTGATAAAGGACAACTATCGTCCAAAAATCTGTTGAGGGAAGTCAACGAGGCGGACTTGAAAGCGAGGCAAAATAGCAGGAAACAGATTTCAAGAGGTACCTTGGAATCGCCTGTAAAGCACAGGAAGAGGGGCACAACTTGGACAATGGTGCACTTGGCCAAAAAGGGCGTATGCGTTTTCTCCTGAATATATTCAGGAGAAAACGCATACGCCCTTTTTGGCCAAGCAAGCAAGCGGGCAATGCAAATCTGCACTACAAAGAAGTATCACTTCCCACCGGTCAAAAGGGACATCCACAAAATGTGTAAAAACCAGAAAGGCAAGACAGGCCCTGGAGAACTGGGAGCCTTGTTATGCTGATGGGCGGGATATAAATTGCCAACTGCCTCACTGGAGGAGTGCATTGTGTTCCCTAAAACAAGTAAACAACAGAGCTACAGAGCCAAGGCCACTTCCAGTCTAGGGAATATACCTTGGGAAAACTGAAAATCAATAAGAAAGAGCCACCTCCAAATTTAGGGCTGCACTGACTACAAGAACCTCAACTTGGGTACACCTTAAATATCCCAGGAAATATAAAAATGGTTCAAAACATTGTGGTACTTACGTACGATGGAATATCCCTCAGCCATGAAATCAATGTCATAAGACCAGTAGCAGCAAAGTGAGTGGATTCAGGTACGATGATTCTAAGTGAAATAAGTCACACAGAAAAAGAAACTTATCATAAGATATCACTTATGAAGATCCTGTAAACATGGCTACACGTGAACTGAGTTAGGAAAGAGAACAGAGTCTCACATTTAGAAAACACTCTTATGCCTTCATAAAGGGGAAGGAGAGGTGGGGTGATGCATAAAACCAGAGTTTGATATAAGCACAGGGACCGTTCCAAAAACCAACTTTGGAATAGACAAGACCAACACCTTCCTCAGTGAAAGAGACTCAAAGCCCCATATTTCCCGCAGAGGAATATATCTGACTAGTAAGAATCTGAAAACCTATGTATTGATATGACTCCATAAGGGAATCAAGTGTGTCTACAGTGGCATAAACATGGCAGCGAGAATCAGCTCAAACCCAGTATAAAAAGGAATTTCAAAAGCAAAACCAAAAAACAGGGAAATTCTTTACAATTCCTTCAGGGTGTCTGAGGAAACCAGGAAAGACCCTATCTACAATGACAGCTGGATGTGGCATAAGGCTGGACACTTGGGACTGAGAGGATTGGTGAGATTGGGTGAGCAAATGCAGACCCTTTCAAGCAATAATGCATGGCCCCCATTCCATGGGTCCCAACTCTCCAGGTTCAAGGGAATATTACTACAGCTATAACATGTACAGGAAACCTAGAGAATGGACACACTGTGAATACGAAAGATTTCTAAAACTCAATGAATAGTCCCTCTCCTGGTGCTCCAGTTTGACTTTCCAACTGCCTTACTATCAATCTCCCAACTTGGAGAGACAGGCCCTTTAACCTCCTGGTTTGCACAGGTTCCCAATTTGGCAGAGGATGGAAGGGACGAGGGAGAACCCATGAGAGAGTAGCTGTTAGGCATTTGGACGGGCACATGTCACTCTAATTTCCCGGCAGGAAGAAGAATTAACCAAAGTCTCAGCCACCCACCGGGAACCAGTATAGGACATGATCCAAAATTTTGTACTTGCGTTCAGCTCACAAAAAACGAGTTGAGAAATGGAGCTCAGGGGCACAGCAATTCACAAACTGGCAGAGTGATAAAGGACAACTATCGTCCAAAAATCTGTTGAGGGAAGTCAACGAGGCGGACTTGAAAGCGAGGCAAAATAGCAGGAAACAGATTTCAAGAGGTACGTTGGAATCGCCTGTAAAGCACAGGAAGAGGGGCACAACTTGGACAATGGTGCACTTGGCCAAAAAGGGCGTATGCGTTTTCTCCTGAATATATTCAGTTGAAAACGCATACGCCCTTTTTGGCCAAGCAAGCAAGGGGGCAATGCAAATCTGCACTACAAAGAAGTATCACTTCCCACCGGTCAAAAGGGACATCCACAAAATGTGTAAAAACCAGAAAGGCAAGACAGGCCCTGGAGAACTGGGAGCCTTGTTATGCTGATGGGCGGGATGTAAATTGCCAACTGCCTCACTGGAGGAGTGCATTGTGTTCCCTAAAACAAGTAAACAACAGAGCTACAGAGCCAAGGCCACTTCCAGTCTAGGGAATATACCTTGGGAAAACTGAAAATCAATAAGAAAGAGCCACCTCCAAATTTAGGGCTGCACTGACTACAAGAACCTCAATTTGGGTACACCTTAAATATCCCAGGAAATATAAAAATGGTTCAAAACATTGTGGTACTTACGTACGATGGAATATCCCTCAGCCATGAAATCAATGTCATAAGACCAGTAGCAGCAAAGTGAGTGGATTCAGGTACGATGATTCTAAGTGAAATAAGTCACACAGAAAAAGAAACTTATCATAAGATATCACTTAGGAAGATCCTGTAAACATGGCTACACGTGAACTGAGTTAGGAAAGAGAACAGAGTCTCACATTTAGAAAACACTCTTATGCCTGCATAAAGGGGATGGAGAGGTGGGGTGATACATAAAACCAGAGTTTGATATAAGCACAGGGACCGTTCCAAAAACCAACTTTGGAATAGACAAGACCTACACCTTCCTCAGTGAAAGAGACTCAAAACCCCATATTTCCCACAGAGGAATATATCTGACTAGTAAGAATCTTAAAACCTATGTATTGATATGACTCCATAAGGGAATCAAGTGTGTCTAGAGTGGCATAAACATGGCAGCGAGAATCAGCTCAAACCCACTATAAAAAGGAATTTCAAAAGCAAAACCAAAAAACAGGGAAATTCTTTACAATTCCTTCAGGGTGTCTGAGGAAACCTGGAAAGACCCTATCTACAATGACAGCTGGATGTGGCATAAGGCTGGACACTTGGGACTGAGAGGATTGGTGAGATTGGGTGAGCAAATGCAGACCCTTTCAAGCAATAATGCATGGCCCCCATTCCATGGGTCCCAACTCTCCAGGTTCAAGGGAATATTACTACTGCTATAACATGTACAGGAAACCTAGAGAATAGACACACTGTGAATACGAAAGGTTTCTAAAACTCAACGAATAGTCCCTCTCCTGGTGCTCCAGTTTGACTTTCCAACTGCCTTACTATCAATCTCCCAACTTGGAGAGACAGGCCCTTTAACCTCCTGGTTTGCACAGGTTCCCAATTTGGCAGAGGATGGAAGGGACGAGGGAGAACCCATGAGAGAGTAGCTGTTAGGCATTTGGACGGGCACATGTCACTCTAATTTCCCGGCAGGAAGAAGAATTAACCAAAGTCTCAGCCACCCACCGGGAACCAGTATAGGACATGATCCAAAATTTTGGACTTGCGTTCAGCTCACATAAAACGAGTTGAGAAATAGAGCTCAGGGGCACAGCAATTCACAAACTGGCAGAGTGATAAAGGACAACTATCGTCCAAAAATCTGTTGAGGGAAGTCAACGAGGCGGACTTGAAAGCGAGGCAAAATAGCAGGAAACAGATTTCAAGAGGTACCTTGGAATCGCCTGTAAAGCACAGGAAGAGGGGCACAACTTGGACAATGGTGCACTTGGCCAAAAAGGGCGTATGCGTTTTCTCCTGAATATATTCAGGAGAAAACGCATACGCCCTTTTTGGCCAAGCAAGCAAGCGGGCAATGCAAATCTGCACTACAAAGAAGTATCATTTCCCACCGGTCAAAAGGGACATCCACAAAATGTGTAAAAACCAGAAAGGCAAGACAGGCCCTGAGGAACTGGGAGCCTTGTTATGCTGATGGTTGGGATGTAAATTGCCAACTGCCTCACTGGAGGAGTGCATTGTGTTCCCTAAAACAAGTAAACAACAGAGCTACAGAGCAAAGACCACTTCCAGTCTAGGGAATATACCTTGGGAAAACTGAAAATCAATAAGAAAGAGCCACCTCCAAATTTAGGGCTGCACTGACTACAAGAACCTCAACTTGGGTACACCTTAAATATCCCAGGAAATATAAAAATGGTTCAAAACATTGTGGTACTTACGTACGATGGAATATCCCTCAGCCATGAAATCAATGTCATAAGACCAGTAGCAACAAAGTGAGTGGATTCAGGTACGATGATTCTAAGTGAAATAAGTCACACAGAAAAAGAAACTTATCATAAGATATCACTTATGAAGATCCTGTAAACATGGCTACACGTGAACTGAGTTAGGAAAGAGAACAGAGTCTCACATTTAGAAAACACTCTTATGCCTGCATAAAGGGGAAGGAGAGGTGGGGTGATGCATAAAACCAGAGTTTGATATAAGCACAGGGACCGTTTCAAAAACCAACTTTGGAATTGACAAGACCGACACCTTCCTCAGTGAAAGAGACTCAAAACCCCATATTTCCCACAGAGGAATATATCTGACTAGTAAGAATCTTAAAACCTATGTATTGATATGTCTCCATAAGGGAATCAACTGTGTCTAGAGTGGCATAAACATGGCAGCGAGAATCAGCTCAAACCCACTATAAAAAGGAATTTCAAAAGCAAAACCAAAAAACAGGGAAATTCTTTACAATTCCTTCAGGGTGTCTGAGGAAACCTGGAAAGACCCTATCTACAATGACAGCTGGATGTGGCATAAGGCTGGACACTTGGGACTTAGAGGATTGGTGAGATTGGGTGAGTGAATGCAGACCCTTTCAAGTAATAATGCATGGCCCCCATTCCATGGGTCCCAACTCTCCAGGTTCAAGGGAATATTACTACAGCTATAACATGTACAGGAAACCTAGAGAATGGACACACTGTGAATACGAAAGGTTTCTAAAACTCAACGAATAGTCCCTCTCCTGGTGCTCCAGTTTGACTTTCCAACTGCCTTACTATCAATCTCCCAACTTGGAGAGACAGGCCCTTTAACCTCCTGGTTTGCACAGGTTCCCAATTTGGCAGAGGATGGAAGGGACGAGGGAGAACCCATGAGAGAGTAGCTGTTAGGCATTTGGACGGGCACATGTCACTCTAATTTCCCGGCAGGAACAAGAATTAACCAAAGTCTCAGCCACCCACCGGGAACCAGTATAGGACATGATCCAAAATTTTGGACTTGTGTTCAGCTCACAAAAAACGAGTTGAGAAATGGAGCTCAGGGGCACAGCAATTCACAAACTGGCAGAGTGATAAAGGACAACTATCGTCCAAAAATCTGTTGAGGGAAGTCAACGAGGCGGACTTGAAAGCGAGGCAAAATAGCAGGAAACAGATTTCAAGAGGTACGTTGGAATCGCCTGTAAAGCACAGGAAGAGGGGCACAACTTGGACAATGGTGCACTTGGCCAAAAAGGGCGTATGCATTTTCTCCTGAATATATTCAGGAGAAAACGCATACGCCCTTTTTGTCCAAGCAAGCAAGCGGGCAATGCAAATCTGCACTACAAAGAAGTATCACTTCCCACCGGTCAAAAGGGACATCCACAAAATGTGTAAAAACCAGAAAGGCAAGACAGGCCCTGGAGAACTGGGAGCCTTGTTATGCTGATGGGCGGGATGTAAATTGCCAACTGCCTCACTGGAGGAGTGCATTGTGTTCCCTAAAACAAGTAAACAACAGAGCTACAGAGCCAAGGCCACTTCCAGTCTAGGGAATATACCTTGGGAAAACTGAAAATCAATAAGAAAGAGCCACCTCCAAATTTAGGGCTGCACTGACTACAAGAACCTCAACTTGGGTACACCTTAAATATCCTAGGAAATATAAAAATGGTCCAAAACTTTGTGGTACTTACGTACGATGGAATATCCCTCAGCCATGAAATCAATGTCATAAGACCAGTAGCAGCAAAGTGAGTGGATTCAGGTACGATGATTCTAAGTGAAATAAGTCACACAGAAAAAGAAACTTATCATAAGATATCACTTATGAAGATCCTGTAAACATGGCTACACGTGAACTGAGTTAGGAAAGAGAACAGAGTCTCACATTTAGAAAACACTCTTATGCCTGCATAAAGGGGATGGAGAGGTGGGGTGATGCATAAAACCAGAGTTTGATATAAGCACAGGGATCGTTCCAAAAATCAACTTTGGAATAGACAAGATCTACACCTTCCTCAGTGAAAGAGACTCAAAACCCCATATTTCCCACAGAGGAATATATCTGACTAGTAAGAATCTTAAAACCTATGTATTGATATGACTCCATAAGGGAATCAAGTGTGTCTAGAGTGGCATAAACATGGCAGCGAGAATCAGCTCAAACCCACTATAAAAAGGAATTTCAAAAGCAAAACCAAAAAACAGGGAAATTCTTTACAATTCCTTCAGGGTGTCTGAGGAAACCTGGAAAGACCCTATCTACAATGACAGCTGGATGTGGCATAAGGCTGGACACTTGGGACTGAGAGGATTGGTGAGATTGGGTGAGCAAATGCAGACCCTTTCAAGCAATAATGCATGGCCCCCATTCCATGGGTCCCAACTCTCCAGGTTCAAGGGAATATTACTACAGCTATAACATGTACAGGAAACCTAGAGAATAGACACACTGTGAATACGAAAGGTTTCTAAAACTCAACGAATAGTCCCTCTCCTGGTGCTCCAGTTTGACTTTCCAACTGCCTTACTATCAATCTCCCAACTTGGAGAGACAGGCCCTTTAACCTCCTGGTTTGCACAGGTTCCCAATTTGGCAGAGGATGGAAGGGACGAGGGAGAACCCATGAGAGAGGAGCTTTTAGGCATTTGGACGGGCACATGTCACTCTAATTTCCCGGCAGGAAGAAGAATTAACCAAAGTCTCAGCCACCCACCGGGAACCAGTATAGGACATGATCCAAAATTTTGTACTTGCGTTCAGCTCACAAAAAACGAGTTGAGAAATGGAGCTCAGGGGCACAGCAATTCACAAACTGGCAGAGTGATAAAGGACAACTATCGTCCAAAAATCTGTTGAGGGAAGTCAACGAGGCGGACTTGAAAGCGAGGCAAAATAGCAGGAAACAGATTTCAAGAGGTACCTTGGAATCGCCTGTAAAGCACAGGAAGAGGGGCACAACTTGGACAATGGTGCACTTGGCCAAAAAGGGCGTATGCGTTTTCTCCTGAATATATTCAGGAGAAAACGCATACGCCCTTTTTGGCCAAGCAAGCAAGCGGGCAATGCAAATCTGCACTACAAAGAAGTATCATTTCCCACCGCTCAAAAGGGACATCCACAAAATGTGTAAAAACCAGAAAGGCAAGACAGGCCCTGAGGAACTGGGAGCCTTGTTATGCTGATGGGTGGGATGTAAATTGCCAACTGCCACACTGGAGGAGTGCATTGTGTTCCCTAAAACAAGTAAACAACAGAGCTACAGAGCCAAGGCCACTTCCAGTCTAGGGAATATACCTTGGGAAAACTGAAAATCAATAAGAAAGAGCCACCTCCAAATTTAGGGCTGCACTGACTACAAGAACCTCAACTTGGGTACACCTTAAATATCCCAGGAAATATAAAAATGGTTCAAAACATTGTGGTACTTACGTACGATGGAATATCCCTCAGCCATGAAATCAATGTCATAAGACCAGTAGCAACAAAGTGAGTGGATTCAGGTACGATGATTCTAAGTGAAATAAGTCACACAGAAAAAGTAACTTATCATAAGATATCACTTATGAAGATCCTGTAAACATGGCTACACGTGAACTGAGTTAGGAAAGAGAACAGAGTCTCACATTTAGAAAACACTCTTATGCCTGCATAAAGGGGAAGGAGAGGTGGGGTGATGCATAAAACCAGAGTTTGATATAAGCACAGGGACCGTTTCAAAAACCAACTTTGGAATTGACAAGACCGACACCTTCCTCAGTGAAAGAGACTCAAAACCCCATATTTCCCACAGAGGAATATATCTGACTAGTAAGAATCTTAAAACCTATGTATTGATATGTCTCCATAAGGGAATCAAGTGTGTCTAGAGTGGCATAAACATGGCAGCGAGAATCAGCTCAAACCCACTATAAAAAGGAATTTCAAAAGCAAAACCAAAAAACAGGGAAATTCTTTACAATTCCTTCAGGGTGTCTGAGGAAACCTGGAAAGACCCTATCTACAATGACAGCTGGATGTGGCATAAGGCTGGACACTTGGGACTGAGAGGATTGGTGAGATTGGGTGAGTGAATGCAGACCCTTTCAAGCAATAATGCATGGCCCCCATTCCATGGGTCCCAACTCTCCATGTTCAAGGGAATATTACTACAGCTATAACATGTACAGGAAACCTAGAGAATGGACACACTGTGAATACGAAAGGTTTCTAAAACTCAACGAATAGTCCCTCTCCTGGTGCTCCAGTTTGACTTTCCAACTGCCTTACTATCAATCTCCCAACTTGGAGAGACAGGCCCTTTAACCTCCTGGTTTGCACAGGATCCCAATTTGGCAGAGGATGGAAGGGACGAGAGAGAACCCATGAGAGAGTAGCTGTTAGGCATTTGGACGGGCACATGTCACTCTAATTTCCCGGCAGGAAGAAGAATTAACCAAAGTCTCATCCACCCACCGGGAACCAGTATAGGACATGATCCAAAATTTTGGACTTGCGTTCAGCTCACAAAAAACGAGTTGAGAAATGGAGCTCAGGGGCACAGCAATTCACAAACTGGCAGAGTGATAAAGGACAACTATCGTCCAAAAATCTGTTGAGGGAAGTCAACGAGGCGGACTTGAAAGCGAGGCAAAATAGCAGGAAACAGATTTCAAGAGGTACCTTGGAATCGCCTGTAAAGCACAGGAAGAGGGGCACAACTTGGACAATGGTGCACTTGGCCAAAAAGGGCGTATGCGTTTTCTCCTGAATATATTCAGGAGAAAACGCATACGCCCTTTTTGGCCAAGCAAGCAAGCGGGCAATGCAAATCTGCACTACAAAGAAGTATCACTTCCCACCGGTCAAAAGGGACATCCACAAAATGTGTAAAAACCAGAAAGGCAAGACAGGCCCTGGAGAACTGGGAGCCTTGTTATGCTGATGGGCGGGATGTAAATTGCCAACTGCCTCACTGGAGGAGTGCATTGTGTTCCCTAAAACAAGTAAACAACAGAGCTACAGAGCCAAGGCCACTTCCAGTCTAGGGAATATACCTTGGGAAAACTGAAAATCAATAAGAAAGAGCCACCTCCAAATTTAGGGCTGCACTGACTACAAGAACCTCAACTTGGGTACACCTTAAATATCCCAGGAAATATAAAAATGGTTCAAAACATTGTGGTACTTACGTATGATGGAATATCCCTCAGCGATGAAATCAATGTCATAAGACCAGTAGCAGCAAAGTGAGTGGATTCAGGTACGATGATTCTAAGTGAAATAAGTCACACAGAAAAAGAAACTTATCATAAGATATCACTTATGAAGATCCAGTAAACATGGCTACACGTGAACTGAGTTAGGAAAGAGAACAGAGTCTCACATTTAGAAAACACTCTTATGCCTGCATAAAGGGGATGTAGAGGTCGGGTGATGCATAAAACCAGAGTTTGATATAAGCACAGGGACCGTTCCAAAAACCAACTTTGGAATAGACAAGACCTACACCTTCCTCAGTGAAAGAGACTCAAAACCCCATATTTCCCGCAGAGGAATATATCTGACTAGTAAGAATCTTAAAACCTATGTATTGATATGACTCCATAAGGGAATCAAGTGTGTCTAGAGTGGCATAAACATGGCAGCGAGAATCAGCTCAAACCCACTATAAAAAGGAACTTCAAAAGCAAAACCAAAAAACAGGGAAATTCTTTACAATTCCTTCAGGGTGTCTGAGGAAACCTGGAAAGACACTATCTACAATGACAGCTGGATGTGGCATAAGGCTGGACACTTGGGACTGAGAGGATTGGTGAGATTGGGTGAGCAAATGCAGACCCTTTCAAGCAATAATGCATGGCCCCCATTCCATGGGTCCCAACTCTCCAGGTTCAAGGGAATATTACTACAGCTATAACATGTACAGGAAACCTAGAGAATGGACACACTGTGAATACGAAAGGTTTCTAAAACTCAAAGAATAGTCCCTCTCCTGGTGCTCCAGTTTGACTTTCCAACTGCCTTACTATCAATCTCCCAACTTGGAGAGACAGGCCCTTTAACCTCCTGGTTTGCACAGGTTCCCAATTTGGCAGAGGATGGAAGGGACGAGGGAGAACCCATGAGAGAGTAGCTGTTAGGCATTTGGACGGGCACATGTCACTCTAATTTCCCGGCAGGAAGAAGAATTAACCAAAGTCTCAGCCACCCACCGGGAACCAGTAGAGGACATGATCCAAAATTTTCGACTTGCGTTCAGCTCACAAAAAACGAGTTGAGAAATGGAGCTCAGGGGCACAGCAATTCACAAACTGGCAGAGTGATAAAGGACAACTATCGTCCAAAAATCTGTTGAGGGAAGTCAACGAGGCGGACTTGAAAGCGAGGCAAAATAGCAGGAAACAGATTTCAAGAGGTACCTTGGAATCGCCTGTAAAGCACAGGAAGAGGGGCACAACTTGGACAATGGTGCACTTGGCCAAAAAGGGCGTATGCGTTTTCTCCTGAATATATTCACGAGAAAACGCATACGCCCTTTTTGGCCAAGCAAGCAAGCGGGCAATGCAAATCTGCACTACAAAGAAGTATCACTTCCCACCGGTCAAAAGGGACATCCACAAAATGTGTAAAAACCAGAAAGGCAAGACAGGCCCTGGAGAACTGGGAGCCTTGTTATGCTGATGGGCGGGATGTAAATTGCCAACTGCCTCACTGGAGGAGTGCATTGTGTTCCCTAAAACAAGTAAACAACAGAGCTACAGAGCCAAGGCCACTTCCAGTCTAGGGAATATACCTTGGGAAAACTGAAAATCAATAAGAAAGAGCCACCTCCAAATTTAGGGCTGCACTGACTACAAGAACCTCAACTTGGGTACACCTTAAATATCCCAGGAAATATAAAAATGGTTCAAAACATTGTGGTACATACGTACGATGGAATATCCCTCAGCCATGAAATCAATGTCATAAGACCAGTAGCAGCAAAGTGAGTGGATTCAGGTACGATGATTCTAAGTGAAATAAGTCACACAGAAAAAGAAACTTATCATAAGATATCACTTATGAAGATCCTGTAAACATGGCTACACGTGAACTGAGTTAGGAAAGAGAACAGAGTCTCACATTTAGAAAACACTCTTATGCCTGCATAAAGGGGAAGGAGAGGTGGGGTGATGCATAAAACCAGAGTTTGATATGAGCACAGGGACCGTTTCAAAAACCAACTTTGGAACTGACAAGACCGACACCTTCCTCAGTGAAAGAGACTCAAAACCCCATATTTCCCACAGAGGAATATATCTGACTAGTAAGAATCTTAAAACCTATGTATTGATATGTCTCCATAAGGGAATCAAGTGTGTCTAGAGTGGCATAAACATGGCAGCGAGAATCAGCTCAAACCCACTATAAAAAGGAATTTCAAAAGCAAAACCAAAAAACAGGGAAATTCTTTACAATTCCTTCAGGGTGTCTGAGGAAACCTGGAAAGACCCTATCTACAATGACAGCTGGATGTGGCATAAGGCTGGACACTTGGGACTGAGAGGATTGGTGAGATTGGGTGAGCGAATGCAGACCCTTTCAAGCAATAATGCATGGCCCCCATTCCATGGGTCCCAACTCTCCATGTTCAAGGGAATATTACTACAGCTATAACATGTACAGGAAACCTAGAGAATGGACACACTGTGAATACGAAAGGTTTCTAAAACTCAACGAATAGTCCCTCTCCTGTTGCTCCAGTTTGACTTTCCAACTGCCTTACTATCAATCTCCCAACTTGGAGAGACAGGCCCTTTAACCTCCTGGTTTGCACAGGTTCCCAATTTGGCAGAGGATGGAAGGGACGAGGGAGAACCCATGAGAGAGTAGCTGTTAGGCATTTGGACGGGCACATGTCACTCTAATTTCCCGGCAGGAAGAAGAATTAACCAAAGTCTCAGCCACCCACCGGGAACCAGTATAGGACATGATCCAAAATTTTGGACTTGCGTTCAGCTCACAAAAAACGAGTTGAGAAATGGAGCTCAGGGGCACAGCAATTCACAAACTGGCAGAGTGATAAAGGACAACTATCGTCCAAAAATCTGTTGAGGGAAGTCAATGAGGCGGACTTGAAAGCGAGGCAAAATAGAAGGAAACAGATTTCAAGAGGTACCTTGGAATCGCCTGTAGAGCACAGGAAGAGGGGCACAACTTGGACAATGGTGCACTTGGCCAAAAAGGGCGTATGCGTTTTCTCCTGAATATATTCAGGAGAAAACGCATACGCCCTTTTTGGCCAAGCAAGCAAGCGGGCAATGCAAATCTGCACTACAAAGAAGTATCACTTCACACCGGTCAAAAGGGACATCCACAAAATGTGTAAAAACCAGAAAGGCAAGACAGGCCCTGGAGAACTGGGAGCCTTGTTATGCTGATGGGCGGGATGTAAACTGCCAACTGCCTCACAGGAGGAGTGCATTGTGTTCCCTAAAACAAGTAAACAACAGAGCTACAGAGCCAAGGCCACTTCCAGTCTAGGGAATATACCTTGGGAAAACTGAAAATCAATAAGAAAGAGCCACCTCCAAATTTAGGGCTGCACTGACTACAAGAACCTCAACTTGGGTACACCTTAAATATCCCAGGAAATATTAAAATGGTTCAAAACATTGTGGTACTTACGTATGATGGAATATCCCTCAGCGATGAAATCAATGTCATAAGACCAGTAGCAGCAAAGTGAGTGGATTCAGGTACGATGATTCTAAGTGAAATAAGTCACACAGAAAAAGAAATTTATCATAAGATATCACTTATGAAGATCCAGTAAACATGGCTACACGTGAACTGAGTTAGGAAAGAGAACAGAGTCTCACATTTATAAAACACTCTTATGCCTGCATAAAGGGGATGGAGAGGTGGGGTGATGCATAAAACCAGAGTTTGATATAAGCACAGGGACCGTTCCAAAAACCAACTTTGGAATAGACAAGACCTACACCTTCCTCAGTGAAAGAGACTCAAAACCCCATATTTCCCGCAGAGGAATATATCTGACTAGTAAGAATCTTAAAACCTATGTATTGATATGACTCCATAAGGGAATCAAGTGTGTCTAGAGTGGCATAAACATGGCAGCGAGAATCAGCTCAAACCCACTATAAAAAGGAATTTCAAAAGCAAAACCAAAAAACAGGGAAATTCTTTACAATTCCTTCAGGGTGTCTGAGGAAACCTGGAAAGACCCTATCTACAATGACAGCTGGATGTGGCATAAGGCTGGACACTTGGGACTGAGAGGATTGGTGAGATTGGGTGAGCAAATGCAGACCCTTTCAAGCAATAATGCATGGCCCCCATTCCATGGGTCCCAACTCTCCTGGTTCAAGGGAATATTACTACAGCTATAACATGTACAGGAAACCTAGAGAATGGACACACTGTGAATACGAAAGGTTTCTAAAACTCAACGAATAGTCCCTCCCCTGGTGCTCCAGTTTGACTTTCCAACTGCCTTACTATCAATCTCCCAACTTGGAGAGACAGGCCCTTTAACCTCCTGGTTTGCACAGGTTCCCAATTTGGCAGAGGATGGAAGGGACGATGGAGAACCCATGAGAGAGTAGCTGTTAGGCATTTGGACGGGCACATGTCACTCTAATTTCCCAGCAGGAAGAAGAATTAACCAAAGTCTCATCCACCCACCGGGAACCAGGATAGGACATGATCCAAAATTTTCGACTTGCGTTCAGCTCACAAAAAACGAGTTGAGAAATGGAGCTCAGGGGCACAGCAATTCACAAACTGGCAGAGTGATAAAGGACAACTATCGTCCAAAAATCTGTTGAGGGAAGTCAACGAGGCGGACTTGAAAGCGAGGCAAAATAGCAGGAAACAGATTTCAAGAGGTACCTTGGAATTGCCTGTAAAGCACAGGAAGAGGGGCACAACTTGGACAATGGTGCACTTGGCCAAAAAGGGCGTATGCGTTTTCTCCTGAATATATTCAGGAGAAAACGCATACGCCCTTTTTGGCCAAGCAAGCAAGCGGGCAATGCAAATCTGCACTACAAAGAAGTATCATTTCCCACCGGTCAAAAGGGACATCCACAAAATGTGTAAAAACCAGAAAGGCAAGACAGGCCCTGGAGAACTGGGAGCCTTGTTATGCTGATGGGCGGGATGTAAACTGCCAACTGCCTCACTGGAGGAGTGCATTGTGTTCCCTAAAACAAGTAAACAACAGAGCTACAGAGCCAAGGCCACTTCCAGTCTAGGGAATATACCTTGGGAAAACTGAAAATCAATAAGAAAGAGCCACCTCCAAATTTAGGGCTGCACTGACTACAAGAACCGCAACTTGGGTACACCTTAAATATCCCAGGAAATATAAAAATGGTTCAAAACATTGTGGTACGTACGTATGATGGAATATCCCTCAGCGATGAAATCAATGTCATAAGACCAGTAGCAGCAAAGTGAGTGGATTCAGGTACGATGATTCTAAGTGAAATAAGTCACACAGAAAAAGAAATTTATCATAAGATATCACTTATGAAGATCCTGTAAACATGGCTACACGTGAACTGAGTTAGGAAAGAGAACAGAGTCTCACATTTAGAAAACACTCTTATGCCTGCATAAAGGGGATGGAGAGGTGGGGTGATGCATAAAACCAGAGTTTGATATAAGCACAGGGACCGTTCCAAAAACCAACTTTGGAATAGACAAGACCTACACCTTCCTCAGTGAAAGAGACTCAAAACCCCATATTTCCCGCAGAGGAATATATCTGACTAGTAAGAATCTTAAAACCTATGTATTGATATGACTCCATAAGGGAATCAAGTGTGTCTAGAGTGGCATAAACATGGCAGCGAGAATCAGCTCAAACCCACTATAAAAAGGAATTTCAAAAGCAAAACCAAAAAACAGGGAAATTCTTTACAATTCCTTCAGGGTGTCTGAGGAAACCTGGAAAGACCCTATCTACAATGACAGCTGGATGTGGCATAAGGCTGGACACTTGGGACTGAGAGGATTGGTGAGATTGGGTGAGCAAATGCAGACCCTTTCAAGCAATAATGCATGGCCCCCATTCCATGGTTCCCAACTCTCCTGGTTCAAGGGAATATTACTACAGCTATAACATGTACAGGAAACCTAGAGAATGGACACACTGTGAATACGAAAGGTTTCTAAAACTCAACGAATAGTCCCTCCCCTGGTGCTCCAGTTTGACTTTCCAACTGCCTTACTATCAATCTCCCAACTTGGAGAGACAGGCCCTTTAACCTCCTGGTTTGCACAGGTTCCCAATTTGGCAGAGGATGGAAGGGACGAGGGAGAACCCATGAGAGAGTAGCTGTTAGGCATTTGGACGGGCACATGTCACTCTAATTTCCCGGCAGGAAGAAGAATTAACCAAAGTCTCATCCACCCACCGGGAACCAGGATAGGACATGATCCAAAATTTTCGACTTGCGTTCAGCTCACAAAAAACGAGTTGAGAAATGGAGCTCAGGGGCACAGCAATTCACAAACTGGCAGAGTGATAAAGGACAACTATCGTCCAAAAATCTGTTGAGGGAAGTCAACGAGGCGGACTTGAAAGCGAGGCAAAATAGCAGGAAACAGATTTCAAGAGGTACCTTGGAATTGCCTGTAAAGCACAGGAAGAGGGGCACAACTTGGACAATGGTGCACTTGGCCAAAAAGGGCGTATGCGTTTTCTCCTGAATATATTCAGGAGAAAACGCATACGCCCTTTTTGGCCAAGCAAGCAAGCGGGCAATGCAAATCTGCACTACAAAGAAGTATCATTTCCCACCGGTCAAAAGGGACATCCACAAAATGTGTAAAAACCAGAAAGGCAAGACAGGCCCTGGAGAACTGGGAGCCTTGTTATGCTGATGGGCGGGATGTAAACTGCCAACTGCCTCACTGGAGGAGTGCATTGTGTTCCCTAAAACAAGTAAACAACAGAGCTACAGAGCCAAGGCCACTTCCAGTCTAGGGAATATACCTTGGGAAAACTAAAAATCAATAAGAAAGAGCCACCTCCAAATTTAGGGCTGCACTGACTACAAGAACCTCAACTTGGGTACACCTTAAATATCCCAGGAAATATAAAAATGGTTCAAAACATTGTGGTACTTACGTATGATTGAATATCCCTCAGCGATGAAATCAATGTCATAAGACCAGTAGCAGCAAAGTGAGTGGATTCAGGTACGATGATTCTAAGTGAAATAAGTCACACAGAAAAAGAAACTTATCATAAGATATCACTTATGAAGATCCTGTAAACATGGCTACACGTGAACTGAGTTAGGAAAGAGAACAGAGTCTCACATTTAGAAAACACTCTTATGCCTGCATAAAGGGGAAGGAGAGGTGGGGTGATGCATAAAACCAGAGTTTGATATAAGCACAGGGACCGTTTCAAAAACCAACTTTGGAACTGACAAGACCGACACCTTCCTCAGTGAAAGAGACTCAAAACCCCATATTTCCCGCAGAGGAATATATCTGACTAGTAAGAATCTTAAAACCTATGTATTGATATGTCTCCATAAGGGAATCAAGTGTGTCTAGAGTGGCATAAACATGGCAGCGAGTATCAGCTCAAAACCACTATAAAAAGGAATTTCAAAAGCAAAACCAAAAAACAGGGAAATTCTTTACAATTCCTTCAGGGTGTCTGAGGGAACCTGGAAAGACCCTATCTACAATGACAGCTGGATGTGGCATAAGGCTGGACACTTGGGACTGAGAGGATTGGTGAGATTGGGTGAGCAAATGCAGACCCTTTCAAGCAATAATGCATGGCCCCCATTCCATGGGTCCCAACTCTCCAGGTTCAAGGGAATATTACTACAGCTATAACATGTACAGGAAACCTAGAGAATGGACACACTGTGAATACGAAAGGTTTCTAAAACTCAACGAATAGTCCCTCTCCTGGTGCTCCAGTTTGACTTTCCAACTGCCTTACTATCAATCTCCCAACTTGGAGAGACAGGCCCTTTAACCTCCTGGTTTGCACAGGTTCCCAATTTGGCAGAGGATGGAAGGGACGAGGGAGAACCCATGAGAGAGTAGCTGTTAGGCATTTGGACGGGCACATGTCACTCTAATTTCCCGGCAGGAAGAAGAATTAACCAAAGTCTCAGCCACCCACCGGGAACCAGTATAGGACATGATCCAAAATTTTGGACTTGTGTTCAGCTCAGAAAAAACGAGTTGAGAAATGGAGCTCAGGGGAACAGCAATTCACAAACTGGCAGAGTGATAAAGGACAACTATCGTCCAAAAATCTGTTGAGGGAAGTCAACGAGGCGGACTTGAAAGCGAGGCAAAATAGCAGGAAACAGATTTCAAGAGGTACCTTGGAATCGCCTGTAAAGCACAGGAAGAGGGGCACAACTTGGACAATGGTGCACTTGGCCAAAAAGGGCGTATGCGTTTTCTCCTGAATATATTCAGGAGAAAACGCATACGCCCTTTTTGGCCAAGCAAGCAAGCGGGCAATGCAAATCTGCACTACAAAGAAGTATCACTTCCCACCGGTCAAAAGGGACATCCACAAAATGTGTAAAAACCAGAAAGGCAAGACAGGCCCTGGAGAACTGGGAGCCTTGTTATGCTGATGGGCGGGATGTAAATTGCCAACTGCCTCACTGGAAGAGTGCATTGTGTTCCCTAAAACAAGTAAACAACAGAGCTACAGAGCCAAGGCCACTTCCAGTCTAGGGAATATACCTTGGGAAAACTGAAAATCAATAAGAAAGAGCCACCTCCAAATTTAGGGCTGCACTGACTACAAGAACCTCAACTTGGGTACACCTTAAATATCCCAGGAAATATAAAAATGGTTCAAAACATTGTGCTACTTACGTACGATGGAATATCCCTCAGCCATGAAATCAATGTCATAAGACCAGTAGCAGCAAAGTGAGTGGATTCAGGTACGATGATTCTAAGTGAAATAAGTCACACAGAAAAAGAAACTTATCATAAGATATCACTTATGAAGATCCTGTAAACATGGCTACTCGTGAATTGAGTTAGGAAAGAGAACAGAGTCTCACATTTAGAAAACACTCTTATGCCTGCATAAAGGGGAAGGAGAGGTGGGGTGATGCATAAAACCAGAGTTTGATATAAGCACAGGGACCGTTTCAAAAACCAACTTTGGAATTGACAAGACCGACACCTTCCTCAGTGAAAGAGACTCAAAACCCCATATTTCCCACAGAGGAATATATCTGACTAGTAAGAATCTTAAAACCTATGTATTGATATGTCTCCATAAGGGAATCAAGTGTGTCTAGAGTGGCATAAACATGGCAGCGAGAATCAGCTCAAACCCAGTATAAAAAGGAATTTCAAAAGCAAAACCAAAAAACAGGGAAATTCTTTACAATTCCTTCAGGGTGTCTGAGGAAACCTGGAAAGACCCTATCTACAATGACAGCTGGATGTGGCATAAGGCTGGACACTTGGGACTGAGAGGATTTGTGAGATTGGGTGAGCAAATGCAGACCCTTTCAAGCAATAATGCATGGC
The DNA here is from genome assembly GCF_025265405.1 of Mesoplodon densirostris. NCBI lineage: Eukaryota > Metazoa > Chordata > Mammalia > Artiodactyla > Ziphiidae > Mesoplodon > Mesoplodon densirostris. The sequence continues at coordinate 184,542,268 of NC_082663.1, read as the reverse complement.
CCCCATTCCATGGGTCCCAACTCTCCAGGTTCAAGGGAATATTACTACAGCTATAACATGTACAGGAAACCTAGAGAATGGACACACTGTGAATACGAAAGGTTTCTAAAACTCAACGAATAGTCCCTCTCCTGGTGCTCCAGTTTGACTTTCCACCTGCCTTACTATCAATCTCCCAACTTGGAGAGACAGGCCCTTTAACCTCCTGGTTTGCACAGGTTCCCAATTTGGCAGAGGATGGAAGGGACGAGGGAGAACCCATGAGAGAGTAGCTGTTAGGCATTTGGACGGGCACATGTCACTCTAATTTCCCGGCAGGAAGAAGAATTAACCAAAGTCTCAGCCACCCACCGGGAACCAGTATAGGACATGATCCAAAATTTTGGACTTGCGTTCAGCTCACAAAAAACGAGTTGAGAAATGGAGCTCAGGGGCACAGCAATTCACAAACTGGCAGAGTGATAAAGGACAACTATCGTCCTAAAATCTGTTGAGGGAAGTCAACGAGGCGGACTTGAAAGTGAGGCAAAATAGCAGGAAACAGATTTCAAGAGGTACCTTGGAATCGCCTGTAAAGCACAGGAAGAGGGGCACAACTTGGACAATGGTGCACTTGGCCAAAAAGGGCGTATGCGTTTTCTCCTGAATATATTCAGGAGAAAACGCATACGCCCTTTTTGGCCAAGCAAGCAAGCGGGCAATGCAAATCTGCACTACAAAGAAGTATCACTTCCCACCGGTCAAAAGGGACATCCACAAAATGTGTAAAAACCAGAAAGGCAAGACAGGCCCTGGAGAACTGGGAGCCTTGTTATGCTGATGGGCGGGATGTAAATTGCCAACTGCCTCACTGGAGGAGTGCATTGTGTTCCCTAAAACAAGTAAACAACAGAGCTACAGAGCCAAGGCCACTTCCAGTCTAGGGAATATACCTTGGGAAAACTGAAAATCAATAAGAAAGAGCCACCTCCAAATTTAGGGCTGCACTGACTACAAGAACCTCAACTTGGGTACACCTTAAATATCCCAGGAAATATAAAAATGGTTCAAAACATTGTGGTACTTACGTACGATGGAATATCCCTCAGCCATGAAATCAATGTCATAAGACCAGTAGCAGCAAAGTGAGTGGATTCAGGTACGATGATTCTAAGTGAAATAAGTCACACAGAAAAAGAAACTTATCATAAGATATCACTTATGAAGATCCTGTAAACATGGCTACACGTGAACTGAGTTAGGAAAGAGAACAGAGTCTCACATTTAGAAAACACTCTTATGCCTTCATAAAGGGGAAGGAGAGGTGGGGTGATGCATAAAACCAGAGTTTGATATAAGCACAGGGACCGTTCCAAAAACCAACTTTGGAATAGACAAGACCTACACCTTCCTCAGTGAAAGAGACTCAAAGCCCCATATTTCCCGCAGAGGAATATATCTGACTAGTAAGAATCTTAAAACCTATGTATTGATATGACTCCATAAGGGAATCAAGTGTGTCTACAGTGGCATAAACATGGCAGCGAGAATCAGCTCAAACCCACTATAAAAAGGAATTTCAAAAGCAAAACCAAAAAACAGGGAAATTCTTTACAATTCCTTCAGGGTGTCTGAGGAAACCAGGAAAGACCCTATCTACAATGACAGCTGGATGTGGCATAAGGCTGGACACTTGGGACTGAGAGGATTGGTGAGATTGGGTGAGCAAATGCAGACCCTTTCAAGCAATAATGCATGGCCCCCATTCCATGGGTCCCAACTCTCCAGGTTCAAGGGAATATTACTACAGCTATAACATGTACAGGAAACCTAGAGAATGGACACACTGTGAATACGAAAGATTTCTAAAACTCAATGAATAGTCCCTCTCCTGGTGCTCCAGTTTGACTTTCCAACTGCCTTACTATCAATCTCCCAACTTGGAGAGACAGGCCCTTTAACCTCCTGGTTTGCACAGGTTCCCAATTTGTCAGAGGATGGAAGGGGCGAGGGAGAACCCATGAGAGAGTAGCTGTTAGGCATTTGGACGGGCACATGTCACTCTAATTTCCCGGAAGGAAGAAGAATTAACCAAAGTCTCAGCCACCCACCGGGAACCAGTATAGGACATGATCCAAAATTTTGGACTTGCGTTCAGCTCACAAAAAACGAGTTGAGAAATGGAGCTCAGGGGCACAGCAATTCACAAACTGGCAGAGTGATAAAGGACAACTATCGTCCAAAAATTTGTTGAGGGAAGTCAACGAGGCGGAATTGAAAGCGAGGCAAAATAGCAGGAAACAGATTTCAAGAGGTACGTTGGAATCGCCTGTAAAGCACAGGAAGAGGGGCACAACTTGGACAATGGTGCACTTGGCCAAAAAGGGCGTATGCATTTTCTCCTGAATATATTCAGGAGAAAACGCATACGCCCTTTTTGGCCAAGCAAGCAAGGGGGCAATGCAAATCTGCACTACAAAGAAGTATCACTTCCCACCGGTCAAAAGGGACATCCACAAAATGTGTAAAAACCAGAAAGGCAAGACAGGCCCTGGAGAACTGAGAGCCTTGTTATGCAGATGGGCGGGATGTAAATTGCCAACTGCCTCACTGGAGGAGTGCATTGTGTTCCCTAAAACAAGTAAACAACAGAGCTACAGAGCCAAGGCCACTTCCAGTCTAGGGAATATACCTTGGGAAAACTGAAAATCAATAAGAAAGAGCCACCTCCAAATTTAGGGCTGCACTGACTACAAGAACCTCAACTTGGGTACACCTTAAATATCCCAGGAAATATAAAAATGGTTCAAAACATTGTGGTACTTACGTACGATGGAATATCCCTCAGCCATGAAATCAATGTCATAAGACCAGTAGCAGCAAAGTGAGTGGATTCAGGTACGATGATTCTAAGTGAAATAAGTCACACAGAAAAAGAAACTTATCATAAGATATCACTTAGGAAGATCCTGTAAACATGGCTACACGTGAACTGAGTTAGGAAAGAGAACAGAGTCTCACATTTAGAAAACACTCTTATGCCTGCATAAAGGGGATGGAGAGGTGGGGTGATACATAAAACCAGAGTTTGATATAAGCACAGGGACCGTTCCAAAAACCAACTTTGGAATAGAAAAGACCTACACCTTCCTCAGTGATAGAGACTCAAAACCCCATATTTCCCACAGAGGAATATATCTAACTAGTAAGAATCTTAAAACCTATGTATTGATATGACTCCATAAGGGAATCAAGTGTGTCTAGAGTGGCATAAACATGGCAGCGAGAATCAGCTCAAACCCACTATAAAAAGGAATTTCAAAAGCAAAACCAAAAAACAGGGAAATTCTTTACAATTCCTTCAGGGTGTCTGAGGAAACCTGGAAAGACCCTATCTACAATGACAGCTGGATGTGGCATAAGGCTGGACACTTGGGACTGAGAGGATTGGTGAGATTGGGTGAGCAAATGCAGACCCTTTCAAGCAATAATGCATGGCCCCCATTCCATGGGTCCCAACTCTCCAGGTTCAAGGGAATATTACTACAGCTATAACATGTACAGGAAACCTAGAGAATGGACACACTGTGAATACGAAAGGTTTCTAAAACTCAACGAATAGTCCCTCTCCTGGTGCTCCAGTTTGACTTTCCAACTGCCTTACTATCAATCTCCCAACTTGGAGAGACAGGCCCTTTAACCTCCTGGTTTGCACAGGTTCCCAATTTGGCAGAGGATGGAAGGGACGAGGGAGAACCCATGAGAGAGTAGCTGTTAGGCATTTGGACGGGCACATGTCACTCTAATTTCCCGGCAGGAAGAAGAATTAACCAAAGTCTCAGCCACCCACCGGGAACCAGTATAGGACATGATCCAAAATTTTGGACTTGTGTTCAGCTCAGAAAAAACGAGTTGAGAAATGGAGCTCAGGGGCACAGCAATTCACAAACTGGCAGAGTGATAAAGGACAACTATCGTCCAAAAATCTGTTGAGGGAAGTCAACGAGGCGGACTTGAAAGCGAGGCAAAATAGCAGGAAACAGATTTCAAGAGGTACCTTGGAATCGCCTGTAAAGCACAGGAAGAGGGGCACAACTTGGACAATGGTGCACTTGGCCAAAAAGGGCGTATGCGTTTTCTCCTGAATATATTCAGGAGAAAACGCATACGCCCTTTTTATCCAAGCAAGCAAGCGGGCAATGCAAATCTGCACTACAAAGAAGTATCATTTCCCACCGGTCAAAAGGGACATCCACAAAATGTGTAAAAACCAGAAAGGCAAGACAGGCCCTGGAGAACTGGGAGCCTTGTTATGCTGATGGGCGGGATGTAAATTGCCAACTGCCTCACTGGAGGAGTGCATTGTGTTCCCTAAAACAAGTAAACAACAGAGCTACAGAGCCAAGGCCACTTCCAGTCTAGGGAATATACCTTGGGAAAACTGAAAATCAATAAGAAAGAGCCACCTCCAAATTTAGGGCTGCACTGACTACAAGAACCTCAACTTGGGTACACCTTAAATATCCCAGGAAATATAAAAATGGTTCAAAACATTGTGGTACTTTCGTAGGATGGAATATCCCTCAGCCATGAAATCAATGTCATAAGACCAGTAGCAGCAAAGTGAGTGGATTCAGGTACGATGATTCTAAGTGAAATAAGTCACACAGAAAAAGAAACTTATCATAAGATATCACTTATGAAGATCCTGTAAACATGGCTACACGTGAACTGAGTTAGGAAAGAGAACAGAGTCTCACATTTAGAAAACACTCTTATGCCTGCATAAAGGGGAAGGAGAGGTGGGGTGATGCATAAAACCAGAGTTTGATATAAGCACAGGGACCGTTTCAAAAACCAACTTTGGAACTGACAAGACCGACACCTTCCTCAGTGAAAGAGACTCAAAACCCCATATTTCCCGCAGAGGAATATATCTGACTAGTAAGAATCTTAAAACCTATGTATTGATATGTCTCCATAAGGGAATCAAGTGTGTCTAGAGTGGCATAAACATGGCAGCGAGTATCAGCTCAAAACCACTATAAAAAGGAATTTCAAAAGCAAAACCAAAAAACAGGGAAATTCTTTACAATTCCTTCAGGGTGTCTGAGGGAACCTGGAAAGACCCTATCTACAATGACAGCTGGATGTGGCATAAGGCTGGACACTTGGGACTGAGAGGATTGGTGAGATTGGGTGAGCAAATGCAGACCCTTTCAAGCAATAATGCATGGCCCCCATTCCATGGGTCCCAACTCTCCAGGTTCAAGGGAATATTACTACAGCTATAACATGTACAGGAAACCTAGAGAATGGACACACTGTGAATACGAAAGGTTTCTAAAACTCAACGAATAGTCCCTCTCCTGGTGCTCCAGTTTGACTTTCCAACTGCCTTACTATCAATCTCCCAACTTGGAGAGACAGGCCCTTTAACCTCCTGGTTTGCACAGGTTCCCAATTTGGCAGAGGATGGAAGGGACGAGGGAGAACCCATGAGAGAGTAGCTGTTAGGCATTTGGACGGGCACATGTCACTCTAATTTCCCGGCAGGAAGAAGAATTAACCAAAGTCTCAGCCACCCACCGGGAACCAGTATAGGACATGATCCAAAATTTTGGACTTGTGTTCAGCTCAGAAAAAACGAGTTGAGAAATGGAGCTCAGGGGAACAGCAATTCACAAACTGGCAGAGTGATAAAGGACAACTATCGTCCAAAAATCTGTTGAGGGAAGTCAACGAGGCGGACTTGAAAGCGAGGCAAAATAGCAGGAAACAGATTTCAAGAGGTACCTTGGAATCGCCTGTAAAGCACAGGAAGAGGGGCACAACTTGGACAATGGTGCACTTGGCCAAAAAGGGCGTATGCGTTTTCTCCTGAATATATTCAGGAGAAAACGCATACGCCCTTTTTGGCCAAGCAAGCAAGCGGGCAATGCAAATCTGCACTACAAAGAAGTATCACTTCCCACCGGTCAAAAGGGACATCCACAAAATGTGTAAAAACCAGAAAGGCAAGACAGGCCCTGGAGAACTGGGAGCCTTGTTATGCTGATGGGCGGGATGTAAATTGCCAACTGCCTCACTGGAAGAGTGCATTGTGTTCCCTAAAACAAGTAAACAACAGAGCTACAGAGCCAAGGCCACTTCCAGTCTAGGGAATATACCTTGGGAAAACTGAAAATCAATAAGAAAGAGCCACCTCCAAATTTAGGGCTGCACTGACTACAAGAACCTCAACTTGGGTACACCTTAAATATCCCAGGAAATATAAAAATGGTTCAAAACATTGTGCTACTTACGTACGATGGAATATCCCTCAGCCATGAAATCAATGTCATAAGACCAGTAGCAGCAAAGTGAGTGGATTCAGGTACGATGATTCTAAGTGAAATAAGTCACACAGAAAAAGAAACTTATCATAAGATATCACTTATGAAGATCCTGTAAACATGGCTACTCGTGAATTGAGTTAGGAAAGAGAACAGAGTCTCACATTTAGAAAACACTCTTATGCCTGCATAAAGGGGAAGGAGAGGTGGGGTGATGCATAAAACCAGAGTTTGATATAAGCACAGGGACCGTTTCAAAAACCAACTTTGGAATTGACAAGACCGACACCTTCCTCAGTGAAAGAGACTCAAAACCCCATATTTCCCACAGAGGAATATATCTGACTAGTAAGAATCTTAAAACCTATGTATTGATATGTCTCCATAAGGGAATCAAGTGTGTCTAGAGTGGCATAAACATGGCAGCGAGAATCAGCTCAAACCCAGTATAAAAAGGAATTTCAAAAGCAAAACCAAAAAACAGGGAAATTCTTTACAATTCCTTCAGGGTGTCTGAGGAAACCTGGAAAGACCCTATCTACAATGACAGCTGGATGTGGCATAAGGCTGGACACTTGGGACTGAGAGGATTTGTGAGATTGGGTGAGCAAATGCAGACCCTTTCAAGCAATAATGCATGGCCCCCATTCCATGGGTCCCAACTCTCCAGGTTCAAGGGAATATTACTACAGCTATAACATGTACAGGAAACCTAGAGAATGGACACACTGTGAATACGAAAGGTTTCTAAAACTCAACGAATAGTCCCTCTCCTGGTGCTCCAGTTTGACTTTCCACCTGCCTTACTATCAATCTCCCAACTTGGAGAGACAGGCCCTTTAACCTCCTGGTTTGCACAGGTTCCCAATTTGGCAGAGGATGGAAGGGACGAGGGAGAACCCATGAGAGAGTAGCTGTTAGGCATTTGGACGGGCACATGTCACTCTAATTTCCCGGCAGGAAGAAGAATTAACCAAAGTCTCAGCCACCCACCGGGAACCAGTATAGGACATGATCCAAAATTTTGGACTTGCGTTCAGCTCACAAAAAACGAGTTGAGAAATGGAGCTCAGGGGCACAGCAATTCACAAACTGGCAGAGTGATAAAGGACAACTATCGTCCTAAAATCTGTTGAGGGAAGTCAACGAGGCGGACTTGAAAGTGAGGCAAAATAGCAGGAAACAGATTTCAAGAGGTACCTTGGAATCGCCTGTAAAGCACAGGAAGAGGGGCACAACTTGGACAATGGTGCACTTGGCCAAAAAGGGCGTATGCGTTTTCTCCTGAATATATTCAGGAGAAAACGCATACGCCCTTTTTGTCCAAGCAAGCAAGCGGGCAATGCAAATCTGCACTACAAAGAAGTATCACTTCCCACCGGTCAAAAGGGACATCCACAAAATGTGTAAAAACCAGAAAGGCAAGACAGGCCCTGGAGAACTGGGAGCCTTGTTATGCTGATGGGCGGGATGTAAATTGCCAACTGCCTCACTGGAGGAGTGCATTGTGTTCCCTAAAACAAGTAAACAACAGAGCTACAGAGCCAAGGCCACTTCCAGTCTAGGGAATATACCTTGGGAAAACTGAAAATCAATAAGAAAGAGCCACCTCCAAATTTAGGGCTGCACTGACTACAAGAACCTCAACTTGGGTACACCTTAAATATCCCAGGAAATATAAAAATGGTTCAAAACATTGTGGTACTTACGTACGATGGAATATCCCTCAGCCATGAAATCAATGTCATAAGACCAGTAGCAGCAAAGTGAGTGGATTCAGGTACGATGATTCTAAGTGAAATAAGTCACACAGAAAAAGAAACTTATCATAAGATATCACTTATGAAGATCCTGTAAACATGGCTACACGTGAACTGAGTTAGGAAAGAGAACAGAGTCTCACATTTAGAAAACACTCTTATGCCTTCATAAAGGGGAAGGAGAGGTGGGGTGATGCATAAAACCAGAGTTTGATATAAGCACAGGGACCGTTCCAAAAACCAACTTTGGAATAGACAAGACCTACACCTTCCTCAGTGAAAGAGACTCAAAGCCCCATATTTCCCGCAGAGGAATATATCTGACTAGTAAGAATCTTAAAACCTATGTATTGATATGACTCCATAAGGGAATCAAGTGTGTCTACAGTGGCATAAACATGGCAGCGAGAATCAGCTCAAACCCACTATAAAAAGGAATTTCAAAAGCAAAACCAAAAAACAGGGAAATTCTTTACAATTCCTTCAGGGTGTCTGAGGAAACCAGGAAAGACCCTATCTACAATGACAGCTGGATGTGGCATAAGGCTGGACACTTGGGACTGAGAGGATTGGTGAGATTGGGTGAGCAAATGCAGACCCTTTCAAGCAATAATGCATGGCCCCCATTCCATGGGTCCCAACTCTCCAGGTTCAAGGGAATATTACTACAGCTATAACATGTACAGGAAACCTAGAGAATGGACACACTGTGAATACGAAAGATTTCTAAAACTCAATGAATAGTCCCTCTCCTGGTGCTCCAGTTTGACTTTCCAACTGCCTTACTATCAATCTCCCAACTTGGAGAGACAGGCCCTTTAACCTCCTGGTTTGCACAGGTTCCCAATTTGTCAGAGGATGGAAGGGGCGAGGGAGAACCCATGAGAGAGTAGCTGTTAGGCATTTGGACGGGCACATGTCACTCTAATTTCCCGGAAGGAAGAAGAATTAACCAAAGTCTCAGCCACCCACCGGGAACCAGTATAGGACATGATCCAAAATTTTGGACTTGCGTTCAGCTCACAAAAAACGAGTTGAGAAATGGAGCTCAGGGGCACAGCAATTCACAAACTGGCAGAGTGATAAAGGACAACTATCGTCCAAAAATTTGTTGAGGGAAGTCAACGAGGCGGAATTGAAAGCGAGGCAAAATAGCAGGAAACAGATTTCAAGAGGTACGTTGGAATCGCCTGTAAAGCACAGGAAGAGGGGCACAACTTGGACAATGGTGCACTTGGCCAAAAAGGGCGTATGCGTTTTCTCCTGAATATATTCAGGAGAAAACGCATACGCCCTTTTTGGCCAAGCAAGCAAGGGGGCAATGCAAATCTGCACTACAAAGAAGTATCACTTCCCACCGGTCAAAAGGGACATCCACAAAATGTGTAAAAACCAGAAAGGCAAGACAGGCCCTGGAGAACTGAGAGCCTTGTTATGCAGATGGGCGGGATGTAAATTGCCAACTGCCTCACTGGAGGAGTGCATTGTGTTCCCTAAAACAAGTAAACAACAGAGCTACAGAGCCAAGGCCACTTCCAGTCTAGGGAATATACCTTGGGAAAACTGAAAATCAATAAGAAAGAGCCACCTCCAAATTTAGGGCTGCACTGAATACAAGAACCTCAACTTGGGTACACCTTAAATATCCCAGGAAATATAAAAATGGTTCAAAACATTGTGGTACTTACGTACGATGGAATATCCCTCAGCCATGAAATCAATGTCATAAGACCAGTAGCAGCAAAGTGAGTGGATTCAGGTACGATGATTCTAAGTGAAATAAGTCACACAGAAAAAGAAACTTATCATAAGATATCACTTAGGAAGATCCTGTAAACATGGCTACACGTGAACTGAGTTAGGAAAGAGAACAGAGTCTCACATTTAGAAAACACTCTTATGCCTGCATAAAGGGGATGGAGAGGTGGGGTGATACATAAAACCAGAGTTTGATATAAGCACAGGGACCGTTCCAAAAACCAACTTTGGAATAGAAAAGACCTACACCTTCCTCAGTGATAGAGACTCAAAACCCCATATTTCCCACAGAGGAATATATCTAACTAGTAAGAATCTTAAAACCTATGTATTGATATGACTCCATAAGGGAATCAAGTGTGTCTAGAGTGGCATAAACATGGCAGCGAGAATCAGCTCAAACCCACTATAAAAAGGAATTTCAAAAGCAAAACCAAAAAACAGGGAAATTCTTTACAATTCCTTCAGGGTGTCTGAGGAAACCTGGAAAGACCCTATCTACAATGACAGCTGGATGTGGCATAAGGCTGGACACTTGGGACTGAGAGGATTGGTGAGATTGGGTGAGCAAATGCAGACCCTTTCAAGCAATAATGCATGGCCCCCATTCCATGGGTCCCAACTCTCCAGGTTCAAGGGAATATTACTACAGCTATAACATGTACAGGAAACCTAGAGAATAGACACACTGTGAATACGAAAGGTTTCTAAAACTCAACGAATAGTCCTTCTCCTGGTGCTCCAGTTTGACTTTCCAACTGCCTTACTATCAATCTCCCAACTTGGACAGACAGGCCCTTTAACCTCCTGGTTTGCACAGGTTCCCAATTTGGCAGAGGATGGAAGGGACGAGGGAGAACCCATGAGAGAGGAGCTGTTAGGCATTTGGACGGGCACATGTCACTCTAATTTCCCGGCAGGAAGAAGAATTAACCAAAGTCTCAGCCACCCACCGGGAACCAGTATAGGACATGATCCAAAATTTTGGACTTGCGTTCAGCTTACAAAAAACGAGTTGAGAAATAGAGCTCAGGGGCACAGCAATTCACAAACTGGCAGAGTGATAAAGGACAACTATCGTCCAAAAATCTGTTGAGGGAAGTCAACGAGGCGGACTTGAAAGTGAGGCAAAATAGCAGGAAACAGATTTCAAGAGGTACGTTGGAATCGCCTGTAAAGCACAGGAAGAGGGGCACAACTTGGACAATGGTGCACTTGGCCAAAAAGGGCGTATGCGTTTTCTCCTGAATATATTCAGGAGAAAACGCATACGCCCTTTTTGGCCAAGCAAGCAAGCGGGCAATGCAAATCTGCACTACAAAGAAGTATCACTTCCCACCGGTCAAAAGGGACATCCACAAAATGTGTAAAAACCAGAAAGGCGAGACAGGCCCTGGAGAACTGGGAGCCTTGTTATGCTGATGGGCGGGATGTAAATTGCCAACTGCCTCACTGGAGGAGTGCATTGTGTTCCCTAAAACAAGTAAACAACAGAGCTACAGAGCCAAGGCCACATCCAGTCTAGGGAATATACCTGGGGAAAACTGAAAATCAATAAGAAAGAGCCACCTCCAAATTTAGGGCTGCACTGACTACAAGAACCTCAACTTGGGTACACCTTAAATATCCCAGGAAATATAAAAATGGTTCAAAACATTGTGGTACTTACGTACGATGGAATATCCCTCAGCCATGAAATCAATGTCATAAGACCAGTAGCAGCAATGTGAGTGGATTCAGGTACGATGATTCTAAGTGAAATAAGTCACACAGAAAAAGAAACTTATCATAAGATATCACTTATGAAGATCCTGTAAACATGGCTACACGTGAACTGAGTTAGGAAAGAGAACAGAGTCTCACATTTAGAAAACACTCTTATGCCTGCATAAAGGGGATGGAGAGGTCGGGTGATGCATAAAACCAGAGTTTGATATAAGCACAGGGACCATTCCAAAAACCAAATTTGGAATAGACAAGACCTACACCTTCCTCAGTGAAAGAGACTCAAAACCCCATATTTCCCGCAGAGGAATAATTCTGACTAGTAAGAATCTTAAAACCTATGTATTGATATGACTCCATAAGGGAATCAAGTGTGTCTAGAGTGGCATAAACATGGCAGCGAGAATCAGCTCAAACCCACTATAAAAAGGAATTTCAAAAGCAAAACCAAAAAACAGGGAAATTCTTTACAATTCCTTCAGGGTGTCTGAGGAAACCTGGAAAGACCCTATCTACAATGACAGCTGGATGTGGCATAAGGCTGGACACTTGGGACTGAGAGGATTGGTGAGATTGGGTGAGCAAATGCAGACCCTTTCAAGCAATAATGCATGGCCCCCATTCCATGGGTCCCAACTCTCCAGGTTCAAGGGAATATTACTACAGCTATAACATGTACAGGAAACCTAGAGAATGGACACACTGTGAATACGAAAGGTTTCTAAAACTCAACGAATAGTCCCTCTCCTGGTGCTCCAGTTTGACTTTCCAACTGCCTTACTATCAATCTCCCAACTTGGAGAGACAGGCCCTTTAACCTCCTGGTTTGCACAGGTTCCCACTTTGGCAGAGGATGGAAGGGACGAGGGAGAACCCATGAGAGAGTAGCTGTTAGGCATTTGGACGGGCACATGTCACTCTAATTTCCCGGCAGGAAGAAGAATTAACCAAAGTCTCAGCCACCCACCGGGAACCAGTATAGGACATGATCCAAAATTTTGGACTTGTGTTCAGCTCAGAAAAAACGAGTTGAGAAATGGAGCTCAGGGGCACAGCAATTCACAAACTGGCAGAGTGATAAAGGACAACTATCGTCCAAAAATCTGTTGAGGGAAGTCAACGAGGCGGACTTGAAAGCGAGGCAAAATAGCAGGAAACAGATTTCAAGAGGTACCTTGGAATCGCCTGTAAAGCACAGGAAGAGGGGCACAACTTGGACAATGGTGCACTTGGCCAAAAAGGGCGTATGCGTTTTCTCCTGAATATATTCAGGAGAAAACGCATACGCCCTTTTTGGCCAAGCAAGCAAGCGGGCAATGCAAATCTGCACTACAAAGAAGTATCATTTCCCACCGGTCAAAAGGGACATCCACAAAATGTGTAAAAACCAGAAAGGCAAGACAGGCCCTGGAGAACTGGGAGCCTTGTTATGCTGATGGGCGGGATGTAAATTGCCAACTGCCTCACTGGAGGAGTGCATTGTGTTCCCTAAAACAAGTAAACAACAGAGCTACAGAGCCAAGGCCACTTCCAGTCTAGGGAATATACCTTGGGAAAACTGAAAATCAATAAGAAAGAGCCACCTCCAAATTTAGGGCTGCACTGACTAAAAGAACCTCAACTTGGGTACACCTTAAATATCCCAGGAAATATAAAAATGGTTCAAAACATTGTGGTACTTTCATAGGATGGAATATCCCTCAGCCATGAAATCAATGTCATAAGACCAGTAGCAGCAAAGTGAGTGGATTCAGGTACGATGATTCTAAGTGAAATAAGTCACACAGAAAAAGAAACTTATCATAAGATATCACTTATGAAGATCCTGTAAACATGGCTACACGTGAACTGAGTTAGGAAAGAGAACAGAGTCTCACATTTAGAAAACACTCTTATGCCTGCATAAAGGGGAAGGAGAGGTGGGGTGATGCATAAAACCAGAGTTTGATATAAGCACAGGGACCGTTTCAAAAACCAACTTTGGAACTGACAAGACCGACACCTTCCTCAGTGAAAGAGACTCAAAACCCCATATTTCCCGCAGAGGAATATATCTGACTAGTAAGAATCTTAAAACCTATGTATTGATATGTCTCCATAAGGGAATCAAGTGTGTCTAGAGTGGCATAAACATGGCAGCGAGTATCAGCTCAAAACCACTATAAAAAGGAATTTCAAAAGCAAAACCAAAAAACAGGGAAATTCTTTACAATTCCTTCAGGGTGTCTGAGGGAACCTGGAAAGACCCTATCTACAATGACAGCTGGATGTGGCATAAGGCTGGACACTTGGGACTGAGAGGATTGGTGAGATTGGGTGAGCAAATGCAGACCCTTTCAAGCAATAATGCATGGCCCCCATTCCATGGGTCCCAACTCTCCAGGTTCAAGGGAATATTACTACAGCTATAACATGTACAGGAAACCTAGAGAATGGACACACTGTGAATACGAAAGGTTTCTAAAACTCAACGAATAGTCCCTCTCCTGGTGCTCCAGTTTGACTTTCCAACTGCCTTACTATCAATCTCCCAACTTGGAGAGACAGGCCCTTTAACCTCCTGGTTTGCACAGGTTCCCAATTTGGCAGAGGATGGAAGGGACGAGGGAGAACCCATGAGAGAGTAGCTGTTAGGCATTTGGACGGGCACATGTCACTCTAATTTCCCGGCAGGAAGAAGAATTAACCAAAGTCTCAGCCACCCACCGGGAACCAGTATAGGACATGATCCAAAATTTTGGACTTGTGTTCAGCTCAGAAAAAACGAGTTGAGAAATGGAGCTCAGGGGAACAGCAATTCACAAACTGGCAGAGTGATAAAGGACAACTATCGTCCAAAAATCTGTTGAGGGAAGTCAACGAGGCGGACTTGAAAGCGAGGCAAAATAGCAGGAAACAGATTTCAAGAGGTACCTTGGAATCGCCTGTAAAGCACAGGAAGAGGGGCACAACTTGGACAATGGTGCACTTGGCCAAAAAGGGCGTATGCGTTTTCTCCTGAATATATTCAGGAGAAAACGCATACGCCCTTTTTGGCCAAGCAAGCAAGCGGGCAATGCAAATCTGCACTACAAAGAAGTATCACTTCCCACCGGTCAAAAGGGACATCCACAAAATGTGTAAAAACCAGAAAGGCAAGACAGGCCCTGGAGAACTGGGAGCCTTGTTATGCTGATGGGCGGGATGTAAATTGCCAACTGCCTCACTGGAAGAGTGCATTGTGTTCCCTAAAACAAGTAAACAACAGAGCTACAGAGCCAAGGCCACTTCCAGTCTAGGGAATATACCTTGGGAAAACTGAAAATCAATAAGAAAGAGCCACCTCCAAATTTAGGGCTGCACTGACTACAAGAACCTCAACTTGGGTACACCTTAAATATCCCAGGAAATATAAAAATGGTTCAAAACCTTGTGGTACTTACGTACGATGGAATATCCCTCAGCCATGAAATCAATGTCATAAGACCAGTAGCAGCAAAGTGAGTGGATTCAGGTACGATGATTCTAAGTGAAATAAGTCACACAGAAAAAGAAACTTATCATAAGATATCACTTATGAAGATCCTGTAAACATGGCTACTCGTGAATTGAGTTAGGAAAGAGAACAGAGTCTCACATTTAGAAAACACTCTTATGCCTGCATAAAGGGGAAGGAGAGGTGGGGTGATGCATAAAACCAGAGTTTGATATAAGCACAGGGACCGTTTCAAAAACCAACTTTGGAATTGACAAGACCGACACCTTCCTCAGTGAAAGAGACTCAAAACCCCATATTTCCCACAGAGGAATATATCTGACTAGTAAGAATCTTAAAACCTATGTATTGATATGTCTCCATAAGGGAATCAAGTGTGTCTAGAGTGGCATAAACATGGCACCGAGAATCAGCTCAAACCCAGTATAAAAAGGAATTTCAAAAGCAAAACCAAAAAACAGGGAAATTCTTTACAATTCCTTCAGGGTGTCTGAGGAAACCTGGAAAGACCCTATCTACAATGACAGCTGGATGTGGCATAAGGCTGGACACTTGGGACTGAGAGGATTTGTGAGATTGGGTGAGCAAATGCAGACCCTTTCAAGCAATAATGCATGGCCCCCATTCCATGGGTCCCAACTCTCCAGGTTCAAGGGAATATTACTACAGCTATAACATGTACAGGAAACCTAGAGAATGGACACACTGTGAATACGAAAGGTTTCTAAAACTCAACGAATAGTCCCTCTCCTGGTGCTCCAGTTTGACTTTCCACCTGCCTTACTATCAATCTCCCAACTTGGAGAGACAGGCCCTTTAACCTCCTGGTTTGCACAGGTTCCCAATTTGGCAGAGGATGGAAGGGACGAGGGAGAACCCATGAGAGAGTAGCTGTTAGGCATTTGGACGGGCACATGTCACTCTAATTTCCCGGCAGGAAGAAGAATTAACCAAAGTCTCAGCCACCCACCGGGAACCAGTATAGGACATGATCCAAAATTTTGGACTTGCGTTCAGCTCACAAAAAACGAGTTGAGAAATGGAGCTCAGGGGCACAGCAATTCACAAACTGGCAGAGTGATAAAGGACAACTATCGTCCTAAAATCTGTTGAGGGAAGTCAACGAGGCGGACTTGAAAGTGAGGCAAAATAGCAGGAAACAGATTTCAAGAGGTACCTTGCAATCGCCTGTAAAGCACAGGAAGAGGGGCACAACTTGGACAATGGTGCACTTGGCCAAAAAGGGCGTATGCGTTTTCTCCTGAATATATTCAGGAGAAAATGCATACACCCTTTTTGGCCAAGCAAGCAAGCGGGCAATGCAAATCTGCACTACAAAGAAGTATCACTTCCCACCGGTCAAAAGGGACATCCACAAAATGTGTAAAAACCAGAAAGGCAAGACAGGCCCTGGAGAACTGGGAGCCTTGTTATGCTGATGGGCGGGATGTAAATTGCCAACTGCCTCACTGGAGGAGTGCATTGTGTTCCCTAAAACAAGTAAACAACAGAGCTACAGAGCCAAGGCCACTTCCAGTCTAGGGAATATACCTTGGGAAAACTGAAAATCAATAAGAAAGAGCCACCTCCAAATTTAGGGCTGCACTGACTACAAGAACCTCAACTTGGGTACACCTTAAATATCCCAGGAAATATAAAAATGGTTCAAAACATTGTGGTACTTACGTACGATGGAATATCCCTCAGCCATGAAATCAATGTCATAAGACCAGTAGCAGCAAAGTGAGTGGATTCAGGTACGATGATTCTAAGTGAAATAAGTCACACAGAAAAAGAAACTTATCATAAGATATCACTTATGAAGATCCTGTAAACATGGCTACACGTGAACTGAGTTAGGAAAGAGAACAGAGTCTCACATTTAGAAAACACTCTTATGCCTTCATAAAGGGGAAGGAGAGGTGGGGTGATGCATAAAACCAGAGTTTGATATAAGCACAGGGACCGTTCCAAAAACCAACTTTGGAATAGACAAGACCTACACCTTCCTCAGTGAAAGAGACTCAAAGCCCCATATTTCCCGCAGAGGAATATATCTGACTAGTAAGAATCTTAAAACCTATGTATTGATATGACTCCATAAGGGAATCAAGTGTGTCTACAGTGGCATAAACATGGCAGCGAGAATCAGCTCAAACCCACTATAAAAAGGAATTTCAAAAGCAAAACCAAAAAACAGGGAAATTCTTTACAATTCCTTCAGGGTGTCTGAGGAAACCAGGAAAGACCCTATCTACAATGACAGCTGGATGTGGCATAAGGCTGGACACTTGGGACTGAGAGGATTGGTGAGATTGGGTGAGCAAATGCAGACCCTTTCAAGCAATAATGCATGGCCCCCATTCCATGGGTCCCAACTCTCCAGGTTCAAGGGAATATTACTACAGCTATAACATGTACAGGAAACCTAGAGAATGGACACACTGTGAATACGAAAGATTTCTAAAACTCAATGAATAGTCCCTCTCCTGGTGCTCCAGTTTGACTTTCCAACTGCCTTACTATCAATCTCCCAACTTGGAGAGACAGGCCCTTTAACCTCCTGGTTTGCACAGGTTCCCAATTTGTCAGAGGATGGAAGGGACGAGGGAGAACCCATGAGAGAGTAGCTGTTAGGCATTTGGACGGGCACATGTCACTCTAATTTCCCGGAAGGAAGAAGAATTAACCAAAGTCTCAGCCACCCACCGGGAACCAGTATAGGACATGATCCAAAATTTTGGACTTGCGTTCAGCTCACAAAAAACGAGTTGAGAAATGGAGCTCAGGGGCACAGCAATTCACAAACTGGCAGAGTGATAAAGGACAACTATCGTCCAAAAATCTGTTGAGGGAAGTCAACGAGGCGGAATTGAAAGCGAGGCAAAATAGCAGGAAACAGATTTCAAGAGGTACGTTGGAATCGCCTGTAAAGCACAGGAAGAGGGGCACAACTTGGACAATGGTGCACTTGGCCAAAAAGGGCGTATGCGTTTTCTCCTGAATATATTCAGGAGAAAACGCATACGCCCTTTTTGGCCAAGCAAGCAAGGGGGCAATGCAAATCTGCACTACAAAGAAGTATCACTTCCCACCGGTCAAAAGGGACATCCACAAAATGTGTAAAAACCAGAAAGGCAAGACAGGCCCTGGAGAACTGAGAGCCTTGTTATGCAGATGGGCGGGATGTAAATTGCCAACTGCCTCACTGGAGGAGTGCATTGTGTTCCCTAAAACAAGTAAACAACAGAGCTACAGAGCCAAGGCCACTTCCAGTCTAGGGAATATACCTTGGGAAAACTGAAAATCAATAAGAAAGAGCCACCTCCAAATTTAGGGCTGCACTGACTACAAGAACCTCAACTTGGGTACACCTTAAATATCCCAGGAAATATAAAAATGGTTCAAAACATTGTGGTACTTACGTACGATGGAATATCCCTCAGCCATGAAATCAATGTCATAAGACCAGTAGCAGCAAAGTGAGTGGATTCAGGTACGATGATTCTAAGTGAAATAAGTCACACAGAAAAAGAAACTTATCATAAGATATCACTTAGGAAGATCCTGTAAACATGGCTACACGTGAACTGAGTTAGGAAAGAGAACAGAGTCTCACATTTAGAAAACACTCTTATGCCTGCATAAAGGGGATGGAGAGGTGGGGTGATACATAAAACCAGAGTTTGATATAAGCACAGGGACCGTTCCAAAAACCAACTTTGGAATAGAAAAGACCTACACCTTCCTCAGTGATAGAGACTCAAAACCCCATATTTCCCACAGAGGAATATATCTAACTAGTAAGAATCTTAAAACCTATGTATTGATATGACTCCATAAGGGAATCAAGTGTGTCTAGAGTGGCATAAACATGGCAGCGAGAATCAGCTCAAACCCACTATAAAAAGGAATTTCAAAAGCAAAACCAAAAAACAGGGAAATTCTTTACAATTCCTTCAGGGTGTCTGAGGAAACCTGGAAAGACCCTATCTACAATGACAGCTGGATGTGGCATAAGGCTGGACACTTGGGACTGAGAGGATTGGTGAGATTGGGTGAGCAAATGCAGACCCTTTCAAGCAATAATGCATGGCCCCCATTCCATGGGTCCCAACTCTCCAGGTTCAAGGGAATATTACTACAGCTATAACATGTACAGGAAACCTAGAGAATAGACACACTGTGAATACGAAAGGTTTCTAAAACTCAACGAATAGTCCTTCTCCTGGTGCTCCAGTTTGACTTTCCAACTGCCTTACTATCAATCTCCCAACTTGGACAGACAGGCCCTTTAACCTCCTGGTTTGCACAGGTTCCCAATTTGGCAGAGGATGGAAGGGACGAGGGAGAACCCATGAGAGAGGAGCTGTTAGGCATTTGGACGGGCACATGTCACTCTAATTTCCCGGCAGGAAGAAGAATTAACCAAAGTCTCAGCCACCCACCGGGAACCAGTATAGGACATGATCCAAAATTTTGGACTTGCGTTCAGCTTACAAAAAACGAGTTGAGAAATAGAGCTCAGGGGCACAGCAATTCACAAACTGGCAGAGTGATAAAGGACAACTATCGTCCAAAAATCTGTTGAGGGAAGTCAACGAGGCGGACTTGAAAGTGAGGCAAAATAGCAGGAAACAGATTTCAAGAGGTACGTTGGAATCGCCTGTAAAGCACAGGAAGAGGGGCACAACTTGGACAATGGTGCACTTGGCCAAAAAGGGCGTATGCGTTTTCTCCTGAATATATTCAGGAGAAAACGCATACGCCCTTTTTGGCCAAGCAAGCAAGCGGGCAATGCAAATCTGCACTACAAAGAAGTATCACTTCCCACCGGTCAAAAGGGACATCCACAAAATGTGTAAAAACCAGAAAGGCGAGACAGGCCCTGGAGAACTGGGAGCCTTGTTATGCTGATGGGCGGGATGTAAATTGCCAACTGCCTCACTGGAGGAGTGCATTGTGTTCCCTAAAACAAGTAAACAACAGAGCTACAGAGCCAAGGCCACATCCAGTCTAGGGAATATACCTGGGGAAAACTGAAAATCAATAAGAAAGAGCCACCTCCAAATTTAGGGCTGCACTGACTACAAGAACCTCAACTTGGGTACACCTTAAATATCCCAGGAAATATAAAAATGGTTCAAAACATTGTGGTACTTACGTACGATGGAATATCCCTCAGCCATGAAATCAATGTCATAAGACCAGTAGCAGCAAAGTGAGTGGATTCAGGTACGATGATTCTAAGTGAAATAAGTCACACAGAAAAAGAAACTTATCATAAGATATCACTTATGAAGATCCTGTAAACATGGCTACACGTGAACTGAGTTAGGAAAGAGAACAGAGTCTCACATTTAGAAAACACTCTTATGCCTTCATAAAGGGGAAGGAGAGGTGGGGTGATGCATAAAACCAGAGTTTGATATAAGCACAGGGACCGTTCCAAAAACCAACTTTGGAATAGACAAGACCTACACCTTCCTCAGTGAAAGAGACTCAAAGCCCCATATTTCCCGCAGAGGAATATATCTGACTAGTAAGAATCTTAAAACCTATGTATTGATATGACTCCATAAGGGAATCAAGTGTGTCTACAGTGGCATAAACATGGCAGCGAGAATCAGCTCAAACCCACTATAAAAAGGAATTTCAAAAGCAAAACCAAAAAACAGGGAAATTCTTTACAATTCCTTCAGGGTGTCTGAGGAAACCAGGAAAGACCCTATCTACAATGACAGCTGGATGTGGCATAAGGCTGGACACTTGGGACTGAGAGGATTGGTGAGATTGGGTGAGCAAATGCAGACCCTTTCAAGCAATAATGCATGGCCCCCATTCCATGGGTCCCAACTCTCCAGGTTCAAGGGAATATTACTACAGCTATAACATGTACAGGAAACCTAGAGAATGGACACACTGTGAATACGAAAGATTTCTAAAACTCAATGAATAGTCCCTCTCCTGGTGCTCCAGTTTGACTTTCCAACTGCCTTACTATCAATCTCCCAACTTGGAGAGACAGGCCCTTTAACCTCCTGGTTTGCACAGGTTCCCAATTTGTCAGAGGATGGAAGGGACGAGGGAGAACCCATGAGAGAGTAGCTGTTAGGCATTTGGACGGGCACATGTCACTCTAATTTCCCGGAAGGAAGAAGAATTAACCAAAGTCTCAGCCACCCACCGGGAACCAGTATAGGACATGATCCAAAATTTTGGACTTGCGTTCAGCTCACAAAAAACGAGTTGAGAAATGGAGCTCAGGGGCACAGCAATTCACAAACTGGCAGAGTGATAAAGGACAACTATCGTCCAAAAATCTGTTGAGGGAAGTCAACGAGGCGGAATTGAAAGCGAGGCAAAATAGCAGGAAACAGATTTCAAGAGGTACGTTGGAATCGCCTGTAAAGCACAGGAAGAGGGGCACAACTTGGACAATGGTGCACTTGGCCAAAAAGGGCGTATGCGTTTTCTCCTGAATATATTCAGGAGAAAACGCATACGCCCTTTTTGGCCAAGCAAGCAAGGGGGCAATGCAAATCTGCACTACAAAGAAGTATCACTTCCCACCGGTCAAAAGGGACATCCACAAAATGTGTAAAAACCAGAAAGGCAAGACAGGCCCTGGAGAACTGAGAGCCTTGTTATGCAGATGGGCGGGATGTAAATTGCCAACTGCCTCACTGGAGGAGTGCATTGTGTTCCCTAAAACAAGTAAACAACAGAGCTACAGAGCCAAGGCCACTTCCAGTCTAGGGAATATACCTTGGGAAAACTGAAAATCAATAAGAAAGAGCCACCTCCAAATTTAGGGCTGCACTGACTACAAGAACCTCAACTTGGGTACACCTTAAATATCCCAGGAAATATAAAAATGGTTCAAAACATTGTGGTACTTACGTACGATGGAATATCCCTCAGCCATGAAATCAATGTCATAAGACCAGTAGCAGCAAAGTGAGTGGATTCAGGTACGATGATTCTAAGTGAAATAAGTCACACAGAAAAAGAAACTTATCATAAGATATCACTTAGGAAGATCCTGTAAACATGGCTACACGTGAACTGAGTTAGGAAAGAGAACAGAGTCTCACATTTAGAAAACACTCTTATGCCTGCATAAAGGGGATGGAGAGGTGGGGTGATACATAAAACCAGAGTTTGATATAAGCACAGGGACCGTTCCAAAAACCAACTTTGGAATAGAAAAGACCTACACCTTCCTCAGTGATAGAGACTCAAAACCCCATATTTCCCACAGAGGAATATATCTAACTAGTAAGAATCTTAAAACCTATGTATTGATATGACTCCATAAGGGAATCAAGTGTGTCTAGAGTGGCATAAACATGGCAGCGAGAATCAGCTCAAACCCACTATAAAAAGGAATTTCAAAAGCAAAACCAAAAAACAGGGAAATTCTTTACAATTCCTTCAGGGTGTCTGAGGAAACCTGGAAAGACCCTATCTACAATGACAGCTGGATGTGGCATAAGGCTGGACACTTGGGACTGAGAGGATTGGTGAGATTGGGTGAGCAAATGCAGACCCTTTCAAGCAATAATGCATGGCCCCCATTCCATGGGTCCCAACTCTCCAGGTTCAAGGGAATATTACTACAGCTATAACATGTACAGGAAACCTAGAGAATAGACACACTGTGAATACGAAAGGTTTCTAAAACTCAACGAATAGTCCTTCTCCTGGTGCTCCAGTTTGACTTTCCAACTGCCTTACTATCAATCTCCCAACTTGGACAGACAGGCCCTTTAACCTCCTGGTTTGCACAGGTTCCCAATTTGGCAGAGGATGGAAGGGACGAGGGAGAACCCATGAGAGAGGAGCTGTTAGGCATTTGGACGGGCACATGTCACTCTAATTTCCCGGCAGGAAGAAGAATTAACCAAAGTCTCAGCCACCCACCGGGAACCAGTATAGGACATGATCCAAAATTTTGGACTTGCGTTCAGCTTACAAAAAACGAGTTGAGAAATAGAGCTCAGGGGCACAGCAATTCACAAACTGGCAGAGTGATAAAGGACAACTATCGTCCAAAAATCTGTTGAGGGAAGTCAACGAGGCGGACTTGAAAGTGAGGCAAAATAGCAGGAAACAGATTTCAAGAGGTACGTTGGAATCGCCTGTAAAGCACAGGAAGAGGGGCACAACTTGGACAATGGTGCACTTGGCCAAAAAGGGCGTATGCGTTTTCTCCTGAATATATTCAGGAGAAAACGCATACGCCCTTTTTGGCCAAGCAAGCAAGCGGGCAATGCAAATCTGCACTACAAAGAAGTATCACTTCCCACCGGTCAAAAGGGACATCCACAAAATGTGTAAAAACCAGAAAGGCGAGACAGGCCCTGGAGAACTGGGAGCCTTGTTATGCTGATGGGCGGGATGTAAATTGCCAACTGCCTCACTGGAGGAGTGCATTGTGTTCCCTAAAACAAGTAAACAACAGAGCTACAGAGCCAAGGCCACATCCAGTCTAGGGAATATACCTGGGGAAAACTGAAAATCAATAAGAAAGAGCCACCTCCAAATTTAGGGCTGCACTGACTACAAGAACCTCAACTTGGGTACACCTTAAATATCCCAGGAAATATAAAAATGGTTCAAAACATTGTGGTCCTTACGTACGATGGAATATCCCTCAGCCATGAAATCAATGTCATAAGACCAGTAGCAGCAATGTGAGTGGATTCAGGTACGATGATTCTAAGTGAAATAAGTCACACAGAAAAAGAAACTTATCATAAGATATCACTTATGAAGATCCTGTAAACATGGCTACATGTGAACTGAGTTAGGAAAGAGAACAGAGTCTCACATTTAGAAAACACTCTTATGCCTGCATAAAGGGGATGGAGAGGTCGGGTGATGCATAAAACCAGAGTTTGATATAAGCACAGGGACCATTCCAAAAACCAAATTTGGAATAGACAAGACCTACACCTTCCTCAGTGAAAGAGACTCAAAACCCCATATTTCCCGCAGAGGAATAATTCTGACTAGTAAGAATCTTAAAACCTATGTATTGATATGACTCCATAAGGGAATCAAGTGTGTCTAGAGTGGCATAAACATGGCAGCGAGAATCAGCTCAAACCCACTATAAAAAGGAATTTCAAAAGCAAAACCAAAAAACAGGGAAATTCTTTACAATTCCTTCAGGGTGTCTGAGGAAACCTGGAAAGACCCTATCTACAATGACAGCTGGATGTGGCATAAGGCTGGACACTTGGGACTGAGAGGATTGGTGAGATTGGGTGAGCAAATGCAGACCCTTTCAAGCAATAATGCATGGCCCCCATTCCATGGGTCCCAACTCTCCAGGTTCAAGGGAATATTACTACAGCTATAACATGTACAGGAAACCTAGAGAATGGACACACTGTGAATACGAAAGGTTTCTAAAACTCAACGAATAGTCCCTCTCCTGGTGCTCCAGTTTGACTTTCCAACTGCCTTACTATCAATCTCCCAACTTGGAGAGACAGGCCCTTTAACCTCCTGGTTTGCACAGGTTCCCACTTTGGCAGAGGATGGAAGGGACGAGGGAGAACCCATGAGAGAGTAGCTGTTAGGCATTTGGACGGGCACATGTCACTCTAATTTCCCGGCAGGAAGAAGAATTAACCAAAGTCTCAGCCACCCACCGGGAACCAGTATAGGGCATGATCCAAAATATTGGACTTGCGTTCAGCTCACAAAAAAACGAGTTGAGAAATGGAGCTCAGGGGCACAGCAATTCACAAACTGGCAGAGTGATAAAGGACAACTATCGTCCAAAAATCTGTTGAGGGAAGTCAACGAGGCGGACTTGAAAGCGAGGCAAAATAGCAGGAAACAGATTTCAAGAGGTACCTTGGAATCGCCTGTAAAGCACAGGAAGAGGGGCACAACTTGGACAATGGTGCACTTGGCCAAAAAGGGCGTATGCGTTTTCTCCTGAATATATTCAGGAGAAAACGCATACGCCCTTTTTGGCCAAGCAAGCAAGCGGGCAATGCAAATCTGCACTACAAAGAAGTATCACTTCCCACCGGTCAAAAGGGACATCCACAAAATGTGTAAAAACCAGAAAGGCAAGACAGGCCCTGGAGAACTGGGAGCCTTGTTATGCTGATGGGCGGGATGTAAATTGCCAGCTGCCTCACTGGAGGAGTGCATTGTGTTCCCTAAAACAAGTAAACAACAGAGCTACAGAGCCAAGGCCACTTCCAGTCTAGGGAATATACCTTGGGAAAACTGAAAATCAATAAGAAAGAGCCACCTCCAAATTTAGGGCTGCACTGACTACAAGAACCTCAACTTGGGTACACCTTAAATATCCCAGGAAATATAAAAATGGTTCAAAACATTGTGGTACTTACGTACGATGGAATATCCCTCAGCCATGAAATCAATGTCATAAGACCAGTAGCAGCAAAGTGAGTGGATTCAGGTACGATGATTCTAAGTGAAATAAGTCACACAGAAAAAGAAACTTATCATAAGATATCACTTATGAAGATCCTGTAAACATGGCTACACGTGAACTGAGTTAGGAAAGAGAACAGAGTCTCACATTTAGAAAACACTCTTATGCCTACATAAAGGGGAAGGAGAGGTGGGGTGATGCATAAAACCAGAGTTTGATATAAGCACAGGGACCGTTTCAAAAACCAACTTTGGAACTGACAAGACCGACACCTTCCTCAGTGAAAGAGACTCAAAACCCCATATTTCCCACAGAGGAATATATCTGACTAGTAAGAATCTTAAAACCTATGTATTGATATGTCTCCATAAGGGAATCAAGTGTGTCTAGAGTGGCATAAACATGGCAGCGAGAATCAGCTCAAACCCACTATAAAAAGGAATTTCAAAAGCAAAACCAAAAAACAGGGAAATTCTTTACAATTCCTTCAGGATGTCTGAGGAAACCTGGAAAGACCCTATCTACAATGACAGCTGGATGTGGCATAAGGCTGGACACTTGGGACTGAGAGGATTGGTGAGATTGGGTGAGCGAATGCAGACCCTTTCAAGCACTAATGCATGGCCCCCATTCCATGGGTCCCAACTCTCCAGGTTCAAGGGAATATTACTACAGCTATAACATGTACAGGAAACCTAGAGAATGGACACACTGTGAATACGAAAGGTTTCTAAAACTCAACGAATAGTCCCTCTCCTGGTGCTCCAGTTTGACTTTCCAACTGCCTTACTATCAATCTCCCAACTTGGACAGACAGGCCCTTTAACCTCCTGGTTTGCACAGGTTCCCAATTTGGCAGAGGATGGAAGGGACGAGGGAGAACCCATGAGAGAGTAGCTGTTAGGCATTTGGACGGGCACATGTCACTCTAATTTCCCGGCAGGAAGAAGAATTAACCAAAGTCTCAGCCACCCACCGGGAACCAGTATAGGACATGATCCAAAATTTTGGACTTGCGTTCAGCTCACAAAAAACGAGTTGAGAAATGGAGCTCAGGGGCACAGCAATTCACAAACTGGCAGAGTGATAGAGGACAACTATCGTCCAAAAATCTGTTGAGGGAAGTCAACGAGGCGGACTTGAAAGTGAGGCAAAATAGCAGGAAACAGATTACAAGAGGTACGTTGGAATCGCCTGTAAAGCACAGGAAGAGGGGCACAACTTGGACAATGGTGCACTTGGCCAAAAAGGGCGTATGCGTTTTCTCCTGAATATATTCAGGAGAAAACGCATACGCCCTTTTTGGCCAAGCAAGCAAGCGGGCAATGCAAATCTGCACTACAAAGAAGTATCACTTCCCACCGGTCAAAAGGGACATCCACAAAATGTGTAAAAACCAGAAAGGCAAGACAGGCCCTGGAGAACTGGGAGCCTTGTTATGCTGATGGGCGGGATGTAAACTGCCAACTGCCTCACTGGAGGAGTGCATTGTGTTCCCTAAAACAAGTAAACAACAGAGCTACAGAGCCAAGGCCACTTCCAGTCTAGGGAATATACCTTGGGAAAACTGAAAATCAATAAGAAAGAGCCACCTCCAAATTTAGGGCTGCACTGACTACAAGAACCTCAACTTGGGTACACCTTAAATATCCCAGGAAATATAAAAATGGTTCAAAACATTGTGGTACTTACGTATGATGGAATATCCCTCAGCGATGAAATCAATGTCATAAGACCAGTAGCAGCAAAGTGAGTGGATTCAGGTACGATGATTCTAAGTGAAATAAGTCACACAGAAAAAGAAATTTATCATAAGATATCACTTATGAAGATCCTGTAAACATGGCTACACGTGAACTGAGTTAGGAAAGAGAACAGAGTCTCACATTTAGAAAACATTCTGATGCCTGCATAAAGGGGATGGAGAGGTGGGGTGATGCATAAAACCAGAGTTTGATATAAGCACAGGGACCGTTCCAAAAACCAACTTTGGAATAGACAAGACCTACACCTTCCTCAGTGAAAGAGACTCAAAACCCCATATTTCCCGCAGAGGAATATATCTGACTAGTAAGAATCTTAAAACCTATGTATTGATATGACTCCATAAGGGAATCAAGTGTGTCTAGAGTGGCATAAACATGGCAGCGAGAATCAGCTCAAACCCACTATAAAAAGGAACTTCAAAAGCAAAACCAAAAAACAGGGAAATTCTTTACAATTCCTTCAGGGTGTCTGAGGAAACCTGGAAAGACCCTATCTACAATGACAGCTAGATGTGGCATAAGGCTGGACACTTGGGACTGAGAGGATTGGTGAGATTGGGTGAGCAAATGCAGACCCTTTCAAGCAATAATGCATGGCCCCCATTCCATGGGTCCCAACTCTCCAGGTTCAAGGGAATATTACTACAGCTATAACATGTACAGGAAACCTAGAGAATGGACACACTGTGAATACGAAAGGTTTCTAAAACTCAACGAATAGTCCCTCCCCTGGTGCTCCAGTTTGACTTTCCAACTGCCTTACTATCAATCTCCCAACTTGGAGAGACAGGCCCTTTAACCTCCTGGTTTGCACAGGTTCCCAATTTGGCAGAGGATGGAAGGGACGATGGAGAACCCATGAGAGAGTAGCTGTTAGGCATTTGGACGGGCACATGTCACTCTAATTTCCCGGCAGGAAGAAGAATTAACCAAAGTCTCATCCACCCACCGGGAACCAGGATAGGACATGATCCAAAATTTTCGACTTGCGTTCAGCTCACAAAAAACGAGTTGAGAAATGGAGCTCAGGGGCACAGCAATTCACAAACTGGCAGAGTGATAAAGGACAACTATCGTCCAAAAATCTGTTGAGGGAAGTCAACGAGGCGGACTTGAAAGCGAGGCAAAATAGCAGGAAACAGATTTCAAGAGGTACCTTGGAATTGCCTGTAAAGCACAGGAAGAGGGGCACAACTTGGACAATGGTGCACTTGGCCAAAAAGGGCGTATGCGTTTTCTCCTGAATATATTCAGGAGAAAACGAATACGCCCTTTTTGGCCAAGCAAGCAAGCGGGCAATGCAAATCTGCACTACAAAGAAGTATCATTTCCCACCGGTCAAAAGGGACATCCACAAAATGTGTAAAAACCAGAAAGGCAAGACAGGCCCTGGAGAACTGGGAGCCTTGTTATGCTGATGGGCGGGATGTAAACTGCCAACTGCCTCACTGGAGGAGTGCATTGTGTTCCCTAAAACAAGTAAACAACAGAGCTACAGAGCCAAGGCCACTTCCAGTCTAGGGAATATACCTTGGGAAAACTGAAAATCAATAAGAAAGAGCCACCTCCAAATTTAGGGCTGCACTGACTACAAGAACCGCAACTTGGGTACACCTTAAATATCCCAGGAAATATAAAAATGGTTCAAAACATTGTGGTACTTACGTATGATGGAATATCCCTCAGCGATGAAATCAATGTCATAAGACCAGTAGCAGCAAAGTGAGTGGATTCAGGTACGATGATTCTAAGTGAAATAAGTCACACAGAAAAAGAAATTTATCATAAGATATCACTTATGAAGATCCTGTAAACATGGCTACACGTGAACTGAGTTAGGAAAGAGAACAGAGTCTCACATTTAGAAAACACTCTTATGCCTGCATAAAGGGGATGGAGAGGTGGGGTGATGCATAAAACCAGAGTTTGATATAAGCACAGGGACCGTTCCAAAAACCAACTTTGGAATAGACAAGACCTACACCTTCCTCAGTGAAAGAGACTCAAAACCCCATATTTCCCGCAGAGGAATATATCTGACTAGTAAGAATCTTAAAACCTATGTATTGATATGATTCCATAAGGGAATCAAGTGTGTCTAGAGTGGCATAAACATGGCAGCGAGAATCCGCTCAAACCCACTATAAAAAGGAATTTCAAAAGCAAAACCAAAAAACAGGGAAATTCTTTACAATTCCTTCAGGGTGTCTGAGGAAACCTGGAAAGACCCTATCTACAATGACAGCTGGATGTGGCATAAGGCTGGACACTTGGGACTGAGAGGATTGGTGAGATTGGGTGAGCAAATGCAGACCCTTTCAAGCAATAATGCATGGCCCCCATTCCATGGTTCCCAACTCTCCTGGTTCAAGGGAATATTACTACAGCTATAACATGTACAGGAAACCTAGAGAATGGACACACTGTGAATACGAAAGGTTTCTAAAACTCAACGAATAGTCCCTCCCCTGGTGCTCCAGTTTGACTTTCCAACTGCCTTACTATCAATCTCCCAACTTGGAGAGACAGGCCCTTTAACCTCCTGGTTTGCACAGGTTCCCAATTTGGCAGAGGATGGAAGGGACGAGGGAGAACCCATGAGAGAGTAGCTGTTAGGCATTTGGACGGGCACATGTCACTCTAATTTCCCGGCAGGAAGAAGAATTAACCAAAGTCTCATCCACCCACCGGGAACCAGGATAGGACATGATCCAAAATTTTCGACTTGCGTTCAGCTCACAAAAAACGAGTTGAGAAATGGAGCTCAGGGGCACAGCAATTCACAAACTGGCAGAGTGATAAAGGACAACTATCGTCCAAAAATCTGTTGAGGGAAGTCAACGAGGCGGACTTGAAAGCGAGGCAAAATAGCAGGAAACAGATTTCAAGAGGTACCTTGGAATTGCCTGTAAAGCACAGGAAGAGGGGCACAACTTGGACAATGGTGCACTTGGCCAAAAAGGGCGTATGCGTTTTCTCCTGAATATATTCAGGAGAAAACGCATACGCCCTTTTTGGCCAAGCAAGCAAGCGGGCAATGCAAATCTGCACTACAAAGAAGTATCATTTCCCACCGGTCAAAAGGGACATCCACAAAATGTGTAAAAACCAGAAAGGCAAGACAGGCCCTGGAGAACTGGGAGCCTTGTTATGCTGATGGGCGGGATGTAAACTGCCAACTGCCTCACTGGAGGAGTGCATTGTGTTCCCTAAAACAAGTAAACAACAGAGCTACAGAGCCAAGGCCACTTCCAGTCTAGGGAATATACCTTGGGAAAACTGAAAATCAATAAGAAAGAGCCACCTCCAAATTTAGGGCTGCACTGACTACAAGAACCTCAACTTGGGTACACCTTAAATATCCCAGGAAATATAAAAATGGTTCAAAACATTGTGGTACTTACGTATGATTGAATATCCCTCAGCGATGAAATCAATGTCATAAGACCAGTAGCAGCAAAGTGAGTGGATTCAGGTACGATGATTCTAAGTGAAATAAGTCACACAGAAAAAGAAACTTATCATAAGATATCACTTATGAAGATCCTGTAAACATGGCTACACGTGAACTGAGTTAGGAAAGAGAACAGAGTCTCACATTTAGAAAACACTCTTATGCCTGCATAAAGGGGATGGAGAGGTGGGGTGATGCATATAACCAGAGTTTGATATAAGCACAGGGACCGTTCCAAAAACCAACTTTGGAATAGACAAGACCTACACCTTCCTCCTTGAAAGAGACTCAAAACCCCATATTTCCCGCAGAGGAATATATCTGACTAGTAAGAATCTTAAAACCTATGTATTGATATGACTCCATAAGGGAATCAAGTGTTTCTAGAGTGGCATAAACATGGCAGCGAGAATCAGCTCAAACCCACTATAAAAAGGAACTTCAAAAGCAAAACCAAAAAACAGGGAAATTCTTTACAATTCCTTCAGGGTTTCTGAGGAAACCTGGAAAGACCCTATCTACAATGACAGCTGGATGTGGCATAAGGCTGGACACTTGGGACTGAGAGGATTGGTGAGATTGGGTGAGCAAATGCAGACCCTTTCAAGCAATAATGCATGGCCCCCATTCCATGGGTCCCAACTCTCCAGGTTCAAGGGAATATTACTACAGCTATAACATGTACAGGAAACCTAGAGAATGGACACACTGTGAATACGGAAGGTTTCTAAAACTCAACGAATAGTCCCTCTCCTGGTGCTCCAGTTTGACTTTCCAACTGCCTTACTATCAATCTCCCAACTTGGAGAGACAGGCCCTTTAACCTCCTGGTTTGCACAGGTTCCCAATTTGGCAGAGGATGGAAGGGACGAGGGAGAACCCATGAGAGAGTAGCTGTTAGGCATTTGGACGGGCACATGTCACTCTAATTTCCCGGCAGGAAGAAGAATTAACCAAAGTCTCAGCCACCCACCGGGAACCAGTATAGGACATGATCCAAAATTTTGGACTTGTGTTCAGCTCAGAAAAAACGAGTTGAGAAATGGAGCTCAGGGGCACAGCAATTCACAAACTGGCAGAGTGATAAAGGACAACTATCGTCCAAAAATCTGTTGAGGGAAGTCAACGAGGCGGACTTGAAAGCGAGGCAAAATAGCAGGAAACAGATTTCAAGAGGTACCTTGGAATCGCCTGTAAAGCACAGGAAGAGGGGCACAACTTGGACAATGGTGCACTTGGCCAAAAAGGGCGTATGCGTTTTCTCCTGAATATATTCAGGAGAAAACGCATACGCCCTTTTTGTCCAAGCAAGCAAGCGGGCAATGCAAATCTGCACTACAAAGAAGTATCATTTCCCACCGGTCAAAAGGGACATCCACAAAATGTGTAAAAACCAGAAAGGCAAGACAGGCCCTGGAGAACTGGGAGCCTTGTTATGCTGATGGGCGGGATGTAAATTGCCAACTGCCTCACTGGAGGAGTGCATTGTGTTCTCTAAAACAAGTAAACAACAGAGCTACAGAGCCAAGGCCACTTCCAGTCTAGGGAATATACCTTGGGAAAACTGAAAATCAATAAGAAAGAGCCACCTCCAAATTTAGGGCTGCACTGACTACAAGAACCTCAACTTGGGTACACCTTAAATATCCCAGGAAATATAAAAATGGTTCAAAACATTGTGGTACTTTCGTAGGATGGAATATCCCTCAGCCATGAAATCAATGTCATAAGACCAGTAGCAGCAAAGTGAGTGGATTCAGGTACGATGATTCTAAGTGAAATAAGTCACACAGAAAAAGAAACTTATCATAAGATATCACTTATGAAGATCCTGTAAACATGGCTACACGTGAACTGAGTTAGGAAAGAGAACAGAGTCTCACATTTAGAAAACACTCTTATGCCTGCATAAAGGGGAAGGAGAGGTGGGGTGATGCATAAAACCAGAGTTTGATATAAGCACAGGGACCGTTTCAAAAACCAACTTTGGAACTGACAAGACCGACACCTTCCTCAGTGAAAGAGACTCAAAACCCCATATTTCCCGCAGAGGAATATATCTGACTAGTAAGAATCTTAAAACCTATGTATTGATATGTCTCCATAAGGGAATCAAGTGTGTCTAGAGTGGCATAAACATGGCAGCGAGTATCAGCTCAATACCACTATAAAAAGGAATTTCAAAAGCAAAACCAAAAAACAGGGAAATTCTTTACAATTCCTTCAGGGTGTCTGAGGGAACCTGGAAAGACCCTATCTACAATGACAGCTGGATGTGGCATAAGGCTGGACACTTGGGACTGAGAGGATTGGTGAGATTGGGTGAGCAAATGCAGACCCTTTCAAGCAATAATGCATGGCCCCCATTCCATGGGTCCCAACTCTCCAGGTTCAAGGGAATATTACTACAGCTATAACATGTACAGGAAACCTAGAGAATGGACACACTGTGAATACGAAAGGTTTCTAAAACTCAACGAATAGTCCCTCTCCTGGTGCTCCAGTTTGACTTTCCAACTGCCTTACTATCAATCTCCCAACTTGGAGAGACAGGCCCTTTAACCTCCTGGTTTGCACAGGTTCCCAATTTGGCAGAGGATGGAAGGGACGAGGGAGAACCCATGAGAGAGTAGCTGTTAGGCATTTGGACGGGCACATGTCACTCTAATTTCCCGGCAGGAAGAAGAATTAACCAAAGTCTCAGCCACCCACCGGGAACCAGTATAGGACATGATCCAAAATTTTGGACTTGTGTTCAGCTCAGAAAAAACGAGTTGAGAAATGGAGCTCAGGGGAACAGCAATTCACAAACTGGCAGAGTGATAAAGGACAACTATCGTCCAAAAATCTGTTGAGGGAAGTCAACGAGGCGGACTTGAAAGCGAGGCAAAATAGCAGGAAACAGATTTCAAGAGGTACCTTGGAATCGCCTGTAA
This sequence comes from Mesoplodon densirostris, assembly GCF_025265405.1. Lineage (NCBI taxonomy): Eukaryota > Metazoa > Chordata > Mammalia > Artiodactyla > Ziphiidae > Mesoplodon > Mesoplodon densirostris. The sequence goes on along the minus strand of NC_082663.1, from coordinate 184,508,651 downwards.
AGCACAGGAAGAGGGGCACAACTTGGACAATGGTGCACTTGGCCAAAAAGGGCGTATGTGTTTTCTCCTGAATATATTCAGGAGAAAACGCATACGCCCTTTTTGGCCAAGCAAGCAAGCGGGCAATGCAAATCTGCACTACAAAGAAGTATCACTTCCCACCGGTCAAAAGGGACATCCACAAAATGTGTAAAAACCAGAAAGGCAAGACAGGCCCTGGAGAACTGGGAGCCTTGTTATGCTGATGGGCGGGATGTAAATTGCCAACTGCCTCACTGGAAGAGTGCATTGTGTTCCCTAAAACAAGGAAACAACAGAGCTACAGAGCCAAGGCCACTTCCAGTCTAGGGAATATACCTTGGGAAAACTGAAAATCAATAAGAAAGAGCCACCTCCAAATTTAGGGCTGCACTGACTACAAGAACCTCAACTTGGGTACACCTTAAATATCCCAGGAAATATAAAAATGGTTCAAAACATTGTGGTACTTACGTACGATGGAATATCCCTCAGCCATGAAATCAATGTCATAAGACCAGTAGCAGCAAAGTGAGTGGATTCAGGTACGATGATTCTAAGTGAAATAAGTCACACAGAAAAAGAAACTTATCATAAGATATCACTTATGAAGATCCTGTAAACATGGCTACTCGTGAATTGAGTTAGGAAAGAGAACAGAGTCTCACATTTAGAAAACACTCTTATGCCTGCATAAAGGGGAAGGAGAGGTGGGGTGATGCATAAAACCAGAGTTTGATATAAGCACAGGGACCGTTTCAAAAACCAACTTTGGAATTGACAAGACCGACACCTTCCTCAGTGAAAGAGACTCAAAACCCCATATTTCCCACAGAGGAATATATCTGACTAGTAAGAATCTTAAAACCTATGTATTGATATGTCTCCATAAGGGAATCAAGTGTGTCTAGAGTGGCATAAACATGGCAGCGAGAATCAGCTCAAACCCAGTATAAAAAGGAATTTCAAAAGCAAAACCAAAAAACAGGGAAATTCTTTACAATTCCTTCAGGGTGTCTGAGGAAACCTGGAAAGACCCTATCTACAATGACAGCTGGATGTGGCATAAGGCTGGACACTTGGGACTGAGAGGATTTGTGAGATTGGGTGAGCAAATGCAGACCCTTTCAAGCAATAATGCATGGCCCCCATTCCATGGGTCCCAACTCTCCAGGTTCAAGGGAATATTACTACAGCTATAACATGTACAGGAAACCTAGAGAATGGACACACTGTGAATACGAAAGGTTTCTAAAACTCAACGAATAGTCCCTCTCCTGGTGCTCCAGTTTGACTTTCCACCTGCCTTACTATCAATCTCCCAACTTGGAGAGACAGGCCCTTTAACCTCCTGGTTTGCACAGGTTCCCAATTTGGCAGAGGATGGAAGGGACGAGGGAGAACCCATGAGAGAGTAGCTGTTAGGCATTTGGACGGGCACATGTCACTCTAATTTCCCGGCAGGAAGAAGAATTAACCAAAGTCTCAGCCACCCACCGGGAACCAGTATAGGACATGATCCAAAATTTTGGACTTGCGTTCAGCTCACAAAAAACGAGTTGAGAAATGGAGCTCAGGGGCACAGCAATTCACAAACTGGCAGAGTGATAAAGGACAACTATCGTCCTAAAATCTGTTGAGGGAAGTCAACGAGGCGGACTTGAAAGTGAGGCAAAATAGCAGGAAACAGATTTCAAGAGGTACCTTGGAATCGCCTGTAAAGCACAGGAAGAGGGGCACAACTTGGACAATGGTGCACTTGGCCAAAAAGGGCGTATGCGTTTTCTCCTGAATATATTCAGGAGAAAACGCATACGCCCTTTTTGGCCAAGCAAGCAAGCGGGCAATGCAAATCTGCACTACAAAGAAGTATCACTTCCCACCGGTCAAAAGGGACATCCACAAAATGTGTAAAAACCAGAAAGGCAAGACAGGCCCTGGAGAACTGGGAGCCTTGTTATGCTGATGGGCGGGATGTAAATTGCCAACTGCCTCACTGGAGGAGTGCATTGTGTTCCCTAAAACAAGTAAACAACAGAGCTACAGAGCCAAGGCCACTTCCAGTCTAGGGAATATACCTTGGGAAAACTGAAAATCAATAAGAAAGAGCCACCTCCAAATTTAGGGCTGCACTGACTACAAGAACCTCAACTTGGGTACACCTTAAATATCCCAGGAAATATAAAAATGGTTCAAAACATTGTGGTACTTACGTACGATGGAATATCCCTCAGCCATGAAATCAATGTCATAAGACCAGTAGCAGCAAAGTGAGTGGATTCAGGTACGATGATTCTAAGTGAAATAAGTCACACAGAAAAAGAAACTTATCATAAGATATCACTTATGAAGATCCTGTAAACATGGCTACACGTGAACTGAGTTAGGAAAGAGAACAGAGTCTCACATTTAGAAAACACTCTTATGCCTGCATAAAGGGGAAGGAGAGGTGGGGTGATGCATAAAACCAGAGTTTGATATAAGCACAGGGACCGTTCCAAAAACCAACTTTGGAATAGACAAGACCTACACCTTCCTCAGTGAAAGAGACTCAAAGCCCCATATTTCCCGCAGAGGAATATATCTGACTAGTAAGAATCTTAAAACCTATGTATTGATATGACTCCATAAGGGAATCAAGTGTGTCTACAGTGGCATAAACATGGCAGCGAGAATCAGCTCAAACCCACTATAAAAAGGAATTTCAAAAGCAAAACCAAAAAACAGGGAAATTCTTTACAATTCCTTCAGGGTGTCTGAGGAAACCAGGAAAGACCCTATCTACAATGACAGCTGGATGTGGCATAAGGCTGGACACTTGGGACTGAGAGGATTGGTGAGATTGGGTGAGCAAATGCAGACCCTTTCAAGCAATAATGCATGGCCCCCATTCCATGGGTCCCAACTCTCCAGGTTCAAGGGAATATTACTACAGCTATAACATGTACAGGAAACCTAGAGAATGGACACACTGTGAATACGAAAGATTTCTAAAACTCAATGAATAGTCCCTCTCCTGGTGCTCCAGTTTGACTTTCCAACTGCCTTACTATCAATCTCCCAACTTGGAGAGACAGGCCCTTTAACCTCCTGGTTTGCACAGGTTCCCAATTTGTCAGAGGATGGAAGGGACGAGGGAGAACCCATGAGAGAGTAGCTGTTAGGCATTTGGACGGGCACATGTCACTCTAATTTCCCGGAAGGAAGAAGAATTAACCAAAGTCTCAGCCACCCACCGGGAACCAGTATAGGACATGATCCAAAATTTTGGACTTGCGTTCAGCTCACAAAAAACGAATTGAGAAATGGAGCTCAGGGGCACAGCAATTCACAAACTGGCAGAGTGATAAAGGACAACTATCGTCCAAAAATCTGTTGAGGGAAGTCAACGAGGCGGAATTGAAAGCGAGGCAAAATAGCAGGAAACAGATTTCAAGAGGTACGTTGGAATCGCCTGTAAAGCACAGGAAGAGGGGCACAACTTGGACAATGGTGCACTTGGCCAAAAAGGGCGTATGCGTTTTCTCCTGAATATATTCAGGAGAAAACGCATACGCCCTTTTTGGCCAAGCAAGCAAGCGGGCAATGCAAATCTGCACTACAAAGAAGTATCACTTCCCACCGGTCAAAAGGGACATCCACAAAATGTGTAAAAACCAGAAAGGCGAGACAGGCCCTGGAGAACTGGGAGCATTGTTATGCTGATGGGCGGGATGTAAATTGCCAACTGCCTCACTGGAGGAGTGCATTGTGTTCCCTAAAACAAGTAAACAACAGAGCTACAGAGCCAAGGCCACATCCAGTCTAGGGAATATACCTGGGGAAAACTGAAAATCAATAAGAAAGAGCCACCTCCAAATTTAGGGCTGCACTGACTACAAGAACCTCAACTTGGGTACACCTTAAATATCCCAGGAAATATAAAAATGGTTCAAAACATTGTGGTACTTACGTACGATGGAATATCCCTCAGCCATGAAATCAATGTCATAAGACCAGTAGCAGCAATGTGAGTGGATTCAGGTACGATGATTCTAAGTGAAATAAGTCACACAGAAAAAGAAACTTATCATAAGATATCACTTATGAAGATCCTGTAAACATGGCTACACGTGAACTGAGTTAGGAAAGAGAACAGAGTCTCACATTTAGAAAACACTCTTATGCCTGCATAAAGGGGATGGAGAGGTCGGGTGATGCATAAAACCAGAGTTTGATATAAGCACAGGGACCATTCCAAAAACCAAATTTGGAATAGACAAGACCTACACCTTCCTCAGTGAAAGAGACTCAAAACCCCATATTTCCCGCAGAGGAATAATTCTGACTAGTAAGAATCTTAAAACCTATGTATTGATATGACTCCATAAGGGAATCAAGTGTGTCTAGAGTGGCATAAACATGGCAGCGAGAATCAGCTCAAACCCACTATAAAAAGGAATTTCAAAAGCAAAACCAAAAAACAGGGAAATTCTTTACAATTCCTTCAGGGTGTCTGAGGAAACCTGGAAAGACCCTATCTACAATGACAGCTGGATGTGGCATAAGGCTGGACACTTGGGACTGAGAGGATTGGTGAGATTGGGTGAGCAAATGCAGACCCTTTCAAGCAATAATGCATGGCCCCCATTCCATGGGTCCCAACTCTCCAGGTTCAAGGGAATATTACTACAGCTATAACATGTACAGGAAACCTAGAGAATGGACACACTGTGAATACGAAAGGTTTCTAAAACTCAACGAATAGTCCCTCTCCTGGTGCTCCAGTTTGACTTTCCAACTGCCTTACTATCAATCTCCCAACTTGGAGAGACAGGCCCTTTAACCTCCTGGTTTGCACAGGTTCCCACTTTGGCAGAGGATGGAAGGGACGAGGGAGAACCCATGAGAGAGTAGCTGTTAGGCATTTGGACGGGCACATGTCACTCTAATTTCCCGGCAGGAAGAAGAATTAACCAAAGTCTCAGCCACCCACCGGGAACCAGTATAGGGCATGATCCAAAATTTTGGACTTGCGTTCAGCTCACAAAAAAACGAGTTGAGAAATGGAGCTCAGGGGCACAGCAATTCACAAACTGGCAGAGTGATAAAGGACAACTATCGTCCAAAAATCTGTTGAGGGAAGTCAACGAGGCGGACTTGAAAGCGAGGCAAAATAGCAGGAAACAGATTTCAAGAGGTACCTTGGAATCGCCTGTAAAGCACAGGAAGAGGGGCACAACTTGGACAATGGTGCACTTGGCCAAAAAGGGCGTATGCGTTTTCTCCTGAATATATTCAGGAGAAAACGCATACGCCCTTTTTGGCCAAGCAAGCAAGCGGGCAATGCAAATCTGCACTACAAAGAAGTATCACTTCCCACCGGTCAAAAGGGACATCCACAAAATGTGTAAAAACCAGAAAGGCAAGACAGGCCCTGGAGAACTGGGAGCCTTGTTATGCTGATGGGCGGGATGTAAATTGCCAGCTGCCTCACTGGAGGAGTGCATTGTGTTCCCTAAAACAAGTAAACAACAGAGCTACAGAGCCAAGGCCACTTCCAGTCTAGGGAATATACCTTGGGAAAACTGAAAATCAATAAGAAAGAGCCACCTCCAAATTTAGGGCTGCACTGACTACAAGAACCTCAACTTGGGTACACCTTAAATATCCCAGGAAATATAAAAATGGTTCAAAACATTGTGGTACTTACGTACGATGGAATATCCCTCAGCCATGAAATCAATGTCATAAGACCAGTAGCAGCAAAGTGAGTGGATTCAGGTACGATGATTCTAAGTGAAATAAGTCACACAGAAAAAGAAACTTATCATAAGATATCACTTATGAAGATCCTGTAAACATGGCTACACGTGAACTGAGTTAGGAAAGAGAACAGAGTCTCACATTTAGAAAACACTCTTATGCCTACATAAAGGGGAAGGAGAGGTGGGGTGATGCATAAAACCAGAGTTTGATATAAGCACAGGGACCGTTTCAAAAACCAACTTTGGAACTGACAAGACCGACACCTTCCTCAGTGAAAGAGACTCAAAACCCCATATTTCCCACAGAGGAATATATCTGACTAGTAAGAATCTTAAAACCTATGTATTGATATGTCTCCATAAGGGAATCAAGTGTGTCTAGAGTGGCATAAACATGGCAGCGAGAATCAGCTCAAACCCACTATAAAAAGGAATTTCAAAAGCAAAACCAAAAAACAGGGAAATTCTTTACAATTCCTTCAGGATGTCTGAGGAAACCTGGAAAGACCCTATCTACAATGACAGCTGGATGTGGCATAAGGCTGGACACTTGGGACTGAGAGGATTGGTGAGATTGGGTGAGCGAATGCAGACCCTTTCAAGCACTAATGCATGGCCCCCATTCCATGGGTCCCAACTCTCCAGGTTCAAGGGAATATTACTACAGCTATAACATGTACAGGAAACCTAGAGAATGGACACACTGTGAATACAAAAGGTTTCTAAAACTCAACGAATAGTCCCTCTCCTGGTGCTCCAGTTTGATTTTCCAACTGCCTTACTATCAATCTCCCAACTTGGACAGACAGGCCCTTTAACCTCCTGGTTTGCACAGGTTCCCAATTTGGCAGAGGATGGAAGGGACGAGGGAGAACCCATGAGAGAGTAGCTGTTAGGCATTTGGACGGGCACATGTCACTCTAATTTCCCGGCAGGAAGAAGAATTAACCAAAGTCTCAGCCACCCACCGGGAACCAGTATAGGACATGATCCAAAATTTTGGACTTGCGTTCAGCTCACAAAAAACGAGTTGAGAAATGGAGCTCAGGGGCACAGCAATTCACAAACTGGCAGAGTGATAGAGGACAACTATCGTCCAAAAATCTGTTGAGGGAAGTCAACGAGGCGGACTTGAAAGTGAGGCAAAATAGCAGGAAACAGATTACAAGAGGTACGTTGGAATCGCCTGTAAAGCACAGGAAGAGGGGCACAACTTGGACAATGGTGCACTTGGCCAAAAAGGGCGTATGCGTTTTCTCCTGAATATATTCAGGAGAAAACGCATACGCCCTTTTTGGCCAAGCAAGCAAGCGGGCAATGCAAATCTGCACTACAAAGAAGTATCACTTCCCACCGGTCAAAAGGGACATCCACAAAATGTGTAAAAACCAGAAAGGCAAGACAGGCCCTGGAGAACTGGGAGCCTTGTTATGCTGATGGGCGGGATGTAAACTGCCAACTGCCTCACTGGAGGAGTGCATTGTGTTCCCTAAAACAAGTAAACAACAGAGCTACAGAGCCAAGGCCACTTCCAGTCTAGGGAATATACCTTGGGAAAACTGAAAATCAATAAGAAAGAGCCACCTCCAAATTTAGGGCTGCACTGACTACAAGAACCTCAACTTGGGTACACCTTAAATATCCCAGGAAATATAAAAATGGTTCAAAACATTGTGGTACTTACGTATGATGGAATATCCCTCAGCGATGAAATCAATGTCATAAGACCAGTAGCAGCAAAGTGAGTGGATTCAGGTACGATGATTCTAAGTGAAATAAGTCACACAGAAAAAGAAATTTATCATAAGATATCACTTATGAAGATCCTGTAAACATGGCTACACGTGAACTGAGTTAGGAAAGAGAACAGAGTCTCACATTTAGAAAACATTCTGATGCCTGCATAAAGGGGATGGAGAGGTGGGGTGATGCATAAAACCAGAGTTTGATATAAGCACAGGGACCGTTCCAAAAACCAACTTTGGAATAGACAAGACCTACACCTTCCTCAGTGAAAGAGACTCAAAACCCCATATTTCCCGCAGAGGAATATATCTGACTAGTAAGAATCTTAAAACCTATGTATTGATATGACTCCATAAGGGAATCAAGTGTGTCTAGAGTGGCATAAACATGGCAGCGAGAATCAGCTCAAACCCACTATAAAAAGGAACTTCAAAAGCAAAACCAAAAAACAGGGAAATTCTTTACAATTCCTTCAGGGTGTCTGAGGAAACCTGGAAAGACCCTATCTACAATGACAGCTAGATGTGGCATAAAGCTGGACACTTGGGACTGAGAGGATTGGTGAGATTGGGTGAGCAAATGCAGACCCTTTCAAGCAATAATGCATGGCCCCCATTCCATGGGTCCCAACTCTCCAGGTTCAAGGGAATATTACTACAGCTATAACATGTACAGGAAACCTAGAGAATGGACACACTGTGAATACGAAAGGTTTCTAAAACTCAACGAATAGTCCCTCTCCTGGTGCTCCAGTTTGACTTTCCAACTGCCTTACTATCAATCTCCCAACTTGGAGAGACAGGCCCTTTAACCTCCTGGTTTGCACAGGTTCCCAATTTGGCAGAGGATGGAAGGGACGAGGGAGAACCCATGAGAGAGTAGCTGTTAGGCATTTGGACGGGCACATGTCACTCTAATTTCCCGGCAGGAAGAAGAATTAACCAAAGTCTCAGCCACCCACCGGGAACCAGTATAGGACATGATCCAAAATTTTGGACTTGCGTTCAGCTCACAAAAAACGAGTTGAGAAATGGAGCTCAGGGGCACAGCAATTCACAAACTGGCAGAGTGATAAAGGACAACTATCGTCCAAAAATCTGTTGAGGGAAGTCAACGAGGCGGACTTGAAAGCGAGGCAAAATAGCAGGAAACAGATTTCAAGAGGTACCTTGGAATCGCCTGTAAAGCACAGGAAGAGCGGCACAACTTGGACAATGGTGCACTTGGCCAAAAAGGGCGTATGCGTTTTCTCCTGAATATATTCAGGAGAAAACGCATACGCCCTTTTTGGCCAAGCAAGCAAGCGGGCAATGCAAATCTGCACTACAAAGAAGTATCACTTCCCACCGGTCAAAAGGGACATCCACAAAATGTGTAAAAACCAGAAAGGCAAGACAGGCCCTGGAGAACTGGGAGCCTTGTTATGCTGATGGGCGGGATGTAAATTGCCAACTGCCTCACTGGAGGAGTGCATTGTGTTCCCTAAAACAAGTAAACAACAGAGCTACAGAGCCAAGGCCACTTCCAGTCTAGGGAATATACCTTGGGAAAACTGAAAATCAATAAGAAAGAGCCACCTCCAAATTTAGGGCTGCACTGACTACAAGAACCTCAACTTGGGTACACCTTAAATATCCCAGGAAATATAAAAATGGTTCAAAACATTGTGGTACTTACATAGGATGGAATATCCCTCAGCCATGAAATCAATGTCATAAGACCAGTAGCAGCAAAGTGAGTGGATTCAGGTACGATGATTCTAAGTGAAATAAGTCACACAGAAAAAGAAACTTATCATAAGATATCACTTATGAAGATCCTGTAAACATGGCTAAACGTGAACTGAGTTAGGAAAGAGAACAGAGTCTCACATTTAGAAAACACTCTTATGCCTGCATAAAGGGGAAGGAGAGGTGGGGTGATGCATAAAACCAGAGTTTGATATAAGCACAGGGACCGTTTCAAAAACCAACTTTGGAATTGACAAGACCGACACCTTCCTCAGTGAAAGACACTCAAAACACCATACTTCCCGCAGAGGAATATATCTGACTAGTAAGAATCTTAAAACCTATGTATTGATATGTCTCCATAAGGGAATCAAGTGTGTCTAGAGTGGCATAAACATGGCAGCGAGTATCAGCTCAAACCCACTATAAAAAGGAATTTCAAAACAAAACCAAAAAACAGGGAAATTCTTTCCAATTCCTTCAGGGTGTCTGAGGAAACCTGGAAAGACCCTATCTACAATGACAGCTGGATGTGGCATAAGGCTGGACACTTGGGACTGAGAGGATTGGTGAGATTGGGTGAGCAAATCCAGACCCTTTCAAGCAATAATGCATGGCCCCCATTCCATGGGTCCCAACTCTCCAGGTTCAAGGGAATATTACTACAGATATAACATGTACAGGAAACCTAGAGAATGGACACACTGTGAATACAAAAGGTTTCTAAAACTCAACGAATAGTCCCTCTCCTGGTGCTCCAGTTTGACTTTCCAACTGCCTTACTATCAATCTCCCAACTTGGAGAGACAGGCCCTTTAACCTCCTGGTTTGCACAGGTTCCCAATTTGGCAGAGGATGGAAGGGACGAGGGAGAACCCATGAGAGAGTAGCTGTTAGGCATTTGGACGGGCACATGTCACTCTAATTTCCCGGCAGGAAGAAGAATTAACCAAAGTCTCAGCCACCCACCGGGAACGAGTATAGGTCATGATCCAAAATTTTGGACTTGCGTTCAGCTCAGAAAAAATGAGTTGAGAAATGGAGCTCAGGGGCACAGCAATTCACAAACTGGCAGAGTGATAAAGGACAACTATCGTCCAAAAATCTGTTGAGGGAAGTCAACGAGGCGGACTTGAAAGCGAGGCAAAATAGCAGGAAACAGATTTCAAGAGGTACCTTGGAATCGCCTGTAAAGCACAGGAAGAGGGGCACAACTTGGACAATGGTGCACTTGGCCAAAAAGGGCGTATGTGTTTTCTCCTGAATATATTCAGGAGAAAACGCATACGCCCTTTTTGGCCAAGCAAGCAATTGGGCAATGCAAATCTGCACTACAAAGAAGTATCACTTCCCACCGGTCAAAAGGGACATCCACAAAATGTGTAAAAACCAGAAAGGCAAGACAGGCCCTGGAGAACTGGGAGCCTTGTTATGCTGATGGGCGGGATGTAAATTGCCAACTGCCTCACTGGAAGAGTGCATTGTGTTCCCTAAAACAAGTAAACAACAGAGCTACAGAGCCAAGGCCACTTCCAGTCTAGGGAATATACCTTGGGAAAACTGAAAATCAATAAGAAAGAGCCACCTCCAAATTTAGGGCTGCACTGACTACAAGAACCTCAACTTGGGTACACCTTAAATATCCCAGGAAATATAAAAATGGTTCAAAACATTGTGGTACTTACGTACGATGGAATATCCCTCAGCCATGAAATCAATGTCATAAGACCAGTAGCAGCAAAGTGAGTGGATTCAGGTACGATGATTCTAAGTGAAATAAGTCACACAGAAAAAGAAACTTATCATAAGATATCACTTATGAAGATCCTGTAAACATGGCTACTCGTGAATTGAGTTAGGAAAGAGAACAGAGTCTCACATTTAGAAAACACTCTTATGCCTGCATAAAGGGGAAGGAGAGGTGGGGTGATGCATAAAACCAGAGTTTGATATAAGCACAGGGACCGTTTCAAAAACCAACTTTGGAATTGACAAGACCGACACCTTCCTCAGTGAAAGAGACTCAAAACCCCATATTTCCCACAGAGGAATATATCTGACTAGTAAGAATCTTAAAACCTATGTATTGATATGTCTCCATAAGGGAATCAAGTGTGTCTAGAGTGGCATAAACATGGCAGCGAGAATCAGCTCAAACCCACTATAAAAAGGAATTTCAAAAGCAAAACCAAAAAACAGGGAAATTCTTTACAATTCCTTCAGGGTGTCTGAGGAAACCTGGAAAGACCCTATCTACAATGACAGCTGGATGTGGCATAAGGCTGGACACTTGGGACTGAGAGGATTGGTGAGATTGGGTGAGCAAATGCAGACCCTTTCAAGCAATAATGCATGGCCCCCATTCCATGGGTCCCAACTCTCCAGGTTCAAGGGAATATTACTACAGCTATAACATGTACAGGAAACCTAGAGAATGGACACACTGTGAATACGAAAGGTTTCTAAAACTCAACGAATAGTCCCTCTCCTGGTGCTCCAGTTTGACTTTCCAACTGCCTTACTATCAATCTCCCAACTTGGAGAGACAGGCCCTTTAACCTCCTGGTTTGCACAGGTTCCCAATTTGCCAGAGGATGGAAGGGACGAGGGAGAACCCATGAGAGAGTAGCTGTTAGGCATTTGGACGGGCACATGTCACTCTAATTTCCCGGCAGGAAGAAGAATTAACCAAAGTCTCAGCCACCCACCGGGAACCAGTATAGGACATGATCCAAAATTTTGGACTTGCGTTCAGCTCACAAAAAACGAGTTGAGAAATGGAGCTCAGGGGCACAGCAATTCACAAACTGGCAGAGTGATAAAGGACAACTATCGTCCAAAAATCTGTTGAGGGAAGTCAACGAGGCGGACTTGAAAGCGAGGCAAAATAGCAGGAAACAGATTTCAAGAGGTACGTTGGAATCGCCTGTAAAGCACAGGAAGAGGGGCACAACTTGGACAATGGTGCACTTGGCCAAAAAGGGCGTATGCGTTTTCTCCTGAATATATTCAGGAGAAAACGCATACGCCCTTTTTGGCCAAGCAAGCAAGCGGGCAATGCAAATCTGCACTACAAAGAAGTATCACTTCCCACCGGTCAAAAGGGACATCCACAAAATGTGTAAAAACCAGAAAGGCAAGACAGGCCCTGGAGAACTGGGAGCCTTGTTATGCTGATGGGCGGGATGTAAACTGCCAACTGCCTCACTGGAGGAGTGCTTTGTGTTCCCTAAAACAAGTAAACAACAGAGCTACAGAGCCAAGGCCACTTCCAGTCTAGGGAATATACCTGGGGAAAACTGAAAATCAATAAGAAAGAGCCACCTCCAAATTTAGGGCTGCACTGACTACAAGAACCTCAACTTGGGTACACCTTAAATATCCCAGGAAATATAAAAATGGTTCAAAACATTGTGGTACTTACGTACGATGGAATATCCCTCAGCGATGAAATCAATGTCATAAGACCAGTAGCAGCAAAGTGAGTGGATTCAGGTACGATGATTCTAAGTGAAATAAGTCACACAGAAAAAGAAACTTATCATAAGATATCACTTATGAAGATCCTGTAAACATGGCTACACGTGAACTGAGTTAGGAAAGAGAACAGAGTCTCACATTTAGAAAACACTCTTATGCCTGCATAAAGGGGAAGGAGAGGTGGGGTGATGCATAAAACCAGAGTTTGATATAAGCACAGGGACCGTTTCAAAAACCAACTTTGGAATAGACAAGACCTACACCTTCCTCAGTGAAAGAGACTCAAAACCCCATATTTTCCACAGAGGAATATATCTGACTAGTAAGAATCTTAAAACCTATGTATTGATATGTCTCCATAAGGGAATCAAGTGTGTCTAGAGTGGCATAAACATCGCAGCGAGAATCAGCTCAAACCCTCTATAAAAAGGAATTTCAAAAGCAAAACCAAAAACCAGGGAAATTGTTTACAATTCCTTCAGGGTGTCTGAGGAAACCTGGAAAGACCCTGTCTACAATGAAAGCTGGATATGGCATAAGGCTGGACACTTGGGACTGAGAGGATTGGTGAGATTGGGTGAGCAAATGCAGACCCTTTCAAGCAATAATGCATGGCCCCCATTCCATGGGTCCCAACTCTCCATGTTCAAGGGAATATTACTACAGCTATAACATGTACAGGAAACCTAGAGAATGGACACACTGTGAATACGAAAGGTTTCTAAAACTCAACGAATAGTCCCTCTCCTGGTGCTCCAGTTTGACTTTCCAACTGCCTTACTATCAATCTCCCAACTTGGAGAGACAGGCCCTTTAACCTCCTGGTTTGCACAGGTTCCCAATTTGGCAGAGGATGGAAGGGACGAGGGAGAACCCATGAGAGAGTAGCTGTTAGGCATTTGGACGGGCACATGTCACTCTAATTTCCCGGCAGGAAGAAGAATTAACCAAAGTCTCAGCCACCCACCGGGAACCAGTATAGGACATGATCCAAAATTTTGGACTTGCGTTCAGCTCACAAAAAACGAGTTGAGAAATGGAGCTCAGGGGCACAGCAATTCACAAACTGGCAGAGTGATAAAGGACAACTATCGTCCAAAAATCTGTTGAGGGAAGTCAACGAGGCGGACTTGAAAGTGAGGCAAAATAGCAGGAAACAGATTTCAAGAGGTACCTTGGAATCGCCTGTAAAGCACAGGAAGAGGGGCACAACTTGGACAATGGTGCACTTGGCCAAAAAGGGCGTATGTGTTTTCTCCTGAATATATTCAGGAGAAAACGCATACGCCCTTTTTGGCCAAGCAAGCAATTGGGCAATGCAAATCTGCACTACAAAGAAGTATCACTTCCCACCGGTCAAAAGGGACATCCACAAAATGTGTAAAAACCAGAAAGGCAAGACAGGCCCTGGAGAACTGGGAGCCTTGTTATGCTGATGGGCGGGATGTAAATTGCCAACTGCCTCACTGGAAGAGTGCATTGTGTTCCCTAAAACAAGTAAACAACAGAGCTACAGAGCCAAGGCCACTTCCAGTCTAGGGAATATACCTTGGGAAAACTGAAAATCAATAAGAAAGAGCCACCTCCAAATTTAGGGCTGCACTGACTACAAGAACCTCAACTTGGGTACACCTTAAATATCCCAGGAAATATAAAAATGGTTCAAAACATTGTGGTACTTACGTACGATGGAATATCCCTCAGCCATGAAATCAATGTCATAAGACCAGTAGCAGCAAAGTGAGTGGATTCAGGTACGATGATTCTAAGTGAAATAAGTCACACAGAAAAAGAAACTTATCATAAGATATCACTTATGAAGATCCTGTAAACATGGCTACTCGTGAATTGAGTTAGGAAAGAGAACAGAGTCTCACATTTAGAAAACACTCTTATGCCTGCATAAAGGGGAAGGAGAGGTGGGGTGATGCATAAAACCAGAGTTTGATATAAGCACAGGGACCGTTTCAAAAACCAACTTTGGAATTGACAAGACCGACACCTTCCTCAGTGAAAGAGACTCAAAACCCCATATTTCCCACAGAGGAATATATCTGACTAGTAAGAATCTTAAAACCTATGTATTGATATGTCTCCATAAGGGAATCAAGTGTGTCTAGAGTGGCATAAACATGGCAGCGAGAATCAGCTCAAACCCACTATAAAAAGGAATTTCAAAAGCAAAACCAAAAAACAGGGAAATTCTTTACAATTCCTTCAGGGTGTCTGAGGAAACCTGGAAAGACCCTATCTACAATGACAGCTGGATGTGGCATAAGGCTGGACACTTGGGACTGAGAGGATTGGTGAGATTGGGTGAGCAAATGCAGACCCTTTCAAGCAATAATGCATGGCCCCCATTCCATGGGTCCCAACTCTCCAGGTTCAAGGGAATATTACTACAGCTATAACATGTACAGGAAACCTAGAGAATGGACACACTGTGAATACGAAAGGTTTCTAAAACTCAACGAATAGTCCCTCTCCTGGTGCTCCAGTTTGACTTTCCAACTGCCTTACTATCAATCTCCCAACTTGGAGAGACAGGCCCTTTAACCTCCTGGTTTGCACAGGTTCCCAATTTGCCAGAGGATGGAAGGGACGAGGGAGAACCCATGAGAGAGTAGCTGTTAGGCATTTGGACGGGCACATGTCACTCTAATTTCCCGGCAGGAAGAAGAATTAACCAAAGTCTCAGCCACCCACCGGGAACCAGTATAGGACATGATCCAAAATTTTGGACTTGCGTTCAGCTCACAAAAAACGAGTTGAGAAATGGAGCTCAGGGGCACAGCAATTCACAAACTGGCAGAGTGATAAAGGACAACTATCGTCCAAAAATCTGTTGAGGGAAGTCAACGAGGCGGACTTGAAAGCGAGGCAAAATAGCAGGAAACAGATTTCAAGAGGTACGTTGGAATCGCCTGTAAAGCACAGGAAGAGGGGCACAACTTGGACAATGGTGCACTTGGCCAAAAAGGGCGTATGCGTTTTCTCCTGAATATATTCAGGAGAAAACGCATACGCCCTTTTTGGCCAAGCAAGCAAGCGGGCAATGCAAATCTGCACTACAAAGAAGTATCACTTCCCACCGGTCAAAAGGGACATCCACAAAATGTGTAAAAACCAGAAAGGCAAGACAGGCCCTGGAGAACTGGGAGCCTTGTTATGCTGATGGGCGGGATGTAAACTGCCAACTGCCTCACTGGAGGAGTGCTTTGTGTTCCCTAAAACAAGTAAACAACAGAGCTACAGAGCCAAGGCCACTTCCAGTCTAGGGAATATACCTGGGGAAAACTGAAAATCAATAAGAAAGAGCCACCTCCAAATTTAGGGCTGCACTGACTACAAGAACCTCAACTTGGGTACACCTTAAATATCCCAGGAAATATAAAAATGGTTCAAAACATTGTGGTACTTACGTACGATGGAATATCCCTCAGCGATGAAATCAATGTCATAAGACCAGTAGCAGCAAAGTGAGTGGATTCAGGTACGATGATTCTAAGTGAAATAAGTCACACAGAAAAAGAAACTTATCATAAGATATCACTTATGAAGATCCTGTAAACATGGCTACACGTGAACTGAGTTAGGAAAGAGAACAGAGTCTCACATTTAGAAAACACTCTTATGCCTGCATAAAGGGGAAGGAGAGGTGGGGTGATGCATAAAACCAGAGTTTGATATAAGCACAGGGACCGTTTCAAAAACCAACTTTGGAATAGACAAGACCTACACCTTCCTCAGTGAAAGAGACTCAAAACCCCATATTTTCCACAGAGGAATATATCTGACTAGTAAGAATCTTAAAACCTATGTATTGATATGTCTCCATAAGGGAATCAAGTGTGTCTAGAGTGGCATAAACATCGCAGCGAGAATCAGCTCAAACCCTCTATAAAAAGGAATTTCAAAAGCAAAACCAAAAACCAGGGAAATTGTTTACAATTCCTTCAGGGTGTCTGAGGAAACCTGGAAAGACCCTGTCTACAATGAAAGCTGGATATGGCATAAGGCTGGACACTTGGGACTGAGAGGATTGGTGAGATTGGGTGAGCAAATGCAGACCCTTTCAAGCAATAATGCATGGCCCCCATTCCATGGGTCCCAACTCTCCATGTTCAAGGGAATATTACTACAGCTATAACATGTACAGGAAACCTAGAGAATGGACACACTGTGAATACGAAAGGTTTCTAAAACTCAACGAATAGTCCCTCTCCTGGTGCTCCAGTTTGACTTTCCAACTGCCTTACTATCAATCTCCCAACTTGGAGAGACAGGCCCTTTAACCTCCTGGTTTGCACAGGTTCCCAATTTGGCAGAGGATGGAAGGGACGAGGGAGAACCCATGAGAGAGTAGCTGTTAGGCATTTGGACGGGCACATGTCACTCTAATTTCCCGGCAGGAAGAAGAATTAACCAAAGTCTCAGCCACCCACCGGGAACCAGTATAGGACATGATCCAAAATTTTGGACTTGCGTTCAGCTCACAAAAAACGAGTTGAGAAATGGAGCTCAGGGGCACAGCAATTCACAAACTGGCAGAGTGATAAAGGACAACTATCGTCCAAAAATCTGTTGAGGGAAGTCAACGAGGCGGACTTGAAAGTGAGGCAAAATAGCAGGAAACAGATTTCAAGAGGTACGTTGGAATCGCCTGTAAAGCACAGGAAGAGGGGCACAACTTGGACAATGGTGCACTTGGCCAAAAAGGGCGTATGCGTTTTCTCCTGAATATATTCAGGAGAAAACGCATACGCCCTTTTTGGCCAAGCAAGCAAGCGGGCAATGCAAATCTGCACTACAAAGAAGTATCACTTCCCACCGGTCAAAAGGGACATCCACAAAATGTGTAAAAACCAGAAAGGCAAGACAGGCCCTGGAGAACTGGGAGCCTTGTTATGCTGATGGGCGGGATGTAAACTGCCAACTGCCTCACTGGAGGAGTGCATTGTGTTCCCTAAAACAAGTAAACAACAGAGCTACAGAGCCAAGGCCACTTCCAGTCTAGGGAATATACCTTGGGAAAACTGAAAATCAATAAGAAAGAGCCACCTCCAAATTTAGGGCTGCACTGACTACAAGAACCTCAACTTGGGTACACCTTAAATATCCCAGGAAATATAAAAATGGTTCAAAACATTGTGGTACTTACGTACGATGGAATATCCCTCAGCCATGAAATCAATGTCATAAGACCAGTAGCAGCAAAGTGAGTGGATTCAGGTACGATGATTCTAAGTGAAATAAGTCACACAGAAAAAGAAACTTATCATAAGATATCACTTATGAAGATCCTGTAAACATGGCTACACGTGAACTGAGTTAGGAAAGAGAACAGAGTCTCACATTTAGAAAACACTCTTATGCCTGCATAAAGGGGAAGGAGAGGTGGGGTGATGCATAAAACCAGAGTTTGATATAAGCACAGGGACCGTTCCAAAAACCAACTTTGGAATAGACAAGACCTACACCTTCCTCAGTGAAAGAGACTCAAAACCCCATATTTCCCGCAGAGGAATATATCTGACTAGTAAGAAACTTAAATCCTATGTATTGATATGTCTCCATAAGGGAATCAAGTGTGTCTAGAGTGGCATAAACATGGCAGCGAGAATCAGCTCAAACCCACTATAAAAAGGAATTTCAAAAGCAAAACCAAAAAACAGGGAAATTCTTTACAATTCCTTCAGGGTGTCTGAGGAAACCTGGAAAGACCCTATCTACAATGACAGCTGGATGTGGCATAAGGCTGGACACTTGGGACTGAGAGGATTGGTGAGATTGGGTGAGCAAATGCAGACCCTTTCAAGCAATAATGCATGGCCCCCATTCCATGGGTCCCAACTCTCCAGGTTCAAGGGAATATTACTACAGCTATAACATGTACAGGAAACCTAGAGAATGGACACACTGTGAATACGAAAGGTTTCTAAAACTCAACGAATAGTCCCTCTCCTGGTGCTCCAGTTTGACTTTCCAACTGCCTTACTATCAATCTCCCAACTTGGAGAGACAGGCCCTTTAACCTCCTGGTTTGCACAGGTTCCCAATTTGGCAGAGGATGGAAGGGACGAGGGAGAACCCATGAGAGAGTAGCTGTTAGGCATTTGGACGGGCACATGTCACTCTAATTTCCCGGCAGGAAGAAGAATTAACCAAAGTCTCAGCCACCCACCGGGAACCAGTATAGGACATGATCCAAAATTTTGGACTTGCGTTCAGCTCACAAAAAACGAGTTGAGAAATGGAGCTCAGGGGCACAGCAATTCACAAACTGGCAGAGTGATAAAGGACAACTATCGTCCAAAAATCTGTTGAGGGAAGTCAACGAGGCGGACTTGAAAGTGAGGCAAAATAGCAGGAAACAGATTTCAAGAGGTACCTTGGAATCGCCTGTAAAGCACAGGAAGAGGGGCACAACTTGGACAATGGTGCACTTGGCCAAAAAGGGCGTATGCGTTTTCTCCTGAATATATTCAGGAGAAAACGCATACGCCCTTTTTGGCCAAGCAAGCAAGCGGGCAATGCAAATCTGCACTACAAAGAAGTATCACTTCCCACCGGTCAAAAGGGACATCCACAAAATGTATAAAAACCAGAAAGGCAAGACAGGCCCTGGAGAACTGGGAGCCTTGTTATGCTGATGGGTGGGATGTAAATTGCCAACTGCCTCACTGGAAGAGTGCATTGTGTTCCCTAAAACAAGTAAACAACAGAGCTACAGAGCCAAGGCCACTTCCAGTCTAGGGAATATACCTTGGGAAAACTGAAAATCAATAAGAAAGAGCCACCTCCAAATTTAGGGCTGCACTGACTACAAGAACCTCAACTTGGGTACACCTTAAATATCCCAGGAAATATAAAAATGGTTCAAAACATTGTGGTACTTACGTACGATGGAATATCCCTCAGCCATGAAATCAATGTCATAAGACCAGTAGCAGCAAAGTGAGTGGATTCAGGTACGATGATTCTAAGTGAAATAAGTCACACAGAAAAAGAAACTTATCATAAGATATCACTTATGAAGATCCTGTAAACATGGCTACACGTGAATTGAGTTAGGAAAGAGAACAGAGTCTCACATTTAGAAAACACTCTTATGCCTGCATAAAGGGGAAGGAGAGGTGGGGTGATGCATAAAACCAGAGTTTGATATAAGCACAGGGACCGTTTCAAAAACCAACTTTGGAATTGACAAGACCGACACCTTCCTCAGTGAAAGAGACTCAAAACCCCATATTTTCCACAGAGGAATATATCTGACTAGTAAGAATCTTAAAACCTATGTATTGATATGTCTCCATAAGGGAATCAAGTGTGTCTAGAGTGGCATAAACATGGCAGCGAGAATCAGCTCAAACCCACTATAAAAAGGAATTTCAAAAGCAAAACCAAAAAACAGGGAAATTCTTTACAATTCCTTCAGGGTGTCTGAGGAAACCTGGAAAGACCCTATCTACAATGACAGCTGGATGTGGCATAAGGCTGGACACTTGGGACTGAGAGGATTGGTGAGATTGGGTGAGCAAATGCAGACCCTTTCAAGCAATAATGCATGGCCCCCATTCCATGGGTCCCAACTCTCCATGTTCAAGGGAATATTACTACAGCTATAACATGTACAGGAAACCTAGAGAATGGACACACTGTGAATACGAAAGGTTTCTAAAACTCAACGAATAGTCCCTCTCCTGGTGCTCCAGTTTGACTTTCCAACTGCCTTACTATCAATCTCCCAACTTGGAGAGACAGGCCCTTTAACCTCCTGGTTTGCACAGGTTCCCAATTTGGCAGAGGATGGAAGGGACGAGGGAGAACCCATGAGAGAGTAGCTGTTAGGCATTTGGACGGGCACATGTCACTCTAATTTCCCGGCAGGAAGAAGAATTAACCAAAGTCTCAGCCACCCACCGGGAACCAGTATAGGACATGATCCAAAATTTTGGACTTGCGTTCAGCTCACAAAAAACGAGTTGAGAAATGGAGCTCAGGGGCACAGCAATTCACAAACTGGCAGAGTGATAAAGGACAACTATCGTCCAAAAATCTGTTGAGGGAAGTCAACGAGGCGGACTTGAAAGTGAGGCAAAATAGCAGGAAACAGATTTCAAGAGGTACGTTGGAATCGCCTGTAAAGCACAGGAAGAGGGGCACAACTTGGACAATGGTGCACTTGGCCAAAAAGGGCGTATGCGTTTTCTCCTGAATATATTCAGGAGAAAACGCATACGCCCTTTTTGGCCAAGCAAGCAAGCGGGCAATGCAAATCTGCACTACAAAGAAGTATCACTTCCCACCGGTCAAAAGGGACATCCACAAAATGTGTAAAAACCAGAAAGGCAAGACAGGCCCTGGAGAACTGGGAGCCTTGTTATGCTGATGGGCGGGATGTAAACTGCCAACTGCCTCACTGGAGGAGTGCATTGTGTTCCCTAAAACAAGTAAACAACAGAGCTACAGAGCCAAGGCCACTTCCAGTCTAGGGAATATACCTTGGGAAAACTGAAAATCAATAAGAAAGAGCCACCTCCAAATTTAGGGCTGCACTGACTACAAGAACCTCAACTTGGGTACACCTTAAATATCCCAGGAAATATAAAAATGGTTCAAAACATTGTGGTACTTACGTACGATGGAATATCCCTCAGCCATGAAATCAATGTCATAAGACCAGTAGCAGCAAAGTGAGTGGATTCAGGTACGATGATTCTAAGTGAAATAAGTCACACAGAAAAAGAAACTTATCATAAGATATCACTTATGAAGATCCTGTAAACATGGCTACACGTGAACTGAGTTAGGAAAGAGAACAGAGTCTCACATTTAGAAAACACTCTTATGCCTGCATAAAGGGGAAGGAGAGGTGGGGTGATGCATAAAACCAGAGTTTGATATAAGCACAGGGACCGTTCCAAAAACCAACTTTGGAATAGACAAGACCTACACCTTCCTCAGTGAAAGAGACTCAAAACCCCATATTTCCCGCAGAGGAATATATCTGACTAGTAAGAAACTTAAATCCTATGTATTGATATGTCTCCATATGGGAATCAAGTGTGTCTAGAGTGGCATAAACATGGCAGCGAGAATCAGCTCAAACCCACTATAAAAAGGAATTTCAAAAGCAAAACCAAAAAACAGGGAAATTCTTTACAATTCCTTCAGGGTGTCTGAGGAAACCTGGAAAGACCCTATCTACAATGACAGCTGGATGTGGCATAAGGCTGGACACTTGGGACTGAGAGGATTGGTGAGATTGGGTGAGCAAATGCAGACCCTTTCAAGCAATAATGCATGGCCCCCATTCCATGGGTCCCAACTCTCCAGGTTCAAGGGAATATTACTACAGCTATAACATGTACAGGAAACCTAGAGAATGGACACACTGTGAATACGAAAGGTTTCTAAAACTCAACGAATAGTCCCTCTCCTGGTGCTCCAGTTTGACTTTCCAACTGCCTTACTATCAATCTCCCAACTTGGAGAGACAGGCCCTTTAACCTCCTGGTTTGCACAGGTTCCCAATTTGGCAGAGGATGGAAGGGACGAGGGAGAACCCATGAGAGAGTAGCTGTTAGGCATTTGGACGGGCACATGTCACTCTAATTTCCCGGCAGGAAGAAGAATTAACCAAAGTCTCAGCCACCCACCGGGAACCAGTATAGGACATGATCCAAAATTTTGGACTTGCGTTCAGCTCACAAAAAACGAGTTGAGAAATGGAGCTCAGGGGCACAGCAATTCACAAACTGGCAGAGTGATAAAGGACAACTATCGTCCAAAAATCTGTTGAGGGAAGTCAACGAGGCGGACTTGAAAGTGAGGCAAAATAGCAGGAAACAGATTTCAAGAGGTACCTTGGAATCGCCTGTAAAGCACAGGAAGAGGGGCACAACTTGGACAATGGTGCACTTGGCCAAAAAGGGCGTATGCGTTTTCTCCTGAATATATTCAGGAGAAAACGCATACGCCCTTTTTGGCCAAGCAAGCAAGCGGGCAATGCAAATCTGCACTACAAAGAAGTATCACTTCCCACCGGTCAAAAGGGACATCCACAAAATGTGTAAAAACCAGAAAGGCAAGACAGGCCCTGGAGAACTGGGAGCCTTGTTATGCTGATGGGCGGGATGTAAACTGCCAACTGCCTCACTGGAGGAGTGCATTGTGTTCCCTAAAACAAGTAAACAACAGAGCTACAGAGCCAAGGCCACTTCCAGTCTAGGGAATATACCTTGGGAAAACTGAAAATCAATAAGAAAGAGCCACCTCCAAATTTAGGGCTGCACTGACTACAAGAACCTCAACTTGGGTACACCTTAAATATCCCAGGAAATATAAAAATGGTTCAAAACATTGTGGTACTTACGTACGATGGAATATCCCTCAGCCATGAAATCAATGTCATAAGACCAGTAGCAGCAAAGTGAGTGGATTCAGGTACGATGATTCTAAGTGAAATAAGTCACACAGAAAAAGAAACTTATCATAAGATATCACTTATGAAGATCCTGTAAACATGGCTACACGTGAATTGAGTTAGGAAAGAGAACAGAGTCTCACATTTAGAAAACACTCTTATGCCTGCATAAAGGGGAAGGAGAAGTGGGGTGATGCATAAAACCAGAGTTTGATATAAGCACAGGGACCGTTTCAAAAACCAACTTTGGAATTGACAAGACCGACACCTTCCTCAGTGAAAGAGACTCAAAACCCCATATTTTCCACAGAGGAATATATCTGACTAGTAAGAATCTTAAAACCTATGTATTGATATGTCTCCATAAGGGAATCAAGTGTGTCTAGAGTGGCATAAACATGGCAGCGAGAATCAGCTCAAACCCACTATAAAAAGGAATTTCAAAAGCAAAACCAAAAAACAGGGAAATTCTTTACAATTCCTTCAGGGTGTCTGAGGAAACCTGGAAAGACCCTATCTACAATGACAGCTGGATGTGGCATAAGGCTGGACACTTGGGACTGAGAGGATTGGTGAGATTGGGTGAGCAAATGCAGACCCTTTCAAGCAATAATGCATGGCCCCCATTCCATGGGTCCCAACTCTCCAGGTTCAAGGGAATATTACTACAGCTATAACATGTACAGGAAACCTAGAGAATGGACACACTGTGAATACGAAAGGTTTCTAAAACTCAACGAATAGTCCCTCTCCTGGTGCTCCAGTTTGACTTTCCAACTGCCTTACTATCAATCTCCCAAATTGGAGAGACAGGCCCTTTAACCTCCTGGTTTGCACAGGTTCCCAATTTGGCAGAGGATGGAAGGGACGAGGGAGAACCCATGAGAGAGTAGCTGTTAGGCATTTGGACGGGCACATGTCACTCTAATTTCCCGGCAGGAAGAAGAATTAACCAAAGTCTCAGCCACCCACCGGGAACCAGTATAGGACATGATCCAAAATTTTGGACTTGCGTTCAGCTCACAAAAAACGAGTTGAGAAATGGAGCTCAGGGGCACAGCAATTCACAAACTGGCAGAGTGATAAAGGACAACTATCGTCCAAAAATCTGTTGAGGGAAGTCAACGAGGCGGACTTGAAAGCGAGGCAAAATAGCAGGAAACAGATTTCAAGAGGTACCTTGGAATCGCCTGTAAAGCACAGGAAGAGGGGCACAACTTGGACAATGGTGCACTTGGCCAAAAAGGGCGTATGCGTTTTCTCCTGAATATATTCAGGAGAAAACGCATACGCCCTTTTTGGCCAAGCAAGCAAGCGGGCAATGCAAATCTGCACTACAAAGAAGTATCACTTCCCACCGGTCAAAAGGGACATCCACAAAATGTGTAAAAACCAGAAAGGCAAGACAGGCCCTGGAGAACTGGGAGCCTTGTTATGCTGATGGGCGGGATGTAAACTGCCAACTGCCTCACTGGAGGAGTGCATTGTGTTCCCTAAAACAAGTAAACAACAGAGCTACAGAGCCAAGGCCACTTCCAGTCTAGGGAATATACCTTGGGAAAACTGAAAATCAATAAGAAAGAGCCACCTCCAAATTTAGGGCTGCACTGACTACAAGAACCTCAACTTGGGTACACCTTAAATATCCCAGGAAATATAAAAATGGTTCAAAACATTGTGGTACTTACGTACGATGGAATACCCCTCAGCCATGAAATCAATGTCATAAGACCAGTAGCAGCAAAGTGAGTGGATTCAGGTACGATGATTCTAAGTGAAATAAGTCACACAGAAAAAGAAACTTATCATAAGATATCACTTATGAAGATCCTGTAAACATGGCTACACGTGACCTGAGTTAGGAAAGAGAACAGAGTCTCACATTTAGAAAACACTCTTATGCCTGCAAAAAGGGGAAGGAGAGGTGGGGTGATGCATAAAACCAGAGTTTGATATAAGCACAGGGACCGTTTCAAAAACCAACTTTGGAATTGACAAGACCGACACCTTCCTCAGTGAAAGAGACTCAAAACCCCATATTTCCCACAGAGGAATATATCTGACTAGTAAGAATCTTAAAACCTATGTATTGATATGTCTCCATAAGGGAATCAAGTGTGTCTAGAGTGGCATAAACATCGCAGCGAGAATCAGCTCAAACCCTCTATAAAAAGGAATTTCAAAAGCAAAACCAAAAAACAGGGAAATTGTTTACAATTCCTTCAGGGTGTCTGAGGAAACCTGGAAAGACCCTGTCTACAATGAAAGCTGGATATGGCATAAGGCTGGACACTTGGGACTGAGAGGATTGGTGAGATTGGGTGAGCAAATGCAGACCCTTTCAAGCAATAATGCATGGCCCCCATTCCATGGGTCCCAACTCTCCATGTTCAAGGGAATATTACTACAGCTATAACATGTACAGGAAACCTAGAGAATGGACACACTGTGAATACGAAAGGTTTCTAAAACTCAACGAATAGTCCCTCTCCTGGTGCTCCAGTTTGACTTTCCAACTGCCTTACTATCAATCTCCCAACTTGGAGAGACAGGCCCTTTAACCTCCTGGTTTGCACAGGTTCCCAATTTGGCAGAGGATGGAAGGGACGAGGGAGAACCCATGAGAGAGTAGCTGTTAGGCATTTGGACGGGCACATGTCACTCTAATTTCCCGGCAGGAAGAAGAATTAACCAAAGTCTCAGCCACCCACCGGGAACCAGTATAGGACATGATCCAAAATTTTGGACTTGCGTTCAGCTCACAAAAAACGAGTTGAGAAATGGAGCTCAGGGGCACAGCAATTCACAAACTGGCAGAGTGATAAAGGACAACTATCGTCCAAAAATCTGTTGAGGGAAGTCAACGAGGCGGACTTGAAAGTGAGGCAAAATAGCAGGAAACAGATTTCAAGAGGTACGTTGGAATCGCCTGTAAAGCACAGGAAGAGGGGCACAACTTGGACAATGGTGCACTTGGCCAAAAAGGGCGTATGCGTTTTCTCCTGAATATATTCAGGAGAAAACGCATACGCCCTTTTTGGCCAAGCAAGCAAGCGGGCAATGCAAATCTGCACTACAAAGAAGTATCACTTCCCACCGGTCAAAAGGGACATCCACAAAATGTGTAAAAACCAGAAAGGCAAGACAGGCCCTGGAGAACTGGGAGCCTTGTTATGCTGATGGGCGGGATGTAAACTGCCAACTGCCTCACTGGAGGAGTGCATTGTGTTCCCTAAAACAAGTAAACAACAGAGCTACAGAGCCAAGGCCACTTCCAGTCTAGGGAATATACCTTGGGAAAACTGAAAATCAATAAGAAAGAGCCACCTCCAAATTTAGGGCTGCACTGACTACAAGAACCTCAACTTGGGTACACCTTAAATATCCCAGGAAATATAAAAATGGTTCAAAACATTGTGGTACTTACGTACGATGGAATATCCCTCAGCCATGAAATCAATGTCATAAGACCAGTAGCAGCAAAGTGAGTGGATTCAGGTACGATGATTCTAAGTGAAATAAGTCACACAGAAAAAGAAACTTATCATAAGATATCACTTATGAAGATCCTGTAAACATGGCTACACGTGAACTGAGTTAGGAAAGAGAACAGAGTCTCACATTTAGAAAACACTCTTATGCCTGCATAAAGGGGAAGGAGAGGTGGGGTGATGCATAAAACCAGAGTTTGATATAAGCACAGGGACCGTTCCAAAAACCAACTTTGGAATAGACAAGACCTACACCTTCCTCAGTGAAAGAGACTCAAAACCCCATATTTCCCGCAGAGGAATATATCTGACTAGTAAGAAACTTAAATCCTATGTATTGATATGTCTCCATAAGGGAATCAAGTGTGTCTAGAGTGGCATAAACATGGCAGCGAGAATCAGCTCAAACCCACTATAAAAAGGAATTTCAAAAGCAAAACCAAAAAACAGGGAAATTCTTTACAATTCCTTCAGGGTGTCTGAGGAAACCTGGAAAGACCCTATCTACAATGACAGCTGGATGTGGCATAAGGCTGGACACTTGGGACTGAGAGGATTGGTGAGATTGGGTGAGCAAATGCAGACCCTTTCAAGCAATAATGCATGGCCCCCATTCCATGGGTCCCAACTCTCCAGGTTCAAGGGAATATTACTACAGCTATAACATGTACAGGAAACCTAGAGAATGGACACACTGTGAATACGAAAGGTTTCTAAAACTCAACGAATAGTCCCTCTCCTGGTGCTCCAGTTTGACTTTCCAACTGCCTTACTATCAATCTCCCAACTTGGAGAGACAGGCCCTTTAACCTCCTGGTTTGCACAGGTTCCCAATTTGGCAGAGGATGGAAGGGACGAGGGAGAACCCATGAGAGAGTAGCTGTTAGGCATTTGGACGGGCACATGTCACTCTAATTTCCCGGCAGGAAGAAGAATTAACCAAAGTCTCAGCCACCCACCGGGAACCAGTATAGGACATGATCCAAAATTTTGGACTTGCGTTCAGCTCACAAAAAACGAGTTGAGAAATGGAGCTCAGGGGCACAGCAATTCACAAACTGGCAGAGTGATAAAGGACAACTTTCGTCCAAAAATCTGTTGAGGGAAGTCAACGAGGCGGACTTGAAAGTGAGGCAAAATAGCAGGAAACAGATTTCAAGAGGTACCTTGGAATCGCCTGTAAAGCACAGGAAGAGGGGCACAACTTGGACAATGGTGCACTTGGCCAAAAAGGGCGTATGCGTTTTCTCCTGAATATATTCAGGAGAAAACGCATACGCCCTTTTTGGCCAAGCAAGCAAGCGGGCAATGCAAATCTGCACTACAAAGAAGTATCACTTCCCACCGGTCAAAAGGGACATCCACAAAATGTATAAAAACCAGAAAGGCAAGACAGGCCCTGGAGAACTGGGAGCCTTGTTATGCTGATGGGTGGGATGTAAATTGCCAACTGCCTCACTGGAAGAGTGCATTGTGTTCCCTAAAACAAGTAAACAACAGAGCTACAGAGCCAAGGCCACTTCCAGTCTAGGGAATATACCTTGGGAAAACTGAAAATCAATAAGAAAGAGCCACCTCCAAATTTAGGGCTGCACTGACTACAAGAACCTCAACTTGGGTACACCTTAAATATCCCAGGAAATATAAAAATGGTTCAAAACATTGTGGTACTTACGTACGATGGAATATCCCTCAGCCATGAAATCAATGTCATAAGACCAGTAGCAGCAAAGTGAGTGGATTCAGGTACGATGATTCTAAGTGAAATAAGTCACACAGAAAAAGAAACTTATCATAAGATATCACTTATGAAGATCCTGTAAACATGGCTACACGTGAATTGAGTTAGGAAAGAGAACAGAGTCTCACATTTAGAAAACACTCTTATGCCTGCATAAAGGGGAAGGAGAAGTGGGGTGATGCATAAAACCAGAGTTTGATATAAGCACAGGGACCGTTTCAAAAACCAACTTTGGAATTGACAAGACCGACACCTTCCTCAGTGAAAGAGACTCAAAACCCCATATTTTCCACAGAGGAATATATCTGACTAGTAAGAATCTTAAAACCTATGTATTGATATGTCTCCATAAGGGAATCAAGTGTGTCTAGAGTGGCATAAACATGGCAGCGAGAATCAGCTCAAACCCACTATAAAAAGGAATTTCAAAAGCAAAACCAAAAAACAGGGAAATTCTTTACAATTCCTTCAGGGTGTCTGAGGAAACCTGGAAAGACCCTATCTACAATGACAGCTGGATGTGGCATAAGGCTGGACACTTGGGACTGAGAGGATTGGTGAGATTGGGTGAGCAAATGCAGACCCTTTCAAGCAATAATGCATGGCCCCCATTCCATGGGTCCCAACTCTCCAGGTTCAAGGGAATATTACTACAGCTATAACATGTACAGGAAACCTAGAGAATGGACACACTGTGAATACGAAAGGTTTCTAAAACTCAACGAATAGTCCCTCTCCTGGTGCTCCAGTTTGACTTTCCAACTGCCTTACTATCAATCTCCCAACTTGGAGAGACAGGCCCTTTAACCTCCTGGTTTGCACAGGTTCCCAATTTGGCAGAGGATGGAAGGGACGAGGGAGAACCCATGAGAGAGTAGCTGTTAGGCATTTGGACGGGCACATGTCACTCTAATTTCCCGGCAGGAAGAAGAATTAACCAAAGTCTCAGCCACCCACCGGGAACCAGTATAGGACATGATCCAAAATTTTGGACTTGCGTTCAGCTCACAAAAAACGAGTTGAGAAATGGAGCTCAGGGGCACAGCAATTCACAAACTGGCAGAGTGATAAAGGACAACTATCGTCCAAAAATCTGTTGAGGGAAGTCAACGAGGCGGACTTGAAAGCGAGGCAAAATAGCAGGAAACAGATTTCAAGAGGTACCTTGGAATCGCCTGTAAAGCACAGGAAGAGGGGCACAACTTGGACAATGGTGCACTTGGCCAAAAAGGGCGTATGCGTTTTCTCCTGAATATATTCAGGAGAAAACGCATACGCCCTTTTTGGCCAAGCAAGCAAGCGGGCAATGCAAATCTGCACTACAAAGAAGTATCACTTCCCACCGGTCAAAAGGGACATCCACAAAATGTGTAAAAACCAGAAAGGCAAGACAGGCCCTGGAGAACTGGGAGCCTTGTTATGCTGATGGGCGGGATGTAAACTGCCAACTGCCTCACTGGAGGAGTGCATTGTGTTCCCTAAAACAAGTAAACAACAGAGCTACAGAGCCAAGGCCACTTCCAGTCTAGGGAATATACCTTGGGAAAACTGAAAATCAATAAGAAAGAGCCACCTCCAAATTTAGGGCTGCACTGACTACAAGAACCTCAACTTGGGTACACCTTAAATATCCCAGGAAATATAAAAATGGTTCAAAACATTGTGGTACTTACGTACGATGGAATACCCCTCAGCCATGAAATCAATGTCATAAGACCAGTAGCAGCAAAGTGAGTGGATTCAGGTACGATGATTCTAAGTGAAATAAGTCACACAGAAAAAGAAACTTATCATAAGATATCACTTATGAAGATCCTGTAAACATGGCTACACGTGACCTGAGTTAGGAAAGAGAACAGAGTCTCACATTTAGAAAACACTCTTATGCCTGCAAAAAGGGGAAGGAGAGGTGGGGTGATGCATAAAACCAGAGTTTGATATAAGCACAGGGACCGTTTCAAAAACCAACTTTGGAATTGACAAGACCGACACCTTCCTCAGTGAAAGAGACTCAAAACCCCATATTTCCCACAGAGGAATATATCTGACTAGTAAGAATCTTAAAACCTATGTATTGATATGTCTCCATAAGGGAATCAAGTGTGTCTAGAGTGGCATAAACATCGCAGCGAGAATCAGCTCAAACCCTCTATAAAAAGGAATTTCAAAAGCAAAACCAAAAAACAGGGAAATTGTTTACAATTCCTTCAGGGTGTCTGAGGAAACCTGGAAAGACCCTGTCTACAATGAAAGCTAGATATGGCATAAGGCTGGACACTTGGGACTGAGAGGATTGGTGAGATTGGGTGAGCAAATGCAGACCCTTTCAAGCAATAATGCATGGCCCCCATTCCATGGGTCCCAACTCTCCATGTTCAAGGGAATATTACTACAGCTATAACATGTACAGGAAACCTAGAGAATGGACACACTGTGAATACGAAAGGTTTCTAAAACTCAACGAATAGTCCCTCTCCTGGTGCTCCAGTTTGACTTTCCAACTGCCTTACTATCAATCTCCCAACTTGGAGAGACAGGCCCTTTAACCTCCTGGTTTGCACAGGTTCCCAATTTGGCAGAGGATGGAAGGGACGAGGGAGAACCCATGAGAGAGTAGCTGTTAGGCATTTGGACGGGCACATGTCACTCTAATTTCCCGGCAGGAAGAAGAATTAACCAAAGTCTCAGCCACCCACCGGGAACCAGTATAGGACATGATCCAAAATTTTGGACTTGCGTTCAGCTCACAAAAAACGAGTTGAGAAATGGAGCTCAGGGGCACAGCAATTCACAAACTGGCAGAGTGATAAAGGACAACTATCGTCCAAAAATCTGTTGAGGGAAGTCAACGAGGCGGACTTGAAAGTGAGGCAAAATAGCAGGAAACAGATTTCAAGAGGTACGTTGGAATCGCCTGTAAAGCACAGGAAGAGGGGCACAACTTGGACAATGGTGCACTTGGCCAAAAAGGGCGTATGCGTTTTCTCCTGAATATATTCAGGAGAAAACGCATACGCCCTTTTTGGCCAAGCAAGCAAGCGGGCAATGCAAATCTGCACTACAAAGAAGTATCACTTCCCACCGGTCAAAAGGGACATCCACAAAATGTGTAAAAACCAGAAAGGCAAGACAGGCCCTGGAGAACTGGGAGCCTTGTTATGCTGATGGGCGGGATGTAAACTGCCAACTGCCTCACTGGAGGAGTGCATTGTGTTCCCTAAAACAAGTAAACAACAGAGCTACAGAGCCAAGGCCACTTCCAGTCTAGGGAATATACCTTGGGAAAACTGAAAATCAATAAGAAAGAGCCACCTCCAAATTTAGGGCTGCACTGACTACAAGAACCTCAACTTGGGTACACCTTAAATATCCCAGGAAATATAAAAATGGTTCAAAACATTGTGGTACTTACGTACGATGGAATATCCCTCAGCCATGAAATCAATGTCATAAGACCAGTAGCAGCAAAGTGAGTGGATTCAGGTACGATGATTCTAAGTGAAATAAGTCACACAGAAAAAGAAACTTATCATAAGATATCACTTATGAAGATCCTGTAAACATGGCTACACGTGAACTGAGTTAGGAAAGAGAACAGAGTCTCACATTTAGAAAACACTCTTATGCCTGCATAAAGGGGAAGGAGAGGTGGGGTGATGCATAAAACCAGAGTTTGATATAAGCACAGGGACCGTTCCAAAAACCAACTTTGGAATAGACAAGACCTACACCTTCCTCAGTGAAAGAGACTCAAAACCCCATATTTTCCACAGAGGAATATATCTGACTAGTAAGAATCTTAAAACCTATGTATTGATATGTCTCCATAAGGGAATCAAGTGTGTCTAGAGTGGCATAAACATGGCAGCGAGAATCAGCTCAAACCCACTATAAAAAGGAATTTCAAAAGCAAAACCAAAAAACAGGGAAATTCTTTACAATTCCTTCAGGGTGTCTGAGGAAACCTGGAAAGACCCTATCTACAATGACAGCTGGATGTGGCATAAGGCTGGACACTTGGGACTGAGAGGATTGGTGAGATTGGGTGAGCAAATGCAGACCCTTTCAAGCAATAATGCATGGCCCCCATTCCATGGGTCCCAACTCTCCAGGTTCAAGGGAATATTACTACAGCTATAACATGTACAGGAAACCTAGAGAATGGACACACTGTGAATACGAAAGGTTTCTAAAACTCAACGAATAGTCCCTCTCCTGGTGCTCCAGTTTGACTTTCCAACTGCCTTACTATCAATCTCCCAACTTGGAGAGACAGGCCCTTTAACCTCCTGGTTTGCACAGGTTCCCAATTTGGCAGAGGATGGAAGGGACGAGGGAGAACCCATGAGAGAGTAGCTGTTAGGCATTTGGACGGGCACATGTCACTCTAATTTCCTGGCAGGAAGAAGAATTAACCAAAGTCTCAGCCACCCACCGGGAACCAGTATAGGACATGATCCAAAATTTTCGACTTGCGTTCAGCTCACAAAAAACGAGTTGAGAAATGGAGCTCAGGGGCACAGCAATTCACAAACTGGCAGAGTGATAAAGGACAACTATCGTCCAAAAATCTGTTGACGGAAGTCAATGAGGCGGACTTGAAAGCGAGGCAAAATAGCAGGAAACAGATTTCAAGAGGTACCTTGGAATCGCCTGTAAAGCACAGGAAGAGGGGCACAACTTGGACAGTGGTGCACTTGGCCAAAAAGGGCGTATGCGTTTTCTCCTGAATATATTCAGGAGAAAATGCATACGCCCTTTTTGGCCAAGCAAGCAAGCGGGCAATGCAAATCTGCACTACAAAGAAGTATCACTTCCCACCGGTCAAAAGGGACATCCACAAAATGTGTAAAAACCAGAAAGGCAAGACAGGCCCTGGAGAACTGGGAGCCTTGTTATGCTGATGGGCGGGATGTAAACTGCCAACTGCCTCACTGGAGGAGTGCATTGTGTTCCCTAAAACAAGTAAACAACAGAGCTACAGAGCCAAGGCCACTTCCAGTCTAGGGAATATACCTTGGGAAAACTGAAAATCAATAAGAAAGAGCCACCTCCAAATTTAGGGCTGCACTGACTACAAGAACCTCAACTTGGGTACACCTTAAATATCCCAGGAAATATAAAAATGGTTCAAAACATTGTGGTACTTACGTACGATGGAATACTCCTCAGCCATGAAATCAATGTCATAAGACCAGTAGCAGCAAAGTGAGTGGATTCAGGTACGATGATTCTAAGTGAAATAAGTCACACAGAAAAAGAAACTTATCATAAGATATCACTTATGAAGATCCTGTAACATGGCTACACGTGATCTGAGTTAGGAAAGAGAACAGAGTCTCACATTTAGAAAACACTCTTATGCCTGCAAAAAGGGGAAGGAGAGGTGGGGTGATGCATAAAACCAGAGTTTGATATAAGCACAGGGACCGTTTCAAAAACCAACTTTGGAATTGACAAGACCGACACCTTCCTCAGTGAAAGAGACTCAAAACCCCATATTTCCCACAGAGGAATATATCTGACTAGTAAGAATCTTAAAACCTATGTATTGATATGTCTCCATAAGGGAATCAAGTGTGTCTAGAGTGGCATAAACATCGCAGCGAGAATCAGCTCAAACCCTCTATAAAAAGGAATTTCAAAAGCAAAACCAAAAAACAGGGAAATTGTTTACAATTCCTTCAGGGTGTCTGAGGAAACCTGGAAAGACCCTGTCTACAATGACAGCTGGATGTGGCATAAGGCTGGACACTTGGGACTGAGAGGATTGGTGAGATTGGGTGAGCAAATGCAGACCCTTTCAAGCAATAATGCATGGCCCCCATTCCATGGGTCCCAACTCTCCAGGTTCAAGGGAATATTACTACAGCTATAACATGTACAGGAAACCTAGAGAATGGACACACTGTGAATACGAAAGGTTTCTAAAACTCAACGAATAGTCCCTCTCCTGGTGCTCCAGTTTGACTTTCCAACTGCCTTACTATCAATCTCCCAACTTGGAGAGACAGGCCCTTTAACCTCCTGGTTTGCACAGGTTCCCAATTTGGCAGAGGATGGAAGGGACGAGGGAGAACCCATGAGAGAGTAGCTGTTAGGCATTTGGACGGGCACATGTCACTCTAATTTCCCGGCAGGAAGAAGAATTAACCAAAGTCTCAGCCACCCACCGGGAACCAGTATAGGACATGATCCAAAATTTTGGACTTGCGTTCAGCTCACAAAAAACGAGTTGAGAAATGGAGCTCAGGGGCACAGCAATTCACAAACTGGCAGAGTGATAAAGGACAACTATCGTCCAAAAATCTGTTGAGGGAAGTCAACGAGGCGGACTTGAAAGTGAGGCAAAATAGCAGGAAACAGATTTCAAGAGGTACGTTGGAATCGCCTGTAAAGCACAGGAAGAGGGGCACAACTTGGACAATGGTGCACTTGGCCAAAAAGGGCGTATGCGTTTTCTCCTGAATATATTCAGGAGAAAACGCATACGCCCTTTTTGGCCAAGCAAGCAAGCGGGCAATGCAAATCTGCACTACAAAGAAGTATCACTTCCCACCGGTCAAAAGGGACATCCACAAAATGTGTAAAAACCAGAAAGGCAAGACAGGCCCTGGAGAACTGGGAGCCTTGTTATGCTGATGGGCGGGATGTAAACTGCCAACTGCCTCACTGGAGGAGTGCATTGTGTTCCCTAAAACAAGTAAACAACAGAGCTACAGAGCCAAGGCCACTTCCAGTCTAGGGAATATACCTTGGGAAAACTGAAAATCAATAAGAAAGAGCCACCTCCAAATTTAGGGCTGCACTGACTACAAGAACCTCAACTTGGGTACACCTTAAATATCCCAGGAAATATAAAAATGGTTCAAAACATTGTGGTACTTACGTACGATGGAATATCCCTCAGCCATGAAATCAATGTCATAAGACCAGTAGCAGCAAAGTGAGTGGATTCAGGTACGATGATTCTAAGTGAAATAAGTCACACAGAAAAAGAAACTTATCATAAGATATCACTTATGAAGATCCTGTAAACATGGCTACACGTGAACTGAGTTAGGAAAGAGAACAGAGTCTCACATTTAGAAAACACTCTTATGCCTGCATAAAGGGGAAGGAGAGGTGGGGTGATGCATAAAACCAGAGTTTGATATAAGCACAGGGACCGTTCCAAAAACCAACTTTGGAATAGACAAGACCTACACCTTCCTCAGTGAAAGAGACTCAAAACCCCATATTTTCCACAGAGGAATATATCTGACTAGTAAGAATCTTAAAACCTATGTATTGATATGTCTCCATAAGGGAATCAAGTGTGTCTAGAGTGGCATAAACATGGCAGCGAGAATCAGCTCAAACCCACTATAAAAAGGAATTTCAAAAGCAAAACCAAAAAACAGGGAAATTCTTTACAATTCCTTCAGGGTGTCTGAGGAAACCTGGAAAGACCCTATCTACAATGACAGCTGGATGTGGCATAAGGCTGGACACTTGGGACTGAGAGGATTGGTGAGATTGGGTGAGCAAATGCAGACCCTTTCAAGCAATAATGCATGGCCCCCATTCCATGGGTCCCAACTCTCCAGGTTCAAGGGAATATTACTACAGCTATAACATGTACAGGAAACCTAGAGAATGGACACACTGTGAATACGAAAGGTTTCTAAAACTCAACGAATAGTCCCTCTCCTGGTGCTCCAGTTTGACTTTCCAACTGCCTTACTATCAATCTCCCAACTTGGAGAGACAGGCCCTTTAACCTCCTGGTTTGCACAGGTTCCCAATTTGGCAGAGGATGGAAGGGACGAGGGAGAACCCATGAGAGAGTAGCTGTTAGGCATTTGGACGGGCACATGTCACTCTAATTTCCTGGCAGGAAGAAGAATTAACCAAAGTCTCAGCCACCCACCGGGAACCAGTATAGGACATGATCCAAAATTTTCGACTTGCGTTCAGCTCACAAAAAACGAGTTGAGAAATGGAGCTCAGGGGCACAGCAATTCACAAACTGGCAGAGTGATAAAGGACAACTATCGTCCAAAAATCTGTTGACGGAAGTCAATGAGGCGGACTTGAAAGCGAGGCAAAATAGCAGGAAACAGATTTCAAGAGGTACCTTGGAATCGCCTGTAAAGCACAGGAAGAGGGGCACAACTTGGACAGTGGTGCACTTGGCCAAAAAGGGCGTATGCGTTTTCTCCTGAATATATTCAGGAGAAAATGCATACGCCCTTTTTGGCCAAGCAAGCAAGCGGGCAATGCAAATCTGCACTACAAAGAAGTATCACTTCCCACCGGTCAAAAGGGACATCCACAAAATGTGTAAAAACCAGAAAGGCAAGACAGGCCCTGGAGAACTGGGAGCCTTGTTATGCTGATGGGCGGGATGTAAACTGCCAACTGCCTCACTGGAGGAGTGCATTGTGTTCCCTAAAACAAGTAAACAACAGAGCTACAGAGCCAAGGCCACTTCCAGTCTAGGGAATATACCTTGGGAAAACTGAAAATCAATAAGAAAGAGCCACCTCCAAATTTAGGGCTGCACTGACTACAAGAACCTCAACTTGGGTACACCTTAAATATCCCAGGAAATATAAAAATGGTTCAAAACATTGTGGTACTTACGTACGATGGAATACTCCTCAGCCATGAAATCAATGTCATAAGACCAGTAGCAGCAAAGTGAGTGGATTCAGGTACGATGATTCTAAGTGAAATAAGTCACACAGAAAAAGAAACTTATCATAAGATATCACTTATGAAGATCCTGTAACATGGCTACACGTGATCTGAGTTAGGAAAGAGAACAGAGTCTCACATTTAGAAAACACTCTTATGCCTGCAAAAAGGGGAAGGAGAGGTGGGGTGATGCATAAAACCAGAGTTTGATATAAGCACAGGGACCGTTTCAAAAACCAACTTTGGAATTGACAAGACCGACACCTTCCTCAGTGAAAGAGACTCAAAACCCCATATTTCCCACAGAGGAATATATCTGACTAGTAAGAATCTTAAAACCTATGTATTGATATGTCTCCATAAGGGAATCAAGTGTGTCTAGAGTGGCATAAACATCGCAGCGAGAATCAGCTCAAACCCTCTATAAAAAGGAATTTCAAAAGCAAAACCAAAAAACAGGGAAATTGTTTACAATTCCTTCAGGGTGTCTGAGGAAACCTGGAAAGACCCTGTCTACAATGACAGCTGGATGTGGCATAAGGCTGGACACTTGGGACTGAGAGGATTGGTGAGATTGGGTGAGCAAATGCAGACCCTTTCAAGCAATAATGCATGGCCCCCATTCCATGGGTCCCAACTCTCCAGGTTCAAGGGAATATTACTACAGCTATAACATGTACAGGAAACCTAGAGAATGGACACACTGTGAATACGAAAGGTTTCTAAAACTCAACGAATAGTCCCTCTCCTGGTGCTCCAGTTTGACTTTCCAACTGCCTTACTATCAATCTCCCAACTTAGAGAGACAGGCCCTTTAACCTCCTGGTTTGCACAGGTTCCCAATTTGGCAGAGGATGGAAGGGACGAGGGAGAACCCATGAGAGAGTAGCTGTTAGGCATTTGGACGGGCACATGTCACTCTAATTTCCCGGCAGGAAGAAGAATTAACCAAAGTCTCAGCCACCCACCGGGAACCAGTATAGGACATGATCCAAAATTTTGGACTTGCGTTCAGCTCACAAAAAACGAGTTGAGAAATGGAGCTCAGGGGCACAGCAATTCACAAACTGGCAGAGTGATAAAGGACAACTATCGTCCAAAAATCTGTTGAGGGAAGTCAACGAGGCGGACTTGAAAGTGAGGCAAAATAGCAGGAAACAGATTTCAAGAGGTACGTTGGAATCGCCTGTAAAGCACAGGAAGAGGGGCACAACTTGGACAATGGTGCACTTGGCCAAAAAGGGCGTATGCGTTTTCTCCTGAATATATTCAGGAGAAAACGCATACGCCCTTTTTGGCCAAGCAAGCAAGCGGGCAATGCAAATCTGCACTACAAAGAAGTATCACTTCCCACCGGTCAAAAGGGACATCCACAAAATGTGTAAAAACCAGAAAGGCAAGACAGGCCCTGGAGAACTGGGAGCCTTGTTATGCTGATGGGCGGGATGTAAACTGCCAACTGCCTCACTGGAGGAGTGCATTGTGTTCCCTAAAACAAGTAAACAACAGAGCTACAGAGCCAAGGCCACTTCCAGTCTAGGGAATATACCTTGGGAAAACTGAAAATCAATAAGAAAGAGCCACCTCCAAATTTAGGGCTGCACTGACTACAAGAACCTCAACTTGGGTACACCTTAAATATCCCAGGAAATATAAAAATGGTTCAAAACATTGTGGTACTTACGTACGATGGAATATCCCTCAGCCATGAAATCAATGTCATAAGACCAGTAGCAGCAAAGTGAGTGGATTCAGGTACGATGATTCTAAGTGAAATAAGTCACACAGAAAAAGAAACTTATCATAAGATATCACTTATGAAGATCCTGTAAACATGGCTACACGTGAACTGAGTTAGGAAAGAGAACAGAGTCTCACATTTAGAAAACACTCTTATGCCTGCATAAAGGGGAAGGAGAGGTGGGGTGATGCATAAAACCAGAGTTTGATATAAGCACAGGGACCGTTCCAAAAACCAACTTTGGAATAGACAAGACCTACACCTTCCTCAGTGAAAGAGACTCAAAACCCCATATTTCCCGCAGAGGAATATATCTGACTAGTAAGAATCTTAAATCCTATGTATTGATATGTCTCCATAAGGGAATCAAGTGTGTCTAGAGTGGCATAAACATGGCAGCGAGAATCAGCTCAAACCCACTATAAAAAGGAATTTCAAAAGCAAAACCAAAAAACAGGGAAATTCTTTACAATTCCTTCAGGGTGTCTGAGGAAACCTGGAAAGACCCTATCTACAATGACAGCTGGATGTGGCATAAGGCTGGACACTTGGGACTGAGAGGATTGGTGAGATTGGGTGAGCAAATGCAGACCCTTTCAAGCAATAATGCATGGCCCCCATTCCATGGGTCCCAACTCTCCAGGTTCAAGGGAATATTACTACAGCTATAACATGTACAGGAAACCTAGAGAATTGACACACTGTGAATACGAAAGGTTTCTAAAACTCAACGAATAGTCCCTCTCCTGGTGCTCCAGTTTGACTTTCCAACTGCCTTACTATCAATCTCCCAACTTGGAGAGACAGGCCCTTTAACCTCCTGGTTTGCACAGGTTCCCAATTTGCCAGAGGATGGAAGGGACGAGGGAGAACCCATGAGAGAGTAGCTGTTAGGCATTTGGACGGGCACATGTCACTCTAATTTCCCGGCAGGAAGAAGAATTAACCAAAGTCTCAGCCACCCACCGGGAACCAGTATAGGACATGATCCAAAATTTTGGACTTGCGTTCAGCTCACAAAAAACGAGTTGAGAAATGGAGCTCAGGGGCACAGCAATTCACAAACTGGCAGAGTGATAAAGGACAACTATCGTCCAAAAATCTGTTGAGGGAAGTCAACGAGGCGGACTTGAAAGTGAGCTAAAATAGCAGGAAACAGATTTCAAGAGGTACCTTGGAATCGCCTGTAAAGCACAGGAAGAGGGGCACAATTTGGACAATGGTGCACTTGGCCAAAAAGGGCGTAGCGTTTTCTCCTGAATATATTCAGGAGAAAACGCATACGCCCTTTTTGGCCAAGCAAGCAAGCGGGCAATGCAAATCTGCACTACAAAGAAGTATCACTTCCCACCGGTCAAAAGGGACATCCACAAAATGTGTAAAAACCAGAAAGGCAAGACAGGCCCTGGAGAACTGGGAGCCTTGTTATGCTGATGGGCGGGATGTAAATTGCCAACTGCCTTACTGGAGGAGTGCATTGTGTTCCCTAAAACAAGTAAACAACAGAGCTACAGAGCCAAGGCCACTTCCAGTCTAGGGAATATACCTTGGGAAAACTGAAAATCAATAAGAAAGAGCCACCTCCAAATTTAGGGCTGCACTGACTACAAGAACCTCAACTTGGGTACACCTTAAATATCCCAGGAAATATAAAAATGGTTCAAAACATTGTGGTACTTACGTACGATGGAATATCCCTCAGCCATG
The DNA here is from genome assembly GCF_025265405.1 of Mesoplodon densirostris. Classification (NCBI taxonomy): domain Eukaryota; kingdom Metazoa; phylum Chordata; class Mammalia; order Artiodactyla; family Ziphiidae; genus Mesoplodon; species Mesoplodon densirostris. Next base: position 184,468,139 of record NC_082663.1, on the reverse strand, counting down.
AAATCAATGTCATAAGACCAGTAGCAGCAAAGTGAGTGGATTCAGGTACGATGATTCTAAGTGAAATAAGTCACACAGAAAAAGAAACTTATCATAAGATATCACTTATGAAGATCCTGTAAACATGGCTACACGTGACCTGAGTTAGGAAAGAGAACAGAGTCTCACATTTAGAAAACACTCTTATGCCTGCATAAAGGGGAAGGAGAGGTGGGGTGATGCATAAAACCAGAGTTTGATATAAGCACAGGGACCATTTCAAAAACCAAATTTGGAATAGACAAGACATATACCTTCCTCAGTGAAAGAGACTCAAAACCCCATATTTCCCACAGAGGAATATATCTGACTAGTAAGAATCTTAAAACCTATGTATTGATATGTCTCCATAAGGGAATCAAGTGTGTCTAGAGTGGCATAAACATGGCAGCGAGAATCAGCTCAAACCCACTATAAAAAGGAATTTCAAAAGCAAAACCAAAAAACAGGGAAATTCTTTACAATTCCTTCAGGGTGTCTGAGGAAACCTGGAAAGACCCTATCTACAATGACAGCTGGATGTGGCATAAGGCTGGACACTTGGGACTGAGAGGATTGGTGAGATTGGGTGAGCAAATGCAGACCCTTTCAAGCAATAATGCATGGCCCCCATTCCATGGGTCCCAACTCTCCAGGCTCAAGGGAATATTACTACAGCTATAACATGTACAGGAAACCTAGAGAATGGACACACTGTGAATACGAAAGGTTTCTAAAACTCAACGAATAGTCCCTCTCCTGGTGCTCCAGTTTGACTTTCCAACTGCCTTACTATCAATCTCCCAACTTGGAGAGACAGGCCCTTTAACCTCCTGGTTTGCACAGGTTCCCAATTTGGCAGAGGATGGAAGGGACGAGGGAGAACCCATGAGAGAGTAGCTGTTAGGCATTTGGACGGGCACATGTCACTCTAATTTCCCGGCAGGAAGAAGAATTAACCAAAGTCTCAGCCACCCACCGGGAACCAGTATAGGACATGATCCAAAATTTTGGACTTGTGTTCAGCTCACAAAAAACGAGTTGAGAAATGGAGCTCAGGGGCACAGCAATTCACAAACTGGCAGAGTGATAAAGGACAACTATCGTCCAAAAATCTGTTGAGGGAAGTCAACGAGGTGGACTTGAAAGCGAGGCAAAATAGCAGGAAACAGATTTCAAGAGGTACCTTGGAATCGCCTGTAAAGCACAGGAAGAGGGGCACAACTTGGACAATGGTGCACTTGGCCAAAAAGGGCGTATGTGTTTTCTCCTGAATATATTCAGGAGAAAACGCATACGCCCTTTTTGGCCAAGCAAGCAAGCGGGCAATGCAAATCTGCACTACAAAGAAGTATCACTTCCCACCGGTCAAAAGGGACATCCACAAAATGTGTAAAAACCAGAAAGGCAAGACAGGCCCTGGAGAACTGGGAGCCTTGTTATGCTGATGGGCGGGATGTAAACTGCCAACTGCCTCACTGGAGGAGTGCATTGTGTTCCCTAAAACAAGTAAACAACAGAGCTACAGAGCCAAGGCCACTTCCAGTCTAGGGAATATACCTTGGGAAAACTGAAAATCAATAAGAAAGAGCCACCTCCAAATTTAGGGCTGCACTGACTACAAGAACCTCAACTTGGGTACACCTTAAATATCCCAGGAAATATAAAAATGGTTCAAAACATTGTGGTACTTACGTACGATGGAATATCCCTCAGCCATGAAATCAATGTCATAAGACCAGTAGCAGCAAAGTGAGTGGATTCAGGTACGATGATTCTAAGTGAAATAAGTCACACAGAAAAAGAAACTTATCATAAGATATCACTTATGAAGATCCTGTAAACATGGCTACACGTGAACTGAGTTAGGAAAGAGAACAGAGTCTCACATTTAGAAAACACTCTTATGCCTGCATAAAGGGGAAGGAGAGGTGGGGTGATGCATAAAACCAGAGTTTGATATAAGCACAGGGACCGTTCCAAAAACCAACTTTGGAATAGACAAGACCTACACCTTCCTCAGTGAAAGAGACTCAAAACCCCATATTTCCCGCAGAGGAATATATCTGACTAGTAAGAATCTTAAATCCTATGTATTGATATGTCTCCATAAGGGAATCAAGTGTGTCTAGAGTGGCATAAACATGGCAGCGAGAATCAGCTCAAACCCACTATAAAAAGGAATTTCAAAAGCAAAACCAAAAAACAGGGAAATTCTTTACAATTCCTTCAGGGTGTCTGAGGAAACCTGGAAAGACCCTATCTACAATGACAGCTGGATGTGGCATAAGGCTGGACACTTGGGACTGAGAGGATTGGTGAGATTGGGTGAGCAAATGCAGACCCTTTCAAGCAATAATGCATGGCCCCCATTCCATGGGTCCCAACTCTCCAGGTTCAAGGGAATATTACTACAGCTATAACATGTACAGGAAACCTAGAGAATTGACACACTGTGAATACGAAAGGTTTCTAAAACTCAACGAATAGTCCCTCTCCTGGTGCTCCAGTTTGACTTTCCAACTGCCTTACTATCAATCTCCCAACTTGGAGAGACAGGCCCTTTAACCTCCTGGTTTGCACAGGTTCCCAATTTGGCAGAGGATGGAAGGGACGAGGGAGAACCCATGAGAGAGTAGCTGTTAGGCATTTGGACGGGCACATGTCACTCTAATTTCCTGGCAGGAAGAAGAATTAACCAAAGTCTCAGCCACCCACCGGGAACCAGTATAGGACATGATCCAAAATTTTCGACTTGCGTTCAGCTCACAAAAAACGAGTTGAGAAATGGAGCTCAGGGGCACAGCAATTCACAAACTGGCAGAGTGATAAAGGACAACTATCGTCCAAAAATCTGTTGACGGAAGTCAATGAGGCGGACTTGAAAGCGAGGCAAAATAGCAGGAAACAGATTTCAAGAGGTACCTTGGAATCGCCTGTAAAGCACAGGAAGAGGGGCACAACTTGGACAGTGGTGCACTTGGCCAAAAAGGGCGTATGCGTTTTCTCCTGAATATATTCAGGAGAAAATGCATACGCCCTTTTTGGCCAAGCAAGCAAGCGGGCAATGCAAATCTGCACTACAAAGAAGTATCACTTCCCACCGGTCAAAAGGGACATCCACAAAATGTGTAAAAACCAGAAAGGCAAGACAGGCCCTGGAGAACTGGGAGCCTTGTTATGCTGATGGGCGGGATGTAAACTGCCAACTGCCTCACTGGAGGAGTGCATTGTGTTCCCTAAAACAAGTAAACAACAGAGCTACAGAGCCAAGGCCACTTCCAGTCTAGGGAATATACCTTGGGAAAACTGAAAATCAATAAGAAAGAGCCACCTCCAAATTTAGGGCTGCACTGACTACAAGAACCTCAACTTGGGTACACCTTAAATATCCCAGGAAATATAAAAATGGTTCAAAACATTGTGGTACTTACGTACGATGGAATACTCCTCAGCCATGAAATCAATGTCATAAGACCAGTAGCAGCAAAGTGAGTGGATTCAGGTACGATGATTCTAAGTGAAATAAGTCACACAGAAAAAGAAACTTATCATAAGATATCACTTATGAAGATCCTGTAACATGGCTACACGTGATCTGAGTTAGGAAAGAGAACAGAGTCTCACATTTAGAAAACACTCTTATGCCTGCAAAAAGGGGAAGGAGAGGTGGGGTGATGCATAAAACCAGAGTTTGATATAAGCACAGGGACCGTTTCAAAAACCAACTTTGGAATTGACAAGACCGACACCTTCCTCAGTGAAAGAGACTCAAAACCCCATATTTCCCACAGAGGAATATATCTGACTAGTAAGAATCTTAAAACCTATGTATTGATATGTCTCCATAAGGGAATCAAGTGTGTCTAGAGTGGCATAAACATCGCAGCGAGAATCAGCTCAAACCCTCTATAAAAAGGAATTTCAAAAGCAAAACCAAAAAACAGGGAAATTGTTTACAATTCCTTCAGGGTGTCTGAGGAAACCTGGAAAGACCCTGTCTACAATGACAGCTGGATGTGGCATAAGGCTGGACACTTGGGACTGAGAGGATTGGTGAGATTGGGTGAGCAAATGCAGACCCTTTCAAGCAATAATGCATGGCCCCCATTCCATGGGTCCCAACTCTCCAGGTTCAAGGGAATATTACTACAGCTATAACATGTACAGGAAACCTAGAGAATGGACACACTGTGAATACGAAAGGTTTCTAAAACTCAACGAATAGTCCCTCTCCTGGTGCTCCAGTTTGACTTTCCAACTGCCTTACTATCAATCTCCCAACTTAGAGAGACAGGCCCTTTAACCTCCTGGTTTGCACAGGTTCCCAATTTGGCAGAGGATGGAAGGGACGAGGGAGAACCCATGAGAGAGTAGCTGTTAGGCATTTGGACGGGCACATGTCACTCTAATTTCCCGGCAGGAAGAAGAATTAACCAAAGTCTCAGCCACCCACCGGGAACCAGTATAGGACATGATCCAAAATTTTGGACTTGCGTTCAGCTCACAAAAAACGAGTTGAGAAATGGAGCTCAGGGGCACAGCAATTCACAAACTGGCAGAGTGATAAAGGACAACTATCGTCCAAAAATCTGTTGAGGGAAGTCAACGAGGCGGACTTGAAAGTGAGGCAAAATAGCAGGAAACAGATTTCAAGAGGTACGTTGGAATCGCCTGTAAAGCACAGGAAGAGGGGCACAACTTGGACAATGGTGCACTTGGCCAAAAAGGGCGTATGCGTTTTCTCCTGAATATATTCAGGAGAAAACGCATACGCCCTTTTTGGCCAAGCAAGCAAGCGGGCAATGCAAATCTGCACTACAAAGAAGTATCACTTCCCACCGGTCAAAAGGGACATCCACAAAATGTGTAAAAACCAGAAAGGCAAGACAGGCCCTGGAGAACTGGGAGCCTTGTTATGCTGATGGGCGGGATGTAAACTGCCAACTGCCTCACTGGAGGAGTGCATTGTGTTCCCTAAAACAAGTAAACAACAGAGCTACAGAGCCAAGGCCACTTCCAGTCTAGGGAATATACCTTGGGAAAACTGAAAATCAATAAGAAAGAGCCACCTCCAAATTTAGGGCTGCACTGACTACAAGAACCTCAACTTGGGTACACCTTAAATATCCCAGGAAATATAAAAATGGTTCAAAACATTGTGGTACTTACGTACGATGGAATATCCCTCAGCCATGAAATCAATGTCATAAGACCAGTAGCAGCAAAGTGAGTGGATTCAGGTACGATGATTCTAAGTGAAATAAGTCACACAGAAAAAGAAACTTATCATAAGATATCACTTATGAAGATCCTGTAAACATGGCTAAACGTGAACTGAGTTAGGAAAGAGAACAGAGTCTCACATTTAGAAAACACTCTTATGCCTGCATAAAGGGGAAGGAGAGGTGGGGTGATGCATAAAACCAGAGTTTGATATAAGCACAGGGACCGTTCCAAAAACCAACTTTGGAATAGACAAGACCTACACCTTCCTCAGTGAAAGAGACTCAAAACCCCATATTTCCCGCAGAGGAATATATCTGACTAGTAAGAATCTTAAATCCTATGTATTGATATGTCTCCATAAGGGAATCAAGTGTGTCTAGAGTGGCATAAACATGGCAGCGAGAATCAGCTCAAACCCACTATAAAAAGGAATTTCAAAAGCAAAACCAAAAAACAGGGAAATTCTTTACAATTCCTTCAGGGTGTCTGAGGAAACCTGGAAAGACCCTATCTACAATGACAGCTGGATGTGGCATAAGGCTGGACACTTGGGACTGAGAGGATTGGTGAGATTGGGTGAGCAAATGCAGACCCTTTCAAGCAATAATGCATGGCCCCCATTCCATGGGTCCCAACTCTCCAGGTTCAAGGGAATATTACTACAGCTATAACATGTACAGGAAACCTAGAGAATTGACACACTGTGAATACGAAAGGTTTCTAAAACTCAACGAATAGTCCCTCTCCTGGTGCTCCAGTTTGACTTTCCAACTGCCTTACTATCAATCTCCCAACTTGGAGAGACAGGCCCTTTAACCTCCTGGTTTGCACAGGTTCCCAATTTGGCAGAGGATGGAAGGGACGAGGGAGAACCCATGAGAGAGTAGCTGTTAGGCATTTGGACGGGCACATGTCACTCTAATTTCCTGGCAGGAAGAAGAATTAACCAAAGTCTCAGCCACCCACCGGGAACCAGTATAGGACATGATCCAAAATTTTGGACTTGCGTTCAGCTCACAAAAAACGAGTTGAGAAATGGAGCTCAGGGGCACAGCAATTCACAAACTGGCAGAGTGATAAAGGACAACTATCGTCCAAAAATCTGTTGAGGGAAGTCAACGAGGCGGACTTGAAAGTGAGCTAAAATAGCAGGAAACAGATTTCAAGAGGTACCTTGGAATCGCCTGTAAAGCACAGGAAGAGGGGCACAATTTGGACAATGGTGCACTTGGCCAAAAAGGGCGTAGCGTTTTCTCCTGAATATATTCAGGAGAAAACGCATACGCCCTTTTTGGCCAAGCAAGCAAGCGGGCAATGCAAATCTGCACTACAAAGAAGTATCACTTCCCACCGGTCAAAAGGGACATCCACAAAATGTGTAAAAACCAGAAAGGCAAGACAGGCCCTGGAGAACTGGGAGCCTTGTTATGCTGATGGGCGGGATGTAAATTGCCAACTGCCTTACTGGAGGAGTGCATTGTGTTCCCTAAAACAAGTAAACAACAGAGCTACAGAGCCAAGGCCACTTCCAGTCTAGGGAATATACCTTGGGAAAACTGAAAATCAATAAGAAAGAGCCACCTCCAAATTTAGGGCTGCACTGACTACAAGAACCTCAACTTGGGTACACCTTAAATATCCCAGGAAATATAAAAATGGTTCAAAACATTGTGGTACTTACGTACGATGGAATATCCCTCAGCCATGAAATCAATGTCATAAGACCAGTAGCAGCAAAGTGAGTGGATTCAGGTACGATGATTCTAAGTGAAATAAGTCACACAGAAAAAGAAACTTATCATAAGATATCACTTATGAAGATCCTGTAAACATGGCTACACGTGAACTGAGTTAGGAAAGAGAACAGAGTCTCACATTTAGAAAACACTCTTATGCCTGCATAAAGGGGAAGGAGAGGTGGGGTGATGCATAAAACCAGAGTTTGATATAAGCACAGGGACCGTTCCAAAAACCAACTTTGGAATAGACAAGACCTACACCTTCCTCAGTGAAAGAGACTCAAAACCCCATATTTCCCGCAGAGGAATATATCTGACTAGTAAGAATCTTAAATCCTATGTATTGATATGTCTCCATAAGGGAATCAAGTGTGTCTAGAGTGGCATAAACATGGCAGCGAGAATCAGCTCAAACCCACTATAAAAAGGAATTTCAAAAGCAAAACCAAAAAACAGGGAAATTCTTTACAATTCCTTCAGGGTGTCTGAGGAAACCTGGAAAGACCCTATCTACAATGACAGCTGGATGTGGCATAAGGCTGGACACTTGGGACTGAGAGGATTGGTGAGATTGGGTGAGCAAATGCAGACCCTTTCAAGCAATAATGCATGGCCCCCATTCCATGGGTCCCAACTCTCCAGGTTCAAGGGAATATTACTACAGCTATAACATGTACAGGAAACCTAGAGAATTGACACACTGTGAATACGAAAGGTTTCTAAAACTCAACGAATAGTCCCTCTCCTGGTGCTCCAGTTTGACTTTCCAACTGCCTTACTATCAATCTCCCAACTTGGAGAGACAGGCCCTTTAACCTCCTGGTTTGCACAGGTTCCCAATTTGCCAGAGGATGGAAGGGACGAGGGAGAACCCATGAGAGAGTAGCTGTTAGGCATTTGGACGGGCACATGTCACTCTAATTTCCCGGCAGGAAGAAGAATTAACCAAAGTCTCAGCCACCCACCGGGAACCAGTATAGGACATGATCCAAAATTTTGGACTTGCGTTCAGCTCACAAAAAACGAGTTGAGAAATGGAGCTCAGGGGCACAGCAATTCACAAACTGGCAGAGTGATAAAGGACAACTATCGTCCAAAAATCTGTTGAGGGAAGTCAACGAGGCGGACTTGAAAGTGAGCTAAAATAGCAGGAAACAGATTTCAAGAGGTACCTTGGAATCGCCTGTAAAGCACAGGAAGAGGGGCACAATTTGGACAATGGTGCACTTGGCCAAAAAGGGCGTAGCGTTTTCTCCTGAATATATTCAGGAGAAAACGCATACGCCCTTTTTGGCCAAGCAAGCAAGCGGGCAATGCAAATCTGCACTACAAAGAAGTATCACTTCCCACCGGTCAAAAGGGACATCCACAAAATGTGTAAAAACCAGAAAGGCAAGACAGGCCCTGGAGAACTGGGAGCCTTGTTATGCTGATGGGCGGGATGTAAATTGCCAACTGCCTTACTGGAGGAGTGCATTGTGTTCCCTAAAACAAGTAAACAACAGAGCTACAGAGCCAAGGCCACTTCCAGTCTAGGGAATATACCTTGGGAAAACTGAAAATCAATAAGAAAGAGCCACCTCCAAATTTAGGGCTGCACTGACTACAAGAACCTCAACTTGGGTACACCTTAAATATCCCAGGAAATATAAAAATGGTTCAAAACATTGTGGTACTTACGTACGATGGAATATCCCTCAGCCATGAAATCAATGTCATAAGACCAGTAGCAGCAAAGTGAGTGGATTCAGGTACGATGATTCTAAGTGAAATAAGTCACACAGAAAAAGAAACTTATCATAAGATATCACTTATGAAGATCCTGTAAACATGGCTACACGTGACCTGAGTTAGGAAAGAGAACAGAGTCTCACATTTAGAAAACACTCTTATGCCTGCATAAAGGGGAAGGAGAGGTGGGGTGATGCATAAAACCAGAGTTTGATATAAGCACAGGGACCATTTCAAAAACCAAATTTGGAATAGACAAGACCTATACCTTCCTCAGTGAAAGAGACTCAAAACCCCATATTTCCCACAGAGGAATATATCTGACTAGTAAGAATCTTAAAACCTATGTATTGATATGTCTCCATAAGGGAATCAAGTGTGTCTAGAGTGGCATAAACATGGCAGCGAGAATCAGCTCAAACCCACTATAAAAAGGAATTTCAAAAGCAAAACCAAAAAACAGGGAAATTCTTTACAATTCCTTCAGGGTGTCTGAGGAAACCTGGAAAGACCCTATCTACAATGACAGCTGGATGTGGCATAAGGCTGGACACTTGGGACTGAGAGGATTGGTGAGATTGGGTGAGCAAATGCAGACCCTTTCAAGCAATAATGCATGGCCCCCATTCCATGGGTCCCAACTCTCCAGGCTCAAGGGAATATTACTACAGCTATAACATGTACAGGAAACCTAGAGAATGGACACACTGTGAATACGAAAGGTTTCTAAAACTCAACGAATAGTCCCTCTCCTGGTGCTCCAGTTTGACTTTCCAACTGCCTTACTATCAATCTCCCAACTTGGAGAGACAGGCCCTTTAACCTCCTGGTTTGCACAGGTTCCCAATTTGGCAGAGGATGGAAGGGACGAGGGAGAACCCATGAGAGAGTAGCTGTTAGGCATTTGGACGGGCACATGTCACTCTAATTTCCCGGCAGGAAGAAGAATTAACCAAAGTCTCAGCCACCCACCGGGAACCAGTATAGGACATGATCCAAAATTTTGGACTTGTGTTCAGCTCACAAAAAACGAGTTGAGAAATGGAGCTCAGGGGCACAGCAATTCACAAACTGGCAGAGTGATAAAGGACAACTATCGTCCAAAAATCTGTTGAGGGAAGTCAACGAGGTGGACTTGAAAGCGAGGCAAAATAGCAGGAAACAGATTTCAAGAGGTACCTTGGAATCGCCTGTAAAGCACAGGAAGAGGGGCACAACTTGGACAATGGTGCACTTGGCCAAAAAGGGCGTATGTGTTTTCTCCTGAATATATTCAGGAGAAAACGCATACGCCCTTTTTGGCCAAGCAAGCAAGCGGGCAATGCAAATCTGCACTACAAAGAAGTATCACTTCCCACCGGTCAAAAGGGACATCCACAAAATGTGTAAAAACCAGAAAGGCAAGACAGGCCCTGGAGAACTGGGAGCCTTGTTATGCTGATGGGCGGGATGTAAACTGCCAACTGCCTCACTGGAGGAGTGCATTGTGTTCCCTAAAACAAGTAAACAACAGAGCTACAGAGCCAAGGCCACTTCCAGTCTAGGGAATATACCTTGGGAAAACTGAAAATCAATAAGAAAGAGCCACCTCCAAATTTAGGGCTGCACTGACTACAAGAACCTCAACTTGGGTACACCTTAAATATCCCAGGAAATATAAAAATGGTTCAAAACATTGTGGTACTTACGTACGATGGAATATCCCTCAGCCATGAAATCAATGTCATAAGACCAGTAGCAGCAAAGTGAGTGGATTCAGGTACGATGATTCTAAGTGAAATAAGTCACACAGAAAAAGAAACTTATCATAAGATATCACTTATGAAGATCCTGTAAACATGGCTACACGTGAACTGAGTTAGGAAAGAGAACAGAGTCTCACATTTAGAAAACACTCTTATGCCTGCATAAAGGGGAAGGAGAGGTGGGGTGATGCATAAAACCAGAGTTTGATATAAGCACAGGGACCGTTCCAAAAACCAACTTTGGAATAGACAAGACCTACACCTTCCTCAGTGAAAGAGACTCAAAACCCCATATTTCCCGCAGAGGAATATATCTGACTAGTAAGAATCTTAAATCCTATGTATTGATATGTCTCCATAAGGGAATCAAGTGTGTCTAGAGTGGCATAAACATGGCAGCGAGAATCAGCTCAAACCCACTATAAAAAGGAATTTCAAAAGCAAAACCAAAAAACAGGGAAATTCTTTACAATTCCTTCAGGGTGTCTGAGGAAACCTGGAAAGACCCTATCTACAATGACAGCTGGATGTGGCATAAGGCTGGACACTTGGGACTGAGAGGATTGGTGAGATTGGGTGAGCAAATGCAGACCCTTTCAAGCAATAATGCATGGCCCCCATTCCATGGGTCCCAACTCTCCAGGTTCAAGGGAATATTACTACAGCTATAACATGTACAGGAAACCTAGAGAATTGACACACTGTGAATACGAAAGGTTTCTAAAACTCAACGAATAGTCCCTCTCCTGGTGCTCCAGTTTGACTTTCCAACTGCCTTACTATCAATCTCCCAACTTGGAGAGACAGGCCCTTTAACCTCCTGGTTTGCACAGGTTCCCAATTTGGCAGAGGATGGAAGGGACGAGGGAGAACCCATGAGAGAGTAGCTGTTAGGCATTTGGACGGGCACATGTCACTCTAATTTCCTGGCAGGAAGAAGAATTAACCAAAGTCTCAGCCACCCACCGGGAACCAGTATAGGACATGATCCAAAATTTTCGACTTGCGTTCAGCTCACAAAAAACGAGTTGAGAAATGGAGCTCAGGGGCACAGCAATTCACAAACTGGCAGAGTGATAAAGGACAACTATCGTCCAAAAATCTGTTGACGGAAGTCAATGAGGCGGACTTGAAAGCGAGGCAAAATAGCAGGAAACAGATTTCAAGAGGTACCTTGGAATCGCCTGTAAAGCACAGGAAGAGGGGCACAACTTGGACAGTGGTGCACTTGGCCAAAAAGGGCGTATGCGTTTTCTCCTGAATATATTCAGGAGAAAATGCATACGCCCTTTTTGGCCAAGCAAGCAAGCGGGCAATGCAAATCTGCACTACAAAGAAGTATCACTTCCCACCGGTCAAAAGGGACATCCACAAAATGTGTAAAAACCAGAAAGGCAAGACAGGCCCTGGAGAACTGGGAGCCTTGTTATGCTGATGGGCGGGATGTAAACTGCCAACTGCCTCACTGGAGGAGTGCATTGTGTTCCCTAAAACAAGTAAACAACAGAGCTACAGAGCCAAGGCCACTTCCAGTCTAGGGAATATACCTTGGGAAAACTGAAAATCAATAAGAAAGAGCCACCTCCAAATTTAGGGCTGCACTGACTACAAGAACCTCAACTTGGGTACACCTTAAATATCCCAGGAAATATAAAAATGGTTCAAAACATTGTGGTACTTACGTACGATGGAATACTCCTCAGCCATGAAATCAATGTCATAAGACCAGTAGCAGCAAAGTGAGTGGATTCAGGTACGATGATTCTAAGTGAAATAAGTCACACAGAAAAAGAAACTTATCATAAGATATCACTTATGAAGATCCTGTAACATGGCTACACGTGATCTGAGTTAGGAAAGAGAACAGAGTCTCACATTTAGAAAACACTCTTATGCCTGCAAAAAGGGGAAGGAGAGGTGGGGTGATGCATAAAACCAGAGTTTGATATAAGCACAGGGACCGTTTCAAAAACCAACTTTGGAATTGACAAGACCGACACCTTCCTCAGTGAAAGAGACTCAAAACCCCATATTTCCCACAGAGGAATATATCTGACTAGTAAGAATCTTAAAACCTATGTATTGATATGTCTCCATAAGGGAATCAAGTGTGTCTAGAGTGGCATAAACATCGCAGCGAGAATCAGCTCAAACCCTCTATAAAAAGGAATTTCAAAAGCAAAACCAAAAAACAGGGAAATTGTTTACAATTCCTTCAGGGTGTCTGAGGAAACCTGGAAAGACCCTGTCTACAATGACAGCTGGATGTGGCATAAGGCTGGACACTTGGGACTGAGAGGATTGGTGAGATTGGGTGAGCAAATGCAGACCCTTTCAAGCAATAATGCATGGCCCCCATTCCATGGGTCCCAACTCTCCAGGTTCAAGGGAATATTACTACAGCTATAACATGTACAGGAAACCTAGAGAATGGACACACTGTGAATACGAAAGGTTTCTAAAACTCAACGAATAGTCCCTCTCCTGGTGCTCCAGTTTGACTTTCCAACTGCCTTACTATCAATCTCCCAACTTAGAGAGACAGGCCCTTTAACCTCCTGGTTTGCACAGGTTCCCAATTTGGCAGAGGATGGAAGGGACGAGGGAGAACCCATGAGAGAGTAGCTGTTAGGCATTTGGACGGGCACATGTCACTCTAATTTCCCGGCAGGAAGAAGAATTAACCAAAGTCTCAGCCACCCACCGGGAACCAGTATAGGACATGATCCAAAATTTTGGACTTGCGTTCAGCTCACAAAAAACGAGTTGAGAAATGGAGCTCAGGGGCACAGCAATTCACAAACTGGCAGAGTGATAAAGGACAACTATCGTCCAAAAATCTGTTGAGGGAAGTCAACGAGGCGGACTTGAAAGTGAGGCAAAATAGCAGGAAACAGATTTCAAGAGGTACGTTGGAATCGCCTGTAAAGCACAGGAAGAGGGGCACAACTTGGACAATGGTGCACTTGGCCAAAAAGGGCGTATGCGTTTTCTCCTGAATATATTCAGGAGAAAACGCATACGCCCTTTTTGGCCAAGCAAGCAAGCGGGCAATGCAAATCTGCACTACAAAGAAGTATCACTTCCCACCGGTCAAAAGGGACATCCACAAAATGTGTAAAAACCAGAAAGGCAAGACAGGCCCTGGAGAACTGGGAGCCTTGTTATGCTGATGGGCGGGATGTAAACTGCCAACTGCCTCACTGGAGGAGTGCATTGTGTTCCCTAAAACAAGTAAACAACAGAGCTACAGAGCCAAGGCCACTTCCAGTCTAGGGAATATACCTTGGGAAAACTGAAAATCAATAAGAAAGAGCCACCTCCAAATTTAGGGCTGCACTGACTACAAGAACCTCAACTTGGGTACACCTTAAATATCCCAGGAAATATAAAAATGGTTCAAAACATTGTGGTACTTACGTACGATGGAATATCCCTCAGCCATGAAATCAATGTCATAAGACCAGTAGCAGCAAAGTGAGTGGATTCAGGTACGATGATTCTAAGTGAAATAAGTCACACAGAAAAAGAAACTTATCATAAGATATCACTTATGAAGATCCTGTAAACATGGCTACACGTGAACTGAGTTAGGAAAGAGAACAGAGTCTCACATTTAGAAAACACTCTTATGCCTGCATAAAGGGGAAGGAGAGGTGGGGTGATGCATAAAACCAGAGTTTGATATAAGCACAGGGACCGTTCCAAAAACCAACTTTGGAATAGACAAGACCTACACCTTCCTCAGTGAAAGAGACTCAAAACCCCATATTTCCCGCAGAGGAATATATCTGACTAGTAAGAATCTTAAATCCTATGTATTGATATGTCTCCATAAGGGAATCAAGTGTGTCTAGAGTGGCATAAACATGGCAGCGAGAATCAGCTCAAACCCACTATAAAAAGGAATTTCAAAAGCAAAACCAAAAAACAGGGAAATTCTTTACAATTCCTTCAGGGTGTCTGAGGAAACCTGGAAAGACCCTATCTACAATGACAGCTGGATGTGGCATAAGGCTGGACACTTGGGACTGAGAGGATTGGTGAGATTGGGTGAGCAAATGCAGACCCTTTCAAGCAATAATGCATGGCCCCCATTCCATGGGTCCCAACTCTCCAGGTTCAAGGGAATATTACTACAGCTATAACATGTACAGGAAACCTAGAGAATTGACACACTGTGAATACGAAAGGTTTCTAAAACTCAACGAATAGTCCCTCTCCTGGTGCTCCAGTTTGACTTTCCAACTGCCTTACTATCAATCTCCCAACTTGGAGAGACAGGCCCTTTAACCTCCTGGTTTGCACAGGTTCCCAATTTGCCAGAGGATGGAAGGGACGAGGGAGAACCCATGAGAGAGTAGCTGTTAGGCATTTGGACGGGCACATGTCACTCTAATTTCCCGGCAGGAAGAAGAATTAACCAAAGTCTCAGCCACCCACCGGGAACCAGTATAGGACATGATCCAAAATTTTGGACTTGCGTTCAGCTCACAAAAAACGAGTTGAGAAATGGAGCTCAGGGGCACAGCAATTCACAAACTGGCAGAGTGATAAAGGACAACTATCGTCCAAAAATCTGTTGAGGGAAGTCAACGAGGCGGACTTGAAAGTGAGCTAAAATAGCAGGAAACAGATTTCAAGAGGTACCTTGGAATCGCCTGTAAAGCACAGGAAGAGGGGCACAATTTGGACAATGGTGCACTTGGCCAAAAAGGGCGTAGCGTTTTCTCCTGAATATATTCAGGAGAAAACGCATACGCCCTTTTTGGCCAAGCAAGCAAGCGGGCAATGCAAATCTGCACTACAAAGAAGTATCACTTCCCACCGGTCAAAAGGGACATCCACAAAATGTGTAAAAACCAGAAAGGCAAGACAGGCCCTGGAGAACTGGGAGCCTTGTTATGCTGATGGGCGGGATGTAAATTGCCAACTGCCTTACTGGAGGAGTGCATTGTGTTCCCTAAAACAAGTAAACAACAGAGCTACAGAGCCAAGGCCACTTCCAGTCTAGGGAATATACCTTGGGAAAACTGAAAATCAATAAGAAAGAGCCACCTCCAAATTTAGGGCTGCACTGACTACAAGAACCTCAACTTGGGTACACCTTAAATATCCCAGGAAATATAAAAATGGTTCAAAACATTGTGGTACTTACGTACGATGGAATATCCCTCAGCCATGAAATCAATGTCATAAGACCAGTAGCAGCAAAGTGAGTGGATTCAGGTACGATGATTCTAAGTGAAATAAGTCACACAGAAAAAGAAACTTATCATAAGATATCACTTATGAAGATCCTGTAAACATGGCTACACGTGACCTGAGTTAGGAAAGAGAACAGAGTCTCACATTTAGAAAACACTCTTATGCCTGCATAAAGGGGAAGGAGAGGTGGGGTGATGCATAAAACCAGAGTTTGATATAAGCACAGGGACCATTTCAAAAACCAAATTTGGAATAGACAAGACCTATACCTTCCTCAGTGAAAGAGACTCAAAACCCCATATTTCCCACAGAGGAATATATCTGACTAGTAAGAATCTTAAAACCTATGTATTGATATGTCTCCATAAGGGAATCAAGTGTGTCTAGAGTGGCATAAACATGGCAGCGAGAATCAGCTCAAACCCACTATAAAAAGGAATTTCAAAAGCAAAACCAAAAAACAGGGAAATTCTTTACAATTCCTTCAGGGTGTCTGAGGAAACCTGGAAAGACCCTATCTACAATGACAGCTGGATGTGGCATAAGGCTGGACACTTGGGACTGAGAGGATTGGTGAGATTGGGTGAGCAAATGCAGACCCTTTCAAGCAATAATGCATGGCCCCCATTCCATGGGTCCCAACTCTCCAGGCTCAAGGGAATATTACTACAGCTATAACATGTACAGGAAACCTAGAGAATGGACACACTGTGAATACGAAAGGTTTCTAAAACTCAACGAATAGTCCCTCTCCTGGTGCTCCAGTTTGACTTTCCAACTGCCTTACTATCAATCTCCCAACTTGGAGAGACAGGCCCTTTAACCTCCTGGTTTGCACAGGTTCCCAATTTGGCAGAGGATGGAAGGGACGAGGGAGAACCCATGAGAGAGTAGCTGTTAGGCATTTGGACGGGCACATGTCACTCTAATTTCCCGGCAGGAAGAAGAATTAACCAAAGTCTCAGCCACCCACCGGGAACCAGTATAGGACATGATCCAAAATTTTGGACTTGTGTTCAGCTCACAAAAAACGAGTTGAGAAATGGAGCTCAGGGGCACAGCAATTCACAAACTGGCAGAGTGATAAAGGACAACTATCGTCCAAAAATCTGTTGAGGGAAGTCAACGAGGTGGACTTGAAAGCGAGGCAAAATAGCAGGAAACAGATTTCAAGAGGTACCTTGGAATCGCCTGTAAAGCACAGGAAGAGGGGCACAACTTGGACAATGGTGCACTTGGCCAAAAAGGGCGTATGTGTTTTCTCCTGAATATATTCAGGAGAAAACGCATACGCCCTTTTTGGCCAAGCAAGCAAGCGGGCAATGCAAATCTGCACTACAAAGAAGTATCACTTCCCACCGGTCAAAAGGGACATCCACAAAATGTGTAAAAACCAGAAAGGCAAGACAGGCCCTGGAGAACTGGGAGCCTTGTTATGCTGATGGGCGGGATGTAAACTGCCAACTGCCTCACTGGAGGAGTGCATTGTGTTCCCTAAAACAAGTAAACAACAGAGCTACAGAGCCAAGGCCACTTCCAGTCTAGGGAATATACCTTGGGAAAACTGAAAATCAATAAGAAAGAGCCACCTCCAAATTTAGGGCTGCACTGACTACAAGAACCTCAACTTGGGTACACCTTAAATATCCCAGGAAATATAAAAATGGTTCAAAACATTGTGGTACTTACGTACGATGGAATATCCCTCAGCCATGAAATCAATGTCATAAGACCAGTAGCAGCAAAGTGAGTGGATTCAGGTACGATGATTCTAAGTGAAATAAGTCACACAGAAAAAGAAACTTATCATAAGATATCACTTATGAAGATCCTGTAAACATGGCTACACGTGAACTGAGTTAGGAAAGAGAACAGAGTCTCACATTTAGAAAACACTCTTATGCCTGCATAAAGGGGAAGGAGAGGTGGGGTGATGCATAAAACCAGAGTTTGATATAAGCACAGGGACCGTTCCAAAAACCAACTTTGGAATAGACAAGACCTACACCTTCCTCAGTGAAAGAGACTCAAAACCCCATATTTCCCGCAGAGGAATATATCTGACTAGTAAGAATCTTAAATCCTATGTATTGATATGTCTCCATAAGGGAATCAAGTGTGTCTAGAGTGGCATAAACATGGCAGCGAGAATCAGCTCAAACCCACTATAAAAAGGAATTTCAAAAGCAAAACCAAAAAACAGGGAAATTCTTTACAATTCCTTCAGGGTGTCTGAGGAAACCTGGAAAGACCCTATCTACAATGACAGCTGGATGTGGCATAAGGCTGGACACTTGGGACTGAGAGGATTGGTGAGATTGGGTGAGCAAATGCAGACCCTTTCAAGCAATAATGCATGGCCCCCATTCCATGGGTCCCAACTCTCCAGGTTCAAGGGAATATTACTACAGCTATAACATGTACAGGAAACCTAGAGAATTGACACACTGTGAATACGAAAGGTTTCTAAAACTCAACGAATAGTCCCTCTCCTGGTGCTCCAGTTTGACTTTCCAACTGCCTTACTATCAATCTCCCAACTTGGAGAGACAGGCCCTTTAACCTCCTGGTTTGCACAGGTTCCCAATTTGCCAGAGGATGGAAGGGACGAGGGAGAACCCATGAGAGAGTAGCTGTTAGGCATTTGGACGGGCACATGTCACTCTAATTTCCCGGCAGGAAGAAGAATTAACCAAAGTCTCAGCCACCCACCGGGAACCAGTATTGGACATGATCCAAAATTTTGGACTTGCGTTCAGCTCACAAAAAACGAGTTGAGAAATGGAGCTCAGGGGCACAGCAATTCACAAACTGGCAGAGTGATAAAGGACAACTATCGTCCAAAAATCTGTTGAGGGAAGTCAACGAGGCGGACTTGAAAGTGAGCTATAATAGCAGGAAACAGATTTCAAGAGGTACCTTGGAATCGCCTGTAAAGCACAGGAAGAGGGGCACAATTTGGACAATGGTGCACTTGGCCAAAAAGGGCGTAGCGTTTTCTCCTGAATATATTCAGGAGAAAACGCATACGCCCTTTTTGGCCAAGCAAGCAAGCGGGCAATGCAAATCTGCACTACAAAGAAGTATCACTTCCCACCGGTCAAAAGGGACATCCACAAAATGTGTAAAAACCAGAAAGGCAAGACAGGCCCTGGAGAACTGGGAGCCTTGTTATGCTGATGGGCGGGATGTAAATTGCCAACTGCCTTACTGGAGGAGTGCATTGTGTTCCCTAAAACAAGTAAACAACAGAGCTACAGAGCCAAGGCCACTTCCAGTCTAGGGAATATACCTTGGGAAAACTGAAAATCAATAAGAAAGAGCCACCTCCAAATTTAGGGCTGCACTGACTACAAGAACCTCAACTTGGGTACACCTTAAATATCCCAGGAAATATAAAAATGGTTCAAAACATTGTGGTACTTACGTACGATGGAATATCCCTCAGCCATGAAATCAATGTCATAAGACCAGTAGCAGCAAAGTGAGTGGATTCAGGTACGATGATTCTAAGTGAAATAAGTCACACAGAAAAAGAAACTTATCATAAGATATCACTTATGAAGATCCTGTAAACATGGCTACACGTGACCTGAGTTAGGAAAGAGAACAGAGTCTCACATTTAGAAAACACTCTTATGCCTGCATAAAGGGGAAGGAGAGGTGGGGTGATGCATAAAACCAGAGTTTGATATAAGCACAGGGACCATTTCAAAAACCAAATTTGGAATAGACAAGACCTATACCTTCCTCAGTGAAAGAGACTCAAAACCCCATATTTCCCACAGAGGAATATATCTGACTAGTAAGAATCTTAAAACCTATGTATTGATATGTCTCCATAAGGGAATCAAGTGTGTCTAGAGTGGCATAAACATGGCAGCGAGAATCAGCTCAAACCCACTATAAAAAGGAATTTCAAAAGCAAAACCAAAAAACAGGGAAATTCTTTACAATTCCTTCAGGGTGTCTGAGGAAACCTGGAAAGACCCTATCTACAATGACAGCTGGATGTGGCATAAGGCTGGACACTTGGGACTGAGAGGATTGGTGAGATTGGGTGAGCAAATGCAGACCCTTTCAAGCAATAATGCATGGCCCCCATTCCATGGGTCCCAACTCTCCAGGCTCAAGGGAATATTACTACAGCTATAACATGTACAGGAAACCTAGAGAATGGACACACTGTGAATACGAAAGGTTTCTAAAACTCAACGAATAGTCCCTCTCCTGGTGCTCCAGTTTGACTTTCCAACTGCCTTACTATCAATCTCCCAACTTGGAGAGACAGGCCCTTTAACCTCCTGGTTTGCACAGGTTCCCAATTTGGCAGAGGATGGAAGGGACGAGGGAGAACCCATGAGAGAGTAGCTGTTAGGCATTTGGACGGGCACATGTCACTCTAATTTCCCGGCAGGAAGAAGAATTAACCAAAGTCTCAGCCACCCACCGGGAACCAGTATAGGACATGATCCAAAATTTTGGACTTGTGTTCAGCTCACAAAAAACGAGTTGAGAAATGGAGCTCAGGGGCACAGCAATTCACAAACTGGCAGAGTGATAAAGGACAACTATCGTCCAAAAATCTGTTGAGGGAAGTCAACGAGGTGGACTTGAAAGCGAGGCAAAATAGCAGGAAACAGATTTCAAGAGGTACCTTGGAATCGCCTGTAAAGCACAGGAAGAGGGGCACAACTTGGACAATGGTGCACTTGGCCAAAAAGGGCGTATGTGTTTTCTCCTGAATATATTCAGGAGAAAACGCATACGCCCTTTTTGGCCAAGCAAGCAAGCGGGCAATGCAAATCTGCACTACAAAGAAGTATCACTTCCCACCGGTCAAAAGGGACATCCACAAAATGTGTAAGAACCAGAAAGGCAAGACAGGCCCTGGAGAACTGGGAGCCTTGTTATGCTGATGGGCGGGATGTAAATTGCCAACTGCCTCACTGGAGGAGTGCATTGTGTTCCCTAAAACAAAAAACAACAGAGCTACAGAGCCAAGGCCACTTCCAGTCTAGGGAATATACCTTGGGAAAACTGAAAATCAATAAGAAAGAGCCACCTCCAAATTTAGGGCTGCACTGACTACAAGAACCTCAACTTGGGTACACCTTAAATATCCCAGAAAATATAAAAATGGTTCAAAACATTGTGGTACTTACGTACGATGGAATATCCCTCAGCCATGAAATCAATGTCATAAGACCAGTAGCAGCAAAGTGAGTGGATTCAGGTACGATGATTCTAAGTGAAATAAGTCACACAGAAAAAGAAACTTATCATAAGATATCACTTATGAAGATCCTGTAAACATGGCTACACGTGAATTGAGTTAGGAAAGAGAACAGAGTCTCACATTTAGAAAACACTCTTATGCCTGCATAAAGGGGAAGGAGAAGTGGGGTGATGCATAAAACCAGAGTTTGATATAAGCACAGGGACCGTTTCAAAAACCAACTTTGGAATTGACAAGACCGACACCTTCCTCAGTGAAAGAGACTCAAAACCCAATATTTCCTGCAGAGGAATATATCTGACTAGTAAGAATCTTAAATCCTATGTATTGATATGTCTCCATAAGGGAATCAAGTGTGTCTAGAGTGGCATAAACATGCCAGCGAGAATCAGCTCAAACCCACTATAAAAAGGAATTTCAAAAGCAAAACCAAAAAACAGGGAAATTCTTTACAATTCCTTCAGGGTGTCTGAGGAAACCTGGAAAGACCCTATCTACAATGACAGCTGGATGTGGCATAAGGCTGGACACTTGGGACTGAGAGGATTGGTGAGATTGGGTGAGCAAATGCAGACCCTTTCAAGCAATAATGCATGGCCCCCCTTCCATGGGTCCCAACTCTCCAGGTTCAAGGGAATATTACTACAGCTATAACATGTACAGGAAACCTAGAGAATGGACACACTGTGAATACGAAAGGTTTCTAAAACTCAACGAATAGTCCCTCTCCTGGTGCTCCAGTTTGACTTTCCAACTGCCTTACTATCAATCTCCCAACTTGGAGAGACAGGCCCTTTAACCTCCTGGTTTGCACAGGTTCCCAATTTGGCAGAGGATGGAAGGGACGAGGGAGAACCCATGAGAGAGTAGCTGTTAGGCATTTGGACGGGCACATGTCACTCTAATTTCCCGGCAGGAAGAAGAATTAACCAAAGTCTCAGCCACCCACCGGGAACCAGTATAGGACATGATCCAAAATTTTGGACTTGCGTTCAGCTCACAAAAAACGAGTTGAGAAATGGAACTCAGGGGCACAGCAATTCACAAACTGGCAGAGTGATAAAGGACAACTATCGTCCAAAAATCTGTTGAGGGAAGTCAACGAGGCGGA